>NW_024538579.1:0-696349 GCF_016647635.1 Suillus subaureus | reverse complement strand
CTGTTATCTTATCTTAATACGTGGAGCTCGTTGCACACGTTCCGTCAGCGCAACCCCGCGGATGCGGAAAACCCGCGTGGAGATGTTGCAGTGCGGTTCTGGAAGGATCTCATGGAGGGTGCTGAACGGGAGGATGGGGAGAGCTGTGGAAGGACATGATGAAGTAGACATTGAATGGCCATTGGCGATGATAATGGTTAAGAGAGCGTAATAGTGCTAGAGGTATTCTTTTATTGGCGGTTTGCAGATCATCTGACCGGAGACTATTTAGGCAACTGTATACCACATATGGTTTTTGAATTTAGCTAGCAAGGCTATTATGTCTCCAAAATCAGCTTATCAAATGCAGTACTGAAAAAACACATGGACTTGGCCGTTTCGCTATGCTATTACTGCTAAGTCTTGTCAGAGTAGTTCCCCTGGCCGCAGGGAGAGCCTCGCCTGTTTTCGGCGACGAACCAACTGATAATCAACATGACCATATGATACAGCATGTTCAGGTTTTTCGAGTGTAATTTCGTCACCTGTGATGCGGATTTACGCATACCCTCTCCGAGGTGGCCCGTCGCGAGATCCGCCCGTTGACCTTATCAGCGCTATCGTTGGCAGCGTTTTCTTGGACTTCTTCACGTCACAACAGGTTACAACCCTATGTAACCTCCAGAGCGTGCGAACTACCAACAGGTATGTTCTCGGAGTTGTAAACGAGACAGCGAATGCTCCTAATCTGCGCTGGACAGCGGATATAAGTCTATGTCTATTTCACATCCATGTAAGCTAATTATAGCAAACCTTGGGGATACACTTCGTTCACTGACAACATTGCGGAATCGTCCAACTTCGCATGCTTGAATGCGTCATTTGAAATTTTGATCATAGTTTTCTCCAGGGAAGATGGGTTGTGGGAACACGCTCTGGTTCACCCAAGATGGATACGGTCCTTCGTGCTATCTACCATGATCTGAAGAGCTATTGCCGTTTTACTCAGCCTAGCAACGCAGCTTTCCTATCTTTCCTATCACCATGTGCTCGTTTTGAATCAGGTCTTGGTTACTTCCGCTCTTGATCTGCATTTTCTAGAGATCAACCGTCTGAGTTTGGCTAACTCAGACTATAAAGTACAGGGGCTTTTGCTGCAACTTGCACGGGTGGGCGCTGTAGTGACTAAAATTTAGGCGGGAATAAATCCTTGACTTGTCAAATAATTACATCGTTGTGTACCCACTTGACCTTCGACATTAACTCCAACACAGACTAAGGGCCAATAAGTTGATTGTGTAGGAACATACAGTAAGATATAAGACACGATGCAATTAATGATGTACTAAACAGAAGAAGAGGAAAGGAAAAGCGCACAACCTGGATGGGCACCAGCGCCACGCAAATGTACATGATAACGCATCAACAGAGATAATCGTTCCATCCAACACGTACGGCTGTCCGTCATGCATCAATCTCAGCTCATCAATAAAATAAAACTTCCATCAAATCCCCCTCTCCTTCAAAAATTTATCCACAGTATCCCAAAGCTCCTTTGCAAGCTCCTCATCCTTTGCAACCTTGGTCGGCTCTGTAAGCTTGCCTACCGGCGTTAAATACGTGCCTTTGTACTTCTCGCGCTGCTTGGACACTTCTTCCGATGCAGCCGCAAACGCCGAGTTATATGCACCCTGGTCTGGACGTAAAAAGAAGAGGGACACGATGGGCTTGATGATGAACTTGAAGTTGGATAAAGCCGGTCTATCGGAGAAGGTGTTGACTGCTCCAGGGTGAACGGCGATGACGGTGATAGGAGAACCAACAGCAGCGAGTTGTCGTTGAAGTTCAAAAGCGTAGAGTATATTCATGAGTTTCGTCATGCCTTGTGAAGAAAATCTGTGAGACAGAAGATACCAATGGGTGCTGACGTACAATACCGCGCAAAGTCGGGGTGAAGCGAACTCTTGAGTTCGTTGTTAAGGTCATCAAGGTTACGGAAACGAGGTCTCCCTGATACGAACCGGTGACCATCGGAAGCGACCTGGATGGTAGTATACAACTGTGAGTTTTCAGGACGCGTGCGGTGAAGTAGATTCACATACGACGACTATGCGGACGTCTGAATTTGGCTCTGCTGCTGTCTGGTCCAGCAGGGGTTGAAGGGTGCGTGTTAGGACGATATGACTGATTACGCTGGAATGAATATCTAAGTTGAGTACTTGGTATATATATTTTTGCCAGAGGACCTACTTAACCATCACTTTCTCCTCAACTCCTAAGATGTTGTGTAAACGCAGATCTTTACGGAGTGAGACCAGAGCTTACCATCCGGTGTCAGGGTATAATTCTCAAGCAACCTATAGGGCATTCAGTATCAATCACCCATGCTAGCTGGACTGCTTACACCGCAGCATTGTGAACTGTGATTCATTCAGCATGCCGAAATCACGAACGAACAAAAACATATGATAACTGACTCAGAACATCCAATCTCTTCTCCTGCTTCATAAATCTCTCTGCTGCTTTCTTCGCATTCCGAGGGTCCTTTAAATCAAGTTCCAACCAGATAATATCACCGTTTCCAGGACCCAACCCCTCTGCTTTCAGTTGCGTGATCGCCTCCTCCGCCTTGCTTTGGTTACGCGCGGCCATGTACACCTTGGCACCACGACGTGCCAGGTGCTTCACAGTTGAGTAGCCGATACCTGCGCTACAAAGCAGCTGTGAATAACAATCCGGGTCATCTGTGACATACTCACTTTCCGCCTGTGATAAGGATGACTTTATCAGACAAGTCTGGGAGGTCAGTGACTGGATCGAATGACTTTGAGAAGAAACCCATAGTGCTGAGATGAATAAATGCAACAAGAAAAGGGGAGAAACAACAGGAGGTGGATGTCGAGTACTTAGCTGTTTATAAATTATATACAGGGCGGTCGACATGCCTGGAAATTCTTTGTCACTGGTTCACATAATACGCATAGTGCGCACTTGGATACTGTAATGCTACAACGGCAGCGGACTAAGCAACTCCGAGATATCGGAAAATGCTCTTAGTAATTGGTCCGTCAGCTTGAA
Organism: Suillus subaureus; assembly: GCF_016647635.1. Taxonomy (NCBI): domain Eukaryota; kingdom Fungi; phylum Basidiomycota; class Agaricomycetes; order Boletales; family Suillaceae; genus Suillus; species Suillus subaureus. The sequence continues at coordinate 693,292 of NW_024538579.1, read as the reverse complement.
AAGGACGATCGTTTTCCTTCTTCAACTTGAAATCGTCTGCAAAATTACGGGAGGTTGTCAGTCTGTCGGGACTCGAGAGTTGCAGCCTGCAGGAATATGACAGCTTTAATTGTTTGACTTGACCAGAAAAGCGACCGAGTCACCAAATGAGCTTCTACGATGATACTCTTCAGGCAACGGATGGCGTTCAAAAGTTCAAAGGTTCACGCTGATGGCAATACCGAACGGATCACCAGGAGCCAGGACGGTCAACCGTCGCACCAATGCAGCATCGCTCACACGCATGCATGCACAACATTGTGTCAGAAGGGCCATTATAATGCTGCCGGATTACAGGTTTAGTTAGCGCCATTCAAAGTGCCTAACAAGAGCTTACAAGGCATCGAAAGGCTACAAATTTGGTGCCGTGGTGCCAGGGCTACGTTCGACGTAAGGCCTTACACTTGCCTTGGTATAATGCCCATTATGTAAAAGATTATCGTACCCTATTATAACGACATGCGCCAAGTTGGCCCTTAAAATGTACCCCCAGCGACTCCCACGTTAGTGGAGGTCTTTGTGGGTAGGATACGTTTAATCTTTGAGGTTCACGCTGACGTGTCGTTTGTGCGAAGAGGGGGGAAGGCAAACGGAATGTTATGTCACCTAGGTGAATGGATCTGAGCTTTTATTGATAAAATACAAATGAAAACCTCTCAGAAAAGTTAAAAAGAATCTATACAGCTATAGCACCTCTAGTGTCCTAATGTCCATCATGTAGCTAATGGAAGCCATGTTTCCAACCTGTGCAATGATATCACGATCCGATGCGACCCTCTTGAATCCCCCGTCGCGCTGCCGCGCTAGTAAAAATGCACCAAAAGGTTGTCCAAGACGAACAATCAATCGCAATGCTCGTGAGTGAGAGTCCGAATAAATCAGCTCAGTTTGTGCAGGGAGTGGAACGTGTGACAGAGATTCGGGTACGGACCAATCTTCCACGCTCTGTGTATCGTCTGCAGGGTCATGCAACTCCAGGAGATCGCGACTCCATGGACGAGCAAGCAAGATTATCTGCCAGGCAGGCAGTGGCCTTGCTGGCGAGAACGGGATCAACTTGTCTTCCGTGGTGATCTGCAGGTCGTGAAGCCCGTCCGATTTGAGTTCATATGTATATGTGTCCTGGTCTCGACCTGGCTTCCGCCTGGTTTCTGTGACTGGGAACACGATACAAGGTAGATACAACCGGTGGTGCGCGAAACGGGGAGCGCCCAGGTAGTCAAGCGTCTGATACAATCCCGAAGCCGACTCTGGAGCTACAACACCTCGCAACGAGGAGACCGATGCCTGAATCTCTTCTTCGGACAGACATGGCAACTTGCATGGTGGAGCTTCATATGAAGTGATGTCGGCTGGTAGACAGCTATTGAACTCTGACGACTTTCCGATCCAGTCCAGGGCAGTAATATCGCCCGACTGAGCGACGATTTCCTGCAGGAGCCGCCCGAGCGCGTTCTGCTTCTTCTCGCCATAATCAACACGTAGGCGGACGCCAAAGACGCCGAATAACGAGTATGCAATATCTTCTTGCAACGTGGTGATACGTGTCGACGCCCACTGAAGTTTCTCTCGGGCATCTTTCATCCCGGGACGGAAGGCCACGATGGTCCGTCGATCTATGCCCGTCGCTTGCTCCAACTCCTGCATGATCGCGACAGAATACTTGTGGTTGGGAGTGCGATCATTGAGATAAAGAGTCCAATCCTTCTGATAAAATAGAATGACATTGGGAGCGAGAAATTCCTGAACCGTCCATCCGCGAGTGTTCCATGCACTCTTTGCCAGTGTGCCAGACTTTGATGAAGGCGGAACATCCGAGAGGTATACGATTGTGAGCGTGGAGTGGCGGTACCAGAGGAACATGGACTTGACTGATGCTTGGAGCTCAACATCGATGTTCTTGTCAATACAGCAAGTATCACTCCATGCCCAGCGATACCCCAAATCATGAACAGTTTTGCAGAAGCACTGCAACTTCGTGATGCCGCCAACCGGATCAAACTCGTAGACGGCCCTGCCTTGGATATTCTGTAGTAATGGTTCCTTTCCTTCCCACCTGTGTGATAGCATGACATATTGGAAGTATGTCATCACCACATCTTCCACGCGCTTCATTTGGATATCGCGATGCGTGATAGTTGATGATACAAGCTCCTTGTATTCTATGCTCGATTTGAAGGTGCTTATCTGCGCCTCTTGATTGCATAAGAGACCGGTAGTGGTGTCGAGTACACGCGGTGGAGCATTTTCAAGTTGAGCATCAATGACCTTTCGAATAGCATGGTCAGCTTCAGATGGACTGAGATACTGCTGGCGCAACTCTGCAGAAAAATTTAAAGTATATTGACGCATGAGTTCTTTGGGGCTTACTTCGTGTCTCATTGTCAGGGGCACAATCTAATTTTGAGAGCATGATTTGGAAGGCCTGTATCGCTTCATCGTAGCGTTGTGCACCATGAAGCGCTGCGTGCTTCAAATTGTATCCGAGATAAGATGAGGGGTTGAGTTCGGTGACCTATGTGTCACCACAATGAGTATAGGTTAACAACGATAAATGCCACCGCACATTGTCCGCATCGAGAAATGCTTCCAGCCATAGCATTTTTCCCAACCTCGCCTTGCTGCGCTTTGCAAAGGCGGCATCAGATGCAGAACCCAGGTCAATCACTGCCGAGTAGAGGTCAATAGCCCTGTCATAATCGCTTGCAGCGAGGGCGGTATCTCCGTTGGTAAGAAGGAGCGCGCTGCATTCTTCCGTGAAAGCTAAGTGGAATTGAAATGAGGATTGTAGCCTGCGCGACATTACGAACCCCAGACTTGCCGTTGGACCATTCAAGGCAACTGGCATTCGTTGTTTCATCGATATTGTCCATCATGTCTCGGTATGATTTCACGGCATCTTGAAGTTTGCCTGCCCAAAGGAGTGCATCACACCGTTTCTGGTGTGCCTTTTGCCACAAGGACTTCAAATCCCAGCCAAAGAGCTGGACAAGATACTCAAATATGAAAATCATTATATATGCATCATCTTAACGCACCACGACGAAGTCCTCGTATATTTCATGAACGAGTTTCGATGAGAAGGCGCCAGAGTTGATAGCGGCAGTGAAGTGGTCGGCGGCTTCGCTGTGACGTGCGCCATCCAAGGCTTTGATTCCTAGTTGAACACCTAGATGCGCCTAATGTGCGAGGATGCAAAGATTAGTGTTTAGTGACCAAGCGTGGATGATACTTACTTGCACGACACGACAAGCGAGAATATCGGCATTCGGACAACCAGCAGCTAGTTCTTTGATGAGTAGGTTTGCCTCATCATGTTGATCTGCATTGAAGAGGGCGATGGCCTGCAATACATGATAAAGCGGAGAGTATGTGAGGCAACTGTAACATACCTTGACCAAGAGTAGGAAATAAATGGTTTCTGAATCTTGGTCGGTGTACATGAATGCAACATCAAATGCTGCCCTTGCATCCCGGACATGGTCTGATCCGCGGAGGGCAATGCCTTTGGAGATATAGCCAGTCAATGAGGGCTGGATGCTGATGGACTTTGTCAGCGTCGAGTTAGCCTTTGTATGGGGGTCATGATGGGTCAGTGAATCTCACCTTGATTGCGTCCTGAAGGGCACGGTCCCAATCATGCTTTCGGGACATAACAAGTGAGCGATGGGCGTAGGAAGTATGGTTGTTCGCATCGGTGTTGATATCCTGCGTGAGTAGTTCCTCTGCGGTAGACAAGTCTCCATCTATGCACGCATCGCGGGGTGTCGTGATGGCTAGGATCTGTACGAAACATGCTCAGATTGCGGTTCTGAGTCAAGGACGGAAACATGCCTTTGGATGAATACCCCGAGGTACTGCCCACTCTGAGATCATCTTAGCATCTCCGCTGAGGATATGCTTGCCATCCATGGAGAAAGTGACGCATGTCATCAAGGATGAGTGCTTGAAGATGGCAATGGTTCGTCGATCCGAGAGCCGCCAGAGACGGACATGATGGTCATCAGATGCGGAGGCGACGAGTGTGCCAGCAGGATTAACGGCGATGGTATGGATAAAGCCAGTGTGGCCCGTCCAGGGTTCACCGGCCCGCTGCCAGGTTGTTGCATCCCATTCGTGTATGGTAGGATCGTCAGAATCGCCGCCTGTGAGAAGGCGTGCGCCATTGGGCGTCCATGCGAGCGACTTGTTCCATGATGTATGACTCCTGAAGGATGAGACACATTTCCTTGTACCTGGATTGTAAATTTGGATATTGCTGGATGTTGCGATGGCAAGAAGTTCTCCAGACGGCGAATACCGCACGCAGAGGACATATCCACCACACATAATTGGATCTCCTTCTTGCTCCCAAGTTGTGGTGTTCCATAGTTTTACCGTTGTGTCCCATGAACCAGTGGCCAGCACTGTTCCATCAGGAGAAAAATCCAGCGAGGTGATATAACGGGAGTGGGCTTTGATGGGTTGGGTGAGCGATTCCCCAGTTTCTCCGTGCCAGGCAATGACCTCTCCGTCTCTGTCACCGCTTGCTATCAATTGCCCATCTTGTGAGACAGCCAATGCCCGCACCCCACCGCGATGCCCTTCCATCTTCTTCAACACAACACCCGTCTTCAAGTCCCACACCCGAAGCGTCTTGTCGTCCGAGCCTGTCACCATTCGTCTTTGATCGGGGAATACTGCAACTGCATTTACGGCTTTTTCATGGCCTTCTAGCTCTCGCAGGGGTGCAGTGATTGGAATGAGCTTGGACATCTTACTGGAGGTTGATGGCGTTGGGTGGGGTCGAGGTGAATTTTGGAGGGATTGTATCTTTCTTTGAGTTGCAGAGGTGCGTGTATTGTGCGTTTTATGCTGCTTCGCTGCGTTGACCAGCCTCGTTTTCACCGCACAGACGCCCAGGACATGAAGCCACACCTCCATTACCAATGCGGCAAGAATGCACCCTATTGTCATACCCGCTGTCCTCGACAATATACCCTCCCAGTGCCCCAGTGCATACATCTATTCTCTTCAAAGCTTCCACTACTTCAGCATATCACCATGTCACCCCTTCGAACACTTCCATACAGCTTACTTCAATATCATTTCTTCATTCTGCTGACTTTCAAGGTCTATGTGTGCACCAGATTCAACCGAATTTCGTGGTACAGGCTCGGAGTATCCTCACTATCTCCACACCACCAATGCTCGCACCTCACTGCAATGCCTTTCCATCTTCTTCAACATAACACCTACCTTCAAGTCCCACAGCCGAATGTCTTGTCATACAAGTCTGTCACCATATATCGTCTATCGGGAAAAATTACGACTGCAGTTGCGCCGCTCTGATAATCTTCAAAAGCTCGAAGGAGTGTGGTGCTTGGAACGAGCTTCGATATCTTACTAGATACCGATAGTGTGGAGCACAGTCGAGATGGATTTTAGAGGGATTGTGGGCGTCTTTCTCTAGGCTTGCAGAGGTAGGTGTATTGTGCATTTCTATGCTGCTTCACTCCATTGACCTGCCTAGTTTTTCCATAGTCAACCTAGTATGAACCCCATTCACCTCCACACCTCCATCAAGGTTGCAACAAGAATACTCACCGCTATTATATGTACTCTCCTGGATCGGGTGACCGGCGAAGTTGTGAGAACATCAGTTTGTACAGGTCGACCCCGCACCCTCGATAGCCTTGATGTAAACGTGAGTTATTGCCTAGGGGGCACGCTCTTCCAAGACGACGACGACAACGGAACCATCTCATCTGTATTCACCGAGACTTACATTGACCATGCCGAGCCTTTGGCGGTGTTGTTGTAGCACAAGAAGAGGTCAATGGTGCTTGGGTGAGCTCCTCGATGGACATGAATTTCTTGCTACGTTTCTTTTCGCGCCTGTGCCAGTGAACTCAATAGAGCTCCAAGTACATACCCTACTTATGGGTCGGTCGGACTTTGAAATTTAAACACTGCTGTTGTGTGAACTAGGGGTCGGCGTTGCCGACTTTTTACCTTGCGGAGCTCTTTCGCTTAATTTGACTTGCCCACAATATCAGCAGGGTCAAATATCTTTGATTACTCGCCGTTCAGACGCACAACATTCTGAGCATGATACAAAAGGCTGTAAACTTTCATATGGGTCCATATTCACCTTCATTAAAACGTCTCTCGGCGTCTTCTACCAGTTCTCGCATTCTTTCGTCTTCTATACGAAGATCTTCCAAAGGGTGTCGAAGGGGTCTACGATGCAGCTTAGCGTGTTCGAATTGCTGAAGACTTCCAACGCCGAATGTGCTTTTATATTTAGTATGTTTAATTCGTTATGTGCATTATTTATCGTTGATGAGTGTCTCATCAGTCGAACACCAATCTCGCGGCACTCCTCATATCTTCATTCAGACTGCGGCCGCTGTCCAAGAAGCCTTTGAGTCTAGCGGGTCTCGAATGATTTATACAGACTCTCCTACCATCTGCAGATCAGTTATGCAGATCCAGCAGAGTTTAATCGTACATCAGTTAGTTATATGTTGGCGTCTTTTACCCTAATTTATTACTGAGGAATCGCTCAGAAAATGGCACGCGACTTAGATACTACAGTGGTGTATGCAGATACACTTCTGTTAGCAGAACGGTTGAGAGATGCTGCTCTCAAAATTCCTCGAATGGTCAGTTAAGAAATTGGTGCTTGGGCTGTTTGTCTGACAATTAACTTACGGACCTTCTGTGTTCTCTTTTGCCGCATTTTTGATAATGGTTATGTCGTTCGTTCGTCGTATTGTCCGCTGTGAATGAAGTCCGTGACACCTGTTGTGATGACATAATCTGAGTTAGTCATTTGCTCGTATCTAATTGCGGAATGCGCCAGGCTGTTGACTTTCATACAGAAATGACGGCAAGCAGCTACATTTGTAGAATCGCAGGTCAGACGATCAATTGGAGTCGTGGTTCATATTCAGGCGAGTAGTCTTTGTCACTATGCATTTTTTCATATCTTGGACAGGTTTCAGGTATAAATCAATTTGGACGCATTCGCGCTCTCGTATGCTCTGGATATTGGAGCACATACCATCCTCGCATATGCTGTGTGCTTTGCATCAGCGTGGTTGAAACAACCTCGAGGTTAATTGTTCGCGCTGTTATCGAACCTCGGGCCGTTCATAGCATGGCATATGTGTGAGGGCCAGTGATGAAATGAGTTTGCCGGATGGATTTTAAAAAAGTAGTGTAATTATTGTTCGGGAGGATCGTTCTTGAAGATACTTTGTACCATTATCTCATTCGCCATAATGTAATTCTGTGCAGAATCAGCAATAACGCAGTCTAATTCATTTTGGTGTGTCTGGTGTCAGACGGTTCGCGATGATCACGTGTATATTTTGTGATGTTTACCACCACAGGTCACGCCGCATTCATAGACCTTGCTCCGCAAGGTAATTTTGGCCTGCAAACGGCATCGCCCATTCCAATCAATGGAATTTGGTCCACACATTACAATAGCCACGCTGGACCCTGAACAGGACGTTTCAATTCCTGGTTATGACCATGGAATTTCACTAGTTCTCCGTTGACTGCCACACCACAACGGTGACTACAGCATATGATAGGCCGGGGCGCTCGAGTGATGCTGTGTAGGCTCATGCACGTTTTATTGTCTCATTGTTTCTGCATGTCACTATTTGGTACTAGCAGTGCAGGCCTGCCTCGTTAAAAGATCACGACGCACGAGTCTACTAATCTAAAATGATTTTGCCTTTCTTATCCTACTGCGGGTGTTGGTTAGAGAAGGTCGGGAGGAAGTCGTTGTGGGGAAGCCGCCCATCTATCATGGTAGCTACCACCGGTGGTAGTGAGCTAGACCACGAAAAGCGGTAAATCCATGATCATGGTACCCTGGGACAACGCACTTCCTCATGCGACTTCTCATGCAGCTTAGAAGACCTTACGGGACGCGTAGTCAAGGAGTCCACTCATCCAATAGCACATGGCAGTTTTGGGGATGTGTGGAAATGCAGATTCCGCCAATGGGACCGTGACTGTGAAGACCTGGAGGCAAGCATGCTACACGTATGGATGTCCAGCAATCTGAATCCATGACAGGTAGCAGTCAAATCCATAAGAATCGATATCACAAACGACGATCCCAGGGTCAGACTTACTCGAGTACGTTCTCGGCTTCTCCTTTGCATGTGATACGCTTGCTCAAACCACGGCTTCGCAGAGACTCTTGGCCGACTATCATGCACGGAAGCAACTGCATCACGAAAATCTTTTGCCTCTGCTCGGTTTCAGTTACGAATTTGGGCTACTTCCAGCGATGGTTTTCCCCTGGATGCACAACGGCTCGCTCACCACATATCTTGAACACCATTTCACAGAATTGACCATCGAAAAAAAGCTCCGGATCGTGAGTTGTTTCTCAGAAGCGCTCGTACATTATGGTATTCATTGGAACCTTAGTTGCGGCAAGTCGCTGCAGCCATCAGCTACCGTATGTGAAATCTTCAATAGTTTATGAAAACAATGAGTAACGCCATTGCAGTCCACTCGAAGGGCATCGTCCACGGCAACCTTACTGCTGTACGTACTAGTTGTCTGATACTCGCCTTCTAGCTCTGATCTGGAACGCAGAACGACATTCTGATAGATTCGGATCACAATGCCTACGTAGCATACGATGGAATCCTCAAGGACGAAGAGTCATCGACTCCTCCACAGCCAGCTAGCGATATTTATTCCTTCGGATGCATCGCGCTTCAGGTTCGAGGCGTTCCCTAGTAGTTGCATTGGTTTGTGACTAAGATCCCGTAGGTTATGACAGGTCAATCACCCAATGCAGATGTGCGAAACGACCATCAAGACACTGTCCCGAAGAAGCCTACAAGACCATCGAGTCCGCACGACGCAGATTCTTTCTGGGATTTCATTGAGAAATGCTGGAGTGATGTAGGACGTCGCCCCTCTGCTGTTGATGTCACGAGCTTTCTAGGATCATATCACTGCGCTAGTTGAACGATCAGAGAACTGATGCTAAGCCTGACGCTTACCACTACGTCATAGACGCACAGACGCACATATCCTGTATATATCTTATCTCTCTCTTTCCGTACCGTCAATCATACGCTCTTCCACGTATCTGTTTGTTTAGTGTTGCCGTCGACGTGACGGCGTTCCAACTGATGATTTCATTTTATCTATGTATACAAGGACCCCGGCCCCCCTTCTTTTAGACATGATGCAGTGGGGGCTGCCCCCGTGGCCAGTGGGAATGATAATGGTTAAGACAATGTAATAGTGCTAGAGGTATTCTTTCGTTGGCGACTTGCTGTCTGACCAGAGACTATCTAGGCAATCGGCAATACCATGATTTGGAAGGGTAACGAGGCTCTTACTATGTCTCCAAAATCAGCTCATCAAATACAATAGGGCTTGGACCAACTGATGATCAGCATGACCATAATACATGTTAGCATGTTCAGTTTTTTTCGAGTGCGATTTCGTCACCTGTGATACAGACTGACGCATACCATATCCGAGGTGGCCCATCGCGAGCTCTGCCCGTGGCGCTATCGTTGGCAGTATTTTCTTGGTTACTGAACATCTTCATTCATGCCGTAGAATTCAGCTGTACAACTTGAAGCTTCCTGTTAACTTCATACGACCCCTTTTGGCCTCCAAAGCATGCGAACCACCAGCAGGTACGTTGTAAACCAGACAGTGAATGCTTCTAACGCTAGACAACTTGGGAAAGTCTATTTCACATTCATGTAGGCTAATTATACTATTAGCAGACCTTTCGTTCACTGACAACACTGTCCGGAATCATTAAATTTCGCATGCTTGAATGCATCGTTTGGAATTTTCATCTCCAGGGAAGAAAGGTTGTGGGCACACGCTCTGGTTTATCCATAGATATGTATAATGTCCTTCGCGTGCCATCTACCATGATCTGAAGACATCTTGCTGTCTTATGCAACCTAGCAGCTTTCCTATCACCATATGCTCGGTTTGAATCAGGTCTCGGCCGCCATCTCAGTTTTCGTGACTCGGGTTATGAAGTACAGGGGCCATTGCTGCAACTCACAGCTGGGCACTGTGCTGACTCAAACTCAGGCGGAAATACCTCCTTGACTTGTCGAATAATCGCATCGTTGCGTACTCACTCGACCTTCGATGCTAATTGCAACACAGACTAAGGGCTAATAAAATGATTATGTAGGAATGACATACAGTAAGGTGTAAGACACGATGCAGTGATGTACTAGACAGAAGAAAAGGAAAAGCCAGATAGGCACCAGCGCCATGCAAATGTACATAATAACATATCAACAGGGATAATTGTTCCATCATAATCTAGTATCGACGTTTTGTCCATTCAACACCTCTTGGAGGCACTGCTATCCGTCATGCATCAATAGAACAAAACTTCCCTTAAATCCCCTTCTCCTCCAAAAACTTATCCACGGTATCCCAAAGTTCCTTTGTAAGCCCCTCATCCTTTGCCACCTTCGTCGGCTCCGTTAGCTTACCTACTGGCGTTAAATACGCGCCTTTGTACTTCTCGCGCTGCCTAGTCACTTCCTCCGACGCAGCTGCAAACGCCGAGTTATATGCACCCTGGTCTGGACGTAAAAAGAAGAGGGACACGATGGGCTTGACGATGAACTTGAAGTTGGATAGGGGCGGTTTATCGGAAAAGGTGTTGACTGCTCCAGGGTGAGCGGCGATGACGGTGATGGGAGAGCCAACAGCGGCGAGGTGTCGTTGAAGTTCAAAAGCGTAGAGCATATTCATGAGTTTCGTCATGCCTTGTGAAGAAAATTTGTAAGACAGAAGATACCAAGGGACGACCGACGTACAATACCGCGCGAAGGTAGGGGAAAGCGAACTCTTGAGCTCATTGTTAAGATCATCAAGGTTCCGGAAATGAGTTTCCCCTGATACGAACCGGTGGGCTTCTGAACCGACCTGAGTAGTAATATGGAAGTGTGAGTTTTCGGGACGCATGCGGTAAAGCATTACATACGACGACTATGCGGACGTCTGAATTAGGTTCTGCTGCTGTCTGGTCCAGCAGCGGTTGAAGAGTGCGTGTCAGGACGATATGACTTATTACGCTGGAATGAACATAGGTAAGTGCTCGGTACATGTTTTTTTCTGCCAGAAGGCGCACTTAACCATCACTATCTCCTGAACTCCTGGGGTATTGTGTAAGTACAGATCTTTACAGTGCAAGACCAAAGCTTACCATCCGGAGTCATGCTGTAATTCTCAAGTAACCTATAGGGGATTCAGTATCAAGCACACCTACGCGAGCTGATCAGCTTACACCGCAGCGTTGTGAACTGTGATCCATTCAGCATGCCAAAATCATGAACGAACAAAAAGATATACTGACTCAGAACATCCAATCTCTTCTCGAGCTTCATAAATCTCTCTGCTGCTTTCTTCGCATTCCGAGGGTCCTTCAAATCAAGTTCCAACCAGATAACATCACCGCTTCCAGGGCCCAACCCCTCTGCTTTCAGTTGCGTGATCGCCTCCTCCGCCTTGCTTTGGTTGCGCGCAGCCATGTACACCTTGGCACCACGACGTGCCAGGTGCTTCACAGTTGAGTAGCCGATACCTGCGCTACAAAGCAGCTGTGAATAACAATCCGAATCTGTGATATAATTACTACTCACTTCCCGCCTGTGATCAGGATGACTTTACCAGACAAGTCCGGGAGGTCAGTGACTGGGTCGAATGACTTTGAGAAGAAACCCATGGTGCTGAGAATCTGAGATGAATAAATAAATAAACAACAGGAGGTAGATGTCGAGCGAACTCAAGCACTTGGCTGTTTATATACGTGACGTGGCGGTCGGGATGATGGCCGATGGCAAATGCTTTGTCACTGATTGCACAGTTGTGCCACGCAGTGCGCATTGCATGCTAGTACTGTAAGGCTACAGCAGCAGCAAACTAAATTCCAAAGCAACTCCGAGGTATCGGAAAATCCTCTTGTTGGTTCGTCAGTTTGAATTTTTTGACATGGCCAGCTGGGCAACCGAGTCACCGAGTAGCCTCCTGCGACTCCGATGTTATTCTTCAGGTTTCACGCTGATGGCAGTACCCAGCGGATCACCAGTAGTCAGGAGGGTTGCATCAATGCAGCAACACGCGCACGATGAATGTGCAATCACAGTACATGACTACACGTGGTTGGAGCGTTTAGAGGCTGTCCGGCGCTTCAGCTTTAGGCTGGGAAACCTTCAGCATCCCCTTGAATACTGATTGACTTCAATGTCTTCTCAGTCGAATTTACGAAGCCGTGCCGGAGGTGGGCTAAGCACGGTTTTGAACTACATTTGGGCACGCCGGTTCGTCTGCAATGTGGTGCTCTATTCTTTGTACTAATTCAATCATGTCCATCTTCGCCTGCGATTAAGGCCTCAAGGGTCTTCCACAACTTTGCCAACAAGCCATCCTCTTTCCACGCTGCCACAGTATGTCTTACCCCGTCAATACTCTAAAGCAGCAAGATGCTAAGGTAGTCACTCGTTATCAGAACAGCACCTCATATTACAGTCAGCAGTCCTGGAGGCTCACCAACCCCACAGAAGTCACCACCTTCATCTCCGGTACCTTCTGCTAGTGCGACTCCAGTCGCTACAGCAAGCGGTGCATGCACCGCACCGAGCAGCAACATTAACCCTTCAAGTTCTGGCATATCTGTATCGTCATGCACAATATCTCCTTCTACATCGACACGCAAGGCGAAGCCTATTCCAGCATCTGATATAGATCGATACAAGAGGAAGCGGACAATGTAAGTCGGTATGAGGCGCTATCGGCCTCCTTTTTCGATTCTTAATCACGGCCTAGACCCCAAACGAAGGACCGCGTGTTTATTGAGCCGGGGAACAAGGTGTTCGAGGAGTATGTGCTTCTTCTGCGGCTGGACTATTGTGAGCTGACGACGCCAAGCAAACCGCCCTCTAGTCGATGGAAACCACTTGCGCACCCTGAAGGTGCCTTGTATTACTACGAGAGCACTTGTGTAGGTTCAGATTCGACACTCCACACAATCATTAACGAAAGCGGCAGCGGATATATACTGATGCTGACTTGTCAAAACCGTCAACCCTCAGTGCGATCGAGGCATTCGCAGATAAGCTATATAACGACGCACAAACCAACCCAAACATAGATATCACTAGCAAGACGGAATTGGTCGTTGAGGATATTGATGAGCACACCTGCGGCTACTATTTCGTCGAACAGGACACGCGGTGCATCTTCTGGCTAGAACGTTTTGACGCAGAATCCTTGTTCGAGAACATCAGGCGAGTGAGGAACATGGGTCATATCAGTGTGTGACTTCTGACTATCTCCCGTATCTTTCTGTATGTTAACATGCACAATTTTAGAATACGCTATTGAAGCCCAGTACTGGTGAGGTCCAGGTATGTTTATTGTTTTGCGTGACTAGGGTCAGTCTCTGACATCGTGTCAGCCGCTCATGTGGATTTGATGACGACTCAAACAACTTCAAGGGCTCATTGTGAACTGTTTCCACATGAAAATCGAGTGACGCCGAATGTTCTTGAGGAATTAAAACAAATGATTATGCATGCTGCAGCAGGTGATTCCCGATATCACATTGCATCTCCTCGATCGCGAGCGAGAAGTTGATGTTTGTGAACCTCAGTGACCATCACGTCTGTGACATCTGTCGCTCCGTTTGAGAGGGACGAGCTGGAGAAGATGCTGGACCTCGTTAAGGAGATCGAAGGTACTAGTTCTGGTAAAGGTTTGGGAACACAATCCAGATGACTGATGTTTTTTATGACAGGAACCCTCGAAGGAGAATTTACGCACACGAGATGTGTTGTGGGTGTGTTTGTATCCTGAACGTTGTGCTTCCCGGAGTATGTTAAATCATCTTCTTTCAGCTCGATTCATGTCCGAGTTCAGTGCGTAACAAAAGACTCTACCAGCTTTCGCTAATATTGCAATAGTCAAAGCAAAGTTTTTCAATTTCTGTGGACAGCCAGGTGCAAGACTGGATTCCGACCAGACAATCTACAAGGATCATAGTCATCGGTCGCTCTTGTTCATTATTACCTCTCTTCTGCTCTTTGGCGCCCCTCATACCCACCAAGAAGATCTAAAAAAGATATGGGTTGATAGGATCATTAATCGCGTCCTCTGGAATCAATTCATCGGGAAACTTAATGATGAATGGGCTGGATTGGCGCTCTCAGTGAATCTTTATTAGAACATGTAGAGTCAGCAATACTTACGAATTTCTCTAGGCGACAGTTATTCTCAATGCCAACGTGGCTTTTCTTGCAATTCCATCTGTACAAGACACCGCCAAATTGCTAAGCTATCTATCAGTGGCTTGCAGTATTGCAGTCGTCCTCCTCGTACTTCTACTGGTTCGTCAAAACCAAAAGAAGGATTGCGAGCGAGCTGTACGAGAACCAATTAAATACCATCGTTCTGTCAAGGACTGACCCAGAGAACAGGTCACACTTCTGACATACGTATCACAGACTTCCTTTGGCACGGAAGCGCTATCCATAACGTATGGCTTGCCATATGGACTGTTGATGTGGGCGTAAGGATTCATGTTACCGCATGAAAAACTTTGTTGCTGAACCTTCGCGATAGCCTACTATGTTTTGCTGCGGGCTTTGGCGATTTGATCTTCGAAACTGAAGGTCGATGGACGCGTGGTCTCGTAGGTTTTGCTGGATCACTTGCCGTCTGCTTCGTGGCTTTGGTAGTGTGGATAGGGAGACATCAGATCTCTCCGGAAGATGAGGAATCTACGACATAGGTTGTATATTGACTTGAAACAAATGCTATGAAATATTGCCGACGTGGTTGCTGAAAAATTTAGGTCATGGATCATGGCAAGATATGTAACACACCAATAATTACACACCGATAACATACTCATGTCGAAAAGGTAAAGTTTGCGAGATAAAAGTTAAATGCTGCGAACATGCAACACAAATAAAGCCATCAGGGTGACATTGAGATCTCGGAAGTCCTTTCAACGGAATGAAGTAGCCAATCGGGTTATCAAGTTTGAGGGCCCCGCCACTTGAAATCACAGCCCTTCTGAACTTTTGACTATCGTGGAATTGATGATCCGGAGGAACTTCCAAACGCGCCGGTCACGTGTATGATCACGAACCGCGCTTGCTGCTTCCCGCAGTTCCGTGAATCATTTCATAATTCGGTCCTCCAATATGCCAGCTTTCCGTGCGCTCAGAACGCTCGTGCGGTCGCTAACCACCACTGCCAGACCTACATCAGAGCTCGTTGGCACAGCCCCTCCGCACCAGTGCTACATCTTCCTGCATACCCCACAGCCGCCCAGCGAGTATCCCGCCAAGTACGCAACCCCCGTCCAGCGCGCACTCCTTCTACGCACCGCTAAATGGGGCGGGTCTGTAAATTTTGCGTGGTCTGAGGACCAACAATCTATCCGTGCACGACCACCTGGGGAGGAAGACAAGCAGGAATATCATTTGACAGCGTTTGCGCATCCGCTGGGAAAGCTTGAGGCTACTGTGTCCATGGACAATATTGAGGAGGTGGAAGAACAGTTGAGGATGCATGTTGAGGGTGTCTCTGGTGCTACGTCCTCGAATTTAGATGATGTGCATTTATATGTCTGTACTCATGGTGCGCGAGATTGTCGGTGCGGAGACATTGGGGGAGCAGTTGCCCAGGCTGTAAGGGATGAGCTCCGGAAGCGCAGAGATGCCGATCCGAGTGATCCCAGTACCTGCATTAAGCTTGCAGAAGTGGCACATGTCGGAGGTCACAAGTATGCACACGTCGCATCCTCTCCACCAGGCCTGATCACTCATGCACAATCCTAGATATGCAGCAAATCTTCTTGTGTACCCGCACGGAGAATGGTATGTTTGACGCCTGCTAATTATGTGTTATCGCGCATGCACTTATTTGATGTTAATTCTACAGGTTAGGTGAAGTAGAGCCCGAGGATGTTCCAGAGATTCTAGATGCTATTCTGGCATTACCAGCACGCCCGCGCAACACTGACGAAATACCTATTTGTCCTCGTCATTGGAGAGGTCGCATGGGGTTAAGCAAGGACGAGCAGATCCAGCTCTTGCAGCGAACTTACTCATGATCCATAGAGTACACATACCATAGTACCAGTATCACACCTAGAGACATGCATGCATATTCTATATTAGACAGCAGACTGTCTGGATTGATACTGAGTGTAATCCTCTATTGTTTTAACCATACGAAGCTCGTCCGCGTCGGAAGCTCTGTATTCACTGCAACCTCCTCCAAATTCACGCCTCCCTCCGTTCGCTTGAACACCTTGACGCCCGCAGTGCCCGCAAACCCGGCAGCTACAATATATGCATCGCCTCCCTCGCCGGCTTGCTGCCCATGCATCATGCCGCGAATCTGGTTCAAGCCCGTGTATACCTGGTTCTTCAGGACCAGCTGGTTATCCACGTTCTCGAAAATGGCGATCGTATCCCCACGTGGGTCCTGTACACCAGTGTTGCGGTTCGAGGTGTAGATGTAAGGGGTCGGGAACTCGGCTGTTGGAAGTGGGATAAGGACTTCGGCAGCTGCAAAGCTGGAGCCTGCAGGTTGATAATTCGGGACAGTGGAAACGTTGGAGATGAGGGGAGTGGAGAAGTTGGGGTATGCGGGAAAGTCTTGGAGTATCAGGGTACTTGCGAGCTCGTGGATTGTGTAGAGCTGGTTCTCTGTGTGCTGGCTTAGCGAGAGAGAAAGAGAAAGGAGATGTGCTCACCGTAAATCTGGATGTGCCGTGGGCCGCTGCCGATTGGCTGCGCGATTTGACCGTGAACCGAGAAGTTACCTGGTGACCCGTTCTGGCCGAGACGCCAGATTTTGTCGTTGCCCTTTAAAACAGCCGCTCGAGGTGAGTGAAAAAGCCACAAATCACAAATGAAAGGTCGCAAAACGTACCTTGTCGGGGATCAAGAGCTCCTCGCCGTATTGGTATGCCATATGCGGTTCGGACACGCCCTGCGTTCCAGTGGTTGGGACAGGGAATGTCACAATGGTGCTGTCATTGGTGGAGAACTGCAACGGATCTGTGGTCGTGGGGATTACCCGCGCAGTTCCGGAGCCGTACTGATATAAATTCAGCATTAACTTGAAAAGAAAAGAAAAAAATCACGGCGTACATTGGCTATGGCTACCTGACCCGTGGAGAGACCGCCGCAATACGGCGGGCCACTTCCTCCAGAGTATGCAGTATCGACAAGGGTGAGTGCTCCTTCAGGTCCGACCGTGAATGATTGTAATGCGCCTACGGGGACGTTCTCGTTGGTTGCACTACGTGATCAACAAAACCATTAGCGGATGCGCGCAGATACTAACACAAGAGGACACGGACTAAAGAATACTCTTGTTCGTAGGGTGTGAGATTATCCACGATGGATTGCCGCCAGTGATATACTGGTTCAAGTATGTCAAATTGTTCGTCTCGCTATTGAACATATACGAGGCGATGTAGGAAGTGTACCCTCCTGCGAGGATAGTAAAATTCACCATGGGTATTGGTAACAAGAAAAGCGAAAACTAGCGAGAACCTCAACGATTACCGGTCACCGGCCTTCACGACCAGGCTTTTATATCCGTCTCGACAAATTTTGTCATCAAAAGAATTATGTCGTGGAGGGTAGCCATACGCTCCTGCAGATTCACTGATCACGTTGCGAACGAAAAGGTAGCGCATGACTTGCTCTGTGAAGCAGAAATAGGTGTGTAGCGCGGCCTGCTGTCGGACAAGCTTAAGAGACATGTTGACCATCGATCATGCATCATAGACTCGTGACCAGTCCGTCTATGCATGCATCATGCGCATTGACAGTGTTGCACAAACGTGTGAGTACTAGTGACACTTGAAGCTGTTTGAGAAAGTAATGTCAGTACTTGGCAAAAAAAAATTCACACGCATGACCAAAAAGGAAATCACGTATATACCGGAAATTTGGGAAGGACCGACCGTCCCGTCCGTACCGTCCTGTCCTAATTTGGCTATCCAGAACGCTATCCAGAATTTATTTTATGTAAGAACTTTGATTTTGGCTAGGGCTCCGTGAAAAACTACCGAGTTTTTGATGTTGGAGTTTTTGACAGGTTTTTAACGTGTTTTTAATGAGTCGATAACTTGGGGTTGATATTGGGGTGTCAAAAACTTGTCAAAAACTAAAATATATATGTACATGATCCTGGGAATATAGCCTATCAAATTCTCTACCTCTGCCGATGTATACAAGTTTTGGCTAGCAGTCCAGGCTGCATTTGAAGATCTCAAGGTACTATGTGATTGGTGTGCAACCCCATCATTGATAGACCACATGGATCCTATCACACCATGAAATCTGGAGAATTGCATTGCTGCAGCGAGATGGATGGCTTCATTGGGGCTGGACTCATCACCAACAGTAGTGTGGCAAGCTGATAAGAATGCAAACTCCAGGTTCTGCCAATGGGATCGGATGATCTTACCAAGTGGGATGTGGATGGAATCTTGGGCACTTGTGATGAACAAGGCATCACAGCTGTACTTGCTTGCATTGAGGATAACAACAGGACCACCTTTTGCTGCCTTCTGGAGGTCAGAAAATAGCGGAGGTAGGAGAAACCAGCAAAAATCGGGTAGCAGGCAGATGGGTGAGACCACATTGTCCCATTGAATGGTTAGTTGATGGATTTGTGGGGACTTGTCTTCAGTAGACTCATTGAACATGTGATGAAGGTGGAAGCTGAGCTGCTCTGCCACCAATGTCATGCCGGCATTACCTGATGCAGAAAGTTCATCCAGTGGTGTGCTGAAGCGTGCAAACTGGGTCCAGAATACTGCATGGCCTTGCTCCACCAGTTCCACAGCAGCTGGGAAAGAGCCACGATGAACACCACATGAGAATGCATCCATTGCAAAAGATGATGTAGCATCCTTCACCGCATCAAAATGGTGGGAGGAGGGCGATAGAGTAGTAACGTGCTGATCGAGCAATCTTAGGGTGATTTGATAGGCCATCAATGCAGAGCCATGGTGGAGCTTGACTTGGCAGCACATTATAAGGGCCTGTACAGTGGGCATTTGCATTACCATAGTGAAAAAATGTCAAAATGACCTGAAAAAACACATTTTTTGAGTGTGTCAAAAACTGGTCAAAAACCCTTCAAAGGTGGAGGTGAGTTAAAAACTCATCATTAACTCTGTGGGTAGTTTTTCATGGAGACCTAATTTTGGCCACAGCAACACAATGCCCTGGGTGTTGCTTGTTGTCGTTCATGGTGTTCATATGAACTATCAAACTTTAATTTCAGTCACAGAGTGGCACAATGCCCTGGGCACTGCTCACCATCGCTCGTTGTGTTCATGCAAATGAACTATCAATCTGATTCCTTCAGGTACTGTCCAACTTCCAGTGTCAGCACACCATGCATGTGCTGTTGTTGGCTGTAAGAGCACCTGCATCAACAAGAACTGCACTTAGCGCACTTACCAAAAGCACTGCAAGCACTTGGGTGGCATCATCTCACTGATCGATCATGTTGGAGGTGATGTTCTGATCAATGTAGAGAGGTCTCCCTCCCCCTGCAGTGATCAGTCATTCCAGGCTAAGCCCTCCCCAACATATTTGGCTTATTCCATTCCATCCTTCAGCACACCATCTCCACCCCCAAAACCTTGTATGATGATGAAACTCTGCATAATTGGTGCAACCTATGTGACATCAAGCTAGTCAAGAGCTAGCAGTTGTAATACCTTTGGCATATTCCACTGGAGAGTTCTAGGCACTACTAGTGTCCAGTTGGTAGATGCCCACAGCCTCACTGTGCATTTGGGTGTGCACATCTGCTACATGTAACCCTACTTTTGAACATCCTTTTTTGATCCAATCTTGATGAATCATCCTCAGCATAGTCCTGTGAGAATTAAATTGTGGTACATTGCTACATTATGATTGGACAGTGCAACAGAATAATGGTCAATATGCTTTGGTATCAAAGACATCATTGACTTAGCTGTTCCTAGCTGTCTGAATTTAAATACCTCTTGATGTTACCAGTCAGTCTGTTCTCCGATGAACTCTGGAGTTAGATTATGTTAGGTTTTTTGTGATTCAATTTTAGTGTCCTATGGAGAGTTACACTCTAAGGAGGACAATACTATCTAGTCTAGGGGACCCCCAGTGCCCCCTTTCGCATCCCTGGGTTTGTGAATGCCCTGGTGTGAGGTGTATCCCCACCAGTCCACCATTCCTGCTGGCTGTTTTAGACATGCCACCCTATGAGGATGAGACAACTTGTAAATATGGGAGCTATGTGCATAATCTGGCATATATGAAGACAAAAAGCACATACTCAGCCACTTTCGTAGATATTATGTTAAGTTAATAATGACCAGACAACCACTGGTGTGAAATGTGCAGAACAGTATTGGATTTGGAACATCATTTGCTCTGCCAACTGATTTCAAGTTTGAAACACTTAGCATGTTTCATTTAAATGAAACTGCTTCCCCATTAGATCTAATTGTTTCATCCAAAGTTCTTGCGATTAACCAAGATTCTCACTCAAGGAACTGATATCCAGATGGATTACTATACAAGCACTGCATGGCAGTGGTATGTCTGCACAAACTCCATATGCCCCATCCAGATATGACCTCAGTCTCAAATGATCCTGCATGGTTGCTATTTATCAGTGCTTCTATTATTCTCAATTATACTGTAGGTCTGTAGAGAGCAAGTGGGATGGGGATGGTGACGTCTCACTATCACTGACTGGTTTTGCAGTTGTATCTTCTGCTGCAGTGGTGTACAATTGGGGTGGGTGAAATAATACTTTCTGAGGGTATCCTTAATATTTATATGGTATTCAAGCATTAACATTCAGACAAGAGGTAAGTTGATGTCATTGGTGCAGCTACTGTATCTTGCTAAGGATGCTTTTACAGCTTGAACTGGTCTGGGTAAGCAGGGTCCTATATCAGAAGCAAATTGAATAATGACTTGGAGTAGATGCATGCCTGGTCCTTCATAACCATTCTTTATATATGTGTACATTATGCTATGAATGCAGCTGATATGTTGCACTGAGTTGACTTCAACATATGCAGGTGCACTACATTGGAATACTATATTCTGTGTAAGTTTGCAAGTCTAACCAGTTGACACTGCACTGGATTGACAAGCTATACCTCACAATTAGGATCAACATAATAGGTATGTACCCTCCCAAACGTGCTATGTTTGTTTCTTTGACTAATTGGTGGCATGTAGATTATCTCCCATTCTCAATAACAGATGTAGTGGGTGTTCTGCACCAATGCCTCCTATTCCTATTCGGTTAATAACTATGCTCCTAAACAGAAGTGAGTGATATTTTCAGCCACCTTGTCATGTTAAACACAACTGCAGCAGCTATAAGTTCATTTGTGTTGAGAGGTGATCTGTCAGAGCACCCGAGCTGGTACCACTCTAATATCACATCTGTCATGCCTGTCATTGCATGCCACTCACCTAGTTATGATTATTTTCCTTCTTCCTCACTACTTAAGACAGCTAGATACTATTGTTGCACCTCAGTCTCTTCAACCATAGACTGAGGTGTGTATACTGCTCTCATTCCTACATACAAAGTACTCATTAGCACACCCATTAGGCTCACACTACTTTAGGTTTGTACATTAGGAATAAAGTCTCTTTGACCATAGACTGAGGCTTGTGCTACTTTAGCTCTCACCTTAATAATTTGAAGCATCTAGTCCATCAATGCACACCAGTAACCTGGGTTTTCAGGCCTTATCTTCTACTTCATATCAGTATGGATGCCTGTTGTTGTCAATGCTATGCTGGGTGGTGAGCTTACCTGTGGTACCTTACTGATACTGACTTGACTAAAGTATTATGCAAGCCATCATCATGGTTCAGATACATGCCATGTATCAATGATCCAAAAAGATGCTTGTCTTTCTCATTGTAGTTTTGTTGGCTTTCATGATTGCCTCCAGCATTATCACAGTAATGGCAAACATCAGTGTTTCAGTAGGTAAGCTTTAATTATCAGTGAAACCCTCAAGCACTTAAGACTTATGGACAAATACCAGAAGAATATATCCTTTTTGGCTACCATAATTGTGTTCTCACAGATGACACATACCAGTTGGATCTGGCCAATGAGAGTTTGATACCCACCACTATGTGGGAGATTCTCACCTTCATTCTTGCAGTCTGGATTGTCATAAAACACCTCCATGAGCTGCGACAATCTCCAACAGGATCAACCACTAGGGACTATTTCACAGTATTAACTAAAAGTCATGCATTGAAGGTTCAACTACTATGCTGGCTTGCAGAGCAAAAGAAAGAAAGAGGGCTCTGACTCTGGGGGAAGAGAAAGGCTACTGACTCTCTAGGTGTTGGTTGAAGTGTGCTGAGTGATGTGTTTGACCCTTAGGGGAAGCAAGGAAAGCAAATCCACAGAGTGACACCAGGTTAACTCTGGTGAAGCATGCTGAAAGCACATGCATGGGAATATGGAGCATGTAGGAGTGCGAAGCATGGGAATAAGGCGCATGTGGTGCGCAGATGTATAAGAAACTGGTAGAAGGTGTGAAGACATGAACTGATGCTGCTGAGAGGAAACTGATGATAATAGACTGTGCTGAGGGACTAGGGCAACAACTAATGCATGCTAACTGAAGATGATAGCTTCTAACTCTAGATGATGACTACTGGATGCTAAGTGACATGATGGTTGTTTTTGTATCTCCAAACTTCCTAGGCAACAGGTAAGCTGTGTCTAGGCATGCTCCCAGGGCTCAGAAGCGAATAGGGAGTGCTCTTTGTGTGTAAGAGCCTGTACAGCAACAGATTATATGATGGATTATTTGTACAATTGTTTGCACAGATTATTCCCATGGTGTGAGCTCCAGTGTGACTTTGTGTGACATACAGTGTGGCTCCATGCTGAACCTCCTTGCTATCAGATATGGCTTGCTCACAAAAGCCAAAATCTGTGGTGGCAAATCCTAGGAAACCACCATCTGGAAAAACTCATTTGATGGTGTGGGAAAATGTGCCATCTGAAATCTCGACAACCAGTACAACTTGGACCCATTGGAATGAAGATCACACCTTGAGGCTGATCAAGTTTCTGGCTTCATGTAGATCAGAAGCCAGTGATGGAATGAACTTCAAGATTGGAGTCTTTCAAGCTGCAGCTGCTCATTTCCTTGAGCCCCCTGAAGGAGTTTCAAAGGAAGGATGGGTGCCACCTGTTGCAAGAGATTCTCGTGCTTGCAAGAACAAATGGGCTGTAGTAAGTACATCTATTCTTTTCTTGATGCAACTCACACATTTTCAGATACAAAAAAAGTACAAGATCATTCTTGATATCAAGGCCCAGTCTGGCTTTTCTTGGGATGATGAGTTTGGTGCTGGCATTGACAGTACATTGGAAGCAGTATGGGCTGCATATGTCAAGGTATGATGTTTTCCTGCAGTATACTATGTATCTCATTTTTGATTCAAGAGGTGCCCTGATGCTGCACCATTTCGCAACAAGGGATGGCCACACTTTGATGAACTCAATACTCTTTTGTCCACTACTGCTTCAAAAGGAACTCATGCATTTCATGCTGTGCTAGAGGAGTCCTGTGAGCAGTCACCTGATCTTGATTTTCTGAATGAAGAGGGCCTTCTGCAGCCTGAGCATGTCAAGAATTTGTCTTGAGATGATCAGGATGTTCTAGATGAGAGTAGGGATGATGAAGACTTGATCCCTTGGGACAAAACTCCACCTTGTCAAAGTCACACTCCAGCTCCCCTTCCAAAGCGAAAATTTGACAGTATCTCTGCTTCTACTTCCACCAGTTCAACTTTGGGTCCAGCATTGAAGAGGCATCATGTGAGTGGTGCTGCAGCACTTTTTGCTATTGCTGACCAGTTTTTGGACTTCACTGATACATTTTGCTCAAGTTCTCAAGCCCAGTCATCATCTCTTGCTCCATCACCAATTTGTTTGAAGGCAGTGTGCCATGCAATGTGCCCAGAATGTCAAGACCCATCTCACTGGTGATGAAATGGCTGCTCTCATCGAAGCCTTCCAGACCAATGTTAGTGCTGTGGATGCATATATGGTAATGCAAGATGACAATGCTCATCACTCATTCATCAATTGAAAAATCATGCACATCAATAGTTGATAATTTTTTAACTTCTATGAGAATATATTAGGTTGACCTCTACTGCCTTCTATGTGTTTGTTGATGTTCCTGCAGGAATACTTGGTAGTCTTACCACATTTTGTTTCCTATCTCTTCTCTTTGTTCCTTTGCTGCTTCTTGTTCTTCAAAATTTGCTGGTCCTTCTGCTAGATCTCCCCTATCATTCCCCAACTCCAAGCCATCAATACTACCATCATTAAATTCATGTATTTCATCCAGGTCATGAATCTGAATAAAGTTGTGTACAGCACAGAGTGTGGGAGGGATATGAGCTTGGAAGGTCATGCTATATTCTGGTGGGTTTATGAGTATCGGAAATCATCTCTTGAGTACACCAAAAATCCATTCAACAACATTTCATGCTTGTGCATATTGGAGATTGTACAATTCAAGTGAATTTTTCAGTCTCACAAAAGATGTTGGTCTGTGGACAGATTTGAGGACTTAGAAAATATGAACCTCACAGCAGCTCAACCTCACTCTGCAAGATGGTAGTGAACATTTCGGTGAGGTACAAGCAGTGCTTCACATATACCAAACCCTGCATCAGCAAGATAATATCTTCCCTTTGGAACAAACAGATCCATCAGCCAAGCTTCATTGAACAGCATGGCATCTGATACTGATCCATCCCAGCCACTGAGGATATACTGGAATTGGAGATCAGAAGAACAGCATGCCAGGCAGTTTTGACTGACTCCTCCTTTTCAGTTATGTGCAAGATGCCTCTCATCTGCAGAGGGGCAGCAGTTGATGTGAGTGCCATCAATTGCCCCAAGAGCTCCTGCAAAGTATGGAAAGAACTTGGGGTTCTTGTGAATTTCATGTGGAATAGGAGAATCTTCTTTTGGCAAAAACACATATCTCTTGTAGAAAGGCAAGGATGAGAGAGTGAGAAGAATTTGCTTGAAGTACCTGATTTTTTTGAGTCAAGTAGACAAGCATTTTAAAAAAAAGGTACTTTGTAATTGTGGTGTGTGAGTGTTGAAACCTCTCAGCAACATGTCAACTTTTGAGGCCTGTGACACAGGTATACAAAAAAATTGCTGTTTGTTCTTCAAGTGTGACAAATTTTGAGTCATCTAACCCAGAGTCCTGTAGTTCTTGAACAAGTGCAAGAAATACATGCTTTCACATCCCAAGTTCATTTTTGATCCTTTCAGGGTGTCCATTGAGAAGTTCCTGGACCCATGCAAAGCCAGACAATATAGAAGTATGATATGGCTCTTTGTCAAGGTATGGAGTAATATAGGCTACAGCAATTGTAATAATTAACTGTGCAATCATTGCTGCAACAGTTCACAAGAGATGGAGCCTGTGCAGCAGGTCCTTTGGATGAGGCATGGTATGATGTCAGCGCAGTTTTGCCCCTACATTAGGGTTTGGATGAGTGACATCAGAAGGTGCTGAAAAGTCATGCCAGGTTGTGTGGGAATAATCTGTACAAATAATCCACAGTGATAATCTGTTGCTGTACAGGCCCTAAGTGATGTAAGGAAGGGTCCATAATGAAATAAAGTATCATATGATACCAGAAATGGTCTGATATGAGAAATAAATAAAAAGGGATTCACTAGGGGACTGGTTGGATGATAGATGGACACTCTAGGATGCTGCATGACAAAGTGCAACCAAGCACAGGAAGAGTGCACTAAGCACGTGCATGGGAATGCGTGACATAGTGCAGGAATGTGTCGTGCCTCTGGCGCATTTCATAAGAAAGTCATAGCTAGTGAGTTGCACACTGTACCAATCATCATGAGTCATAATATGCGCAATATATGCCTGGAGGAATCTCATTCTCTACAGTGTTTTATTTTGTAGCATGAGTCCAGTGATTTAGATGCCATTGTCTTGTTTCATTAAAGTCCTGCATGTGTTAGCTTTGCTGTCATTGCTTGCCTCAGTCTAAGCTCACTGTCTACAAATTCCTTGGTGTGCCAACCTGTGACTAAGTATCTGTGTCTGTTTGCTCATGATCATTTCTACAGTACTCACCATTGGTGGGAAGTACCTTTATTAGTGCTGTTCTCCCAATCGCCCAGGTGTTGCAGATATTTGTGCTGGGTCCATGTCTGATCCTCAGCATTCACAGATATCATGCTAAACTTGTGACAAGGTCTGATGGGGGAATATGCATGACATCTATTTATTTCCAGGCTAGTGACAATACATTGACTGGCGGAGATGTTTTGCATGGTGATCCAAATGATCAACCATGATTATTAGGAGTTTTGTCATGGTATCTATTGGTATTCTTGAGTGATTTGGAGGATAGAATTAGGTCTGGGAAAACCACTGCCATGCTATATTGGAATTATCATTATCTGCCATCTACACTCACATAAGCTCAGGTAAAAGCATTTCATCACATCATGTGATGTTACTAGACATGTATATTATGTGTTGTTATAGCATCCCAACTTTGTTTCTCCCTGCTCTGAATTGCCTGAACTACCAGGTGTCACCAGTA
The DNA here is from genome assembly GCF_016647635.1 of Suillus subaureus. Classification (NCBI taxonomy): domain Eukaryota; kingdom Fungi; phylum Basidiomycota; class Agaricomycetes; order Boletales; family Suillaceae; genus Suillus; species Suillus subaureus. The sequence goes on along the minus strand of NW_024538579.1, from coordinate 666,527 downwards.
TCATTTGTTGGATGTTGTGTCATGATGACAATACATGTTCAACCTTCTTTGCTGCAAAGAGGTTGAAGGATCAAGAGACACTAGTATGAGATGTCATTCTTCAAGTTGACAGAGCTTGTTTTTTTTTGCTCAGTGCTAGGCCATGATTGATACTTGAAATGCTGGACAACACATTATTTGAAGTGTGCATCCACGACCACTACTAAGATTGTTTCATTACATGTTTTCCAGAATACTGTTCGAATATTTGAAGTGCAGTGCTGCTGGAGCTGTCCTTGTTACAGACAATTGCAGCTGTTATTCACTGATCTACAACCTGTACACAGATGAATACATTGAAAGTCAAGAACATTTGAGATTGGATTGGTTCCACCACAAGTGTGCCTAAAGCCTTGTTGTGGAGTAGATTTAACATGCTGTTATCCTTGAACTGACTAAATTTGCAAACTGCCTTCTCTTTCCTGATGTGATTGTCCCCTTGTCTTCCCTTTGTGCATGTGCAATAGCATGAATTGATGGAGTTGTCATGGAACTGCTCAAAAATCATACAACATACTATGCTCTATAGGCTACCATTTATCATGCCATAATATTTGGAAATGGTGACTGACCCTCTAAAATGATGCTCACTCTATAAATTTTTTAGCAGTGCATCACACACAAAAGCAACCTCATTGAGTCCACAGATGCTGGGTGACTTGGTGCACAGGTCACCTTGCATATTGTGGTATTAGAATGAGACCCAGCCCTATTGTGCTTGTCTGCAGCAAGCTCAATGCATGCAGATATTGTACAAGGAAAGGGTGATGCAGTGGGCAGTCTGGGCAGTCTGGCCTTCTCAAGATACATGGCACTAAATGCAGGCTCACCCTTGAACAGCTTAGCCCTCAGATTGACTAGCTTCAATTGAAACTATGTATTGACTCTCTCCTATCCAATGTCACATCATCAGCTGCTCCTTTGTCTTCAACACATGCCATTCTAACATATTCCCTTCTAAAATCTTCTTCTGCCCCTTCTCAGCTCAAAGCCAAGTCCATTTGCATCCTTGACTAATAGACCATCAACTCTACTCCATTGTTCAGGAGAGCTGATAGCCATATGTTTCTTCCATCTTCCTCTCTCTCAGACACACTGAATACCCCAAGTCCCTCAGACCATCCATCAATCTACTCAACTCCTCGCTAGAAGGCTTGTTGCATAACTCCGAGTCCTAAATCCCCACTGTGCTGAACCAACACTGGAGATTCAAACCTGGGCAATGTGATTGATGATGAACTGAAGGAGTCCATAAGGTAGTGCAAAGTACACATCAGTCCAGCTAGGTTGTTGGTGACCTCTGTGTGGGCAAGTCAATAACTAATTTTGCAAATTGCAGGAAAACAGCTGCAGTAATCCAAGGGCATGAAGACATGTGATCAACTTGTGCTCGCACAGAAATCAACAGGCCGGTGTGATGATCATACCGGCACTAGGCATGTATGATCAATAGGATGGTTCTTCTCACCTTCAGAAAAGGAGATAAAGTGCAGATCATTAAATCCATATATATTGACCCATCCGCTCTTACTCCAGTCTGGTCCTAGGAATCTGCCCTCCCATGTCCTATCCATGTCCACCTATCTCCGCTGGTGTGTTATTTTTCTCAAATGTCATTGCTAAATGAGCTGCAGGTCTTATTACATGACTACTCACATTCCACAGTGCATGATGTTTTATTACCTATAGACTCATTGCACACTTGCTAACTATGCTACAATTCTTGCCTATGCATTCCGGACATTCACATGCTATGATATAAATGACCACAGTACATATGATTGAGTAGTTTTCCTTTCCCCCAGACTCAGCTCTATAGGAGAACCGTTCTCACATTATTTTTGTAGACCTTGCACAATCCATCTATTTTGCTCTTTCTTGACAATCCTGTGCAATTCAACTGCTCTGAAGTTCCATACTGCTAGGATCTTACCCTTAAAGCTCTTGCAAGAATACCCAACCTGCGACCAGTAGTTTAGTGCTGTTCTTCACTCATGCTATATCCCTTGCGACTGGCCGCTCCATAGAAGTGTGGTTGATTTTGTGTGCATTACATCTGTCGCACCAGCATCTGACATCCGATACATTCACACATATCTTCCAACGGTTCGTCTCACTCCTGTGATACTAACATCAGTTGATTCTTGCCTGTGCTCACGGTCGATTCTTTGGTATAGAAATTCAGAGGTATACATATGGTCTGCATTCAAGTTTCTTAGGCTGACATAGGTTATAACTCCCTCGCTCACTTACTTCCCTCACACATAATTGAAGGAAGTGCTTCAATAGCAGTCCTCTCAGGCTGATCAATTAAACTCGCACCTCTTAGGATAAGTAGTGCTAGTTGCTAACCGCCTAGTCCCTATTACTTCTTCACAACTGGAGCCCACTGCGAGGGGGCCATTTGAAGCTGGAAGGCAGATCGCTTAGGTCAAATGAAACCCAAGAGCTTTGCACACTTGCAGACATCTTGAAGAAGACTTTTTCTACCTGGTATTTCAGAACATCAAAGAAGAAACCAAAGTGGGACCATCCACCTTGCATACCCATTCCTCTTCAGAAGCCTCTGTTATCCAGAACCTTGCTTCCGACTTACCCCTAACAGAACCAGAGTCCAAGGGAGAAGATACTCACTTCCCTGAATCATTCAACCATTTGCTACCCCAAGTCCCATTCATTACTTTAGACACTCCATCCACCAAATCATCACTTACCCCTTTAAACCCTACCTGTGACCTGTCACCCGGAAGGCAAAACCTGTTCACACCTGCACCTTTCTTACTCATAACCACTTCCTCTCCATGTAGATGTTTAGTCATGCTCCCACCTACTTTACCTGACCCCGCACACCATACCCCTTCAGCCCCACAAGGCCCATGCCATCTCAAACCCCTATTGCACAACCTGCAGCTATGACTACCCCATATAAAATGCCTCTCTGAGAAACTGATGTGGCACCCAAATTCGATGGAATGCCCACACAGCTACTCCCATTCTTTGAGGATGTAGAACAACTGGCCAACTATGCTAATCTAGATCAGGAAAAGCACATCAAGGCAGCACTTTGATATGCGCCCATCAGTGAATTGGAAACTTGGGCATGCAGGCCCACAGCCAAAGGGAATGATTGAAATAAGTTTGTTGACACTATAAAGGCTGTGTATCCAGGATGCGATGATGACTGCTACTACACTCATACTGACCTAGAGAACCTCTGCACAGAACAAGCCCACATCCTGATATGCTCCAAGGAAGAGTTAGGGCAATACTACCACAACTTCCTCAAAGTCTCACAATACCTAATCAACAAACAATGGTTAGCAGAACTAGAATGTGGTAGATTTTTCCTCCAAGGGGTCCACTCAACAGCCAATGCAGCTATCAGGTGAAGGCTCAAAATAAAACTTGTCGCTCACCACCCTGATGACCTGTACACATTAGATCAGGTATACAAGGCCGCAGTTTTCTTATTACCTAGCATCACATCCACCACAGTACCTGTCCAACCGCCAGCACAGTCCTCTGCAACTACGACCCAAGCAACCATGCCTTCTACACCCACCCCACAACCTAATGCAGGGACCATGGTAAAGAAGGAATACAGCCAACTGTGGTATAACAGTTGTTACTTTTGCGGAGGAGACCATTTTATGAAGACTTGCGTGATGTGTGATGAGTATGCAAGGGAAGGTAAGATAAGCATCACCTCTGATAACAAGATCATTATGCCCGATGGTCGTGGTATTCCCAGAAGGCAAGGAGATGGAAACTTCAAGCAGTGCATCAATGAATTCTTGTGTAATGGGCTCACAATGGGTGCCAATGCTATGGTTCTCAGTAACATGTACTGTTGTGCTGAACTGACTGTCCAAGCAGTGCTTGATATCAAGCCTTACACATTCATGCACACATGCACTGACATCCAGGAAGATGTGAGCAAAGATGACGAAGAATTGATGCACCTTGAACAAGAAGCTACCAGAGCCTGCGAAGTGTTCACAGCAGTAAAAGTGGATCGTGCTAACTGCAAAGCAGACAAAGGTAAAAACATGTGGTTTGAGGGCGTCAACATACCACCACATCCCAAGCCAGGTCCATCATTGAGAACCGCTGATGCAGTAGAAGAAGTAGTTTCCCTGCAGGTAAAGGCATCTGGGTCAAAGGCCGCTAGTTCCCCTAATAAGGGCATGGTGGTTGTGACACCTGTAGGTTCTTCAACCACACCTGGTATGGCCTCCTCATCTTTGAATCCCACAACCTCTTCTTCATCCTATGAACCACTGGCCGCCAACCAACCCTCAATGCAGTTCAGGTACTCCTTCCCACTGGAAGACAAGGATGTGGACAAGCATGTAGTCAACTGCATGCTAGACTCTACCATCAGTGTACCTATGCATGAATTAATAGCAGTATCCACCGATGTCCGCAAGGTATTCAAGGAAATGACCATGACCAAGTGTGTTATGGTAGGGACTATCTCAGTCAATGAACTAGGTAGCATGCCAGGAATGCAAGATTTTCTGAAGAAGTATAATGGCTGCCTGCAAAGGAATGACGATGGACACATTGTGGCCAAACACTTTGAATCCTTGAGATGTATCAGAGCAGTGACACTTCATGGCCAGGTCCTCTCCTGCATCCTTGACCAAGGCGCAGAGTGCATCATAATGCCGCAATCTGCCTGGCGCATGCTGGGTGGTATTCTGCTAAGATCTGACCACAAGCTAACCATGGAGTCCATTAATACTTCAACTGATGAGACACTAGGAGTAATAGAGAATTTCCCGCTAGACTTTGGCATGGGAGAAATGCTATTCCAAGTTCAGGTTGTTCCAACCACTAACTTTGATATCTTGCTAGGGCACCCATTCTTTACGCTCACCAGCTGCCATACAGAAGATCTTCCTAACAGAGACCAGGATATCACACTAATGGACCCAAATTCAGGAAAGGTAATATGCATCCCTACCATGTGTTGGGTAAAGAAATGTCCAGGTTGTGAAGCCAGTGTGCACACTCTCTCAGGTGCATGCAAGAAGGGTTTTTGATAATTGATGATTCACACAATATGCAAGGAGACAAATGGACAATTTCCTACCTGCCACTCTCTCTTATTTCTCGTCCTACTACATTACTTCCTGGTTCTAATTTTCATCTCGCGCCAACTGCACAATACCTGCTCTTACAGAGCAAACATGCCTTATTTGCCTTTTCACCTGCACAGTTCTCAGCATGCTATAATCATCTTGTATCTACATGCTTGATCATTGACCATACATCCATTGATGCATTTAACAGTGTATATTCTTTTGACAAAACCCGACATGCACTGGTTTATAAGCTGGTCGCAAAGAAGGTCCACACAGTTTAAACCACCATGCAACCCAAGTATAGAATCACAAGAAGATTACCCAATGACCCATTGGCTGGCATGCCCCAATTGCCAACCCACCCACCTGACTTTGTCCCAGGTGTCCACTTCACCCAAGAAAGAGCGGATGAATTGGACTTAGACCCCACTAACTGGTTATGGCTGGAAGAGCTTAAGCTTATACACTGGCTCATCCAGACACACAAATTAGCGTTTGCATGGGATGCGACCGAGCACAGTCATCTCAATGAAACCTATTTCCCTCCTTACAAAATTCCTACCATCCCACACACTCCCTGGTCTCAACGCAATATCCCTATACTGCTGGCAACCCTTGGAGAAGTTATCCACATCATCAAAGAGAAGATCCAGTCTGGTGTTTATGAACCGTCAACTGCAGCCTACTGTTCATGGTGGTTTTGTGTGGTCAAGTAAGATGGTAAATCACTGTGATTAGTACATGATCTTCAACCACTGAATGCAGTAACTATCCGAGACTCATCACTCCCTCCCTTTGTTGAACAATTAGCTGAATCTTTTGCCAGGTATGTGGTATACGGTATGATGGACTTATATTCAGGTTACAATCAGTGTGCGCTACATGAGGAGTCCCATGACCTCATGACCTTTGGAACACCACTAGGACCGCACTGGCTAACAACACTCCTGCAAGGGCATGTGTTAAGAACCATGTTGCTCAAGGGAGAGAGAGACTGACTCAGAGGGGCTTGGCCTCAGCTTGTACGCTGTGCCCCTTACCCAAGTATGTGCCCTTCATTTTGTATGAGGTCCAATAATGGTCCAACGAAGTCCAGAGGACTTCCAGAGGCTGGCTACTCTGCTGGAGAGCGCTAGAGGACTTCTGGAGGAGTGTGGGAAACGTCCGGAGGAGCATGGGACAGTTACGGAGGAACACAGGAAGTGCTCAGGAGAGTTCCCACTGCAAGGTAATACTTCTACAGGAAACAGGATGGAAGGATAGGAGGTCCGAAGGTCCGGAGGACAGGAGGACAGGAGGGCAGGATGACAGAGGACAGAAGGACAGGATGTCCGGAGGTATGAAGGACAGGATGTCCGAAGGTACAGAGGGCAGGATGTCTGAAGGACAGGAGGATAGGATGTCCAAGGGTTAGGAGGACGGAACATCCAAAGGTACGGAGGGTGGAACATCTGAAGGTACAAGGGACAGGAGGTCCGGAGGTCCGGAAGGAATAGGGGCTACATCAGACGAAGTCCAATGTAGAAGCAAACAGAGGTAGACTACCCTAAGGTAGAGTCAGAGAGACAGGGATTGGACCTAAGTCTGGAAAGAGGGAAAGTGCTGGAAAGGCGGAGCTCTGGCCTAGGGAATCAATCCCTAGGCCTGATGGGTAGGACAGACTTAGGTGGACCAAAGTCCAAGAGAGGATTGGGCAAGTCTAAGTTAATATTCAAACTAAGGAACTACAGGAGTATCTACAGGGGTTATATACTGAACAATATCTGAGGGGATCAGTAAGCAAAGGAGCAGGGCTATGTATGAGCATGTGGAAACACATTAGTAAGTAAGTCAGAACATAAGTAAATGAACTCGGAGATGAGGACTTGTACAAGGATCAACAAGCAAGATGGAACAAGAGGTAACCAAAAGCCGGAAGGCAGAGAATGCCTAAATGGGGATAGGCGCAGGATATCAGACAGAGGGTGGGAATAGGTCCGGAGATCTGGGGATCTGGAAGACAAGGTGGATACAGGACTGGAATATGAGAAGGTGGATATAGTCTGGAATCCGAGACAAGGTGAAGTCTGGATGTCTTGCTGGATGGAGTGCACATAGGGTGGACAGGATAGGGTTGTACAGATCAGGCTAGCAGTGAGGATCCGATGGTCCGGAGCTCAGGGGTAAATCCGGAGTGTAGTTGATCCTGCTGAGGTGTGGAGCACACAGCGGACGGGGATCTGGGAATGGGCTGGATATGAAGTGGGGTCCAGATGTAGGCTTGGAAGGCGTGGGAATATGATGGAACGTGGGTCCGGATTGTGGGATATGACAGCATGTGAACACAGTACAAGTATATCAAGGTGACTCCTGTTTTGCTCTATAGGACGAGATCCTGAAGCACACCTCCCCATTTATTGATGACCTCCCAATCAAATCAGTCAAAATGCGCTATCAAAGAGCTGACAGCTCATATGAAACCATAGTGGAGAACCTGGAAATACGTCATTTTATATGGGAGCATTGCATAGTAGTGAACTGCATACTCCAGCACCTGGAGAATGTAGGCATAACCATATCCACTACTAAATTCATCCTAGCCACACCTACTGCTATCATAGTAGGGCACAAATGCACCTTCGAAGGACACATACTGGAAGACTCCAAAGTGCAAAAGATATGCAATTGGCCAGAATGCTGCACTGTCACAGAAGTGCACAGCTTTCTAGGTACCTGCAGCGTCTTGCACATATTTATCAAGGATTTTTCTAAGAAAGCATGCCCACTCATCAACCTCATGCACAAGGATGTACCATTCAAATGGAACAAGGAACAACAGGTAGCTATGCAGACCCTGAAGGACTTGATATTAGAGTCTCCCACACTCCTACCACTTGATTACAAATGTGGACAGGAAGTTATCCTCGCAGTTGACACTTCTTCCATCACTATAGGGTTCATACTCCTCCAAATGGGTGAAAATGGCAAATGCTATCCCAGTCGCTTTGGTTCAATTTCACTCACAGAAGTTGAAAGCCGCTACTCTCAAGCGAAGCTAGAGCTTTACAGCCTATTTCACATGCTCCATGTGGTACATATATTTATCTTCAGAGTCACCAACCTAATGGTTGAGGTTGATGCGAAATATATAAAAGGCATGATCAATAACCTAGACCTCCAACCCAATGCAACCATCAACCAATGGATTGCAGGTATATTGTTATTTCCTTTTATGCTCATTCATGTGCCTGCTTCCAAGCATACCAGAGCAGATGGTCTCTCAAGGAGACCACCCGCAGAATTAGATCCCACAGAGGATGATGACCACGAGGATTGGCTTGACTGCTCATACTTGTTCAGCATTGAAATCCTAAACAACCATAGTTGTGCAATTTCAGGTGCAGGAGCTGATATCATGCACCACCTGTATACCATACCCATGCCAAACCCACTAACCCATCCACCCACTCTCATTGCATTCCTAGGTACCACAGAACCTGAACCTGCCAACCCAACCATCCCCCATTCAGAAGCTGTGAAAGTGCAAGATGCAAGAATGATAGAAATCCAACACTTCCTAGAGACCCACAAAAGACCCACTGACTTATCTGATGATGACTACCAGTCATTTGTCAAAAGTGCAGTACAGTACTTTATACTTGACGGAAAATTATGGTGAAAGAACTCATTTGGAAAGCACCAATTGGTAGTCCCTGAAGCATGCCACCTTCGCATTCTGAAGGAAGTTGTCATATCCTGTATGCCAGACATAGATCCCATCATATTCCCACGCTTTCCGGACCTGTTTCCGGACCCCATATCCGACTCATTCCTGGATCCCCTATCCTGTCCACCCTACACACATTCCATCCAGCAAGACATCTGGACTTTACCTCCTCTCAGATTCTGGACTACATCTACCACCTCACATATCTCAGTCCTGTTTCCGCCCTGCCTTCCGGATCCCCAGATCTCCGGACCTATTCCCACCCTCCGTCTGAGATCCTGCGCCTATCCCCATTTAGGCATCTCCGCCTTTCTGGTTCTTGGTTATCTCTGTTTCCATCTTGCTGATTGATCCTTGTACTAGTTTCATCTCTGAGTTCATTTAGTTATGTTCTGTCTTACTTACCAATGTGTTTCCGCATGCTCGTACATAGCCTTACTCCTTTGCTTACTGATCCTCTCGGATAGCCTCTAGTATATAACCCCTGTACAACTACAGTAGAGTCCTCAGTCTGAATATCACCTTAGACTTGCCCAATCTTCTTCCAGACTCCAGTCCATCTGAGTTTTGTCCTTTTCCATAAGGCCTAGGGATGGATTCCCTAGGCTGGAATTCCGGACCTTCGGATTTGCCCCCTATATCTCTATCCCAAGTCTAGGGATTGCTTCCCTAGGCTGGAGTCTTGCCTTTCCAGCACTTACCCTCTTTCCAGACTTAGGTCCACTTCCTGTCCCTCTGACTCTACCTTAGGGTAGTCTACCTCTGTTTGCTTCTACATCGGACTTCGTCCAATGTAGCCCCTATTCCTTCTGGACCTCTGGACCTCCTGTCCTCTGTACCTCTGGACATCCTGGTATCCTGTCCTTCAGATGTTCCACCCTCCATACCTTCCGCCCTCCATACCTTCCGCCCTCCATACCTTCCGCCCTCCATACCTTCCGCCCTCCGTACCTCCTATCCTTCCATCCTGTTTTCCTGTAGAAGTATTACCTTGCAGCAGAAACTCTCCTGAGCATTTCCTGCATTCCTCTGGAACTCTCCTGCGCTCCTCTGGAACTCTCCTGCGCTCCTCTGGAACTCTCCTGTGCTCCTCCAGACATTTCCTGCGCTCCTCCGGACTTCGTCAGACCATCATCGGACTTCCTCTGAAATGAAGGGCACATACTCGGGTAAGGGGCACAGCATACGAGCTGAGGCCAAGCCCCTCTGAGTCAGTCTCTCTCTCCTTTGAGCATGGTTCTTAACAGAAGTGCACAATGACCTTGGACATAAGGGAGTATATTCAACCCATGCCTGCCTTCTCCTATGTTTCTGGTGGCCTATGATTACTGACAATGTCAAATGGTACAATAGGACATGTCATGAATGCCAGATTAGGCAAACATGCAAACTGCACATTCCCCCAACCATACCCATCCCAGGCGGCATATTCAGGAAGGCGCATATAGATAGTATGATGATGCCCAAAGCAGGCAGATTCGACCATCTAGTCCATGTGTGGTGTGCACTAACTGGATACCCAGAATGGCATATGCTACGCAAAGAGAACACCAAGTCTCTAGGTGCATTCATATTCAGGGAGCTCCTTTGCAGGTGGGGACCTATCACTGAAATTGTTACTGACAATGGACCCGCATTCCAGGCAGCGGTCGATGATTTAGCAGTGTGCTATGGGATTCATCTGATTCGCATCTCACCATACAACTCCCAAGCTAATGGTATTATTGAATGGCATCACTATGATGTCCAGGAGGCCATCGTGAAAAGTTGCGAGGGGGATGAGTCATGCTGGTACCAATCCGCACATGCTGTCCTATGGGCCAAGCACATTATGGTACACCAAGCAACAGGTCTAATGCCCTATTTTATGGTCCATGGTGTAGAGCCTATATTCCCATTTGATCTTGCTGAAGGAACATTTCTAGTAGTGCTCCTGGACCAAGATACATTCTCGACCATGGACCTTGTTGCCTGGCGCATGCGCCAATTGCAGAAGCGACAAGAAGATCTCCAAACCATCAAAGAAAGAGTCCAGAATGCCCAGTACCAGTCCATCCGCAAATTTGAGCAGCACTTCCAGCGCTTGATTACAGATTATGATTTCGAGCCTGGCACCTTTGTTCTAGTATGCAACAGCAAAGTCGAGTACAAGCTAAGTTGAAAGACAAAGCCACACTATCTTGGACCTATGATTGTTATCCATTGCATGAGGGGCAGGTCATATATCTTGTTGGAACTAGATGGATCTGTGTCTAGGCTTCATTTTGTGGCCTTTCACTTGATTCCTTACCTTCTGCACAGTGAAACTAAAATCTTCATTACTAGTATTACAGGCCTGGACAATGAAGCATTGGACAACCTGGTAGGAGAAGACGTAGAAGAACCAGACGATGAAGTGCTTGATTTTGACCTGGAGGCACAGCCACACCTCCATGCACAACACCCACCCCTATACCCACATACCCGCATCAGACCTCAGCCTATATCCACATAAAAACCAGAAAAACACAAAAACATACCATCCTCATATGATAGCCTCAGTTTTACCCTGGGTTTTGTCCAGTGCCTCAGTTTCATTTCCCTTCTTTCCTACCCAATTCCAATTGCTCAGTAACTTACATATGATATGCACTACCTGCACATAGACTCTAATCACGCACAGACATTGCCGAAGGACTAGATTATATGCGCACTCAATGATTACAGTACAAATTCTCTTTGAACATGTAGGCAGCACACCATGCACATTGATACATACCAAGGATTCGACCACACCGCTGCACAGCAGGGATAGAGGATGAAAGTGCAATGAGGAAGATAAGCTGGGCGGAAACCCACAAGTGACATGTATCTTTCCACTTCTTCCGCAGCACATGCGCATGCTCATTTTACCTTACTTATCTCTTAGGCACCCAGTGGAGTAGGACCGGAACATAGGACATGGACATGGGATATGGATACCAGACACTTAGGACTCAAGGCACACACCCAAGGATTCCAACCGGTCAAAACACTTCCATTTGGCACTATCCAAGGGTATTCTAATGTACATGTGTGTTGATTCAAGTCAAAAAGGAAACTATCTACAGGAACTGCCTTCTCTTCTTGTAGTGGATCACGATAATGTCCAACTCATTCATCACCTCCAGCATCATCCCATGCATAATGGAAACCCTAGCATAGAGGGCACACACCTGACCCTCCATAAGCAAGTCTTCATCACTCACATTCACATCGACAAGCAGGTCGAAGTCTTCCAGATCTTCACCCTCAGGCAGCTTGCACTTTTCAATGTGCACAGGAGAATTGGGTTCCTCATCCTCAGAGACCATAACGGGGGTTTGGGTGATGAGACTGGGCAGCACATAAGGTTGCAGATATCCTTAGAGGAACCGGTGGTAGGGCTGGAACCAGAAGTCGAAGGTGCCTTGCATGCAGCCTTGAGGCTAGGCTTGGCCACAGCCTGGAGCTAGGCTTGACACACTAAGAAAAGAAAGGTTAGATAGAGAAGAAAGACCTAAGGGAAAAACTTACCACTGCACTGATGCGTAGCATGCTTGCAGCCATGCTTGGCTACCTGGCAGGTGAAGCACCCCATACTGGGCATACTTTGGCAAGGGATATTGTGCTTAAGGCACCAGTCGCACTTGTCCTTATGCAAGACATGGGCCTTGGGAACACTCATACGTCCTACCATCTAGCAAGCAAGTTCAGCAAAAACAACTGAAAGAGAAGACAGAGAGTACTCACGCATTTCACCTTACTAAGGACAGGCACTATGGCCTTAGAGTCCTTATGAATCCCAGCACATGCAGGGCGCTTGGGAGTCTCTGGTCCCTCTTCCTCCTCATCAGCCTCTCCTGCAGTGTCTTCACCAGCCTCTTCCTGGCCATCCTCCATCACAAAGTCTTCTCCAGTGGCCTCCTTCTCCTTTCCCTTGCCTTTTTCCTTCAACTGCCTCTCCTCTTCTAAACACATGCATTCCTTGGCCTGGCATTTGGCCTCAATCTTAAAAGCGTGTATTTGCTCATGGAAGTGAACATGCACCTCTTCAGCCTTACAACCTTTCACACTCTCCTCAGGAGTGAGGGCAAGGCTCAAATTATGGGTCTTGCCATCCATCAAGCACCTTTCTAAGTCAGCCTGAAAGACTGTTAGAAAGGGCAGTAAGTGTGCAAAGGTACAAAAAGCACTCACCAATAGCTTGACCCAATCGTGGTACCACTCTTCCTTGCAAGCCATCAGATCAGGTCGATCTTCAGGCATAAGGTTGGCCAAGTTGACCATGTGGGTGCGTAACTCAGCAAACATGTGCTGGATTCTGTCAGCAGCGGGGTCAACAACATTGGAAAAATCAAAAGTAAAGGTAGACATGTTATCAATGGTAGAGATGGGAGATAGGAAAAGAAGTAGAGGAACTTATAGGGAAGCACAATCGCATCCACTGTGTGTCCACACTTCTTCCATTGCCCATGCAAAAATCACTGAACTCCACACTCCACATCTCTATTCAATCCGGAACTGGTCCACAAACTCTACCATACCCAGAATTCCACAGTCACATGCCCTCATCGATGCAAAAATTCTGCCAAGTCCAAGTCCCAATGTGCAACTGACTGAGGACAGTCAGTATTTGAGTGTCCTGCAGATGTGACGATCATACCAGCACTAGGCACATATGATCAATAGGATGGTTCTTCTCACCTTCAGAAAAGGAGATAAAGTGCAGATCATTAAATCCATATATATTGACCCATCCGCTCTTACTCCAGTCTGGTCCTAGGAATCTGCCCTCCCATGTCCTATCCATGTCCACCTATCTCCACTGGTGTGTTATTTTTCCCAAATGTCATTGCTAAACGAGCTGCAGGTCTTATTACATGACTACTCATGTTCCACAGCACATGATGTTTTATTACCTATAGACTCATTGCACACTCACTAACTATGCTACAATTCTCACCTACATATTCCAGACATTCACGCGCTATGATATAAATGACCACAGTACATATGATTGAGTAGTTTTCCTTTCCCCCAGACTCAGCTCTATAGGAGAACCGTTCTCACATTATTTTTGTAGACCTTGCACAATCCATCTATTTTGCTCTTTCTTGACAATCCTGTGCAATTCAACTGCTCTGAAGTTCCATACTGCTAGGATCTTACCCTTAAAGCTCTTGCAAGAATACCTGACCCATGACCGGTAGTTTAGCACTGTTCTTCACTTGTGCTATATCCCTTGCAACTGGCTGCTCCATAGAGGTGCGGTTGATTTTGTGTGCATTACATCTGCCACACCAGCATCTGACATCCAATACATTCACACATATCTTCCAATGGTTCATCTCGCTCCTGTGATACTAACATCAGTCAATTCTTGCCTGCACTCACGGTCAATTCTTTGGTATAGAAATTCAGAGGTATACATATGGTCCACATTCAAGTTTCTTAGGCTGAAATAGGTTATAACTCCTTCACTCACTTACTTCCCTCACACATAATTGAAGGAAGTGCTTCAATAGCAGTCCTCTTGGGCTGATCAATTAAACTCATGCCTCTTAGGATAAGTAGTGCTAGTTGCTAACCGCCTAGTCCCTATTACTTCTTCACAGTGTTCTTCTGAACAGGAGTCAACAGTGCAATAGTAGAAGGCACATATATCTTGCAAACACATGGAGTCAAGTGCTTGCAAAGAATCTAGTACATAATGCTGAATTGGAGTGAGCACCTTGAGGAAGTTGTCTTGACAATAAATGAGTGATTGCATGCAGAGAACATCACATATAGTGTTGACTCGCAGTGGCAATGGCAACAAATCACTAGCCAGGTCCTGATTGAGACCCTGGGGTAAGAAAACGATGATGGCTAAAGCACAATGACCATCCTCTCCAAGATTCTGGACTGATGGCAAGCTAAGCGACAGCTGCATTGTATCTGACAAGCTTTGCAGCTTCCCCTTGCCAGCATCAAGCACCTTACTGTGCTGATCATTCCATCTCTTGAGCAGCATGGCTGGAGACCAGCTATTTTGTTGCACAGCATTTGTGAGTATGTTGATGGAAAGGGGGTGAAAACCTAATTTCTTCAGCAGGCCTCCTATGTCTTCTTCAGCTTTGCTATGACTGGCATACTGATAAATTTGAAAGAATGCTGCTTGAGCAGAGCTCAAGTCCAGTGGCAGAATATCCTTGGTAATCCATCACACATTTGGTGCATTCCTTCTACTGCATGATGTGAGAACCAGAATGATGCCAGGGATATTCACTATTTCAGCAATGGCCAGTGGTATGTTTCTAAGGACCAATAATGCACTAGCCTCTTCGAAGGTCTCAGCATTATCCAGAATGAGGGCACTGGCAGAACAAAAAAAGGTAGATATCTGGTGCAAGGGATCAGTGCCAGAGATCTCTATGCCTAGGGCTCTCGCAAAACATGCCATGAAAGTTTTGAAAGTGATGGTCGAAGGGTCCAGCCCATCATTGTAAGCCACAAAGAAGTGCCTATAAGCAAATTTGTCCATGATGAGTGGCTCATTGATGATGGCTTGGGCCAAAGAACTTTTTCCCATGCCCCTAGGACCAATTAACACCAAATGCTCATCACTGACAACAAGGTTTGTTAACTCTGCCACAAGATTGTCATGACCAAACAGCATGGCAGGCCATGATGGAGGCTCAATCTGGCAATTCCTGATTGCATTTAAAGGACATGCATAAACCACCAGAAATAACAATGTACTTTGAGACATTCATACCAGGAACATTACCTACAAGTTCCAAAGCCTTCTTGACAGACTTCATGTCAATTGCCATGCCAGCAACTGCTTCAGACTTAGGACACCATTCAGCAGCAAATTCAAGAGAAAGTTACACAGACATACATTGAAGAATCTGAGGATGCAATCCAAGTCTTTTTCCCATGCAGTGATCTCATCATGATCAATCATGACAGCAAAGAGCCTCCTCCAAAATCCTTGCTCCTGCTTTGACTCTATGTTGCTATTGATGCAATTTACTGATCTGGACAGTGTCATCAGATTCTGGCAATGGCAACATTGGTTCAGCTCACATGTTGAGCTGAGATAATGCATCCTTCAAGTATCCTGGCAGATCATCATCAGTAGCACCCTTGGTCACTCTTTCAAGGATTTTCCTGATGGCCTTGCACTGGCTGGCTATCGCTTGGAAATCAGACTTGTTCTTGATCACTGACTGTATAAATGTAGGTCTTTACCAATCTGTCTGAGAGTTAGGCCAACCCACCTGTGCAATAGTCAAAATGTTTGCAACTGTTCCAAGGATGCCTTGCACTAGCACAATAGGAACAAGAACTTTTGTAACATTGATGGCAGCTATAGTAACATCTAGCAGCTGGCCCACACTATCATCTTTGGACTGTTTGATTTCAGAAGAGGGTTGTTTAGCATGCGGACCATTCTATTATGTTAGATCAGATATATGAAATGTAGATGTGTGCCTTCTTGCCTTCAGTTGTCTGGACCTTCCAGCTTTTGGCATTTTGGATGACATCACCTGGGTTCATGTGGTGGTTCAGATTGTAGTGTGTTTCAGTCACCAAACAAGTGCCTCTGTCTATCTCAAGGTGGAGGGTGAGAAATTGCACTGCTTAACTGCATAGCCTAGTGACTACATACCAGATGTCTTATCATATCAAGTTCAAGCCAGAACCCAAGGCAGATTTGGGAAGGGATGTTTGCATCTGACAAGACCCCTCCCAGTAATCATAAGAGAAGGGGATTCCACATGCAACAGCTCCCCAAGTTCTTCTAGTCCCTACCTTTGCACTCTCCCTTGGGACACCTCTCTCCTTTCAGCTCCTCCAATTGAGCCTTGACAGCAAGCTCTTCCTCCCTGCTTGCCTGAGTGCAAGGTGTCATCAGGGTGCTTGTCTGTGGATGCCATGTCTTGAAGACACCCTTAGCTCTATTTGACAAAAACAGCCCTGGAGGACAGACACTCATACCTTGTACCTTCAATAAAGCTACAGAGTCTTAAATAGAGGTGTGAGGAAAGATTGGAAAGGGAAATGTAACAGAGTGGAATCGAGTTGCAGTTGTATTCTAGAACACCAGGCACAAACAAAGAAGCTGACTGGAATCAGAATCAGATGGCTCAGCGCTCAGCGGTCTAGATAGACTGGTCACGAGTCTATAGCGGTGTCGAGAAAATCTTATCAAGCTACGAGACAATCAAAGTTATTACGTTTTCGGAGCCTCCCAAAGTTTAATATTGTAATTAACCACCCCTACCTCATCTAGAATAGCCTTTGATATTATTCCTTGTTCGACCCGATCCAACTAGCCAAAATCAAAAGCATTTCCCTCAAGCACTTCAGTTTCGCTGGTGCTCTGAGCTTTTTTTCAACTCTTCGAGAGCCGCAAATTTTGCGGCAATGTCGTCGGGCGAGATAACCTCTGGACCTGCAAGATGGTCATCTGCATCAAGACGCTCAGTCGAGAGCTGAGGTGCCTACACAAAGGATGCTTCAAGATCCTGCAATCTCGACAGTAATGCCGACCTCTTCACGAGTGTGTACTATGTGAGCATGTTGACGACTGGGTGGACTTTCCAGCCTCTCTGGATTTTATGGCACTGTGGTTTTCAAGGTTTGCATTAATTTTTCCTGAGTGTTTCGAATGTGTTGACTAAGAGATTACACCTGTCACGCAGATTATTTTGCGCCGAGATCAGGGAATGTGCGCTCTGTTTTGCCTGCATGCCTCACAATTGAGGGCATCATTGTAGCAAAGACTTTGAGTGGGTGAATTTCGGAATGGTTCTTCTAATATGAAGGGCCGTATAATGTTTGGCCACTAACAACATCTCATGCTGACCAGAAACTCCAGAAGGACACTGATAGAGACCTACAGACTTACACACAGGCTCAGTCTGTACAGACCTCAAACAGACTGCCCAAACCCTAAACTTTCTGATATTCACGGTGCTTCTGGCCAGAAGTTTGCACCTAAACTTTCATAGCTCAGTGTACACAAGCAAGTACTCTCTCCAAATATTTGCAATCGTCACAAGTTTCCTTCACACATTTTTTGAAAGGTCGTACAAAAGTTATTCATCTGAGGTCAACGTCAGACTATAACTGGATACAAAACCCCTAGTCTGTACCTCGAACCTTGTATGTACAGTGACTAATACCCTGGCTTGGACCCCTGACCGCAGGGTACAGTGCATAAGTTAATGGACAAAAGCACCCTCAATGCCGAGCCTACCTCACCAAGATGGAGTCCTTCCTGAAAATACCACTCATTCTCTCGTCCCCACTTACCTGGCATGCATCTGGTATACCTCCCATGCCCCCACGAATAACGATGTTGTTCACTGAAATTCCATTGAATGGTTCCTCATCCAAGATCTCAAATATGGACTCCCGTTCGCAACGATACCCCAAGGCACTGTTGCTTTTGTAGAAGTCGCTATCATTGCCTCTCGCGTGTTAGACCCCACCCGTCTTCCCAGCGGGATGCAAAATACAGCCGCCCTACTTCAAACAATTCAAGACGTACCCATTACCAATTTACAATTCCTTTCCGGCACCGCATTCATGGTTGCAGGGTGATTACTCCGCCGGTGGTGTTTCCGCACTCTCAATCGTTTTTTTTCACATTCCACCTTAGTGTTCGCAATGAGCACACGCTTGTCACGACTGGACCATACTCGGTCGTCTGCCATCCATCCTATCTGGGAGCGCTTTCGCAGTCCATCGGGAATCGGGAAGTTTGTCTTGCACGGATCGTCGTCATCATTGTTTAGTTGCTCAGGCGTTTTAAATATCCTTGGGGTGAAAGTGATTATGTTGGCAGTGTTGGTGGGGAGAATGATTGCTATAATGGTCCTCATGCTTAGAATCAAAAATGAGGATGAAATGATGAAGTCCATCGCCAAAGACAAGTAGGTGAACTGGACTAAGTCAAATACCGGCTCACACCTGGCATCTACTAAAGTATGTGATGTACTACATAAAGTTGCTACCGAACTTTGAATTTTGATGCACATCTTGATCTGCATTAGATCGGCGTTTACCATGACTTTTTATCCAGCCCCTAGGTCGTAGTCATCGTGGTAGATGTTGTACCCCTCCCTCTGATGTCTATAAATCCCGCCCTTGCGAAAACTCAGCAAGGGTAGCATAACTGTTGACACAACAGTAACCACAGCTTCCGGGAATATGATGCCTCGAACAGCGAAATGCAAGTCAGTTTTCGCAGGGCGCCAAGACGTTGAACAGCGATGCTGTGGTGAGGACAACCTTTCATGAGCTACATGGTCGTTTAGCTCATGTACCAAAGGTCCATGATTATAAACCTTTGACCTGAAAAGCCTCATGAGCAATCCATCTGGTCCTAGGCGGCGTTTTAGGTGAAATTATCACAGGAGGATCTAAACGTATAGATATTTCG
Organism: Suillus subaureus; assembly: GCF_016647635.1. Lineage (NCBI taxonomy): Eukaryota > Fungi > Basidiomycota > Agaricomycetes > Boletales > Suillaceae > Suillus > Suillus subaureus. The sequence continues at coordinate 647,254 of NW_024538579.1, read as the reverse complement.
AGTCGCCTATTGCCAGTGGATTTAGTCGGGACCACGACAACACACAAGAAGATGCATGCACTTCGTCCAACTGCCTCGCAACAACATGCTTTCAAATTTTTGAGTGACCGAGTCCCTTGAAGGCAAATATATTAGACAATCGAGAAATGTACGAGATGCTAACGTATCAGATTCCATGAACATATGATTGCTTGACTTCAACCCAGCGTCTGTCTATCCGATAACTCTTTAAATGCACGGCAGGCCTCAGAACGAGCAGAGAATAGGTGCCGTATAAGCCGCCTTGTGGGAATCGGTGGACCTTGTGCACCAGGGTCCGCGTTGTCGGCATTCCGCACAGATGATTGTGTCACTGTGTGGGTTGCCTCACCAACGAGAGCACTGCTACTTCTGGGAGGGTCCTCAACGACGTGTCGCTTGATATACGGGTTCTCTACGGGAAGTGGTAAAGTTGAATACGCTAGAAGTTGATCAGCTGGTAGATCAAAAGATGGAGGGAGCAGGAGGCCCGTGAAAACCCTGAAGGCAGTCAGAAAGCGCTTCCATCTGTATGAATGTCAGATTCATGACTACGGTCTCAACTCAGATCACCTACTGCCTATAGTTCACTATTCGCAAAAATGAGCATCATAAATGATTTAAAGCTTTGATCACTTGCCATACACAAGGGCGTTGTGCCACTTCCAAAGGGACCAAGTCATCCCAACTGCCATAGCGAGAGTACCGAGCGCTCTATTCAATAGTCCCTGTCTTCCAGCAAGGCAGTCGCACAGCGCCGATAATCGTAAAACCTTGTTGTTGAAAACAGCAATACCTCCCTTGCGAATTGGGAAGAGGACCGGGTCGGTGAACTTCACGGCGGACTTCACGCATGCTCGCGTGAGCAGGCCATAGGATATGGCAAATCCCAGACCGCCAAATATAGCCTTAAACTGAGCCTTGGTCTCTTCCTCGTTCGGTATCGTCAACATCCGTGCAGCGAACCAGCCAGTGATATACCCTGGAATGTGAACCACGAATACTGGGAAGAAGAGAAGGGCACGAGGGTGAAACATGGTGGTGCATAGTTGGAACAGGAGTGTCACACCAGTGCGGATACGAGATGGCCAAAGGAGGGGTCGCATAAGAAAGTCTTCACTGTGATCGACGAATGGGTAGAGGACTTCCAGAGCTGAATGAGAAGTGCCGGTGAAGTGCAGAAGCGCAAGGTATCTATTCAAAATGGTCTTCCGTGTTTCCATTTCATCGCTTCTTGGCAACAATGCATCGACAAACCTTACAATCGTCAAAACTTCGGGAGACTGAGAAGTACAAGATACATCAAACTCACTTTTGAGAGATACCGACAAATCTGTCAAGCGGGATGCGATCCTCGTTCTTCCAAAACACCCTTCTTGCTGCGCAAGCCGCACGGAGTGTTTTCCTGAATCACGCAAAATGATGGAACAGTCAGCTTTCGTGATAGAGGGGTACGCACCAGTCAGGAGCGTTCACAGTCATGTGCTTGAGCTGAGAATCGATCGCCGCAGTGATCTCTTTAACCACAAAACGCGTGCTCTCAGCACTCTCCGGATCCAGTCTTGCTGCATATTCGCCGACCCCTATTGGTTTGCCATATCTAAGCAGTTAGCAGATCCTACTCAGTTGTGCTACTCAACGATAGACAGAGGTAACTACCTGACACAGACCTACGGCTCACATGCGGTCAGATTAAACATTAAATGCTTGAAAAACTTACTCTGCTCTGATACTTGGACTTGTCAGTATAGACTACCGCTGCGGGGACAATGACCAACTCCTTGCCTTCCTTCCCGGACAAATTCATGGCTTTAGCATACTCCTACCGCAGCCCACGCTGCACCGTCCTTCACTTGCACGATTCTGGGCTCCGTGTACGACGTTCCCTCGGGGAATACACCGATAACCTTGCCAGCTGCAAGAGCGGCGGAGGTATGGCGAAATAAGTTTGCTTGCAAGCTGTTGCTATTCGACGGAAACGGCGATGAAGAGCTGTTGGGGTTACGGTAAACGGGGATGCTTCCTGAGGAAGTGAGCAGAGCGCCGGATATGGGGTTCTTGAAAAGAGACGATTTTGCCCAGTAACATACTCTACGACGATACGATATCGTCGCGGCTGCGACATCGGTTGTTTAAATTATCCAAGTTGTAAAAAGAGAACTCGTTGAGGAGCTCACATAGCGCCGCAATGTCGATAATTTCATTATGATGAGTCGCAGCACTGAACGACTCATGATGATAAGTTTGCTACAAGAATGAACGGGAAACGTACATGATCACAGGTCCGTCCCGCGGCACGTTCTCGCCTCCTGTGATGCAGACCTCGGAATAGAAACCAGACAAAGTCCAGTCCGAGATCTTGCGCAAAAATCTATACACGATCATGAGTTCCATTGCTGGCTGCTCCTCCCATTCAGCGACTTCAGGCCGGGAATGTACAGTATTGTGGTATGTTGGCGGTATGCACAGGAAGTAAGTAAATAGGAAGAAGAAATATTACATAAAGCGCAAGGTTTCAAACACCTGGTCAATTTCACGTGTTTTTCATACTCATCACGCGTTGATGCGAAGCACAAAGATGTTGACAGCACAATACTAGAGACACAAACAGGTGAACGACCGCGGGGCAGGCAAAAACCTGATGCGCGTCGAACGGCGACATATCATTTGTAACTCCAATTACATGCATAGCAATTTTTGGCTCTTCGAGAATCTCATAGTAATAACACGAAGATGAAGATCACAGACGACGACCACGACGACCACCCTATCAGAAAATTAATAACAAAGTTTCCTCAAAACAGGTGAGAGCGCATACCTTGCGCCTGGTGGAGTCAGTAGGAACAGGCGTAACGTCCTCAATACGCCCAATGCGCATGCCAGCGCGAGCAAGAGCACGGAGGGCGCTTTGTGCACCGGGGCCAGGGGTCTTAGTGCCAGTACCGCCAGTTGCACGGAGCTTGATGTGGAGGGCAGTGATGCCGACTTCGCGGCAGCGCGTGGCAACATCCTGAGCAGCTAACATAGCGGCATAAGGGGACGACTCGTCACGATCAGCCTTCACTTTCATGCCACCTATTCACAATCATCATGTAGTTAAATATCTTTGCCAAGATAGCGAGTCACGCGTACCAGTGACACGGGAGATGGTCTCCTTGCCGGAAAGATCGGTGACATGGACGAAGGTGTCGTTGAAAGAGGCGTAAATGTGTGCAACACCGAAGACAAGCTCTCCCTCAGCAACCTGAGGACCGAGCGAAACAGTGTTCTCTTCTTTGGCAACCTTGGTTTTCTTCGGAGCCTAGCATCCAAAAGTCAGCTTGCAATCCATCTCAACAACACGCCAAAATTGCAAAACAATGCTCAAATTAATGGCGTGCAATACCACAGGACGGTGTACAGAACCATATACGCACCATTTTGATGGGCTTGAGGTATATTCAGCGATATGGGCCTTGGAGTCGAGGAATCTGAAGCAAGGTTTTGCGGCTATGGGGAACTGTGCAAACATGAACAAATAATAACATTAGTACTATGCGAAATTCAAATTACATCGCATACATCCTAGCTAATAGCTGGCAACCTGCTGCAGACAGGATCGTGTTATGCAACCAAGTCCCTTGAAAGCTCCTTCATGCTATTCACCTCAAACTTGCCATAAATCAAATGGCTACATGAGTATCAAGCTTCCTCCAAATTCATAGCGAAGCGGCCGCTTCGAAGATGAGAGGTTAGAACAGTCGATGGCTGCTATTCATCAACGTGTATGTGCTATGATCTCAATATTCGTGCACATCGCTTTTACTAGTTGCTCCTATCACGGCTCCGAGGCCGTCTGCATGCTCACAGAAACATACTCGAAAATCGCGATAGACTGCGTCAATTTTACGTGTAGTTGGACCCTGCTTAATACAGCTAGCAGAATCATGAAATATCTCCTATTGCTATCTCCTTTCCAAACATGTCTGTTGTTTCTCTAAATTGTAAGTGGACAGCATGCGCTTCTTCAGTCCAGCACATCATGATCAAATCCTGCATATATAGACGCCTTATCAGATAATCTTCTCGGCAGGGTCACCCGGTCACCTGCCGCAGCAAATCCCTAATACGGCGTCCAATGGTCCATCATGGATCAATCAGTTGACCTGTCACATATATAAACCCATCAAACAGATCAAATACATCAGGGTCTCTTATCCTGCAACTTGTATCTAATCATCCCATATCTACCTCAACCCATTCACCATGACCGTCTGCCAGGCCTTCTCCAGCGCCCTCGCCAACAAGGGTACGCATGTCCTTGTACATATTCGATCACTACAATAACATTGTGACCCTCGATCAGGCATGAGCGCACAGCAGCTCGCTGTCGTCACTCAGAGTGACCAAGCCCGCATGTCCCAAAGTACGCTTAGACACTGTCGTTACTCAATCTGACTGATGATGCACAGTTTGCGCGGGCACTGCAACCCCCACTAGTGAGGAATACAACAAGATTGCATCTGCGTTGGGTCTGGGCAGCGTAAGCGTTGGTTCGGTTTGTTTTGTGCGCTTCTTCTAATCGTGTCCATTCCCCGTGTCAGGCCCCCGCTACTCACCCTTCGCGTTGAACCTTTTTGCTGTATAGCATTCAATTAACTTTGTAGTCTTTGTATCAATAAACTATGATATGATATGCTGGATGATTCGGACCTGATATTTGCTACTCATGATATGAGCTGGTTGCTGGCGGTGATTGCGATACGACCAGCACGGCGACTTCATGTCCCAATTGAGCACGTCCTATACCCTATCATGTTATCATTCACTGGCAACGGCCGAATATATTCGATACACAGCAACTGATAGAAGCGGACTCACGGTATTGATTAGTCTACCCTAGCCAGCCTATCGAAAGAAGACAGTCGCTTCCTCGTATTAGGGATATTGATGATCACTGGTCCCAAGGTCCAACAAGAACACTCACTAGACACTATCACTCGAAGGAGTCGAAAAATATCGACGGCTCCTGTGTATGTTCATTGGACGCAGTGTGCAGGGCTCAATTCAATCAGGCTGATCGACGATCGATGAGTCCGAAAGGAAAATCGCTCGCCACTGAACGGATCGTATCAGTCAATTTACGTCAAACCTCAAAAGGTCCCCTATCATCCGCACCATCCAGCAACCGCGTTTTAGGGCCAAATATCATTCACGTCACAAACCAAATTCATGCTCAGCTACACACGCACGATACGCGGCGGAGCGGAGAATGATAACGCTTAGAGCGCTGGAGGAAATAAAGAAAGAAGGATCCTGTCCTGCAGTGAGCGAAGGTTCACCTACCCTTCTACAAAACGCATGTGTTTGCAACGTTGCAACTCTCCATTTTGAGTTACGCTTACCTGGAAAATCCCTCGCGTAATATCCGACGAGAAAATCAGCAGAAATAATAGGCCTTGTGTAAGGTCATGCGCAGTTAGGCCGATGATGCGCAGGCCTCGTAGCCTCGTTTCATCGGCGCTGTACCTGTTCGGGAAGGCAGCGTGTTTTACACGCTGCAAGAATTCAGGGACTCGAAAATGACTCGAAAACAAATGCCCGTGCGCTGGAATGGTGCAGAAGTTGTGAATACTATTCGTGGGGTGATAAGCATGAAGAACGTTTAACTCACGAAAGCTCACGGAGCAGACAAAGTAAAGTTTGTCAATGGTGAAGTAAGTAGAGCCTGAGATAAGCGGTGTCCGCATCTTCAATCGCTGAACCAATAGCATGTGATTATAGCCATGGACTTGTAGACCCCTGCACAAGCCCAAGTTTACGTTGACGCTTAACATTTTGAAACACTGAATCCGCGCCAGCGTTCAGGTAACCAGTTTCTCGAACCACTTATCCGCGGAGAGCACTTGAATGTTCGAAACAGTTGAAGCGTTTTAAGTTTCATATCCAATTCGATCGAACTTTGTCACAAATCTTTAACGACAATATGCAATTGCAATATGAAATCAACGACGGCAGTGTGAATGAGAACGCTAGAGTTATCATCCACCTACTAGGTAAAAATCATGTACTACTGTGTAAGTACTGAGAATCATCGAAACGCGTAAGGGAGTCCGCGGAAACTAAAATCCGCAAACCCATCGTAAGAAGCAAGTAACTGATAGCAAGACGGTATATCTGAAAGCTCGGCGGCTAGGAATGGCAGGGGAGGAAGGGGGATACGGAGGAGGATGAATATAGATTCAACGGATAAGTTCTGGAATCAAGGGGAAATCGATGCAGGAGCGGATGAAGTGGAAGCGGGACGGAGGATGGAGAGGGCTGAAAAGGGATAAGCGAGAGCAAGGAACGCTAGTGACAGTGAAAGCAGGAAAGAGGAAACGACGCAGTGCTACAGGAAGTATGTGCTGTGCAATCAAACGCACATAAAAACGCGCTCCTTATTAAGGGGTGAAATGTTCAAAGGAAATAAGTAACAGGAACGAATACGGGAATGGCTGAGAAATCCTGCCAAAGCCAATGGTGTCAAGAAAGCAAAATGGATAGGTTACAGAGAAATAAAGCATTAGTGTAAGGAGCAGCGCGAATGATGAGATGCAGATGAGAAAGATGCGAGAGAAACGAAAAGAGATGAGACAGATGGATACGAGAACTAGGCGACAGATAGCAATATGAGACAAGTAGAGTAGTAGTCCTGGGACCGCTAGACTGAAACCAAGCAACGACAAATCCAAGAGGAAAATTTTAAGCAGCGTTTGTTGAGAACGAGGAGCGGGCACGGCCGGGAGCTGGGGACGAACCAAAGTAGGGTGGATAGTTGATAGTTTTGCCTGTCGGCGGGCTGTATGCCACGTTTGGTGACGGCATCCAACGTTCGTGAATCCGTTCTCGTTCCCTCTCCTGCTCATCGGAGTGCGAACGAGTTATTTTTTGGGGCGACGTTGCGGAGATGGAGATGGTCCGCGGTCTTGAGGGGGGGATTGGGGACGTAGCACGTAAGCGAGACGACAGCACCGATGCTTGTGTTGGGGTCTCAGACCTAATTGATGGTGCCGTCATGCGTGCGGGGGTCGTTGGTCGCGACCCTCCTGACACAGATGCGGAGGCACTTTCGAGAATGAGTAGCTGCAAAGCGCGAGAGCATGGATGGCATAGCTGGTACGTTGTACGTGGATGCTGCTGATGAAGAAACTGATTGACGCCGCTCGCTTAATCCAGTTGGAGCGGCGGTGCTGGGGCGGGCAGGCGAGGTTGCAGCCTGAGAGGAAGCGGACTTAAGAGTATAACGGCTAAGCTCTGCTCGAAGAGCTTGGCATTCTTGGACTTTTTGGTTATGGAGGGCTTGCTATAACAAAAGAAAACAAGGTGAGCGGCGTGCACAACGTTCCCCAAGCTATAACGTACTTGTCTAGAAGAACGGTCAGCCAAGCAAAATGTATAGATCGAAGATTACGTACTGCTTTAAATCGGCTTCTAGCTTAGTGATTGTTAATTCCGCGTCGTCTAGCTTCCCTTTTAGGGTGGCCTCGACTCCCTTTGCCATTTTCGTAGCTTCCGAATGAGCGAAGTGATTCATCAAAATTGCCCTGAGCAGCGCAGCACTCAAGGATAAAGAAGAGTTCAACTGCACTCAAGTTAGCGGAACCGCAAACATTGAAACAAGAAAAGAAAATTACCTGGTCATTAGATTTTTCATCATGAGTCAACCAGTCTTGTAGCTCGTTGTGTAGAGTCGAAACCTCTTCCACTGAGCATTTTTTAGCGGCTACTTTTGCCACTTTATCCTCCAGCCTGCGGGCTTCTGCGCGAGTACGCGAGGAGCCCGGCTCGACGAAGGGAAAACGATCTTCCCGTCGTGGTGTGGAGCGGTCAGCAATGTCAAGAGCCTCAGTGAGACCACCTCGCCGCCGAGAAGTGGCCCATCCGCTTGCTGAAAAGTCGATGCGGATCAAACGCACATCCTCGCTGGTAAAATGATCCCGACAGAATGGACAGACGGGCTGGAGACGGGGTAATGTCTTTTCTACGATTTTATGGCAGCAACTAGAGCAGAGGACGTGACCTACGGGATAGAAAGTTTTATGACTCGAGTTAAAAAAAATTCCCACATCATGAAAAGATTGCGAGCTCACCGCACGGAATGGAGTGAGGAACACAGTGCGGACCGTACTCTTCTGCGCACACATCGCAGACCGAACCAGGACTAAGCGTAAGCATGAGGTCAAGACGATGAAACCCTTGCCAGGTTTGCTAGTTAGAAAGCTATTGACAAGGGGTATCGCTTGACCTGGTGGTGGATAAATAGCATGAAGTGAAAAATCTGAATGACGGCAAGTCACCAAAAGTAGCCAAACAATGCACTGCACGCATGGCTTGACGCCAAACAAATCATATTTCTTCTGTCAATCACATAACACGCCATCTTCATAATATGTTCATTTCATCTATGAGTTGCCATCTGTAGGTACCATGACATTTTCTGGAGAGCCCCCTCATGTTCCAGGTATTTCTTTCAGGATCACAAATCGGATGAATAATAGAGTTCATGGTTATGCAATGTACAAGTTCTAATTTAGGGTTAGGGCTTAGGGTATTTCGCCCTTTGTCCTGGCGGCTTTCAAAGCATGACTCGACCAAAAGGCCAGCCAAGGCTATCGTACGAATCTTGCCGACGGGACTAACAGCTTTTCTGTGTCAACGGCGCCTAGGTATTGGCAAAAATACCAGTCGGAGCCGTTTATGTCTCACACTTTTTGCCCATTTCAGGTCATATAACATGACCGGTGTGCGAAACACGTGTTCCCGCCACGGCGGGATTCACCCGCTCATGACTGATCCATATTCTCCTGCGTTCCGCCGCAGCGCAAATACCCACAATCAAGCCTCCCCTTCACTAACGGACATAGGGTCAAACATGCCTAATTAGGCGGTGCACTTCGCTGTGCTTGGTGGAACGCTCTTCCACAACAGGAATCCACCATAGTGGCCGTCAGGCCTCAGACGGAGCAACACAACGTCCAAACTGCCAAAGGCGTCCACATTTGGTCATCTCACGAGTTGTTCACGAGGCTATCCTCCGTCATCGGAAGTCGGAAGATATCTCTCAGACGGTATACGTTTGACACGCCGGATCCACAGGTTTGTCGCACAATTTGGAATAAAGCATCAAAGGCCAAAATTTGCACCAATAAGCAGCATGCAATAACCCTCTGCACATGTTTTACTTGCATTATGTTTCCTTTCTTGCCGACCATCGATTATCGGATTCGGATTATAGATAGCGGGCTCTTCTTCGAACACGCCCTAGGCCATGCTGTCATTTTCTGAAGCGTCTTTTAAAGTTATCACAATCTCATCATGGAGCTGTAACGGGATGCAAGACGTGAAATCCGTTGGTCAATAGCCATAAGACGGGACCATCTTCCACGGTCCGGCGTTGTCAAGAAGATATATCTCGAAGCTGAAACACAAGATCTCGTTGTTGCACAGCTCTGACTTGGTCCAGGCACACTGATCCGATATCGATTCGGGGGATCTGTTGGCAACTGCGTACCCGCACACTGATTGCCCGGAATGCTTGCAATGCTCTGCAGTCTTCCGCAGTACCTGGCGAATCCAGCGGATGCTGCATCGACTAGTTTTTCTGACAAAGCACCATCGCCGCAGCCCGATCATCGCTGCCGTAGACTGGCGCACACTAACAACAAGACTTTACGAATGTACGCAGGATCGCACGCCACGGAGTTTGCTCTACCCTCCGATTAGTACGTCTCCTGATAGCTCCCGATTAAGGTATGGGAGATGGGAGTCCCTCTCTTAATTCACACTTTCTTTGAAGTCAACTGAACACGATGCAATGAGCTGAACAGTCACCACTCTTCGCGTCTTCAATTAAGGAGATCTAGCGACCTATCGGCGGGTCGCACGTTTTATATCAAGGCTGACCTCTTTCGCCAACACCGTACCGGGGCATCGTTTGACCCCCCTGGCGAGCGTCTATCGCAGATTGATAGGCTGAAGTTAACTTTATGTTCATCCCAGGTCCAGGTGCGACCTAATTTCGCAACAAGGTGGGGCAGCATCATTATGGACAACTACGTACTTACCACACGATGAAACCTAATATCTTACCCCACTCATGCTTCATCTCCGGACCGTGATCTGTATCACAGGGATAGTGATTCATCATATGACCAGTACTGTAGAATGTTATGTATAGACTCATGCTACTGTACATGAGTGTATGTACTTGCAAAATATTATACGTGGTGAACAAATAGATGGGTGAGTGGGTGGAAGGATCCCTGAAAGCCTCATCGCAAGCTCGTGGCATCCATGATGCGTTCTATCTGAAGTTGTATGAGTACGCGTCCTTTCCACAGGGGTTCAACTACCGACAAGCTTCCCTACAACTCCACCAATGCCTGTTGTTGCGCCCTCGTAAAGCAACTGCCCACTGATTATTCCAAATGAACTTCGCTTCCATGTCTCCGTCTTCAGTAGCTACGGAGTTTAGGAGTGAGAGCCTGGGAAGCACCCAATTGGAAAAAGAAATAGAAGGACCCGCGCGGCTACTGCCGTCTCCAGTCGTCTCCAGTAATCTTCCATCCTCAATCATCCTCGTGAAGTACGTCCAGAAACACGGCAACTGGAATATCTTATCCAATAACTGCAGTACAAGCGCAGCTAGAATCAGCAAATAAACACGCGTCATCACAGACACGCGCATAACATGATCAGATAAAGTCTCTCTGTGGCCATTATTAGTCCGGTATCCTATCGCTTGGTGCGCTTCTTGTCGCTTCAAGCAGTACTGCCTGAATCCGTGGACGGAACCACTGACGGCGCGGGCCACCCACCGGACCGCCGCACAAACTTCGCCGCGAAGAATATATCCGGCAAACCTTCCAGCGTGCCCAGTAATCTCGCGGCGACCATGGCCAGGGGTAAGTATAACGCTTCATTTTTCGGCGGTGAACTTTGTTTCGGCTTGAAGGTGGATGGGTTTCGCTAGCGAGGATAGAGTGGCACAATAAATGCATAAATGTCTAGAGGAAGCTGTTCTTTGTTTTTTATTTTTGGAAAGACGATAAAATTGTGTGGCAACTGACAACTGGTCGGGTCCCTACGATTTACGGTATACTTAGCAAGGCTCTCAACACTCGTTCTGGGAAAAGGAAGTCCGACAAATGATATCTATGATTTGTTGGACTGCAAACTTTAATCCGAGGTAACGGATTAATAGCGGAAATGAACTTACCATTCACATGACGGATCGTTGTCGTTCCTCGATTTTTGGTGTTATCTGTCGGCGAATGACGCTTCATTGGGATTTGAGTTGCTTTCCCCTCCTGACCATTGACCTGAAAAAACCAGATCAGGCATTAGTATCGCATTGTGCCGTTAGAAGCAGCAGCAGCTTCACCTGGCAAGTTTCACGGGCGTCCGTTCACCTCTGTTATATTGAAGCGAAAAACAATGACGGCGGTTTCCGAAATCCGTAGCTTTGCTGGTCGTCACATTGTTACCGGATCCTGTCTTGGGATCATGACACTAGCATTTTGTAAATAATTTCAACCGAAGGAGTGCCGACCCGACGCGTCCAATACATTCCCGCTTGACTCGAAAATTTGCGGTGGATGAGCTGCGCCTTCCTGGTCCTCAGGCACATGTTGAGTACCCGTGACTCATTGGGCGCAATAGGATATCGGATGCTGAGCACTGAGTAGTAAAAATACTTTGGTGACGCTGTACCGTCTACTCCATGGGGTAACTCGGCTTCAGATGGCAACAGCTCGGTAGTATCCGCACTATTGTCGACAGCCTGACGTCAGAGGGTAGGAGGGGTCTTGCAGCCATCGGTGCACAGACTCGGTGCAGAAGTATTTCTAAAGGTGAATGAACACATAACCTTCCTGTAGGGATGAGCTGTTGCGGGTAGAAGCTAAGAAAACGCACTGACAATTGACAAGGACGCACCATGACCGATATGCACATGATAAGTGACTAGAGCGGTGGGGATAGACAACGTCTTCTTGGCGATGCCCTCAGCAATGCCAACGATTCGATAATACAATCATGGTGGTTTACTTTCCTGTTGCAAGTTAGCACACAATATGACACAAATCCCTAGAGATATCGTTCAATGCAGGTTCTGACAAGGTATGAATGAAAACGTGTTAGATTCGATATCTCTGTTCTCGAAACGCATGCGACTACATTATGATATCACGTCCATCGTGCCATGAACGCAATTCATGTCCCCCACTCGTGCGATATCAACGTGATCCTCTTGTACTCCGCACCACGATGCTGCGGCTCTGGTAAAAGAGCGCCAAAGGGCTGTTCAAGGCGAACGAGCAACCTCAGCTCAGCCTCTGCCGTATGAGGCGGCTGGGCCTTCCACAATTGGTCCGAATCAGCAGTCTAAACCTAGCCGTGGGCTTGAGATATCATACTGGAGAACAAAGAAAAAAAAAAGGATGAGACTAGATGGTGCACAAGGAACAACTATCTTCAAATGTGTCCTCTGCTAGGGTACTGATTGCTTAACTCAGCTTGCAGGGAAGAGCATCTATGTTAAAATTGTCAACAGAATTTTCCCACTGATGTCAGAACCTGCGAGGAATCTTGCAGCCTTCAGTTCTTGAGCTCGCAGTAGAGCTAATTCCGAAGCTGACATGAGTATTTGCAAAGATGACTTGTGGGGGTTGGGAATGACAGGGACAAGGACCAAGCCACTTAGTAGAGACAAACAAACGCCAAACAACGCCTCGGTGTCTCATGTGATCAATGATCATACAATCTTAATCGTCGTTATCGTACGTATATAGATGTTCGTTCTTTGAAATCCATGTACTGGCTACAATATCTCCAGCGTTCTGATGTCCATGCCATGAACAGCAGCCATGTCCTTGACCCGTGCCATAATATTGTGATCCGAAGCGATCCTCTTGTACTCCCCACCACGCTGCTGCGCTAGCAAAAGTGCGCCAAAAGCCTGCCCAAGACGAACCATCAACCGTAACGCTCGTGAGGGCAACTCCGAATCAACACTTTCTTCATACTCGTCAAGAGAGCCGCTCACTGAACGATCTGACATAGACCAGGGCATAGACATTGTTTTGATGGACTTATCGTCCTCAAAGTCAAGCAGCCCGGGGTCATAACGATTCCACGGGCGGACGAGCAGGAATGTCTGCTGAATGGGCCTTGCCCGCGAGAATTGGATCAATCTATCCTCTGTGGTGATCACAAGGTCTTGAAGCCCATCTGCCTTGACAAAATAAGTGAAACATGTCTCCTGATCTTGGCCGCCCCTCCGTCTGACTTCTGTAACAGGAAATGTGATGCAAGGTAATTGCAGTCTGGAGTTCGCGAAACGAGGAGCGCTGAGGTTATCGAGGAGGGTATAAAGCGTTAAAGCTGACTCCACAGCGACAACATTTTGCAGCCTGGAGACGGACATCTGCATCTCATCTTCGGGTAAAGATGATGATATGCATGGTGGGGCTTTATACGAGGTAATGTCAGCTGGGAGACAGCTGTTGAATCGAGATGATTTCCCAATCCAGTCCAGAGCTGTAATGTCGCCCGACCGGGCGACAATCTCCTGTAAGAGCCGCCCGAGCGCATTTTGTTTCGTCTCGCCGTAGATGACGGGCAGGTGGATGCCGAAGATGCCGAACAATGAGTACGCGATGTCTTCCTGCAACGTAGTGACACGGTTCGATGCCCACTGGAGTTTCTCCCGCGCGCCTTTCATGCCCGGACGGAAGGTGACGAGGGACGATGCATCTATGCCTGTTGAATCCTGCAGCTCATGCATGATAGTGGCAGACATCTTGTGGTTGGAAGAGCGGTCGTCAAGATATGGGGTCCAGTCTGCTCGGTAGAAGAGGATAATTGTGGGAGCCAAGAATTCCTGAATAGTCCATCCTCGCGTGTTCCAAGCACTCTTTGCCAGCGCGCCAGAGTTCGCTGAGGGCGAGACGTCCGACAAGTAGACGATCGTAAGAGCTGACTGGCGATACCAAACAAACATAGAGTTCACCGATCGTTGGAGCTCAACATTGTTATTCTGGTCGATGCAGCAGGTATCACTCCAGGCCCAGCGATACCCCGCATCACGAGCAGTTTTGCAGAATGTCTGCAGCTTGACCATGGTTCCGACGGGATTTAAATCGTACACGACCTCGTCCTGGATATCGTGCAGCAGTGGCTCCTTCTGTTCCCACCTGTGTGATAACATGACCCGACTGAAGTACTCTGCGACTGCTTCTGTGATGAGCTCCGTTTTGGGGGGCGCATGGATCATCGATAGATATAAAAGTTGCTTGTACTCTGTGCTTTCCAAGAAGGTGTGTATCTGCGTCTCTCGATTGCATAAACGCCCAGTGGAGGTGTTGAGTAGACGAAGTGGAGCATTTTCCAGTTGAGCGTGAACGGCCCGTCGAATAGTGTCCTCTGCTTCAGATGGACTGGTATATTGCTGATGCAGCTCTGGAAAATGGGTTAATGATCTTCCTGTTGACATGTCATTAATGAGGGGCTTGCTTTGTTTCTGGGCATCGGGACCGTGGTCCAACTTGGAGAACATGATGTTAAAGGCCTCGATCGCTTCATCATAACGTTGGGCCTTGTGGAGTGCGACATGTTTCACTTCGTAACCAAGGTATGACGAAGGGTTGAGTTCAATGACCTGCACATCGGCGGCATCAGCACAATCGCTAAAAAATGATGCATATCATCCGCACCTTTTCCGCATCGTGAAGCGCCTCTGCATAAAGCTTTCGTTCTAAATTTACCTTACTGCGGTGCGCAAATAGGGACTCGTTCGAGGGATCCAGCCCAATCGCAGCCGAATACAATGCCACAGCCATCTCATAGTTGCTCGCAACAACAGCCTCAAGTGCCTTCGTGACACAGTGCACAGTACAGTCTTGTTTGAAGGTTAGTCGGTACTACTATGAGTGTCGATGTTCGATTCGTTTTACCTTAAACACTTACTGGTAGACCATTCGATGCACATGACCTTCCCAGCTTCGTGAATCATGCTCATCATGTATTGAAAAGATTCGACTGCTTCGATCACCCGGCCAGCGAGGAGGAACGCGTCGCACCGTCTTTGGTTGATGGTTTCCCATAACGAATCTAAATTCCAACCGAAGAGCTGCATAGCGCACAATGATCAATCAAAAGTGTCCTCGACAGCTTCGTAGCGACGCACCACCGTGAATATCTTCAATCTAGGTTCCAAAAGTGTCGTGTGTAAGAACAACCCAGTAATACTGGCCGTGAGTTGATCAGCAGCTTCGCTGTATTGCCCATTCTCGAAATCAATCATCGCAAGCTGCGCACGTAGATACGACTGAGGAGGTTTTCAAAGTGAGAAAATTTGTAAGGTTGAACATCAAACCCACATTGATAACACTGCACGGAAATCTATGTGGGCGTTGATAAGTAGTGGCCAGGTCTTGAACTCGCCGCATTGCTTCATTATGACGACTGGCATTGAAAAGTGAAACAGCCTGTACAAAATGCCATCAAAGTCTTAGTACGGCAAGAAGACTATGGAAACAGCGACGAAAATACCTTGATCAATAGTAATAGATCTACGATAATCGGATTATGATTGTAGAATATGAAAGCGAGATCGAAAGCTTCCATCGCGTCCCAGAGCTGCCCGTTGCCACAGAGGGCGATGCCCTTAGAAATATACCCCAATAAGGAGGGCTGGATTGCAATTGACTATGAGATAAAGCTGAGTCAACCTGTCGTCAGCGGCTTCATGATAAGCAGAGTGCCTAACCTTGGTTGCATCTTGAAGCGCATTCTCCCACTCGGCATGTCGTGCCCTTACAACTGAGCGATTGGCATAGGATTCGTAGTCGTCATCTGCGTCAATCTCTTGGGTCAGCAGCTCTTCAGCGGCATGCAGGATGTCAATAATGGATCCATTGTGGAGCGTCGCCGGTATAGTGAGAATCTGTATGAAGCAAGTTCATATTTCGTCATGAGTGAGCACATAGAAGGCGAGCAGCTCACGTCAAATAATGAGTGTTCGTCATCGATGCCAGAGGCTTCGTCAATTTCCGAGGGATATTTACTTGGACTACCGTGATTGCCAAGAAACTTTTCGTTGTTCTCGTAACTGCGCAACTATTTATCACCACACCAAATGGTAATGGATGAATAGACGAGCGAAACAATAATGGGTATGAGCATACCTGAGTCTCACTGAATGGGGGCCGTCGTTGCTGTGCTTCTTCATCTTCTAATATCCCTTCCTCTGCATTGTGTTGCTCGAGTATGTTCTTAATAGAACAGAGCAGCACCTTCCCTTCACCATCTCCACTCACGAGCAGCTCTCCGTTGGGAGAAATTGCGACACAGCGAACCAAAGCAGCGTGTTCGAGTACCTGTCCCATCAACTTGTGTGTCTTTGTGCACCACAGCCGCAAAGTGCTGTCGTCCGAGGCAGTGGCAATGAAAGAGCCATTAGAAGAGATGGCGAGCGAGTGGTAAGTGTCACTAGTGCAAGGTTGACCGATCTGAGCTCCGGTGTCTGAGCTCCAAAATTTGACTGTTTTGTCGAACGACGCAGAGACAAGTTGGTGGCTGTCAGGGGACCACACGACGCTTCGAACCCAATGTTGGTGAGCGTCGATTTCGAGAAGAAGCTCGGCATTATCGGAGCGCCAAATCCGGATTGAATGATCCGCTGATCCGGAGGCTAGTTTGAGCCCATCTGGGCTGAATGCAACACTCCAGACCGAATTATTATGCCTGTCGAGTGTTGCAAGGACACCGCCAGTCTCTGCATCCCATATGACAACCGTTTTATCGTGCGATCCACTGGCGAGCCTCTTTCCATCAGGTGAGAAACACACTGACAGCACCCAGCCTGTATGCTTCTCCAGTGGATCGAATATCATCCGTTCGCTCTCAACGTCCCAGATGATTACGACTTTATCATCTCCACTGCTCGCAATCCGCCTGTCGTCTGGAGATACGGCGATTGATCGTACATAGTCCTTGTGACCCTCGAATGGCCCTCCTACCAATGATCTTCTCTGCATATCACAAATCCGCAGGGTTTTGTCGTGTGAAGCGCTGACAACTCGTCGACCGTCCTTGAAGAACGAGACTGCCAACAATGAGTCAGTGTGACTTCGCATCATCTGCGTTGGGGCAGGTCGCCCTTGCATCATGCGCGGGGATCCACTTGCTGTGGGGTGCGCTTCTTGAAGCACCCCTAGTAACATGATGTCGCGTTGACCTATACAGAGACCCAGATGGTCAGTAGCATTTCAAGCCGACGAGAGCAGCGTACTTTGTGGATGTAGTTACGGCGTGGATCTTGTATGTGGTGAGTGGTTCTCAACTCATGTAGCTTATACTACAAGGTTCTTGTTGGCTCAGTACATGCTACTACGGCGCGGATCTCATTTCGCTTCTTCCATATCGCCGGCCCCATAGTAAGTACTTAAAGTATGCGATCGTGTTGCTGATTCGACGTCGGCGGTTTGAGCAATTTCCCCTCAGGCAGGATTTCACTCTATAGCAACGGACTGAAGCTTCGCGTCGATACGAACGATGTAGATTGAGCTCGTCTCAGTCGTTATGCATGTGTATTCGATATCAGTCCTACCGCCATGGATCTCCGCACCTTTCACGCGTGTCGTGTCCTGAGTCCACCTAATAATAGCAGCGGAGTTTGGTTGGTCGACATCTATCGTTCTCCCGTTGTAGTCCCCCTATCTCAATCTAACATCTCTTCGCCTCGCTGCCCTCGTCAGCCATTTGTAATTGTCGGTTCACATATATCACTTCGTTCTCATGAAAAAAAAAATCAGTCTCGCTATTTCATCCAGGACAGTCTCGATGACCGTGACAGGCTGGGGGCTAACCCGTCGCAACCGGACTTTCAGCAAAACGGAAAGGTCAGCACGGTAATGGCCTTACGAGATATTCTGCTTGAGTCAGCGTCTGTCGCAGGGGGTTGTGATCAACTCGAAATCTTCAGATAATACCCTTGCAGCTGTCCAACTTAGACTCGACAGTATTAACCAGTCCACACAACATGTCGCGGCGCGACTAGGTAAGCTATTAGGTAAATTTGATGGGAAGTCCGACAGGGTTTGGTCGAGTTGTTATGCGCACAGTGCATTTTGTAACTGCCGTCATATGTATTTTGATGATTTTCTCTTCCTGCTATTTTATCTACCACCAATAAACCTGGCAAGAGTTCCATCGACTTAACCTCATGCTCACACTTGGTCCTGGTTCTGTCTGCGATGTGTGCGCAGAAGAGTATAGTCCATATCGTGTTCCTCATTCTCTTCCGTGTGGTAAGTGAGCTCTCAAAACTTTGAACTTCGGATCATGACACCTCTGTCTTTGAGGTCATGTCCTGTCCTGGGGTTGCTGCTATAAAATTGTAGAAAAGACATTGCCTCGTCTCCAAGCTGCCTGTCCTTTCTGTCCCGATCATTTCACTAGTGACGATATGCGTTCAATCCGCATCGGATTTTCAAACAGTGGACGGGTCACTTCTCGGCGGCGAGGCCGCCTCTCCCCATCACGAAGGGAAGGCCGATTCCCCCTCATCGAGCCGGATGTCCCACATACACGTGCAGAGACCCGTAGACTGGAGGACAAAGTGGCCAGGGTGGCCACTAGAAAATGCTCAGTGGAGGAGGTTTCGACTCTACACAACGAGCTACAAGACTGGTTGACTCATGACGAAAAATCTCACAACCAGGTAAGTTTCTTTACTGTTGAATGTTTGTCATTCTTTTAACTCGGAATGCAGCCTTCTTCTTTATCCTTGTGTGCTGCGCTGCTCAGGGTGATTTTGATGAGTCACATCGCTCATTCGGAAGCTACGAGAATGGCAAAGGGAGTTGAGGCCACCCTAAGAGAGAAGCTAGACAACATGGAATTGAATGTCAGCAAGCTAGAAGCCAACTTAAGACAGTGCGTAACATACGGTCCATACACTTGGGTTTGCAAGCTGACAACTCTTGCAGACAAGTACGTTATAACTTATAGCTCGAGGAACGTCGTGTACGCCGCTCATCTTGTTTATTTTGTTACTTGTAGCAAACCCTTTATACCCAAAAAGTACAAGAATGTCAGGCTCTTCGAGCAGAGCTTGGCCGTTATACTCTGAAGTCTGCTTCTGCTCAGGCTGCAGCGTCACCTCCCCGATCCAGCACCGCCGCTCCAACTGGATTAAGCGAGCGGCTCCAATCAGTTTCATCAGCAGCAGCATCCACATACAACGTACCAGTTGTGCCATCCATGCTCTCGCGCTTTGCAGCTATTCATTCTCGAAGTGCCTCCGCATCTGTGTCAGGAGGGTCGAGACCAACGACCCCCGCACGCACGACGGCACCATCGATTAGGTCAGAGACCCCAACGCAACTTAGAACGACGAATTCTAGTACCCATGTGCATGCGCCGTTGCAGAGAAACTCCACTGCAGGTCAATCAGTGACTCCTACACCTGGTCCCGAAGAGGGATACCCGGCTATGGTTGTGCCAAAGATGCTGGTCCATGCTAGCAGTGTTGCAATGCAGCAGGAGAAGGAGAGGCGGGAGAGGGACAGACAACGAGAGCAGGAATGTGAGCGAATGGAGCGTGAACGGGGTCGTGATCTTGATCCAGGTTCTAAGAGTGACAGCACCTCAAGTTTAAGCGTCACTGACTTTTGTCCGATTTTACTTTCTACGTCCCCCATCCCCCCCTCAAGACCGCGGACTATTTCCATCTCCGCAACGTCGCCTCAAAAAATAACTCGTTCGCACTCTGATGAGCAGGAGAGGGAACGAGAGCGGATTCACGAACGTTGGATGCCGTCACCAAACATGGCATACATCCCGCCGACAGGCAAAACTATCAACTATCCACCCTACTTTGGTTCGTCCCCAGCTCCTGGCCGTTACCGCTCCTCGTTCTCAACAAACGTTGCTGGTTCGTCCTCAGCAAAATAACTCGCTTGCACTCCGATGAAGAGGAGAGGGAGTGAGAAGTTTGCCGTCGCCAAACGTGGCATATACCAGGCCAGCAGGCAAACCCGTCGACGCTCCCGGCCGTACTCGCTATCTAGACCATGTCTAATTCGTCAGTCAACACCAGAGCAAAGAGTCAAGGAACTACACTTGGTCCTCCCACGAGGCCATCTTTCGTCCTCAGAAGTCGGATTCCGGGTAGACATTTGACATCCCAGATCCACACGTTTGTGGCGCAATTCAAAAGACGCGTCTTCCACGGCCCCGCGTTGTGAAGAAGTCCTGAGGCTGAAACAAATGATCCCTTTCTTTGAAAACGCGGTCCCGGGCGCACTGATCCGATATTGATTGAAGATTCAGAGAATCTGGAGGTAAAAATGTGTACCTGCACACTGATTGCCCGGAACGCTTGCGATGCTCTGGAATGCTTGGCGAATCCAGGGTATACTGGACTGGTGACTTGTCCGTACTACGAGGTGAAGAAACTGGTCACAAGTCTAGTCTCGACTAATTTCTCGATAAAGTATCATTGGTACACCCCGACCATCGTTGGTGTGTGCACTTATCACAGGGCTCTATACCAATGCAATATATAGGCTGATGCTATTGTACATGAATGTATGTGCTTCCAAAATATTATACGTGGTGAACGAATAGATGGGTGATTGGGTGGAAAGATCCCTGAAAGCCTCATCGCAAGCTCGTAGCATCCATGATGCGTTCTATCTGAAGTTGTACACGTACACGTGCAGCCTTTCCCTCAGGGGTTTGACCACCGACCAGCTTTCCTGGAACTCCGCCGATACCTGTCGTTGCGCCCTCGTAAAGCAACTCCAGCATCTTTACCCACTGATTACCCCAAATTAACTTCGCTTCTATGCCTCCAACGTCAAGTGCAGCTACGAAGTCTAGGAGTGAGAGCTGGGAAGCACCCAATTGCAAAAAAACGCACCTTGAAGTATCTGTGCGGCTACTGCCGTCTCAAGTAATCTCTCATCCCCAATCATCCTCGCGAAATACGTCCAGAAACGTGGTAACTGGAACATTTTATCCAGTGGCTGCGGCACGGGCACAACTAGAATCAGGAAATAGACACGCATTATCCCAGACACGCGCATAACATGATCAGACAAGGTCTCTCTCTGGTTATCATTCGTCCGGTATCCCATCGCCTTGGTGCGCTCCAGTTCGTTCCACGCAGTACCGTCTGAATCCGTGGAAGGAATTACTGACGGTACAGGCCACCCTCCGGACCGCTGCACGAGCTTCGCGAAGAAAATATCCGGAAAGCCTTCCAGCGTGCCTAGCAGTCCTGCGGCGACCATGGCCAGCGGTATAGCGCTTCGTTTTTCGGCTGTGACTTCTGTTTCGGCTTGAAGAAGAATGGCTTTTGCTAGCGAGGATAGAGCAGCCAAGTAAATATCTGGAGGAAGTCGTTCTGACGGGCGAATGATATCTATGAGTTGTTGGGTCTATAAACTTTAACTTGAGATGATGGAATAATAGCGGAAATAGACTTACTATTCGCGCGACAGAATCGATGTCTTGTGTTAGTTGTCCGATCTTTGGTGTTATCTGTCGGCGAATGGCGCTCCATTGGGATTTGAGTGGCTTGTTCCCCTTGACTGTCTTCATTGGCCCGGCTTTAAGATTCTGAATTAGGCATTAGCATCTCGATACGCGATCAGAAGCAGCAGGTTCACCTTGAGAGTTTCACGAGCGTGCACCCAATCCTCTTCGGCCAATGACATTCCCAGTTGTGCCCTGCCCTGTTCCTCGGCGTCCAGCTTCTCCCTGCGTAAACGCTCTTTCTCTTCTTCTTGGTGTTTTGCAGCCGCTTCTGCCTCCCGCTGCCTTTGTGCCTGTTCCTCTTCTTTCCGCTTCACCTCTTCCTCCACTTTGCGTCTCTCTTCTTCCTCCTTCCGTTTTTTCTCCACCTCTTCCCGCGCTTTGCGCTCAGCTTCGAGTTTGGCACGTAATCTCTCCTCTTCCACGCGAATAACGCCCTCTATCCTACCATGAAATGTCTTATCTTGCTCCTGCCAACTACTTACGAGTCTATTAACTTCCGCTTGTTGCCGCACCTGCAATGCTGCGAGCTGCTTCTGCACTTCTGCGAGCTGCGCTGCGTGCATATTTGCTAATAATTGCAGCTCCTGCGTGTTACGCTGGGTACGCCGATTTTGGGTCTCTAAACGCGTCTGAACTTGTGCTTTGCGCGCTGTGTGCTATTTGAGAGGTTGTCAGGGGGTAAACTGCGTAGAAAGAACCGATAGCTACGCACGAATGCATCCTTGCGCGTTTGTTTCTCCCATTCTTCATAGGGATCATGGTATCGTGTGCGTAAGCGGATAGCAGCCACTGTGTCCTCTGCATGACGCTGTTCAGCTGAACTGCGTGGCTCGCGCTTTGGGCGGCTGCAAAAGTGACGTAAGTGAGTGTGAACACAAATATGATAGTGATTATGATACACGCACGGAAGTGGTGGCGGGACTTGTGATTCAGACTCATAGCAAAACGAGTCTGATGAAAGGGAGCTTGGGGAGGATAATTCTGAGTCTGAATCTGTCGGTGGCTCTTCGAAGTCGCTTTCGGTATCAGATGGGAGACCGAAAGTGGAGGTGCGTCTGCGAGATCTGACGGATACTGAGTCAGTCTGAGTCGCTGGCGCATGCACTGTGGACATACCTCCGTTCAGGAGATGGTGAAGTTGAGCGTGGCAATCCGTAACGCATAAGTGACGGCCAAATTCTGTATCAGACGTAGAGTACTGTTGGCTGCTGCAAATTTTCATGAAAGCACGGTCAGATGGCTATCGAATGCACCTACATCTGGGGCTCGAGTCAAGTTTAACCGGTGCAAGCAGATGTGGCACCCTACAGTAATCGCAATTTCCTCGTTTACATTCCATTTTGAGAGAAATTTCCACATAATAATATAAATAGCGTGTCAAAACGCAACTCCTCCACTGCCCACGATTATGTCCGTAGGGACCGCCAGCGCATCATCGATCATCTTTGTGTGTTGCACAGCTCACTGCAAGAATTGTCATCAGAACTGGCCCTCAGTGGCGATCCCAAGTATCGTACCAAGGCTAATGATTCAACTATTCCACCGTACAATCAATGTTTTTCTGGCAGCGCCTACCTATCAGGAGGACTCACAACAAACCAGAACTCTAGTGACACTGATCATGAAGGATGTGAAATGGAGAACTGTGGTTAGCGAATGTACCATCATCGCGATCCGGAATCTTGTTGATCGTATGCATTCTCCCCAGACAAAAACAAACTAAATCAAAGAGCTGCGTGATTTCCCTTCATCGCCATATCTTTCATCTCAAGACTTCGTGTTGAATTCGACTTGCTGGTGAGGATGAATCCATTGCAGACTCTTTGGATGGCGGCATTGTCTCCTGCCGCCTGGAGCCAGTGGTGAGAGATGTGGTGAGAGGCACCCGCCATTTCTCAGGTTGTGCTTTGTGAATGCCACTCAGCGTCAGACTTCATGCCATCTTATTGACACGTAACTTCTGATTGAAGGTCGTTCTCACAAATGATCCTTGATGAAGTCGCTCAGATAGGATTTTGATAATGAGCTGTGACATCAGGTAGCCTTGTGAGGAACGCCATCGTTCTTACGGTATTTCACAGGCGTGATAGTGACGGCTGACTGCTATACGACAGGATCAAGTCTGCTCGATTCGCGCAACGCTGTTCAAAGCTTTCATTTTTTACCCTCTGATAAACTAAAACTTCGGCATATGAAAAGAGCTGTTTTCTCTCATGTCGCATACCTGATTACAGCTGGGTTCTGCCGGACCCAATGTTGAGGGGCGTTAGGAAGAGCCTATATATCCTACCAGGATCAGTAAAATGATGCTGGACCAGTCGGTTTAGACTTCTGGTAGTGTCGAACTTGACGGTCCTGCGTGCCCGAGAGCAGCGGGCGGGCTAGTGGTGATGGGCGGGCTGTGAAGGGCCAAGACTCATTCGCTCGATGAATATTAGTAAGTGCCAGGCTACCTATGACTGAGACCGTGGGATCAAGCGCCACCATTTGACAGGTATAAGGATGCAGACACAAGGAGCTGAACGTTTCATTAAGCTTATGAATCTGCTGATTACTATCGGTTACGGTCTACTCGTGATCATCATAAATAGACCGTAACCGATGCCGAACGCTGTCAAATTCTAGAATCTCGCTGTCTTCTCCCGGGGCCTATTTGCTCACATGTAATTTGCACAGTAAGCAAACTCGGTTGTCGATGAAGTTCGTAATAATATAACGTGAACCAGCAGGTAGATCTCAGTCAGCAACTGACTCATTCACCAAGCTACCGGGACATTATGATTGACCTCTGACTAGCCTGATAGTTAGTAAGATCCTTTCCCGCACAAAAACCCTCCCTGATTACGAATAACTCTAGCAGCATCCAGTATCAGCCCACCAGGAAGTAATACGACGACAAATGGGTCTAAAGCTCTTGTATATAAACCCGAGCATTCCTTTGTTAAAGTGCTATTACTCAGACCATCATGTCCGAACAGCTGACTTTGTACCTCTACAAGGTGAGCAACGATGGTGAGTATAAGTGGACAACTTGTCTGACCCACAAGCCTATAGCTCTCGCCCTTCAGCCAAAAGGTGAAATAATTGCTAACACTATCTCATGAGTCTGACGCCAATTGACAGATCGAACTGGCTCTTGCTGAAGCCAATGCACCCCACGTAACCTACGAAGTTGACCTCTTTAATAAACCAGAGTGGTTCGCCAGTAAAGTGAACCCCGTTGGCAAGGTATCTGTGATGATATTCTGTGTCTATTGCAGACGAATGTGACACTAATTATAGGTGCCCGCTGTGACATATGGGGGACCCAATGTCGACCCCGACGATCCTTCGCCTCTGTCCGCTAAAATCGCGGAATCGAATGTCATCCTTGAGTTCTTGGCAGACCTTTATCCAGATTCTGGGCTCCTGCCAAAGGATCCTGTTTTGCGCGCCAAAGTCCGTTTTTTCATCGATGCGACTACTAAACACATCGAGGGACCGTTTTTTGCCTTCATCCGAGGGAGCGAGTCATATGACAATATCCTGAAGGGAATTGAATTTATTCAAGAACTTCTTGAGGAGGGTAGAGATTTCGCGGCTGGAGATCACTACACTATCGCGGATGCGTGCATCTCTCCGCATCTCGCAAGGCTCAAGATTGTCATCGAAACTGACTTAGGTAGAGCACCCGCTGGCGCCTTTCCCCGAGAAGTTGAATCTGATTAATTGGAAACAGGCAAATTCCCTGTCGGGATGGGGTATAAGTTAGGCGAGGAGTTAAAAGGACCTAAATTTGCCAAATTCATGAAGTACGGTCAGCGAATGCTGGGACCGTCCAAGCCTTGAAGCAAACCCACTGATGAGGTATACAGTCCATCAACGCGAACGACTCAACACTTACTCTTTACTGTCTTTAGGAGCCTGTGATCAGATTCTTCAGGACGAGATTCAGTGAGCGCGTACAATGAAGATATACCTGGTAACAGATAGTTAGTTTCGTATGACAATAATGTCTAGCTGTCGGAAATTGCAGGGTATTCATGTGAATATTAGGCGATGAACCATCTACAAGAAAGGCGTATGATAAACGTAAAATTTCGATGTATCTTGATGAGTTATCACTGCCTTCAGCACCCTTCGCAACATCAGTTGGAAGCTTGGATCGCAATATATGAATTGCAGATGATGAGGGTTTCGAACTATGGTTCCCTTGCGTAGCGCGAACTCTAATTTCACCGAGTCTTTTTGTGCTCGACTCCCCAATTACGAGCCACCAATTTACGATTTGTTTTGCCGGGTCGGAAGGTGCAGCAACATGTTGGTCACCAGGGTCCTCGTCTGCATCGCAAGCAAGAGCGGCCGAATGATAATGGGACTAGCAGTATACTTTCCTTTGTCAAGATTGAAGGACACGCCAAGGGTTGGGTATGAGGTGACAAACATCGCTACATCACGCCTAGCCATGCTGTCAATAACTTTGAAGTAGATACACACAGAAGATCTCCTATTTGACGAACTATCTATTTAGAAGGTTCGTTGCGTTGTCAACTTCTATCTTCAATTAATGATGCCTAATATCTTCAGGTTTTGGATGCCCCTTAGCTCGATTAGATCAATACGGCTACATCTGTTCAAGTTTATCATCACAGATCCATATACTACGAGCAGAGACAGTACCTACTACTTAGTCTTATGTGCATATTCGGTGCGCGTGTTCGAACACAAATACGCACCGACTCTTTATCAAAAGCCGGAGGGTTTCACACTACCTATTTTCCTCGAGCTTTACCCACAGGATAATATGGTATACCGAAAACTGTCACCGCGGTAGACTCAGATGAATTCACCACATTGATGTGTCCTGTTTTGTAGTAATTGCAATGTGTAATGAATTGGATATGGCGCTAGACTGGGCGATGATGGAAGAAGCGACGTGAGATCCATGCTGTAGCAGCGTGGTATGGACCCACCAAGAACCCTACATAAGCACCTAGGATATGAGCTGCGATTCAGAAAATCATCAATTCACTACACACAGGAACGATATCCAAAACGTACGCTCCCTGTCAACTTGAATTTATTCTAAATGACCGTCTATTTCTTTGTCTAGGTCGCACGACATGTCAGGGGTACCTGATACAGCAAGAGGTACTTTGAAAGTGCAGCCGGCGCCAACGCAGGCAGTGCGACGGTGCAAGAACAAAGTGTGGGCAGTGGCATTCTTCAAAGACGGCCGACGGGTTGTCACTGCTTCGCATGATAAAACCCTGCGTATTTTAGACGTGCGGCAGACAGGAGAAATGGTGGGAGGGCCATTCAAAGGGCACACGGACCGGGTGCGATCAGTCGCCATATCTCCAGACGAAAAGCGAATTGCGAGTGGTGGAGATGATGCCACCGTCATCATCTGGGACACAGAGAGCAAGCAGATGGTACTCAATCCGCTGGTGAAGCATACAGAGAAGGTGAACTCTGTGTGCTTCTCCCCGGATGGAAAGAGAGTCGCGAGCGGTTCACATGATTCGACGGTTGTTGTATGGGATGCGGAGACTGGCGCAGTCCTTGCAACACTCGACAGTCAACATCGTTATAAAACAGTACACGTGTGGAGTGTGTCATTCAGCCCGGATGGGCTAAAATTAGCATCCGGATCATCTGACCATACCATCCGGGTGTGGCGCACCGTTAACGCCGAATGTCTACTCAAGATCAACGCTGGCCAATGGTCAGTTCGAAGTGTTGTGTGGTCGCCTGACGGCAACCAGCTTGTTTCTGGATCATCTGACAACACAGCCAAGTTCTGGAATTCGTCTAATGGAGAAAAGATCGGTCAACCGTGCATCGGTCACACTCGCTGGATCACCTGTCTTGCCATCTCTTCAGATAACTCCTTCATCGCCACAGCATCGGACGACAGCACTGTGCGGTTGTGGTGCACAAAGACGCACAAGCAGATAGGACATGTGCTTGAACACGCCAAAAAAGTTCACTCTGTCGCAATTTCTCCCAATGCAGAACTGCTCGTGAGTGGAACCGATGGTGGGAATCTTCAGCTTTGGTCTGTTAGGGATATACTGGAGCAAGGCAAAGTGGAGGAAAGCGCACTAGAGGACGAAGAAGCACAGGGAGGGCAACTTCGTTATTGCAGCAGCAAAACACAGGTGTGTTCTTACTCGTCATTGTTCTGCCTTGCTATTCATCAATAACATTTTTTTGCGTGCTGATTCACAGGGTAGTTGCGACAGCGACAATGAGCATACCAACGACAACGGAGGTCACAAGGAGCCCTCTGTCGATCAGGACAGTACAAGTGACTCATCTGGCAGTGACGACCAAGACTCATTATTTGACGTGAGCTATTTGTCTTCGTTCACTTTTGACCAAACATAAACTTGCTTTATATAGACCTTCGCTATAAAGATGGCGGTCCGGAATTCTGGGGACCTTCATATCATAGAAGACCTTCTGACCCATGAGATTGATTTTGACGAAGATGACAACAGGCGCGACACGTACGCTAATCGCTCAATCGTAAGGGCACGGAAGTCCGAGTGGGACGATGCGCTTCAAGACGCAGTCAAGGTCAGACATTCTACCTCTCATGATGCCGTCGACGACAAGTAACTCAATTTTGTTGCATAGTCCATTGCTATTCAGCCCTCGTTATTGGGCTACATTTCCAAGGGCGTCGCTCTCTGCGGCAACAAGCAGCTCTGGGACGCGATGGAAGCTTTCGATTTCGCTTTTGTATATTCCAATAATGATCCGAATATCATCAATCTTTTACTATTGATCAAGGTACTGTCGTCACTTTTTATAACAGTCAGTTTGTCACACCAAGACTTCGATGTCATTTTGTTCAGGCTATTGCACTTTTCGATGCCGGCCGCCACGATGAGGCAGTGCGGCGAGTTCAAGACCTCACGACCGCTTCTCAACACTCAGATCCAATTTCGTGCAGCGTTGTGAATGTGAGCTTTGTATTAGACCTCAGAGTTTTCTCACTCTCGACGAAACTCGTTAGTCGTATCTACGCGTGCAGCTTGCAATGATTGCTTTCCGGGATGGACGGTATAACGAAGCCGCCGATCAACTCGACTGCAGTATCCCCAGTATAACCGACTTGTTATCGAGCAGGGCACTTTTTGAACCTAGATTGAAGATATTCACGGTGGTGCGTCACGAGGTCACAGAGTACATTCTGATTGATGATATGCCGCACAGCTCTTCGGGTGGGACTTGGATTGGTCATGGCAAACCGTCAACCAAATACGGTGCGAAGCATGCCTGTGTGCTGATCGAGTGATCGAAGCTATCGAATCCCACCAACACATGATGTCCATGATCGACGAGGATGTGAAGGACAGCGGCCTCGAATGGTCTACTGGTAGGTGCTTTTGGGTCTTAAGACGACTTGAACATCGACACTTACTCTGGTGTTGTTTAGCCTTCAAGAAGGATTGCACTGCGCGCTGTGTCGCAAAGGGAGACGAGGCTGTTGCTGCAAAAAATTATGAAACGGCTATTGAACTGTATTCAGCAGGAATCGAGCTGGACTCTTCATGCGAGCCACTCTTTGTACACCGCAGTAAAGCAAATTTGGAACGCAACCTCTTCGCAGCAGCTCTTCAAGACGCGAACAGGGTGAGGATGATAGTTATCATTTCTCTAGTAGTTGTACTTATCCTACTAATTGCGTAGGTCATCAAACTCAATCCTTCTTCTTACCTAGGGTACCAATTAAGGACTGCAGCGCTTCACGGTGCTGTGCGCTGTAATGAAGCAGACGAGGTCCTCCAAACCAGGTTCTCCAAATCGGATGATACCCAAGATGCACAGATACGACGTAAGCCCCGAAGAACTGATCTGTCAATTCGAAGATGATGACCTTTTCTTCAGAGCCTCAGCACTGTGCCAATGTGTCAGACATAGATGATGGTATTCGACGAGTCATTCACACTCAGCCAGAAAGTGCCTCGCTTCGTTTACCCATTCCTAACTCTCCCCCACTATCTATTTTTGTCGATGCTTCTACTTCATTTGGCATCGGTTTCCTCGCTGATTCCCGCTGGCTCGCTTGGGAATTGTTGGACGGTTGGAGAGCAGATGGTCGGGACATCGGATGGGCAGAAATGGTAGCGATCGACCTCGGTCTTCGCGCCCTTGTCTGCTCGGGTCTTCGTGACGTGCACGTGCGGTTCCGTTCTGACAACCAGGGTTGTGTTCAAGCCCTTAAAGCTGGTCGCTCTCGCAACGTTGTCCAGAATGACATTCTGCAACGTCTCTCTTCCTTTGCTTTCGAACACGGCATCCGGATCTCTGTTGAATGGGTAAGGTCTTGCAACAACTTGGCAGATGACATCTCTCGCGGCGTTTTTCCCACTTCCCACTCTCGTTTCAGTTCTCCTCCTCCCTTGCCTGCTTACCTCAAACCCTTTGTCCGCTTGGTGTAGTTTGGTAGGTTCCCCGCAAGGTCCCTTACGGCTGTACGCCGTTCTATGTAATGGCTGTTCTAGGAACTTTTGATATCAGAAACCTTTAAGACGGACAAATTTTGTACGCTGACCTATCTTGTAATTCCTCAACTCCAAAAAATTATGATATTATATACTGAGGTTCACTACTGTAACATATATATGCAATACCTATCCTGTCACCAACGGGGGACCACAGTACCACTCCTGACAGGACGGCGGAGCATCTCCCCATGAATACTAACCTCCCTCGCGACCGAAAACAATGGCTCAATGACATCCACATCAACTTCGCCCAACGGTATGGTTGTCTGAAAGTCTACCACCTGTACGTCGCATGATGCAATTTCCAGCGCTGTCATAATACAAGAAACTTCCGATTCTTCCGGATCCGCCACAAGCGTCAATTTGCGCAACATGGGAAGACAAAGTTCGCCAAATATTTTGAGAACTTCGCGTTGTTGAAAAGGATCTGAGGGGATGGGGATAGTGATCGATTCGAGGCAAAGGATGGGTGGTTGAAATATGTGGATGGCCAATATCCGATTTGATTGCATCCACCTTGATGGACTCCATACGAGGGAACATGAGGAAAGTGGAGCGTATGACGCGGGCAGAAGCACTCTCCACCCAGAGATGACGCACATTGTGACAGGTGGGAGTATGTCTGAATCGCATGGTAAGAGACCAGCGATAAGCGATATGTAGGTGGGTGAGGTTTGGTGCATTGAAACTGCTGAGTTCTGACCAGCAACACTGCAAGGATCTCAATTGGGGTGTATCGAAGTCACGATTCCAGTCATCTGCGGACACCAGAGCCACAGTTCCCCAACGCTTGCTCTCAGAAAGAAGGATTCCGAGCAGTTGAGAATCTGCCTGTGAGGGTTCGTGGCACGACTGTCGTGTGCAGCGGCGTGTGGTGCGTACGGGAAGCTCTCCGGATAAGATGCGGAGGGTGAGGGGTTGATCACCAGAGCGTGCAAGCCACGACTGGAGGAAAGATGGAAGAAACGGTGTCAAGGGTTCGACTCGTCCCGGAAGGGAGACCTGCATACGCGACCAGACTGCTGTCGTTGAATGTGCAACGACTCGCCAAAAACGGCACACATAGGTGAAGACTAGGGGAGGGCTGCCAACATTGGCAGAGATGGTGGTATCTCCATAGGCGAAGACACCAGGACAGTCTGGAACGTCATTGACGACGAGCAAGAAAACCTGCTGTAGAAGTTCCACTGGCAGCATATGAATGTGGACAGCTGGCCAGTTCACGTTGACGGGAGAGTACTCGTGTGAGTGAGTGAAACCGAGATCAAAGGCTGTCATCGTTCAAACGTTCAGGTGAAACCACACCGTCTGAGGGATGAAACTTGTCAAGCCTTTTATGTGATTTTAACGAACACGTGTGCACACTGCAGAGGTATTCTGCCGTACAAGACCCTGCAATGAACAGGGTTGATCAAATCAGTAAATCAATTGCTCAAGGACTCAGTTGACGTTACTGTATCCGACATAAGTAAAAATGCAGTACATACATAAAAGTTACCGATGCTTGGCAGTCTCACGTAGCTATGCAATCACCATTCCTGACCAAATCCAAGTCTCTGAGGGTCACTGGAAGGGACTTAGTTACTTGAGGAAGTTTCCACTGAAGACTGGAGGTAAAACCTGAGGGTCGCAAAACGAATACCAGGGTGAACGGTCACTCGGATAATGATGGCCCAGGAGTGACCCACTTTCAAAGTGCGATATATTAGCCTTCAAAGCTACTGGGCGTGATGGTGCGATGAAACGGACCACGAACGCCACGAAGCCTATCTACTACATGCTATGAGCTGGTTAGGTAGAATGAGTGAGAGATTCTTGCAAATATTACATAATCTTGTAAAACGGATATCTTAACACAGCTATGATGACTCAACGGCGTTAAGCCTCACCGAGTACATGCTGAGTCATCATAGCAGTGTATTGCACGTTGACACCGCCCTCATGGACATGTGCTAGACAACTTTTGTTATGAGCTAGGTATGCTTGTCGTTCATCCCGCAAGTTGTTGTGACGTCTGCCTCGATCTCTACTCTATCTCTTCAGAACCCGCCAATTCTCCACATGCAATCGCTTGTGGTCATATCTTCTGTCTCACGTGCGTTCATACTCCCGGCCAGCTTGCGGCCACCAATATTCATGTCTCTCCTCTCTTATCCGACTCTTCAATCCTAGGTGCCTTCGCTCCTTATCACCAAGTGCATGTCCACTTTGCCGTAAACCTTTCCAGTCAGATCGTATCAAGAAACTTCACCTTGCGAATCCACCCGAACTAGATAATGCTGAACAGAATGCTCTCGATGCTCAAGCCAGTCTCCTCCTCCAGCGCATAGCTCTAGTCTCAGGTGAAGACACTCCCGAGACAGATGTCGTTGAAGTAGTCACCGAAGTGCAGGAATGGCTGCAGTCTCAACCGGATGACCCTAATTCTGTGAGTCCCTTTAATCACTGCAAATAGCTGTCCTTGCTGTCAACTCAATGCTTCTCCAATTTCTCACATACGGGATTTTTAGCATATGGCTCTTCGAGCTGCCGTGACTTCCCTTCAGCGATACAAAGCTCTTCAAGATCAGAGTGAGCGTGAAAAGGCAGAATATCGTCGCCTCCGAAGCCAACTTCGGAACAACAAGCGAAATGCGGACCACGACTCCAAAACATCTCGCGCAGTGGAAGAAAGTCTACTTTCCAGAATCCAAGAAATAGAGAATGAGCATGCTTTGTGAGTCATCAATCATAAGTTAACGAATATTTTCTAAATAACCTCTCTATGTAGAGAGGTGATTATTTGGTTCAGCGGTATTTGCATTGGACTTACCTCATGTCCTCGTAGCTATCTCAATTACATTCTGAGCTAGAAAACCTTAGAAATCCGCAACCCCGATATCGTAACACTAGCAATCCCCTCCCTCCACCTCCAGAGCCCTTGCCAATCGGTCGATTCCCGACCTTTGCAAGGCCTGGCGGAGGTCCCGACCCTCTCCTAGGTGGCGCTGTTCCATACCCCGCACCACCTCCACGGGATAACACCACCCACGTTAATGGCGATGCTCACGCCTCAGGATCTAAGGGGACAAGCTCATCCCACAAGCCAGTTCCTCATCCGCCCAAGCCCCTACCCATATCCAATACCAGACCTCCCGAGGTTCCTCGGGTAGAAGAACACTGGACAGACAACACGCGGCCCCGTGCACCTGAGTCTCAGCCGAAAATAAATATCACGACCCGCGGAGTACACATCCCTCCCAGCGCTGGCCGTATAAATCCTTCTCCCACCTGGGCAGCGCGTCCCCTCGTCGTCGAGGATCGGCGATCTGACGACGAGAGAGAGTTAAGACGCAAAGAGAGGAGCAGTACTAATGTCAGCGCAGACGTAGCGAATAATCTGTCCACGCGACTAGCCTCCGCCGCAGCTTACGTCTCAGGCTATGGCTCAGGGTATGAATCAGGCTACCAGCTAATCAGTGCTCCGTACATGTCGTCGACTGGTGGCAATGAAAGGGCCTTTCCGTTGTTAGAAACGCAATCACCAGAACAAGTCACGGATATTCTGGGCTTGATCGACTCGTCGGGGGACGATCATATGACGCCTGTGCCTCGAGCGCGACCCGTTCCCAGACGGGCTGTGACTGAAACCGCTCGAGCGGATAATGTTTCTAGGGGTTATCCAGACGTACCTTCGCTTGGTTCACTACCATCTGAGAATGGGATGCGACGTCGGGCGACGGTGCAAACCGTTGTTCAGGCGGCCCGAGTGGAGAATGTTTCCAGGGGTCTTTCGGATGTGCCTCTGCTTGGTACGCCACCGCCTGATAATGGTGTGGGACGTCGAGCGGCAGTGCAGAGTGTTGGCCAGGTTCTTGGTTTCGATATTGGGTTATCGATGTCGAATGGGAATGCAGCAGTAGGATCGGCGCGTTTGAATGACAACGCAGCCGGCTCTGCTCGTGTCAACGACGGCGCACCGTCCCGTCCCACCGACGCACAGATCCGCATGCCCAGACCCCGAGCACTTATCCCTCCACTGGATCCAACACCAGACGCGGAAAGCCCAAGAAGCGCCAGCACATGGGGAACCATATCCACCTCACGAGCAGGCAGCATGGATCACCTCGGGCTCTTAGGGCTGCACAATGGGGGCGTGCGTGGGCAGGGGAGCGTTGCCGGCGAGTCTATAATAGGTCGCCTAGAGTCAGACGAAGATACAACAGATGAGGACGGCGAAGATATCAGCGTGACACCTGTTATACCCATACCTACCGCTGAACCAGATGCATTGGGTCTTATTCTTGAAGATGGAGGGCATGCGGATTATGCGGTGCGCGATGAGGGGTGGAGGTATCGTGCACAGCCTTCGCATACTGCTAGTCGTACTTCTTTTCCACCCAGTCCCACCTCACGTCCACCAAATCACACCTCTCATCCTCCAAATCACACCTCTCGCCCTCCAAATCGCCTCTCTCATGTCCAATCCTCTCGCACCCAGCGCACTTACCACCGTCGACATACATCGCAACCGAGGGGATACGAAGAAGGGACGACAACGCATGTTCCCAGTGGCAGTTCTTCATATACAAATAGCAACGCACTATCACTCCATTTTGATGCTTCGCTTTCAATCCATGATCATGCTGCGCGTCCTTTGACAGGCGCCGGGGGTGGTTCCTTTACAAGTACCGGGCATGGTCCGTCTACAAACACCGGGCATGGTTCTTTCACAAGTGGGGAGCATGGTCCTTTTTCAAATACAGGGAATGTCGATGGCCCACAGATCATCGCTCCTACTCCAGTCGTTGGCGGGCCTAATATCGTGCATATGTGGGCTAGTCGCACATAACTGGCGCTTCTGATGTATACATATGGTTCTTTTTATCTGGAATCTGGATTATCCTCCTTTTCCCCGTTTGTTTTTCATCGCTGAGTTTTTGTTCTCACCACACTCATTTTACTTGACATAAACATGATATAGACACTGGTTTGTTGTTACCTGTCATCCGTTCGTTGTTGTGCTATCTATCTCCTTTGTTAGGGTTGTTTGTATTATTAAATGTTTCCGTCACTCAGTGTGCGTGGTGATCTATCGTAACTGACATTCAACTGCTGCATTGCCGTTGACTTCATGAGATGATGAGCAGGTCGAATTCGGCTTTGACGGGTTTGATACTATGACACTGGGGTTTGAGGTCATCGATCTGCATGACATGAGACGATAAGCTCTTTTATTATGCTAGCTGTGGGTGGATCAAGTGGGTATCGGACAAACAACGTTGCAGCGGCGGTGGTCACTTAATATTGACCGGTGGGCATGAGGCTCTCGCGATGTGTGTGTATAGTGTGCAGCGACAGAAATTGATCATCCTTGACATAGACTCTAGATTACGCCCTGATGTGCCTGCACGGAACCTTCCGTCAACGATACAACTGATATTAATTGCTGAGATAGCGTCCCTTCCATTCCCTTCTAATGGTCCCCGTACTTTATACTGCGGATCAACTGAAACTGTAACGGCGATGTTAATTTGACTATATAGTGAAATCGCGAGGCTTCCGGCGCGTGTGATGTGCATGGCCAAAGATGTGCGATGAGCGCAAGCTAAAGAACATCGTGCACCAAGCTTATTTTCCCCACGCGGACCAAATAGCAAGAAGCCTAACATGTCATAGCGTACGTGTACGTTGCATGTACGCCATTTGTCGTAAACTGTTATCATCAAGCATCAGGTCTTTGCCGTCAATTTTATCAGAAGCGACGGGTGGAATTCGGAGTTGCGAGTTTGATTGTCAGACTTTTTTTTTATAGCGCTAGTGTTTTGCGTTCAAGTTGGTCACGGTGGCGCGGATCTTCGATCAACAGCGGTAACATTGTTTCATTGTTGGCTCAACTGGCACGAGGCACCCTGACACATGTATGGTGCGCAGCTAAAGACGCTGGTCATTCCTAGCTTCAGAGATCCTAGACAGACAACTACGTACGCCTGGTCTGAATCACGCCGTATCAGCACTCCATGGAAACTTCCCCAATCACTAGCATTAATCTTGACAGTGATAGCACACCTTCCAACAGTTCCCTATCGGGTTGTACTGACTGATTTATCTCGAAGATAATTGAAATTAAAAGATGCTATATCAGAACAGCAGTGCAGCCATCTGCGTCCAGACTCCAGAGGTATCCAGCTGTATCCAGTTGGTGCAATCAACTGATAGACGCATTTGCGTCCATCGGTGTTGAATGACGTCCGTGCCGGGCTCCGAAGTCATCGCAGTGCGTCCCACTCGGATGCTTGGAATAGGTCTGGAGTTGGAGTGCTAGCGATCTGGAGCTGATCCAAGTCGAGAATACGCAGAGCGATGTTAAGCCGAGAATGCAGAGCCATACCAAGGAGAGAGAAAATGAACAATTGAACCCAGATGGCCGCGATGGGCGATGTGCCTATCGATAGTGCAGATCGATATACTTTCGAAGTATAATGTAAGGGGTGTGTTGTTGACTCCGAAACATTCTTGCCATCTTGGGAGCGAAGCATTGACTCAGGGGCTGCAGATAGTCCGGGAGTTTGGCACGTCCTTAGGGGAGGGAGATGGTATGAACGTGGGGCCGAACCGTGCAAGTTGCTGTAGTCGAGAAAGGATTCGGTAATGTTATGGCTGCCGAGACGGTGTGAGAAGATAGAATACTGGCCTGTGCGCTTGGAAAGGCAGACAAAGAACATCCCGTGCAGGACGAGGAGCCGATACAGATATGTCAGGTGTCCAAATGAAGGGCACACCGGAGAAAAAAACATACCCATCAGACAAATTAGGACCGATGAGGTGGCGAAGGGTACAGTCATTTCTGAGGTGACAACCCAAGGTAATGGTTAGTTTCAGAATCAAGGGGATCCCCAAAGACTAGAGTAGGGTGCAATGGAGCATCATGCATCATGGTTGATGTCAAGGGCATTGGTGCGCGTCAGCGAGGTATCGTTCTCTACAGGATGACTTCTCAGGTTGGAAAATAGAGCTGCCTTGAGGCAAAGAGGATCTAATCCAGTATATCTTTGGCAAGAACCTGTGGATAGTATATACGTATAAATACGTGTTCAAAATCGAGCGCCCTTTGAAAGTGTGGCAGACGCCCATGTCGCTTCGACATCGTAACACCATGTCGCCGTTAAGCACCCCAGTACATCACCCTTAACCTCGAGCGACACTACCGAATTGATGACAGAATCTTATGCTCCAGAATGATTTGAGATTATCGGATGTGAAATGTTCCCGTCATCCATCCGCAACTCCCCGTGATGAATAGGACTCACGGTAATCCAGAAGAAGTTGGAACTTAGCAGTATTCCAGAAGGAACGTAGCGGTAATCCAGAAGAACAAGAGAGTGCCCAAGGTCAGAACTAGCCTTGCAAAATATGTTCAAGAGCCAGGTTTAATTCTGGTATTTGCTGTACTAATGATCAAGGCATGACATACAACTTTATGTTGACACGTGCTCAGTCCACTACCGACGGCAAAGGTGTTTTTTTTTTGTTCAGTGCTACTTATCACGAGCGAAGTCACGCATATAACGAAACGATCCGGACAAAATACGTTGAGCTGTACGTTCTTTGCGGCACCTCTTGACGAAACGTTTAAACAGCGACTTATTATGCAACGCTGAAACCACGAGGACTATCCGTGTCGGGCCGGTTCCATGAGACCAGCGGAACGAACTGATTGTTCGTAGACACCCCTTCTCCATGCCAGGCAGCCGAAATTGAACGTGCGCTAAGGGGGGTTGTTCACTGCTTTATCCATGCGCAGTTTTCCATGAATCTACTTCTGCCGATTCGGTGCAAACTCTCAATCCCGGCAAGTGGTATTGATTTCCTTCAGGGTTTCCTGCCAAACTTCATTAAAGGTAAGACTCGGGTCACACTGTTCTTATCGTAGCCGTTCGAACTCAGATTGGAAGCTCCATCCAGGTGATTGATCGTGCCAACTTAGTATGTGATCATTTCACTGAGATTTGTCTAAGGCCCTCAAGGAAGTGGCGAAGTTCTATCTCACGTCGCTTAGCTGCCTCGTGTCTTCTTATAATCTCTTCAACGTTATGAATGTTCGCTCCTCCCCTGCATACCATTACACCACCCACCCCGCCACGCACGTTAGGTCTGGCACTTAAGCCTTTGCTGGCTTAAATCCCTTCCTTCCCCCATATACCCGAGTGGGTCCTTAACAAGTCCCTAACTTCCTTCCTTCTTTCCTGCGCGGTGTCTCCTCGCTAGAGTAGGCGATCAAGCTGCTGTAGGCTTAGTTCGCTCCTTTTCCTGATCCTCAAGGGAGTCTCTCCATCGTCTTCCAACCATGCTGGTGCTCAGCAAATCCTCTACCTGTGATGTCTGTATGGAAGGCTATATGGCTGGCGGGAATTCGCCACACTCGATCTCTTGTGGGCACGTATTCTGCCAAAAGTAAGTATTCGTTCTATCGATCGTGCGTTGTTTTCACGTAACCTGACAATCTGAAGGTGTCTCGATCATCTTTTGCGCCACATATGTCCCCTTTGTCGGACTCGATTTTCCCCTCAGGACGTCCGCAGGCTTCACATTGATATGCAGTCGCCTGCGATAACGACCGCTTCCATAGAAGAAGTCCCTGAAAACCCTGAATCTTCTCCACCTCCTGATGACGAAGCCCGTACCCTCCAGAACGATATCGCGCGTGTTGTCAAAGAAGGCGCCAAGCTTCCTGAACTCCGCCGAGTAATCGAGAAATGTCGAACGTACTACAAGTCACAATCAGCTGACCAGGTATGTTCTTGATGCCGTTATGTTACGACGGTCCTAATTCCATCTGATTCTTTCGTGATCAGCAAAATCCTGTGAAAGTGAGCGCGCTGCTTCTTTGGAACCTCGCCGAGTCTCAACGTCATCTCGCGGAAATGAGAAAAGACAAGGCGGCTGAGGTTGAGAAGACCCGGGTGGTGGAAATTGCTCTTGAAGAAATGAGACTGGAGAAGGTGGCTGAGGCTGAAAGGGCCTGTGAGGCAAAAATTGTTCTTGAGGAAGTACGCTCGCGTCTTACGGCAGAGATCGTGAATTTGCAAATGAAGTACGAGGAGCTGCAACGTATTCGACAGGATGAGAAAGATACTGCTCTTGCCGTAGAGAAAAGTTTGAGAGAACACTACGATGAATTGAATGCACATTGGAGAAGGTGAGCCCATCGTATTCCGGTCCATTTATTTCATGGACTCATCGGTACCATTTAGCAAAGTCAGTATCTCGTAGTTTCCTGCGAGTGTTGTTTGACTGACGGACACAGTTTGAAGCCACGATGCGTGAGAACAAGGTTCTCCGGGAGGAGCTCATGCGCGCTAGAATTGCGTTTAACCCGCTACCTGACTTCCAACGGCCGGTTGAGGTCCGGTATCTTCATGCAACGGAGCAGAAGCATCCTGAGAAGTTGATCGAGGACGATCCTTTGAACATCAAAGCACGAGCGAGGGCCAAAGCGAAAGCGAAAGCCATCGAGGACGAGGAGTTCCACTTGTCTCCTCTCGCCCAAGTAATCGGAACTTGGCCTTCCGCAATCCAGTCGTTTCGCGCTCTGGTGGATGAAGATGAGACTGACGACTTAAAGAAGACCTGCAGCAGAAAGGAATCGGAACTGAAGTCTAACGCAGACGAGGATCAAACAATGGGTGATGCTACGTCTCAACTTGTTCCCATTCCTCGGTCCTCGTTATCTCGTCAGGTGACCGACTCCTCCGTCTCTTCGTCTATCTCCACGGCCAACCCGGATAACTGGTCCGGATTATCACGATCGCCTCGTGATGACATTCATGTCGAGTCGTGATGGATCTACTTCACGTCGTCACTCCACTGAGCGTTCAATCACTTTGGCACGCAGTGGTACTCATTCACCATCTCGCAGACTGTCACGGGAACAGTCCACGCCGTATATGTCCAGCCGCACTTCCTCCCCCTCACGCCGCTACTCCTCGGATCGCTTGCATGGACCTCGGTTGAAAGACACTCATTCGCGAGATTCATTTGATGGTGGTAGCAGGGATTACGAGATGCGCGCAGGAGATACGTACGAACCAAAGGTGAAAGACCAGCCTGCACCGCGTCAGATTATGGCGGCCGACGACTTTCGGGACAAGGATCGCGAACGCCTGCGCGCTCAGCTCTATGATATCCTTGACAGCCCTATGGCATCATCCTCCCTCAAGATCCCGATGTCTTATAGCGATGAGTCGCCGATGCCCCCACCATATCCACCACCGCCATCGTCCAATACGATCCCTAGGCCGTCGAATTCTAGTACACATGTGCATACCCCGTTGCGGAGAAACTCCACTGCGAGTCAATCGGTGACTCCTACACCTGGTCCTGAAGAAGGATACCCGGCTACGGTTGTGCCAAAGACGCTGGTGCATGCTAGTAGTGTTGCAATGCAGCAGGAGAAGGAGAGGCGAGAGAGGGAAAGACAACGAGAGCAAGAACGTGAGCGAATAGAGCATGAACGGGGTCGTGATCGTGAGCGGGAGCGGGAGCAAGAGTGGCATCGCCTTAAGGATGCCACCAATGTGCCACCCGATGTTTATCCCTACCATCGCGATCGACGTATAGGCAGGACCAAGTTGTCCAACCCGGTCACCGCTGGAGCAGACTGATGAATCATATGACCTCCCGATTTATTAACCAACTGTCACTTTTGGATTCTTCATTCCCCATTGCTGCCGATGGGTCCTTTTGCGGACTATGCACGAGAGACTATTTATACGAGCGAGTCCGAGCGGACTCTCCACTCACCAATATGTAGCTAATATTGTGTTTATAATAGTTTTGTGGTGTTGTACTGACCGAGGCGTACGCTGTAACTAGTTAGCGTCTCGAGCTATGCCAAACTTGTATTGTACTTATTATGCATATGCGGTTAGTAGAATCTTTACGGACGTTTTACGTAGGTTCTAGCTTCCTGAAGAAGGAAAATAAAACGGCTTCGATGTTTCGATCCCCACTCACTATATGTAGATTGTAGTACTGATCCACTTGCGTTATCTTATCTCCATCATCTCTAGACGTGTAAAAATTTGCAGGCAAGCAACCTTTGCGAGGATCCTGTCAAGGTGTTATATATGTCGGGTCTGAAGTGTCTAAATATAACAACGTTGTTTGAGGCCAATATGAGTGTCAATAAGTCTAGGGAGTACATATGGATATTATGTGGTACAATAAATAAGTAATCCGGACACTCAAGGCTGTGCGCCACACTGCAGGCCAGCCCCACAGAACTGAGCCACAATGATATACAAAAATAGTAGCGCAACCAAAACGCTTAATGCCAATATTTTGCTATTCTTCCACCACATCTGCCGTCTCACTGTCCTGGCCCCGCGCCGGAATGCGGTGGCCTGCGTGGCCATATTGTCCGTCTTGTCTACGAGAAGCTCAATACGCTCCCCGCGGCTGAGGATTTGCTCGACATTTTGGACCATAATGTCCTTGACCTGGTTCAGCTCCGCTTGAGCACGGGCGACTTCATCCGTTGGAGGAGAAGTGTTGTACGTGTGCATGAGAGAGGCGATAGTGGGAGAGAAGGTGCCTTGAAGTCCGTATGCAGGGGTAGAGCTTAGTACAGCGGATGAAGAGGATGGGAGCTCGATGAACTTGCGATATGGATCAGAATAAGGGGGTAGATTGTGCTGTGGCAACGTACTTTGCGCTGCAGGTCCGCTAGGAAAGCGAATGGCATCTTCCTACGGTAATACTCAACCAAAATAAACAGATGAACGTTCTTCAGAAGGCTCACCTTCCTACAGAGTCATCTGCCATGACCAGAAAAGTGAAGCCTCCCTCGGAGATGTAATGAAACAGGTATTGTTCCCACACATATGTTAACTTGCTATTGTTTGGCGGGATCTTGGAAAGAATTGTCTGCGTAGCTATGTATGCCACTACGTCAAGAAGCGCATGATGAGACAGAAAACAATGCACCATGCGAGAAGTCTCGCTGCCCCGGAGCTTGGTGTTCAGCAAGAATTGTGGATCCTCGGGAAACGATGGCATTTATCTAGAGTGATAGTTACGTCTATGTGCATTATCTATACTCATAGGATTGGAACTTACCAGTGACATGCTAGAAGTCGGGCAGAGCACGAGGGAAGATTGGACCAAAGTCAGTGACGCTCAGGTGACGCTTGAGTGGAGGTAGTAATGGATTAGGAAAGACCTTAAGAATTTTCCCACGAACTTGCACTTCATTTCCTCCACCAACGTGTCTTTAGTCTTCAAAGCTCACCGTCAACATCATGGTGCGTAACAAGCAACCTAGCTGTTTTATTTTGATACTCACCTGTTACTCGCTTAGTCTGATTCTGAAAGCTCAAGCCATGCCGTTAGCCCCAAGGTCGGTACTGTTGCAAGACCGCCAGGTGCACAAGTTCGGTATGTCTTATAGTCTGTTCGTGGTCTACACACATTGCTGACTGAAACTTGTCAAAGGCGGAGGGCTGCAAACACGCAGGTAAAACCGAATTCAACGCGTGCAGCAGGAGCTGGCGGCTCTTCAGGGACAATGCTGAAACTTTACACTGACGACTCACCAGGGTTGCGAGTGTACGTGTCACGTTGCCATAAATGTAACATTCAATTGAGCTGATTTTGTTCCCATGTCAGAGACCCATATGTCGTCCTGATTCTCTCGTTGGCGTTCATTGGATCTATCTTCTTTTTGCACATTTCCGCTAAAATAATCCGGTCTTTCACCAAGTGATAGCTTCGTAATGGACTCTTTTATGCACTCTTGACTATATCTCCCATTGCGGAACATGTGCACTCAGCGCTTGCGTCGTATGACATGCTGTATGAAAACTTATCGCACAGTGAGGCGTTGCGTACCCTCTCGTCATCCAATTCCCTGGACTGTCTTGGCAACACTTTACCGCTTTCCACTATCTGCTGATTAGTTCGACATTCCACAAAAAACATTGCACAGTGAGGCGCTGTATATCCTCTCGTCATCCAATTATCTGGTGGGATGGTGTGGACTATCTTGACGAGATCTCATCGCTTTCTAATATCTGCTGCTTAGTTCTGTATCCTGAGGAAGTTGCAGACCGGGAGACCTGTCTCGATTGAGTTGAGTGGGGCCAGTTCTTTCTTTCTAACGACACCCCTGAGTTCATTAACATTGTCATCTGCACGTCTTCACTCGCTATCATTGTCAGTGGTCAGTAGTAGGCGATTGA
Organism: Suillus subaureus; assembly: GCF_016647635.1. Taxonomy (NCBI): domain Eukaryota; kingdom Fungi; phylum Basidiomycota; class Agaricomycetes; order Boletales; family Suillaceae; genus Suillus; species Suillus subaureus. The sequence goes on along the minus strand of NW_024538579.1, from coordinate 603,945 downwards.
AATCGGCCGAAATTCCCATGATGCGGTGGTCTAATTTTCGGTCTTTCAGATATTTCCTACATGGGACCCAAAAAGCACAACGAAAATGAATTCGCCCCCTCGTCAATGTTCCTCCATGGAATGGATCTTCTCAAGCGCATTCGATTTCTTGTCCCCCTTTGCTCTCACTTCGACAACAGCACTGGTGGTTATCTGCTTATTGTTGCCGTCTCTGTCATTGACACGTAGCTCTTATTCAAACCTAGCCGGATCGTTTAGTGCCTCTTAGTGCTAACTCAGCGTGATACAATTTAATTCTCTTACTACTCGAGGTCAAAGGCTGGGTGTAAGTCTGGCCGGTTCTTGCCCACTATTGATCCTTGCGCCCCAAAAGCAGATCTCAGACGAAGGAAAGCAGTCATCCCTTCATTCAGTCCCCCTTCCCATTTTACGCATCGTAGTGAGCCGTGTCGTTTGTCGACATCTTACCTTTAACCGGCCTTGCAACCTTCAGAAGCGTCTTGTGGACAAACCTGTTCGGCAAGGCAGTACGTTCTTCCAGGGGGATCTGAATCCGTAGTTTAGCGCACCTGATCTTGGCTCAATGACGGTATGTTAATCGAATTTCAAGTCCAATTGACTGAACTTATGCTCCACTCGGCATAAACAAATGGCATAGTCATTGAAGGCATTATAGACGTGTTCTCGCTCTGCGTATTCAGTGGCATGCCTACTTGCTTGATTTACGTTCCTGAGACGAGGCTCGTGGACTGGAGCTTCTTGCACTGAACGAAATTGGAGACTCGTGGCCAAGGCTGCAGACAAAAACGTGATCCTAATTGACCACAACGGAGCCCCGGTGCAATGGTTGTACTCGTACTTGAGCTATTCTTTGTGGATTCTTCAAGTACCTACGTCTGGACTCTGCACTCCACTCGCTAGTAGCTTATATATAGTACTAGTGCCATTATATGCCGCCATTCCGTCCGAGTCGTGCTTATATGATTACTAGAATAGTGCTTAGTGCTTATCTTGCTTGAAAAAAGCTGTACATGATAATATAGTAAGTTGTCCGTCGCGGGTTGGCCCGGTGGTCTACTTTCTTATTAGGTAAGTCCCGCCTGTACTTTGATGCGGCCTGCTTTCCAACGCCGATATCATGGCGATCTCCGTAGTATGCCAGACTCTTTCTTGTCTTTCAGTTTCAATTCGCGACCCTTTCCGCTTTCTCGACTTCAGTCCTTCATAATATGTCCTGGCAAGGTAAGTCTGAGCTGCATCACCAGGCAAGCTCTTGGTCTCATGCATCTACAGCATACGTAGATTCCAACCTCGTCGGCACCGGGAGAGTGAAGCAGGCCGCCATCTTGGGAAAAGCTGGAGGTATATGGGCTAAATCCGCAGAGATCAAGGTAACTTATTGACAGTAGTAATATTTGTGCAACTCTGACGGGATCTTGCATAGATATCACCAGAAGAGCAGAAGGCGATCACTGCTGCGTTCACGAACAAAGCTGCAGTTCAGGCCTCTGGCTTCCGTGTCGCTGATAAGAAATATTTTTTCCTATCGTCGGATACCTACGGAGATGATCCGAATCTTATTGTAGTTCAGGGCAAGAAAGAAGTAGGTCTCCATGATGTCTTTCTATGATGCATGCTCACAGCCATCAGGCCGACGGTGCTGTACTAGCACAAACGAAACAAGCTATCCTCGTCGCTACATACGCTTTCCTCAGACAGCTCAAGATGCAGGCATATTAGTTACTGGTCTTGGATCATACCTCGCTAGCCTGAATTACTAGGGTCCGTTAGGGGACGATCGCAGAGGATAAAGAAGATCAAAGGTGTGCTATCATGTAATCGTACAGTTTATAGATCCAATGCATTTCACTGGAGTCATTCCAAAGTTCAATACATTGATCGTCACATATTTGTATTTGCTATCAGGTCCGATCGTATTGAGCAAGAGCGATCGGTGTCGCGTGTGTGGTCTACGGCCAGTTTATGAATGCGCGATCTTGGAATGTTTGCAGTTGACATTGTCCTCCACCGTTTAGCAGATCCTGCTTGCATTTGCTGTATCAAGATCCTCGTCAGCGTCTCACAGCACTCGTCATTTGGTGCAGAAGTGCTTCAATGGGCCATGCTAAAATTAGCCTCCGGACCGTGCGATGCGTGCACCACAATATTTGCACGAGTATGTACTTTCGGGTCCTTACAGACTTAGAGCAATGACGACTTTTATATAGGTCACTCAAAATGCCTTGTTCCCTGATAACAGTCCTGCCAGTGGTGTCGATTAAGGATATGGGAGGGGGAAACTGTCAGTACGCAATCTGGCGCCAACGCAACTGATGTCAATCTGCAGTATGGAAACTTGCCCGGAAGACACAGACCATTATCATGCAGGAAAGTCAGCGTCTACCAGTCATGTGCATTATTTTTCGCTCGACACAGACACGTCTCATGTAATACCTATCGATATCACTCTAGGCCTTTCCGATCTCGTGGCGAAGCATTTCAAAGGATAGTGAACGACGAGATGAAAAATCTGATTGCAGGGATGACTGGTGCATGATAGCACTAGACGATTGTCCTTTCGACATGGGTCGATACATGCTGCATCAACAAGAACAACAATGTCGAGCTCCAAGAACTGGTCAACTCCATGTTCATCTGGTATCACTACTCAGCACTCACCATCGTCTATCTATCGGATGTTCCGCCTTCGTCACAGTCTGACGCACTCGCAATTAGCATGTAGAACACCCGGGGATGGACTCGGACTGTTCAGGTCTCTTACCCAGTAGACTGGACCCCATACGTCAACGTCCGCTTATCCAATTACAAGGGGTCTGTCACTATCATGCAAGTTGGAAGATTCAACTGGCATAAATGCACAGGCGCTCGCTGCCTTCCGCCCGGGGATGAGAGGTGCCCGAGAGAAACACCAACGGGTGTCGATGCGTGTCACCACGTTGCAAGAAGATATCGTGTTTAGAATCTCTAGCGTCCACATCCCTATAATCTACGATGAGGGTGGACAAAACGTACTCGGACGACTCGTGCAGGAGATTGGCTCAACATTCGGGATTCATAAGGAGCAACGATACTCATGTCGAAGACTTGGAAGTGACGAAATTTCTATCCTGAGCTAACGGGCCCCGGGCGAGACCGAGGTGGCGTCCAACTTTGAATTATCTCCCTCTCCATTTCATCATCGTCTGACTCTCAGGTCCGTCATTCGATTGAGTCCCACCGTCAGTCTCCTCTCGCCAATCCACGATCCTACTCATCATCCACACTTGTCCAACAAAACCAGTCCATGTAATTACCCAAACTCTCGTGCAAGTGACTACTACTAGGACCGGCCATCCGGCACCCAACCCCAGTCCGAAGTCCTTCATATCAACTCCAGTTCCCTCTTGATACGCAAACAAATCGTACCTCAGCTCCTCTAACGAGACAACTTATCCACGGCACCAACAGTCCACATAAGCCTTCGCATCTACAGGAGGGTGCAAGTTCTCCCTACATCTACCCGCAGGGTCTCACCACAAGTGGCCCACGCCCACGCCCGCATACGCATGGAATAAACCCAACTCCGTAGTAACTACTAGTTAGCAAACATGGGCCAACCCAGTTCGTGCTGCTCAGCCAACACCTGTCGCTATCAGCTCAACAACAGGCATCTTCGTGCTGGTCTTCCTCATCAGATGCGTCAGCGCCCGTGGCTAGGGACACGGGCACGCCAGGCGGCGGCGGAGGGTTATACTTACCTGCTGCTTCCGCTGTTATAACGTGATCACTGCCGAAGGGACGGCAGAGGAAAAATTGCGATGTGGATTTGGAGCATTATTTCGGATGATGCCAACAGCTGGCATGTCTCCCCGCCACACACCTTTTTCATTCTCTGCCCCCGTATTCATCTCGTAAGGTAGACCTGACCGTCCCTCCACATCCGGCTTGTGAAGGCAGTCACAGGATATTTCAGCGTGGCGCGACTGCGAATCGATACGCTGACTGCAAATAGCTGTCAATTCCTTGTCAGTACGACTCGATCCTGTTGAAAGATCGTAAATTTATTCATGTCTTGAATTGCACACTGGGATGTTGACACTCAGTGATGGACCCCTTCCGTCGGCCGCAGCAAGCTCTTGCACGTAGGATTCAGTGATCAGACAGGCACGTGTTTCCTTATTGTCCTCTTAGATGCTCTCATATGTTTACAAGACACGAAAAGGTCACAGCAATAACAAGGTCCCACTGAAGACCATAACATAAGTGACATCCAGCGCTTGAAATTTCTCCTTGAACCTGATGCAGACATCTCGTAAGTTGGTTACTCCTTGTTCCACAATTGCGTCATCTCTCAGTCCCTCGAAAAGATGCTTTTAGGCTCTAGAGTATGGTGCATGCGGTCAACAAACCCATCGTTTAGTAAAACTGAGAATGATGGGGTTCTAACCGTGGGCGCTGGGATGCACAGAGCGCACATGTTCAGCGTATGAGAATTAGGATATGCGCTATTGGCTTCATAATCCCGAGGCATAATAACCTGCACCATCCTTCAAAGGACGAAAACTTTGAAGGTGCGTCCGCTATCGATTTCGAAGGCTATTAACCTGCCAACAGCCCAGTCTTAGGCATTAGCTGCTGTCACTGACGTTGTCATGGACGTTCCATGCGTCTAAATGGAATGTGTTCCTGAAATGACAATAAACTAGATTTCTTTTCAAAAGAATTGTCGCAAGCTGTGGAACTTTTGATACTTTGATTTTTAGTAGACAATAATTCATGGATGGCTTCGGGATAGTTCCCCTGGAAAGGCCTTTATTTTTGAGGTCCTTGCCAGTCATGGATGCAAAATCAATGCACTATTGAGTTCATAGCTTAGAACAATTCATGGAGGAAGATAATACACACCTTTCCAAGGGCTTGCTGTGGCTCGCCACCTTCCTTCTCCACCGATGCCTCTACATCTCCTCCTATCCCTTTAATATCACCAATGTCATAATTTATCAGAAAATGGATCCATTGCTGCCTGCTCTGATGCGAGATTGGTCGCCGTGTAGATTAGCGGGGCGTAGTACCGTGAGCTTCCTTTTTGAAATTAAATTCCCGCTACCTAGAAGCAACAACACAGGATGACGTGGTGGACAACATCATGATCGCCGGGGGTATGCGTTGACGCCGTGTCAGGGGTCGCGGCAGTTGCCGCGCCAGGAGTCGCAGTATTTTTAGAATCAGTGACAATCGGACATATGACACGTGACGAGCCAATTGAATTGAGTTGTACTAGTACGATGTTATAACCAGAGTCATATTATTATTTTTTAATTTCCTTCATGTACGAGTACGTGACTATGCAAGTTACCCTCAAGTACGGCGGGGCTAAGGGTGGGCGACTGATATCCGGGATGACGAGTAAAACCAAGGCTCTTCACGACCTTCTAGCAGATCTCAGTATTCTCAGAGCACCTCGTCCAAAAGGTGAAAATATCCGTCAGCAAGGTGCTGTGTTCTTCTTGTCATGGCCTCAACCCATTCAGACGTCAATACCTCTAGTTGAGGTATGTCCTAAGTATTGTCTTGCACTGTGGACTACGGTTGATCTGCTCTTAGGGCACTCTGTACAAACGATGGGTGGCCATTTCCAAGGGGAGTCTAGAGCTGAATGTGGTCAAAAGAGAGCTCTCTATGTAAGCACCTCACAGAAATACGTGTACGCGAATAAAACTCAGGCACGACCACATTTGTGAAGCGAATTGGTGACTGTTAAAATGTGAGGGCATCCACATACAAACGACGTCTACTGAAGGTCTATTTTTTTAGGCTACCGTCCTCCTGGTCTACAGGAACGCCTGGAACAATTCTGTCACCATTGGGACCAAAACATACAATAGAGCTGCCGCGGACAGAAGGAATGAGTCCGCCCGCAGAAAAATTTCCATTATCTTCTACGTCAGACCATTCTGATTTACAGAAGCTAGTGTTTACCTCGGAAGTAGTTCAGGGGAAGAGACCTCGAAGCGATGTGGGTGCTGTGATCTATTTACCGTTCCTATAAATTAATGCTTCAAAGTCCATCGATGAGCAAAGTGTTCTATCACCGCCTTTTGGGCTAGATGGTAATAATGAGCCCTCGACTCCTTTGTTGAAAAGAATTCGAACCGAACAGCACCTCTCCATTCAGAACAGTACAGCAGAAGGGAAGCATACTCTTGACAACCTTTCAGCTGGAGAACACCGAACCACTCAAGTAGGCGACAAAATTCCTCTTTCCAGATACCCGATATCCCGGGTGCCACTTACGACCACCCCTCAACAGCCATTACTCAATCCTCCACATCACACCAAACCCTTTCCAGAATTACCCAAACCCCTTCCAGGATCACCCGGCATGAGCAATAGCCCCACCCCTACTGGCCCCCGCCCACCAGGAGATAGAGGGACTATCAACAAACTATCGTTCGAGCTATCAAAGGTCCGCAGTCAGCTGACTGCCTTGAAACATTGTGAGAAAGGGATGTCAGAAGAGCTTATTCGTCTTGGTGTTCCCCAGCCGAAGAGTAACGAAACAGCACCCTCTCCGCATGGTCTCGTACATCAGCAGTTCAATATGCACGTAACTGACCCATCTGACTTCCTGTAGATATGGAGGCGCGACTGATACTGCTTGAAATCGAGTTGCAGCAGGAAAGGACACAACGTCTCCATGCTGAACGTTTGCTCAGTGAAGTAGAGAGGGAGTGCAAGATTCCGTTTGTGGTGCCAGCGTTGTTCCAGGCGTTCTGCAGAATATCGGAGCTTGGGCACCATGAATAATCCAAGGTAAGTGCGCTGTACGATCAAGACACTTGTCTAACTCGTTGGCAAAGTGACAAGTGCTTTTTTTGCATACGTGCATATCCAGAGTCATCGCCCGAGTTCAGGTTCTGTGCTCAACCGGCTCTCGAAACCCTTTTGCGTCATTTCCAAATCACCATTTCTAGTGGGTGGTAAAGTGCACACAAGGCGCTCACCTTGGATATTTCAAACTAATTAGGTATATTATCGGTTAGATTTTATGTATGTTCACAGCTGAGGATGGCAGAAGGCTCCTTTCAGCTATGTTTTGAGGGTACAAGGACTCCAATATAAACTCGTATCGGGTATCCTCGGCCACAAATATGTTTGGAGAACGTTGATACATTTTTGAGTCAAAGCGTATCAACGTCCTCCAGGGCGTTTGAGCTGATAGGCCCCGTGAGTGTGACATCAAACAAAGAGGACCACAAAGTGCGTAAACGATTTCTAGTTCGAGTGTCGTGCTCATCAGACTACCATGATCATGTTGTCTAGCACTTTCTGATGAGGAAAGCGAGAGAAATCGATATTCAATCGCCGTGATCAAAGTGAACAATTTCACACAGACGGGCCGCCGGGTAGCAGCCAGCGGCATCTGCGGCCGGCTAACTGCGAGATGCCGTTGTGCAAATGAAGGGCCATCGACCTAAAGGCGTGTTGTTAGTGCAGGGCGATCGTGATGGTGTGTGGAACCCGAGGGGGAGATCACATCATCCAGAGGGGTGCTCGCGAACGTGGCGCAGTCTATACCAGGTCTCGAAAATATTTGATCCTTCAGGTCTTAATCCCTGGGCGCTGTTAGTTCGTCCTAGCTCTGAAAGTCTCCGTTAGATATTTCATGAGATCCAAAGGTTACCCGTGATGCATTGTATGATGGAATGTATTGCCTAGACCTTCGCCATATTGAGATGTGCACGTGATCTGTGGGATGTCGCGAAGTACGCCCCCAGAAACCTGACAGAAACTTTACCACCGTAATTCAAGAATATCACGCACTACGCCAGGATCTTCCGAGATAGTATAGGATGGAAGCAAAAGGTATGAACAGATGGATTTGAGCAATTTCATTTCGAACTTATAAGGTGACTTGACAGATTCTTCCACTCCTGTGCTGGGCTTGTCATCCACACCAACACCCCCTTCAATGGCTCCTACTATATTTGAGATCCCAACAGAAATAGTACCGGGTCCTTCCTCATCCACCTCTCCAGCCGTACTTCAGAAGTGCACTCGCTGTGCCTACATGGGCCCTGTCGACTCATACCCACCCCGACGTACTGGTACGGGTCACCTCAAAGTATGCATCGGCTGTATGGACAAACAAGTAGCACGGAAGTCCGCTGCCACTGTCGACTCATCCGGCTGTGGGCAGATTGCCACCGCGGCGATGAGCTTGGATGACTTCTTGAAACTCGTCACATTGAACAAAGGTCGACCATTCGACTTTGATACCATGGTGAATCTACCAGCAGGCATGTTCGCAGCTGGGGAACATTTGTATAATCGGACGAACAAGATTAGAGATTTTCTGGCGGAAGCATCAGAGTATCACTGGAAGTGCGTTGTCTGCCGTCATGCACTGGAGCAGTTCTTACAAGACATCTTTTATACAGCCAAAAGAAAACAAAGCGCGGTGGAAAATCGACGGTCGTCACATACTTCTGTGCCCAGCTTGAAGGAGAGCAATCAAAGTCACGAAACCAAGATGCCGATCGCGCCAAGTCACGTTCTCGCATCACCCGTTATCACTGTGGAGGCTGGCTACGTATAACAACGATGGATGATAATGAGCTTCTTCTTCGCATTCGTATGACGCATGCTGAAGCGCACCCAAGTTTCCCTGCATCGTTTCGCAAGTCGCAGTCGGGAGAATTCAAGATGGAAACTACACCAAAACCAGTTCCGAAACAACCTTTGTTTACAACGGCGCCGATGACAGTATCTGTTGGAGTTACTGAAGTGCCTCAAATAATACCAAGGGACGAGGTGGGCCCAGAAGAAGATGGCATGGGTCCCATTTTAGAGCAGCCACAGGGGAACGGAGGACCACCTCCAAGCATCGTACGTCAAGAAAGATTTTGGCGGGCATTTTCTAATGATTCACTTCTACTATAGCCTGAGGTTTATTTTTCGCCAGATCAGCTTGCTGGACTAAGGCGAAAATTTGATGCTATGATGAGCATAGCATCTGGCCCTTGTCATCCTGACCTAGCTCACGCTTTAGGGTCCGTATTCGACCACTTGGATCGTACGGTGGGCGACATAGAGGTTGGGAGATTTGCGAAGAGGCAGAGGATTTCATAAACTTTCCCTCGCTTGGTCAATTACCAATTGATCCCACTGGAGACCTGCTTTGGGCCAATGGCCCATATGGGTCTCCGAGTCTGTCCCTTGAGGCAGAGCTGAGGGTTCTTGCCGACCCGTGATGCAGCGAATGGTACGACATCACCTAATGTCAGATTAATTTGAACAACCATGGACTGCAAAATTGGGGGCAATATGAATTTAGGAGGCATTTTATCTGTCATACGTCATGCACAGCTGCAATCCTAATCTTTCGTTGTGGGTTGCCAGTCACAAGCCAGTGATGCGGAAATCACACCGGACAAAGAGCATTACCAGCTCCTGACTAATCAGTGACGAATACGTCAAACACCACGATGGTATGTCAAAAATTCTTATGATTTTTTCAAGAATTTCACAGCATATACGCGACCTATTCTTTGCACCACGGTCGAAGAGTAGGTGGCTCACATTTAGCTACTCCATCAATTGAAGTAGTCATCACGCACGCATACAGTTAGCGTGCTCGTGAGTCAGTTTCCAATGGTATGCGAAAGGGGCTCATTTTTCCTGACATATGTTGAGCATGGTCCGTAAATTTCAGTTCCTGATAGTCTCCCCTAGTCAGATCATGAAGGAAGACAGTCGTTCATAAGTTCCTCGTATATAAGGAGAAAATGAGGGTGGATATCAGGTTCACGATAATGTGCCGTTTAGCTTCCTCAATCGAGACCAAAAAAAAGAATCAAGTACATTAAACATACTCATCTACATCCTGTATTCATGACATTTATACACAGTTGTGTTGTTCGTCGGTTCATAGGTTCACGTCCCGTATTACGTCCTGCCATTCATCAAGATGCTTCAACATCATCATGCATTTGTTCCTGACATCTCTCTCTGCATCCTCTCCCAAGACGAGATACAACGGCCACTCCCTCCCAGCCGCAATGCCTTCTCCTCTTACGACGTCTACGACGAATTTCATCGCCTTCATGGGGTCTCCTGGTTGCTTGCCAGGGATAGCCTCATACCTCGCCGCTGTCTCAGCTCGTGTTTCATCATAATCAGGTATAGGATTCGTCCACGTGTCAAATTTATTGCTATATATGTTTTCGGTGCGGAAGGCGCCAGGCTCGACGATCAGAACGCGTATGTTGAATGGTGCGAGTTCTACGGCAAGTGTTTCGCTCATTACTGCAGGATTTTTCAGTTGATGGACGATATAATGTATATGTATTCAACGCGACTTACCTTGCACAGCTGCCTTAGACGACCCATAGGCGCCTGCCAGTCGTACCATTGGTCATCCACGGAAGAACTTGAAAGGCGTCACTCACCAAGTCCCTGAAACAGGCGTCGTTCAACCACTATCAACCATAGATAACGCTACTCACCATAATTTCAGGCCTCCAGGCGCTACGGCTCCCGATAATAACTATTGTACCACACTTCCCTGCAGAGCTCAAAGCGTGTGTTACGTGCACATCTCCGAAAACTTACTTTCACGCATGTATGGTAATGCTGCATTCGTGACGTCCAGCACACCGAAGACATTAGAGTGGAATTGTCTTATCATCCTGTCTACCCTGAAACCGATAATATGCATTAGGCACGAGAAAAAAAATATGTCTGCGTCCTACCCGCATTCCTCCAGGATTCCTAGCAGCCCAACACCCGCATTATTCACCAACACGTCAATTCTGCCCCATACCTTAGCCGCCTCATCTACCCGTTCCTTGATGACAGTCGTTCCTGAAGTCACATCGAGCTCTAGGAGGTGTAGGTTCGGAGATTGGGGGAAATCTTGGATTTTCTGCAGAGATCGGGCCGTCGCGACTACACGATCACCGCGTTCTAGAACGATTGATACTAGACGGCGACCAAAGCCTGATGATGTACCTAAATGATCGGTGTAAGCCACTACTATCTCTGGAATTTGATACGCCCCACAGGAAATGAAGATACTCACCTGTGATTAGCCATACTTTAGAGTCAGACATAAGTACAACGAGTCACGATGCGCAGTGAATAGACGTTTGGTAAGACCTTATTCTCCTGCGGCCTTGGTAATCAATACGTAGCTTGTGAACTAGTTGACCGGCGGGCTTTGATCGATAACGGCGGAATCACAAAAATAATGCATCGCGGTATCAGTGAAATGATATCGATGAGTCCTTGATATTATGGCCGTGAGAGCTGTAGGATTTAATTCTGCTCCTGATATTGCCTCTCCCGGGCCGCTGCAAACCCGCAGCCACAGATACGTTGGGTATCTCCCAATGATCAAAACACTTATACTTTATCACCCTCCGGTAGGTGACCCAACATAAGATATGACAGATGATGATACTGTGGTCAATTTGAGCGGGATATGCCAATACGAGAAAGGGACAGAACACATCAAGACAGCACTCAAGCGCTACTTTCCGCCCTTCTTGGCAGCTTTACGCTCCCTCCTCTTTCTACCGATAACTGCACCGATACTCTGACCATCATTAGCATGTTCTTCTCTCACAGGCTTCGCTGGTGTTTCATCAGCCGCAACGCGTCGTTTCTTGATAGGCGGTTCTTGAGATGTTTCACCGTGGCTTTTTGTGACGCGTGTCTAAATCTAAGTCAGAAATAGTGATCATAGAAGTAAATCATACATACAAATGCTGTCGGTTTTTCCTTGTTCTGGTTCGCTCTTCGCTGGACGACCTGCACGTTTTCTATGGAGAATTCCACAATAAGCGTACCCTTAGGTGTTTTCACCTGGCCTTCTAGCTCATCTTTCATCCGTTTCAGTCTAGCTTCATCAGGATCCCCCTTTCCCTTCTCGAGCTTGATCAGGTCTCCGAGCTCTTCTTTCCACCAGGTGCTCAGAAGTGGCGCGACAGCAGGGTTGTTGTTGGCCCACCGAAGAACGCGTAGCGCATCCGCATGCCGCGGCATCTCGATAAATCCGTAACCTTTGCTGCGGCCTTTTCCTGTGACAGGATCTACCCGTTCATGTTGACGCACGATTTTGGTTTGCTTGACACCTTTGGATTTGCTTCCCTGCGATCGTTTCCCGACCTTCGGTTTCATGCTGGAGTCGCCTGGCTCATCGGATTCCCTGGTAGCCTCTTCCAGCTCTTCGGGGGTCAGACCGTCGCGTTCACCCTTTTGGACTTCATCTTTGAATGCGCGAAGAGCGTGGAGGGCGAGGCGTTTGAGAGTCCGCTCAGTAACGAATAGGGGTATCTGGCGAACGCTGAGTCGAGTCTTTGATACGTATAAGGAAGGATTTGTTCGCAACATCGTGCGGCGGGCAGTGAATGAATTAGTCCGCTTCTCCAGTTCAATAGGTGGTATGGTGCTGGCAGCTGGCGTATTGGGCAAGATGACTGGAGAATTCTGGTTTACAAAGATAACAGGGATGACAATAAAGTCAACCTTACCTCCCTCTCGCAACAAGTAAAGATTTCTCTTATCTGCCTTCTCTCGTCTTCTCTCGCCTTCATCCTTCAGCTTACCTGCTTGATCCCGCGTGACAGCTCTCACGACGTCTAAAGTGCGACCATGAAGTACAAGGCTTTTAGCCACGCCTGAAGATGGATCAGGTGTTAAGATGGACGGCAGGGTAAATGGGTTTTTTGTTGGCTGAAAGATGTCAGAGACACATCGCACATTGGGGAGTGAGACGTACTTGCTGCGAGCCCATGGTTTCGGCGCGCAAAATCTCGCTTTGCTCGATCACCTTGTCGGCGACCTCTTTATTCCAGAAGCAAACGAAACCGGTACCTCGCGAACGTTCGGTGCCTGGTTCGACGGTGATTCGAGCATACCGTAGAGCCCCAAATGTGCGGAATCTACACCATGAAGTATTAGCGCACATGGGTAGTGGGGGAAGGTACACGTACAGTGCCCGTAGTTCGTCCTCTGTAGCAATGAAAGGGATATTGCGGATGAAGAGTGTGGTACCTGTGTCCGTTTGAGGTAGCTGAGGTTTCATGGGACGTCGATGATGTTCAATACTTATGGCTTCTTGCTCGTCGTCATCTTCGATGTCTTCGTCCTCGTCCTCGTCGCTGTGCTCGTCTTCATGAAGACCCAACTGCTCATCTTCGTCTTCAGCACCACTCAGCTCAGCTTCACTATCTTCAACATTGTCCATCCCGACATCACCCTCTTCAACGTTACCTGATTCGGCGTCACTCGCATTGACATCTTCAAGCTCCACCTTTTCCTCCTGCTTTTGTACTTCCTGCTCGCGTTTTTTTGCCTCCTGCTTTATCACTTTCTGCTTTATCGCCTTTTGCTTTATCACCTCTTGATTTTTCGCCTCCCCCTTCTTCTCCTTTGCGACGTGCTCCTTCGGGCTTCTAAATTTGTCCTTTTCAACGCGCTCCTTCGAGCTTTCAAATTTGTCCTTATCCTACACCACACCCATAAGAAACCCGTCCACGGATAAACGACAACAAAACCCACCATCTTCTTATCCGCCCACTTGACCCTCAACTTTCTCCTATTGATCTCGATCCCCTCAGTCGATACGGTATCGAAAGCAGTTTGCGCATCCTCCTTAATAGAAAAGGATACATAACCAAAACCTTTGGATTCCCCAGATCCTTTCTTGGATACAACAAAGGCGTAGCGCACGGGTGCTAGGTCTGAGAATGTTGTTTGTAGGTCGGTGGATGTTGCGTCATAAGGGAGGTTGGATACAAATAGTGTGGACCTGATGAAGTGCGATGTTATGTTGTGCGGTTTTGGTGTTTGATGTGCAAGTATTGACTTACCCGTGTGGTAGTGATGAGGGTTGTGCGTCTTCTTCTCTTTGCCTGCGTTTCCCGAGTGACGTCGCCATTTAGATTTAGCGCACCTGGTAAGATCCCTACTTACAATTTTGAAGGCGTTGTTTGTATATGTTAGGATGAGAGGCCTTTGCCAATCAGGGCCAAACTCATGTTAGGTCAACCAAAGTCAACCATCTCGTCAACACTAGCACTATGCATCTGTCGTGATTGGCCGGGGTTTTGAGTGGCCTGGAGCTCGAAACTTTCACAAACCATAACAGATACATCACAAGAGGAGTCTGATTGTTGCCTCCCAGTGAGTTATGACCTCGCTTTCTATCATCCAACCAAGACCCTCAGATTGCTTCCGTTCTCAGTCTATGCGATCACCGATCAGTGTGCATGCAACTGCTTCCCGTCATTTCGCCACGGCCTGAAACGCCAATATTGTTGAACCTTCCTTACTACTATCAAGTCCACCGAATATTGGTTGTGATTGTCTAATACTGTCCTGCCAAGTTCACAATCCGTGGCGTATTTACAACGATTCGCATTTCTTTTTACCACGTGCAAAGTTCAAGTGTCGTCTGATACCGATCTTGATATGAAATCATCGCCCAACATTGCATTGCAACCTCTATAGTGGGAGGTTGTGGCTCTCCCTTGACCTGCGCCAGACCACCCTGGTACATCGCTCCTGCTTGAAGCTTCTCGTGTCCTTTTTTGTTTATAGGTTGTATTTTATTTGACGGGCTTGCCGTCGTGATCACCCTGTCTCACTCTCGTTGTCTCATTTCGAGAGTGCCCGTTATCGTCAATGCAACATCATCCGCGTGCTGTCCGTTGGCTCACACCAAGACTCATTTCTTGCAGTTATTGCATTGTCCTCCCCCTTGGATTTAAGTCAGTGCGCAAGTGATCGAGAGTAAATTGGATACTGTTCGCTTCCACTTTGTTCTGGTGCGTCTCGTCCATCTCGGGCCTTTTAATTCTCCGACACACTTTGTTCAAGCTATTACTACCCACTTCGTTAAGTCGCGTGCTATACTTCTGCCCAGACCATTCCCCGGTATCTTGGATGAATTAGCGCGTCCCTCCCCCTTCCTGTTGGATGTCCTCGCCAGTTGCTCCCGCTGCTGTGGAATCAAACTTCTCACTATGATGAACCAAAATAATAATCACGGAAACGGGTCTCGGCACAAAGATCAAGGTCGATGATGGTGGTGTCGCGCTTCATGCGAGTCCATTTGAAGCGTGATAGTGTAAGCTTACCTGAGTTCCCATAATCAGTACATCTACTGTCGCTGATGCTGAAAGCTAAGCTTTCAGTATTTCACCTTTTGGTGTAACGGTTATGCGGGCGGCAGTCTGACCATGTTACAGATAGACGGAGTACTGCACCGGCTTTTGGGACGCGCGGACGCAGACGGATTCGTGTATCTTGCTGGGGTACTGCAATGTGGTCTGAGCTTGATAGTCAAGTGGGAATGTCGTTAAGAACGAAGTTTTCTAGTTTGTGTTATGGGTAAACGCGTAGATATCCTTCAAGGCTACTATCTGCGATACATTCAAATCTGGGTCTTTGACGGCTAATCTTAAGTCCTCCCAAGTTGGAGGCACTATGTGCCACAGCATTGCCTTCTGAGCACACTGTACCCCGACTGCTATCGAGAATGATGTTCAGGGCGTCATGCAGCCAACGCGCATCGTCTTTGGTGAGCTGCGAACGGACATCCAGCACGAATTGTTGTAGACTCTTCGGCTTCCCTGCGACAACTCCTTGACTCCCCAGCCAAAGCTTATTTATAGGGAAACCGTAGCGATTGCCTAGAAGATTACGCCTGCCATCGGGTACCACACGACAATGCAGAGCGTGCAGCATGGTGGAATGTTGGAATAAAAATCAATAGAAAATACATGGTATTGAAATTGAATATTTACGCGCTACTGGGTGGTGGACACACCTTCGTTTGAAGCCTCAACGTCTTTTATCCAACATACCTGTTCAGTCCTTGAAGCTTTGATATAAATGACCTTAAAGCCTCAAGGACTGAACAGGTATGTATCAGGAATTTGTGGGGTAATTCAATGAGCAAGCTGGGATAAAAGACCGTTGTTTGTATATGTTAGGATGAGAGGCCTTTGCCAATCAGGGTCAAACTCATACGGTCAACCAAAGTCATTGTCAACCATCTAGTGTGACTGCCAGTGATCAAACTCGAAACTTTCACAAATCATAACAGATATATCACAAAAGGGAGATAGAAGAGGCTGATTGGCGTCTCCCAGTGAGTCATAACCTCACTTTCTCTCATCTAACAAAGACTCTTAGATTGGCCACCGTTCTCCTAAATTTAATTCTCAATCCATAGGATCACTCGATCAGCGTGCATGCGACTGCTTCCCGTCATGACACCGTAGTATAATTGCCAATATTGCTGAACCTTCCTTACTACCATCAAGCGCACCGAATATTGATTGCGATCGTCTAATACTGTTCTGCCGAGTTCACAATCCGTGGCGTATACACAACGATCCGCCCGCCTTCTCACCACGTGCAAACCTCAAGTACCATCTGATATGAAACCATCACCCAACTTTAGAAGCCCATCATCATCAATTCTAGAATCACGATCGCGGTGAACTGCAACGTTGCACGCTAGGAGAACCCATTATACATACGAGGCTGAGTCCCCGATGCCCATCGAGGCGTCTCTTTCACATAAACGGCGAGTCGATCCCGACGCACGATGGCAACACATCCGCATCGCGAAGAGAACTCTGATCCAAATCCTATTATATTATTAGAAGAAGGCGCGATCAGCCATGTGCGCATGCAAGTATGAAATCGATAATAGCACAAAGATGCGGCAAGCTCGGGCGCCCTCCTCATAGCGATGTCGCGTTTCCTATCTTGTCTCACAGGATCATGCGTCATGGATATAGATGACCGCTTCATCATTGGTAAGCTGATCAACGCGCCCCGAAACGATGGTACACGCAGGACTGTTTCAAAGACGGGGCCCTTCGTGAGTAGTTGTTCGCCTACCTGTCTGAGCGAGCTGACTACTGCCCTTGTTCCGCATGTTTCGGTGGGAGCGGTGTCGTGTGATTGTGACAATGCACATGCACGTGGGCGTTTCCGTTTCTTGGGAACATGCGGAACGGAGAAGATGATGGCTTGGGAGAGCTTCTTGTGTTATTATCGAAGTACATAGGTGAGCCATCAATATCAGTATTCAACGAATCACTGGATATGCATCGTGATGATGATTCCTCTGCTATTATCAAGCTCAATTAGATTTCGTGCGCGAAGGCGGGATATCGACATTGGAAGCTAATTAATTACATTCCTTAGGTGAACCCAGCCAAGTGTATAGGACGGCATCTGCAATAGATCTGAAAGGCTATTTGGATAAGTAGTCCATTACTTACACTTGTGTATCGTGCATCTAAACCTGGCCAGGTACAGGGACCAAAACTTGGAAGAAACTTACGGCGATGGATGCCCAGGACTTATTCGAAGCCAGGCAATGTTATCCTTGGTAGGTGACTGCGTTTGTTCCATGTGTCGGTGTGCAGGTGGAGTGCTGCGATGCGTGTGATTGTGATAATGCACATTGCACATGGGCGTGGATGTTTCTCGGGCATGCCGAATAGGGGAGGCGATCCGATAACATGGGCTGCGAATTAGTATTGAAGTGTAGGCCAACAGTCAGCGATCAAGAGAGCGATTAAATTGGATATACATCAAGGTGATCCCTCGAGGCCTCAAGTTCAATTAGATTTCGTGCGTGAAGGCGGGATAGTCAACAAGTACTAGCGAAGCTCATTAATTCCATTCCTTATGTTATCCCAGCCTTGCATATAGGACGGCAGTCCGCAGTTGATCTGAAAGGCTAACAGTTAGACCTAATACTTGGATATACCGTGTCCAAACCTGACTAGGTACTACATAAGACCTTCCCGAAGCACAGGCACTTATAGAAGAAACCTCAATTGTTGCGACGCACAAGGACCAAGAAGGATGTCCCAGTCAGGGTGGGTCATGTTCAGGTGGCTATGTGTTCAGGTGCCGTGTATTTCGGTGAGCGTATGACGACGATGCACATGTGTGTTCGCCTGAGCCCGTGGAATGAGGAGGCCATCAAAACAGGGTCCGACAACCCAGGCTGCTAAAATTTCCTATATTAGTATCGAAGTGCAAAGTCAGCAATCAATGAAAACGAAAACGGGGCGGCTGAATTGAACATTCGTATTCGTCGAGACGATCCCCTGTTATCCTCGAGCTCAATTAGATTTCGTGCGCATTTATATTAGATGTTGTGCGCGAAGGCGGGATATCGACGCTGGCACTAAAGATAATGAATTCCTTTAGCGAGCGCAGTCCCGTAGGACAATGTCCGCATTAGATCTGAAAGGCTATCAGGATAAACGTTAACGCATAGATATCGTACAGCCCAACCTGACTAGGCACGAACCTTGAGCCTGATCTTCGCCCGAACCTTAGGCACCAATGGAAGAAGACCCATTGTAATTGCGATGCACGAAGGTGGAGAAGGATGTTCCGGTCTTCCAGAGCGGGTTATCGAAGGCCAAGTACCAGGTACCAAGTACCCATACCAAGCCCGAGAGTCCAGTCCATCCAAATGAGGTTCTTCGGCTAGAAGACGCTCGATGATTAATACCAGTACATCGATCTTGGGAAGGAATCACAATCACATGACCGAGCTCGAGATGAGTGCTTCGATGCATAAGACGTCTTGACGATGCGTACGTAGGTGGTCGCGAAGATCGTTGATCGTCTTACTCGGTATAGCGTAATTGTAATTCAGTCATAATGAACGTACCCCGCCATCGCGTCGTAAGCCCATCTCGCAAGACGTTTCATTTGAGAGTATGGCCTGCCGATGGCCATGGATACATCTCGACATCGACTTCGTAACTTCCGATCAAACGGTTTATTTGATGATGCTGTCGGGAACTGCCTTTTGGGTGGGGCTTGGAGGGACAGAGACGGACTCGGAAGTGTACGGGATTGGAGTTGTTCCGGAATGAAGATCAAAGGGCCAAACGGGGGTGTTATCATCAATATTACAATCATTGCAGCACTGGATAGCTAAATTGCATTCCGAAGTTGTTCAAATTGTTTTTGTCGAATTGGTGGAATGCGTACGTGACCAGAATCTTCAAATCTGGTATTTCAAACCTCCAATTTGACCAAATGACATATGTCGGCGGCAGCATGGTCACGGATGATAGGTGGAAAAAAAATTCTTGAGCGAAGATGGTATCCGCCACGAAGGACTTCTTCTTCAATCAGAAGCTTCTCCGCACTGTGTTGACCGATTTGTTGGAGATTGTTGGGTAGCCGTGACGTTGCCCATGATGCAGGTGTGATGCCAAACGTGGAGAGAGGTGCATCGTCCGGGAGGAGGAGGCGCGGTGCAAAATGAGGTAAGGGAAACCCCTTATGCGTCGGTTAGCATCACATGAATGATTATACATACTTGAGTAGATTGGGGCCTGGCCTCTAGGACGAGTGGGTTTAAGCCGGAAGAGAATACATAGCCACAAGGCCTCGAGGCACAGAATTTCACAGCGTCGAATGTTCCTTGCAGAGATGTAGCGCGCTGCGCACGAGTACGAAATCCAAGAATTTTATTTTTGTGGGTCCGTGGATGTAAGATATTGCGCAATTTGATACGGCAGGTTAGATACAACTTGAAACACATGTGTAGACTTGGGAAAGTGATCTTGAACTTTTGTGTGTTCATTTTGCTTGGCATTGACTCGCCCGTGCGATAAGGGATTCCCGTCTTTTGGGGTTTTCCTGTGTTTCCCGAGTGATGTCGCCATATGACCGTATATGTAGACCGCCTGGGTGGGAATAGAACTTTGAAGGCGCTGTTTGTATCTGTTAGGATGAGAGGCTTCTGCCAATCAAGGCCAAACTTCAGTTGAACCAGCTGTGCTGGGTTCTCTGAGAACACCATCTGGTCCAAGACTATCTTGATCATCGCATTTGTTGCGATGTGAGGATATACACTAAGGTACCCTGAGTATTTATCCTCATATCGAAACATAAGATGCCACAAAAGGGAGACTGATTGATACCCTCTTCTTTCGCAGGATTACACACGACTTGAATCCGGATATTGACCGTGACTGGTTGGAACTGGCGCGGATGTGGCGACCAACTCACAGTCTCGTTGTCTACCATATCAGATCACCTGCTGTCCTCCCAAACTCTTGGTCCGTGGTTCCTGACATGAAACGATCACCAAAGTTTTCAAGTTCTTACTTCAAGACTCAAATCTCAAGTACATCGAATGTCAGAGTCCGTCTACTGGCTTCTCAAGCTCGCGATCTGTCGACTCACAGTATTCACCCATCTTAGAGTCTTACTACTCTGCGCCCGAGGCTTGGCAGCCAAGCCATGGTAGCGTGATTGATGCCGATATCGATAAGTACTAGTACTGATATGATACCACTACCTTCATGGCATCATTTAGGCTCGCGAATACGAACACGGCAAGTTTAACTAGTGGGTAGTAGCCTCGGCCATACCCGTACTCATACCCGTGAACACTAGTACCGATCCCCATCGAAGCATCCACCAACGAGCGACTAGACGCACGATAGCAATATCCACTCGTATCTAGAATGCAAACAAGAACATGGACGTGACGTTGCAAATCACTATTATTAGACTTGGAGCTTAATGGAAGGGAAGGTGCAATCTGTATCGGCATAGCTTTTACTAAACGTATGACTCCGAGTTTAGTTTCGGGATGCAATTATGGTGACACCATCCGGGAATGAATCGGTAAGCTCGAGCGAGTGGTTGTGTTTCCTATCTCGAGGCGGTGCGTCGTGGATAGGGGTGGGGATGACGGTTTCACTAATGGTAAGTGATCAACGCCTGTTTCAAGTATACTTTGATTTGGACTTGATATATCCCCGGGTGGATGATTGTCGTGTTTTGTGTTGTGTGCGAGCACACTAAGTGGAGAAGTCCTTGCGGTGAGTGAAGAGTCCATCAGTGAACATGTTAGGGGCCCCGGTTATACATATGATACGAAGACTGGTACCAGTGCTATTATCAGTTCCACAAACGACCAATATATATTCGATCCATATCGCATCCGCAGCGAAGAGAACCCATGTATCTAAATCTAAATCTAAATCCTATCGGTATTATTAGACTCGGCGCGATCACCTATGCATAGTACTGATCATAGCAATAGCAGAAAGAGTGATTGCGGACTCGGACTCGGGCATCTCTTCCCTTCTTTTACCGGTGACGTCACTCTTGGTGAGCATTTCTGTTTCCTATCATGATGTTGGTGAGATGATCCAGTTGGAACGTGCTCTGAAACGATCATGATGGAACAGAGACGGAGGGATGGAAGGGGCCCTTCGTGAGTAGAGTCGTTCGTCTACCCGCGGTTTACGTTTGGTTTGGATCGTTCCATGCGTTTCGGTGTGTTCAGGGTTGCGTGTGATTGTAGGGGTTCTTGGGAACGTCATAATGCGGAGCGGGGATGCACAGGTCCCGACGGCTTGGCTGTAGGGACTTGTTGCGTTAGTAGCATGCGGCTCATCAACTTGGATGAATGACTGATTGTTGTTATAATCAAGCACAGCTCCTGTTGCCATTGGTTTAATATCATCATGAAGGGTAGGTCATCAACTTGGGTGAACAGATTGTTGTTATAATCAAGCACAGCTACTATTGCTATTATGATCAAAGTGCGGCTCGAATGAACGACTGATTGTTGTTATCATCAGGCACAGCTGGTATTAGATTGCTTGCGTGAAGGCGGGATATCGACATCAGTATGTACATATTGGAAGGTAATTAATGATATTCTCTTGTGACTTGTTGAACGTTGATCTTGGCACGAAGTATTAGCGCTTGAACTTTGAAGAAACCCACTGACGAAGGCGGAGAATGGAGGGATGAATCCAGGGCCTTCGTGTGACTATGTTGTTTCGGCGAGTGGTGGTTGCACATGGGCGTTTTTTTGGGAGCGGAACCAAGACCTAGACCCGACAACTTGGTTAGGCTGGAACGTCAACCTTGTATTAGGATCGAAGTAGTAGGGATGAATGAGAATAGTTCAAGCTCTATTAGATCTCGTGCGCATGAAGAGCTCAGATTCTGTGCGCAAAGGCGGGATATCGAGGCAGTGGTACTGATGAAGCTAATGAATTCCTGATAGATCTGAAAGGTTATCAGAGGTAAACGTCAAGGGATGACCATATGCATTAGATGGAGATGGTGTATCCGAACAGAGAGACCTGATCTTCGCGGAAGGGAGGGCGGGTTGCGATGATCATTGTCAAGTGTCAGCGTACCCCGCGCTAGGTGGATCTTCGGGCTTTGTGACCGATTTGCTGTGGTTAATTATTGGATGACCGGATGGACCGGAGAGAGAAGAGGCGGTACTCCCTTTGACGATCTGTGGATTTAAATCGGAATGTACGTCCGGAATGAGATTATACCGTAACACGTTTTAGGAACGTCAGGTCACGTGTGACCGAGGCACTAGATTCAATTCCTTGTGTCGTCTCTAGTAACTCGGCACGTTTAAACCTTTTCTTTTATATTATTATTATTAAACCCAACACGCTCGTTTTCTTGTACTGGTACTTCCATCACCCCACACGCAATGGCCGGTTTCTTGCGCAAGTTTAGGAAGACTGCTGATGTTGAACATCCGGCATCGTCAAAACCCGTTGAATTCGATTCACCTCCTTCACTACCACCTCTCTTTGCTAGATTCGCGACATCCACTCTCGAATCTTCTCTCCTAGAATCCTGCATCATGCCAGTCGCAAAATCACAAGTCGAGGATGAATGGGATCCTTGGAAAGCACTCGCACCAGAGCCAAAGAAGGATCCCATACCGGAACCTCCTCGTCAGACTTTGCCTTCCCGTGTACAGCCACCATTATTGCCTGTTACCCGTCGCAAGTATACGGGACCGGGTTTAACACCTCAAGTGAAACCCGCTGGTATGTCCCTTTCTTTAATCATACCTTCATGTTTTCATACCTCGAACAGACCCCGACGCGCACCAAATCCGTGCTGTTTCCACACGACAGGATCACCTTTCCCCTATGACACCCCAACACCCCTCAAAAATATCAACCCACCCCCCTCCTACCGGTTCCAGTTCAAGCAGCAGCAGTAATCACACAGATGCGACTCGCTTCACACATTCCGGTTCCTCTTCAAGCGCGTTTACGTCCACCAGTTCAATCGCCCCGGCTATCAAGGTAAGCTGTCTTTTTGTTTTTAGCCGTACACGTTCTGGGGAGGTCTATGCATTCATCTCATGCCGCCGTCGCACGATGCGCTCGTTTATTGCTCCCGCCTTGTGAAATCTACTTCATCTCCGTCCTTCGAATGCCGTTGACATGTTTGACTTCTTTAGCACCTTGACGTCACTTTCCCTCAAGGTCGATCGCCATCTACTTCGGCTCAACCACAAAGATTGGCGGCAAACCCTACTAACCCGGTTAGTCCTCCTTCTAGATTCCCTGGTAGCTCCAATTATACTTTTATCTTTATTTTTCATTGGTGCTAGTGACTAACCTTTTTCTCTAGAACGTTACCTCGCAACCCGCTGTTTCTCCTATTAGTACCGCCCGAACTCAGGCTTTGACTCAGACTCGTCCCTTGTCTGTTGTCCCAGCACCTCCTCCATCTGCACGTCCGCCTGTGCTGGCCGACAAAAATCTTCAACGAAATTTAATGCCGACTACGACTCTTATGACAAAGACTGCTACCCGATCGCCTAGTGCTCGCTCCACAACGACGGCGGTCGCGCCGCCTTCTAGCGCCGCTCGTTTGTCAGTGGTGTCATCTTCTACTGCCGCTCCGGCTCGTTCACCTTCTACCGCTCGTACTACTCCCCATCGCGCGCCCCCAAGTACTCGCACGTACGCGATACCTCCTCGCCCGAACACCCAACCCCTCCAACTCAACTTGAACCACTCAACTTCGATAGAACTCAGCGCCGCTCCCATCCGGAAAGGACCGTTGATTTTGCTGCTATGGCTATCGGTCAGGACCAAGTTGCATCTATCGGGCAACAAGAAAATCTATCGCCCAATCAAAATCCAAACCCATCGACCAACCAACGCACATCCATTATACACCAAAACGCCCTCGCTGGCAGCCAGCGCCGTCAAGCACCCATGATCATCAAGCACCAACAAGCACCCACACCCATCAGCCCACATGACAACTCTGTGAACACTACGTGCATATCCGCACCATCAGCGCGACGTGTCGTAGATCATGATCATGGGACGCTTAGTTACCCGTCTCCTCCCGCGGAACATAAAAGTCTAGAGCGTGCTGGTGGAAGGGGTGTTAATGTGCCTTCTGTGCCTTCCACGGAGCGCACGCCTGTGCCTTTGTCAGCTGCTTCGACGAGTGTTCCTTTCAGTTCGGAGCGTATTGGATTGGCGCGCGGGGGGTCGGAGCGTATCACTTCTTCTGCACAGGGACAGGGACAGGGACAGGGACGTATTTTGGCTTCGGGCCCGGTTGGGCGTAGTCCGTTTGCTTTTGAAGCTGGATCTGAAGCTGGAAGACGTATCTCTTTGGACGTAGGACCTGGGCGTTCATCAGACGCACCAACAGGGCGATCCGACGCAGGTCCCCCACCAAGCCGTATCAGGGTCTCATCAGACGCAAGTGCACGCATGCCCCCGCCCCCACCCGCCCCCATGCGCAAACTCAGCCGAGCGACAAGCAAAGAAAGCCTCAAGCCTCGTGTGTTGACGAAATCGCGGCCTCCTACTCCTTCATCCTCCACTTCCACTCCATCTATGCCTGCCAAGTTGGTACTTAAGAAAGTATCGACAGAGGCGTTGTTCTCGGAGGATACGTTGTTTTTGGAAGAGGACCCGTTCAAGAAGGCTGAGGGGGTGCAGGTTGTTAAGATGCATGGAAGTGAGGAGGGGGCTGCGAGGCCGGTGACGCCTTCAAGACCCAAATCTCCTATGCCGCCGAGGCCCAAGTCGCCTTTAACCCCTGACTCCCCCGAAGGCTATAAATCCGCACGGACCCAGCGTCGAGGACAATGGCTCGAGAAGACGCGTCCTCCCCTTGTCGCTGACACGATCGCTCAGCAGGAAGTGATGACCAAGGAAGCTGAGCTTCTTCAAGAGGAGGAAGATGTCCGTCTTAGGAAAGCGGAGGAGGTGCGACAAAAGGAAGAAGAGGCACGCCAAAAAGCGGAAGAGGAACGCATGGAGAAGGAGGCAGAAGAAAAGCGATTGAGGGAAGAAGCTGAAGAGAAGCAACGATTGGAAGAAGAGCTCGCGAGGAAGCCTCCCACGTTCTACCCTATCGTTTCGCATCTCGCTGATGCGCTGCTCCTCCCGCATCTCCTCGCGTATCTGACATTTGGTGATTGGTGTGCACTGTATGCTGCGAACAAGGAGGTGAGGGTTCTGTTTGAGAGTCGAGTGTTGAGGGAGTATGTGCTTGAGCATTTCTTGGGGACTGTTGGGTATAACAAGTGGAGCTTTGAGTGGGCGGAGCCGCTTGCCCTGTCTCTCAAGGTTAGTCCTCCCTCCTGTATGATGCGATGCGATGTATTAACGCAAAGCTAAAGGACCTAAATGACTACATGCGAGGCGTCTCGATGCCCACGCACCAATACGGTCAACTAGCAGAGGCTTATCTCCAGCCCCGTATCCCCAACCCCGCAACTCCAGGAGAACGTCCCAAAGTCGTGATCCCGGATATTCTGTCGCTCGCTATGACCACTCGTGCATATACAAGAGTCGTGCTGCGGTTGAGGGCGCAAGCTGAGAGCGATGCGCGGGCGTTTGCGAGGTCGCATATTACTAGTCCTGTATCGTCGAGGCCTGCTACGCGTGACGGGCAAGTGGTGCGGTCTTTCTCGAGTCGTACGCCATCTCCGACATCGTTGTATTCCCATGGCAAGTCGTCCTCGGTCTCTGCTTCGACTAGGGGGGCGTTCCGATCTCCCTTGGTCCGACTCCACCGTGCGCCGCTCTTGCGGGTGTTCGTTCCTTCACCTGAAGGGGAGTGGTTATCTGATTCGAGTGTGGTGGAGTGTGAAGCTGAGCTGAAGAGGGCTGGTGTGTTGAAGTTGTTGAGGGTTGGTGATGTGGTGTGGGATGTTGCTGTGGGTGATGAGGGGAATTCGGGGAGAATGGTTTGGGATGGGAGTTATCTCGTGGTGAGTCCTCTTTGATCATTATGTGGGATGTGGTTGGCTCATGGTGTGCGTTTTAGGACCTTGATTACAAGTACTCGCCGATGGGCGAGCTGTCTCCTTATTTCCACAGTCTCGCGTTCTCTCCGTCGTATTTCCATCGCGTCATTCGGACGGGTGTTAATGCTGCTTTGAACCCGACGGGTAATCCTATTGTTTATTTGGATGTTAGTCCTTGGGGCCAGGAGCTTGCTGCGAACTTGCAGTTGTTGCAGGATAGAGCTACGACAGCGACGTGAGCCCTCTTTCTACTAGTCTATCAAAAAAAAAGTATGCTAAACATTGATTTGAATAGCCCTCACGGAACGCTTCACAGCGTCGTCCACTGGCTACACCGTTCCTCATTCACGATCCGACCCCCCGTCTCGCCGCACCACCCACACGCCTATTCACATAGCCAAAATTTACGCCTCCCGATCCCAAATGTTGCCGGCTTTTTCATTGATCCTGGCTGGTACGGGACTGTGATCGTCGAAGCCGAAGGCACGAACGAGGGTCTTTCAGATTTCCAAGCGCGATGCGGACCTGGTGCGTTCCCTCCCCGCGCGGATAATGTTACGTCGAAAATGAGGAATGAGAAGGAGAAGGGGAGTAGACGCGTTTATAGGGTCTTGAGGGAGAAGAGGTGAGTTTTTGGTTTTTTTTTCGTGTTTTTCGTCGGGGGCTTACATGATTTGGTAGTCGTCCTGGTGAGATCTGGATTCGGGCAGTTCGGGAGAAAGAACGAGTGATGTGATGTGACTCTTGATTATCGTTTTCACAAGTTGTGATTTTTTCCTCTTACGCATTTTTTTTAATGATGGCTGTGCCGGTACCTCTTCTGAACATTTCTTCATGTTCTCGTTCTCGTTCTCGTTTTCGTTTTCGTTTTCGTTTCTGTTTTCTCGTCTCGTCGGGCACCTGGTCGGAACCATTTTACAAACATCGCGAATAATTTTTTTTATCGCGCACCTATTCAGAAAATTTTCTCTTCTTTCTCATCGCGCCCCTCGCTCATTCATTTCTGGATACCGCGGCGTGTTTTCTTTCATAGAGATACATGTACAAGCATAGTTATTCCCTGGATTATGTTTTAGGCTTTACATTTTCCGACTAGGATCGATAGTTTACTTACTCATTAGCATAAAAATCAAGGCACGTGATCGTGACGCGTTCCGTTCTCGTTGTGTTCGTTCATATCTGTCTGCGGGAACTTTCATTCATTCTTTCGCCGCGCCGCCAGTGATCAGCAGGTCTGTCATATCGTCCATACCAGGTTCAGATTCCATCAGCGGTCACCAAAATGTTCCACGGCGTGCTTCAACTCATGACACTCCTCACGCTCAAGCTAGTCTCCGCGTCCTTGTACCCCATCCAGCCTATCCAGAACACCGTGTATTACTCTGGACAGAGTGCTCTAACGAAATGGATAGATGATGGGACGTATCCACTGCTTACCGATATGGGGGGGATTACCATAGAGCTTTATTGTGATTCTGACGTGCGTTATTCTTCCCCTTTGGACTTGACGGATCGTCACGGTGATTTTAATTTTTTTTGTGTGTAGACATACCTCGCGACGCTCGCTAGGAACGTCACCCCTGGAGCTATGTCCTGTCAGTTGGATATACCTAGGAGTGTTGTATATGATGGCTCGAATTTGTACGTGATTTAATTTAACCAGGTGCAACGCTCACGCTCACCCTTGACTCGGACACACAGCACTCTGCGTTATATCACGAATACCCCATACGATATGATCATCTACAGCGCGGACTTTAGGATCGCGGTCCAAGGCGACTCTCTTCCAACCGCGACACACCTGAATGCGAGTTCTGTGACGAGCTCTAGTAGTACTACAAGCGAAAATCTATTTTTTCAGGCAACCACCACGCCTTCCTCGTCTTCCGGTTCAACGCCATCGCCATCTCTAACAAACCTCGCGATACCCCCCCTCCGTCCAGGCGACGTCGGGAACATCGATCAACCCTCTAGGAGCAGACTCGGAAACGCAGCTGGCCGAATCGATATTGAAAAACTCAAGTTTCGGGTGGTGTTTATCCTTTGGCCTGCCTTGTTGGGCGTTACTATGGCTCTTTGATCATTGTGTTTGTGTCTTTTTTTGTCTTTTTCTTTAATTTTCGATTTTCGATTTTGTGTTTTCATGTCATGTAATGGGGTGACGGATAGGAGTACGATAATGAGAATGAAAGAAGGGACGTTGTATTTGGTCTACCAATTTAAACGGCCCGGGGAGAAGCACATTGCATATATACGCCTTTGTAAAATGTGTGTGAGTGCGATAAGCTGGCTTGTTCATGTGATGAACGCCCCAGGTTCGAAGCCGCAGTTGCGGAGTTACAGCTATGCCGCATCTGCTTCTAGCCTGACCCAGTCGGATCTTTTGCCAGTGTGACGATGACATCGATGGCATATGATCAAGCTTGCAAGCGCTCGTCGACATGGTTAAATAATGATAGAAGTTGGGATCTACTATCATAGACCTCTTCGTTTGAAATCCTACATCCACTGTTATCATGCCTGCACCATCGAGGGACACCAACAATATTTCTACAAGGACAGAGAAGGATTTTCCGAGGGGTATACCGCCTCCTCAGACCTTCTCTGACCCATTCGAACAACGAGCTTTCTTGAAATTTCGCCTGGCTCAAGCGTATCGTATCTTTGGTGAGCTCGTTGTTTTATCGTAACAGGAAGTGCTCGTTTTTATTATGCAATGCAGCAAAGTATGGCTATGATGAAGGCGTCGCTGGACATATTACTGTTCGGGTAAGAGTGATACTGATAACATGGTATGCGTGACATTCTAATTGCTTTATCGAAAGGACCCTATCAGATCAGATTGTTACTGGGTCAACCCCTGGGTAATCAATTATCGTGCCAAGATAAAATCATGATATTTACCATGAGTTAATACAGGGTGTTCACTTCAAGCTCATCCAGCCCGAGCTCCTCCTTCTTGTAGACCACGAAGGGAAAATACAGGAAAAGGAATCTGGGCCCTCCCGGTACCTCAATCGGGCGGCATATATGATCCATTCAGCGGTTCATGAAGCTCGCCCTGATATTCTCTGTGCTGCGCATTCGCACACTATACATGCTAAGGCGTTCAGCGCTCTTGGGGTGCCCCTTGATCCTATTACTCAGGACAGCTGTGCATTTTATAAGGTATCTCGGCTCATCATTCTCGAGGAGATGTCCCGTTCAATGAATCCATAGGATCATTCCCTATATAGCGAGTTTCGTGGCATCGTCGAGGACCATGAGGAAGGTCTGGCTATAGCAAATGCTCTGGGTCCAAACAAGGTCTGTTGCTGCACCGATTTGCATACTTGTGTCGATACTCACGAGATTCCAGGCTGTTATCCTCCAGGTATATTTGAGAGCTCGGTCGAACGTTCTCACCTGCTTATCATGTCTCTCCATATAGAACCACGGGATCCTTGTCGCCACCAAATCGATTGAATCAACCGTCTTCTTTTTCATCTCTTTGGAAAAGTGCTGCCAGGTTCAAATGCTAGCGGACCAGGCCGCCGCTGCTCGTGGACTGAAACCAAGCGTTATTGATCCAGAAAATGCGGCTGACACGCATAAACATCTTGGATCTGAGATGGGAGGCTGGTTCAACGCGATTCCCGAGTTTCAGCTCTTGGAACACGAGGAAGGAAAGAAATTCGAGTACTTGCCTGCACAGAAGGAGAATATGTAGCTGACCTATTTACCAATTCGGAGTCCCTAAGCACCTAGCAATATCCCTGTCAGTTCTTTGATCTACTAAAACATGGCTAGGTAATGCAAAATGAATGCTAAGTTATCATTTCCTCTAGTACTAAAACATACAGGCCGTGCGCGGATTCCACGCGGAGCATCTCTGTAAGGTCTAAGACAGGCCGGTCACCAGAGTATATGGAAGCGAAACCGTGAAATCTAGAGGGCTGTTCATCGAGAGGGATGAATGGTACTAAGGTGCCTTGCGAAAGACAGGGTAGCGAAGGGAAATGTGTATCAGGCCCGGGGTTCCCTTTATGTACTTAAATTCATAAGCGGAAGCGTTGTATAAGTAAACTTTGACTAGGCAGATTCCATCCTGCCTCAGGTGTTATCAATATCTATCATCTCAGACACGCCAACATCGTTCCTTATCATATCACATTCGTTTTCGATTATCTAACGTTACAACGCACCTACATCCTACAAGAGGTCTCCACACTGTAAGGCTGAGTGTGAGTTGGTTGGGGAATGGTTTCGAGACGAGTGGATAGAAACTTGAGAAAAGACTTAGGTATAAGACACGTTATTCTTCTGTTGGCTTCGGGGTTGAAACGCGCTCGATTCCACGACGATCACATGAGTACGGGCGGCTTTCATAAGTACGAGTTTGAAGGTGTAAGGCTGACCATGAGTTCGAAGGGGAAAGCCTTGAACGAGATGTTGACGAAATAAGACGTATAGTTAGATAGCGCGAAAATGACAAGACGAGTCGTTTGTGAGACTGAGACTTTCGTTGGAGTGTGCTTTGGAGCGGGGAATCAGCGCATGAGATTCTGCTGGTGCCATGAGTGTCCATGAGCTGTATATGTACGTTTTCGAACATTTGGTTAGACCACAACGAGCAGGGTAAGCATATGGTGATAATGAACTGAAGGGCGAAAGCAAGGGAATCGTGGAAAGTG
The DNA here is from genome assembly GCF_016647635.1 of Suillus subaureus. Classification (NCBI taxonomy): domain Eukaryota; kingdom Fungi; phylum Basidiomycota; class Agaricomycetes; order Boletales; family Suillaceae; genus Suillus; species Suillus subaureus. The sequence continues at coordinate 573,126 of NW_024538579.1, read as the reverse complement.
AGCACGAGGTAAGATGATGAAGGAAAATGGAGAGGGTTGTATCTGCGTGGCTCGGATGCGAAGAGTTGTGCCCCTCGCATCAGTGAGTCACGTGGACTGCTTCGAGCCGGTTCGAGCGCCTTTGTTTTGGAGCGTGGTCAGGGCGTAAAGGATATACTATCCTTACAAAGGGGAGAAATAGCTCGTGCCCTGTAGAGTACAAGGTAAGTAACATAAAAGGAAATAAGGATATCCGCATATCTCGGATGCGAAGAGTAAAGCTCTTCGGCATCGGTGAGACATGGACTGTGTTTGTGTTCGCTTCAGGTGCTGGTCGGTGCGTAGAGAACACGGGGTCCTTACAACACCCCTTCGCACTCGCAGACCCTAGGTTCTTATCTAGGTTCTTACATGCCTCACCTTACGCACGAGAGCAGAAAGAGCCCAGACACTCAGGCTGCTCACCCCCACTTGCGTTGTCGCTCGTTTGAAGGTGTGTGTATCGCACAATTTATTAGGGTTCACTTTGGAGCGTCATACAGTTGCGGAGTTACAGTTATGCTTCTAGCCCGACCAAGTCGGACCTTCAATGAGCTTTTGTGATGATGGGATCCATAACGTATGATCAAGCTTGCAGCGTTCGCTGACACGGTTAAATCGCAATAGAAGTTCAAGTTAGGGTCTATCTCGTCTGGAATCCCACATCCACTAGTACTATTATCATGACCGCACTATCGAGGGATGCCAACAACATTTCTACAAGGATAGAGAAGGATTATCCGAACGATATACCTCCTCCTCCGATCTTCTCTGACCCACTCGAACATCGATCGTTCCTGAAATTTCGCTTGGCTCAAGCGTATCGTATCTTTGGTGAGTTAATAGTTATCGTAATAGGGAGCGCCCCTCGTTATCATGCAACGCAGCAAAGTACGGCTATGATGAAGGCGTCGCTGGACATATTACTGTCCGAGTAAGAGTTGACAGTGATAACATGGTGTATGTGACATTCTAATTGATTCGTCGAAAGGACCCTATCAGACCAGACTGCTACTGGGTCAACCCCTGGGTGATTGATATCCTGCCAAGATAAAATCATGATATTTACCATGAGTTGCCACAGGGTGTTCACTTCAAGCTCATCCAGCCCGAGCTCCTCCTTCTTGTAGACCACGAGGGAGAAATACAAGAAAAGGAATCTGGGCCCTCCCGGTACCTCAACCGGGCGGCATACATGATCCATTCAGCGGTTCATGAGGCTCGCCCAGATATTATCTGTGCTGCGCATTCGCACACTAAATATGCTAAGGCGTTCAGCACTCTTGGGGTGCTCCTTGATCCCATTACTCAGGACAGCTGTGCATTTTATGAGGTATCTCATGCTCATCGTTCTCAAAGAGATATCTTATTCAATGAATACATAGGATCATTCTCTATATAGCGAATTTCGTGGCATCGTCGAGGACCGCGAGGAAGGTCTTGCTATAGCGACTGCTCTGGGTCCAAACAAGGTCTGTTGGTGCGCCGATTTGCATACTTGTGTCGATACTCACAAGATTTCAGGCTGTTATCCTTCAGGTATATTTAAGAGCTCGGTTGAACGTTCTCACCTGATTATCATAACCCTCCGTGTAGAACCACGGAATCCTTGTCGCCACCAAGTCGATTGAATCAACCATCTTCTTTTTCATCTCTATGGAAAAGTGCTGCAAGGTTCAAATGCTAGCGGACCGGGCCGCTGCCGCTCGTGGACTGAAACCCCGTCTTATTGACCCAGAAAATGCGGCTGACACGCATAAACAACTTGGATCAGATATGGGGGGTTGGTTCGACGGGCTTCCCGAGTTTCAGCTCTTGGAGCACGAAGAAGGAAAGAGATTCGAGTACATACCTGTAAAGAAGGAGAATATGTAGCTAACCTGTGTACCAATACGGAGTCTTGAATCACCCAGCAATGTCCCTCCCAGTCTTTGATCCACTTAAGAATAGCTAGGTGATGTGTCATCATTTCCTCCACAGAAACATTGTAGTGGGGTGGTCTAGCGCAGGCCCTCAGAAGTGCCAGGGGTCCTGGCTCGTAGTCGGAATACAAAGAAGAGATTCGAGTGCTTACCTCAGCTGCACAGAAGGAGAATATGTAGCTCAAGAGGTGGGTAAAATAAGAGTTCATGACATATACCTGATGTAACTTCGGACGGGTCCCCCCCCACCGTGACAGCGTTACAGTCACCGTAATTTAGCCATATATAGTAACTATCTCGATCACAAATGAGAGGTCTGGGAGCAACAACATCGACTGAAAGCGAGTGATACACAAGCACACAGTGATAACTACAATGCAGAAAGACAACTAAACAACCAACAAACTAAGCTGGAGGGATGTACGTGCTCGTTTGGAGGCCTGGGGGAGAGACCCAGCAGACTCAAGGGCAGGACATTTAGGACGAGATCCTGATGCTACAGGTACGTTCTCCTTGTCCTGCTCAGATGAATCTCCATATGAGGGCTGCCAGCGATCCTTCGGGATGTGCGAAGCGCCCTGCTCAAGATCCGTAAGTTTCATCACCCTCCAAACACTTACTGGCAATGGGACCCCCGCCTCTCTATGTCCAGGGATAGCATACTCCTTGTGCTGGTCCAGGATGTGTGCTGTCATATTGTAGTGCCACACAGCTTCGATGGGGAGAATGGGTACTTTTCATGTGGTCTTGCCGGGTTGAGGAGGGAGCACAGGGTGACAAAGTCCGCATTTGAGGGGTAAGTTGTGATAGGGCTTGTTTTTCGATCCAGAATCGACAGATCCATACCTGAATGTGTGCTTGTACTTGCACCCCATTTCCCAGGTAGGCGCCCTGCTACTTGGAACCGTGATTCTGATGGTACACTCAGGCACTCCAGAACAACTGCAGAATCCACACGGGCTTGTAAGACCAACCTGGTTACGATAAGTTAGTAAAGGAAGATAATAGATATAGAAAAAAACTCACCTCTTGCTTCAAAGGTAGCTCCTCAGGAGTGTTGGTCATTGTGTGTAGTATATGGCAACCTATGTGATCCCGCATGTCAAGGACCTTGGCGTCGCAAAGTGGACACATTATGATGCATTCCCCTTTGGATGCTGTGAGTTGGCTGCTGGCCTCAACAGAAATGACTGCTGGAGTGCCTGACAATATAAACTTATGGTTAGAAAACAAAGCACAAACCACAAACACAAAACATACTGTCTGCTAGTCGGTAAGGGAACATATTTGGATCTGATGACATGACAGCCGCGATAGACTTCAGGTTGACCTTCAATTTGTTGGCTTTGGCCCAGAGGAGTTTGCAAGCTGCTTGCATTGCGTCCTGAGAGATCTTCCAAGTACTTTGGCCACCATTCACTTGAGTGAACTTGTCAGTATTGATGTTGTCCTTCAAGCAAATGAAAGTAGCCTCAGGGTTGACTGGTTCAACGAGGGAACCAGGAACGGTGACCATAATGACACGTTCTGTATACTCCGATGTTCCTTGAATGATGGAACGTGCTTTGATGTATCCGCCATCCCATAAAAATGATTGAGAGCTGTCAGAAGAAGGGTTAGTTGCCACAAGACTGAGTAGTTGACCAGTTATCTTAGCCATAGTTCGCAATGCCTTCATCATTGTCATGTTGATTGACATGCAGGAGATGTTGTTGAGGCTGGCAGTGGTAGAATGAAGTATGCCAATTGAAAGAGTGCGACCGGAATGAAGGACAGTGAGAAAAATGTCCCCAACGAGAAAGAGATTGTGATCAGTGATACAACCCACAGATACATCAACACGTTTGTTAACTTTAGTATAACCTCCACGGACATGCTCAAGTCGATTAAGGGACTTGGAAATAAAATCCTTGTTGATCACAAGACGGCATATCATCTGCTTGTGGATCCACCGTCCTTTGTATAGGAGGTAATCTTCAGGGTGTATTCCAGGCCCTTGTGGCAAAGCAGGGGTCGAAGGGTCATGAGAGATGTGCTGAGAAGATGAGGAGGGAGCAGGGACATCAGTGAAGGATTCGTCAATCAATGACTCTTGGAACATGAGCATCATTTCTTCATCGTCATCGCCTCCTGCCAAGACCCCAAGATCAGCAACTGCATGGTTAGTGTGGTCGTGATCCTTGTCTACTAAGACTGTCTCTAGACACTGAGAGGGAGGGGCGATCACAACAGGAGGAGGAATATTAGGAACTTCACTGGTATCCTCAAGGTCATCGTCCATGGTTATTCCAAGGTACCTGTTCTGTCCAAATGGACAAAGCATATCGACACCAGGTACACTGAAAAGCTCCCTGAACGAATAATGAGTTGGCTGGAGCTGGGACATGGTGAGGATGGAAAGGGCTGCGTCATGACCATTGTGCCATGCCAATGGCAGATCACACCAGCCAGAGATAATATCGCCCTTCCAGACCTCACGATTGATATGATCAATGCCTTCCTGACATGTAAGTTTGAGGCGCCAGTGGCCTGGGTCAAGTTCTGGGTGATGCCTGAAGACAGCATCAATATCCTTCGCAGCTCCTAAATGATCAAGAGCCTGAGCATATGAAGATGCAGAATTATGGCCCCCAATCATGCGTGTGCGCACGAAAAGAATCTCGAGGGGATCATCCCCAACATCCCCAAGGAAAAAAGGAGCGTGTGGGTCCAGTGCTTGTTGCTTAGTGAGGCAGAATGCAGAATTCTTTACCATCATCTGTAGGTCATAATATAATTGATAGGACATGAATGACCGTTGATGCGTGTGGAAGAAGGCGAAAGCAAGATGAGAGTACCGACTGAGCAGCATGAATTGTTCGGATAGGGAGAGAGAAAGATTGGTAAAAGGCAGGAGGATGGACTCTAGAAGAGCACTAAGAAGAGCGATTGATTGGAGATCTGTGTGAGTGTCGATATTGGTCGAAAATGAGTCGTTGACAATGGCATGCCGAGATTTGGAGAACTCGATAATGGCAAGCATGAGCTCGACTGCACAAGGGACATCTTGAGGATCATCTGGGTAGAGAAGTTTGGTGACAGCTGCTTCGTCAAAGGCAGGTAGCCACACGAGATACCATGCAAGCATCATTGAGTTAATGATGCGACCATTATTGAGCACGACACCCGCAGGAGATTGAAGGAGAGTGCATATGCCTGTGTTTAAGCTGATTATTAAGCATTCAATGTAAGCAAAAGCAGTGACTTATGCTTGAATATGTGTTTGAAGTCGAAATCAAGCATCACCTCATTATCGCCTGTGAACAGATTCAATCCCAGCATGTTGATGAGTGTACCATACAAATCCGAACTCTCAGAGAGCGGACTCTTGACGAACAGCCTATGGCCAGCAGTGTGGTGAGTAGCATCGCCATCAGTGGCAACTGACCAGACTGGTCCAACCTGTGCCGCTGCCCCAGTGGTGTTCCATCGATCAATGGCTTTAGTGAGGATCTGCTCCATGTCATTGGCATTCTCGCTCTTGCAAGTGGGAGCAGCTAAGATGGGGAATATTTCGTCCCGGCCAAAACATGAGGCCCCCATAACAGTTAGTTCCTTGCCCAGATGGACATGACTGTCATGGATCTTCTGAGCAATGTTGACTGCAGATTCGTAAGTGCAGAGAACAGGGTTGACAAGGTGTGAGTGTTTCCAACATAGACCACCAACCTTGTTGTACTTGCTGAAATGGACGGCCATCTCCTTGAGTGTGGAGTGTGCAAAGGGAAGGGATAGCAAGTTTCTGGTTCAGTGCGAAGAGAAGTTGATGACCACCAAGCCTGTAGATAAGGGTGGCAATATCCAGGTCAGTCGCATCATACCCCCGAGGATGGTATGCGCCCTCAAGGGCATCCTCTAGTTTATTGACTATCTGACGGATACTGGCACCGTTGCGTAAAGCAATGTTGATAATCTGTTGAAGGTGAGGAATGTCTCGTTCGGATACAGCCATGAGCAGTCGATTGTAGTCATCGAGCTGCGTGAGCGCACTCATATACTTGCGCAAATCATTCAGCTGCTAATCAGAGTTAGTATGTACACAAAAAATAAATAAAGCAGATGTACCTGCAGCTTCAACTGCTTGATTTGTTCTGCGTAAGTCCTTGCAACATCCTGCACATGTGCAAGACCTAAAAATTTGTAGTTAGTGTGTGCTTTTGGAGTGTGTGCAATGTCTGCCAGACATTCGACGTGAAGAGGGATCTCAGTGCATTCATCACAGGGAGTACCATATGACAAGCAGTGCTTAGACTGGAGGCGAAGAGCACTAGGATTTCGAGTGTCTATGAAGAAGGGTAGGGCGTCTGGGCCATTGTGATAGTGCTCCCAAGGAAAGAGCATAATGAAAGGGTGGAGGTCCTCTGGCCAGACGACAGGAACTCCAGTGCAGACACTATTAAGAGCAGGTGCAGGTGAGAGAGCACGACGAGGTCTGCAGGCATATGATGTAAGTACGTATTAAAGCCAAAACGAAACATACCTGTGATCAGACGTAAGACTCAGGGAACGAGACAAAGGTGCATCAGACACGGTCCAATCAAGCACAGGTTTGTTTTTGTCAGTTGATGCCTTGATGCACTTGCGGCTGCCTCAATGGCTGCTCAACAAGCTGAACTGCCCAGGATATCAGAGAGGAAGTTGGGATGATATGCTCATTTAGACCCATTCTTGGCAGTCAGGGCAGAGCAGCCTCCATCGTTGTTGGGTACCGATGGTTACCGGTAGTACCTTAGCCATGTACACATTGTAGAGCGAGTCTGGCGTGTTTATTAATAGTTGTTCCTCAATATTAATCTCGGAATCAGGGACCAAGAGAGAAGATGAGCCTTGCGAGTCTGAATCTGATTGGCCCCAGTACGAGCTGGGACCTCAAGAAGGAGGCAATAAGTTAGGGAAATCTTGCGAGTATGCCATGGTATCTTCCGATAATTGTATGTTGAAGTCTATGCCTGGGCTATTAGAATGCCCAGACGCTGATGAATCTGTATTGGGGTCTGATCCGATGAAGACCGTTGTTTGATGCGAGGTGGCTATATGCGCCTCATTTCTGATGGGAGCCGAGTTTTCGTAATGTGCTGAGAAATTGGACTGAGTGTGTGCATGCAACATAGAATACATAATGAATGAGAGTATGCAAAAATGAACAAGTTGTTACTGATGATGGTGTGAGGGAGAGAGATGAGGCGCGTCAATACATGTATGAGGTGCGTCATATCAATATTGACACATCGCATTATATTGGTCACATGTTCTCAATTTTTACAACTGGAAACATTGATTTGGCTAGTAGCGTCATTGCACACTTTGATCTCATCAATCTGACTATCTATATGTGTTCTTAAGTAGCAAAAATGGGGGCCTTACAGTGTTCAGTTAAAGAATTTATTAAGATCCTAGACCGCTGTCGAGGAACTCAGAACACTGCTCTCGAAACTTCAAGTGGCTGTATATTAAGGTTTTGTAGATTATATAACAACGAGCCCCATGTTGGGAATTAAGGTTTCACTCACCTCTTGATGTAGCTGACCTATTCATCAATACAGAGTCTTGAAGCACCTCACAATATCCATACCAGTCCTTGATCCACTAAAATATGGCTAAGTAATGTAAAATGACTGTTGTCATTTCCTCTACAGAAACATTGTAGTAGGGTCTATGCGTTGCTGTTAGTTTTCGTGGTGAGTCACAGGAGATCAGCTCTTTATTTATAGTAAATAATTGCTGATCATACAAATAGTAGCAATGATACATTTGAAGCTATTTGGGCTTGAACCCGAAGGGTTCATGACCCGAAACACCATTTCGAACCTGGAGGAAAGACCATGATGAGCCATGATTCCCAACAAGCCCAAAGGAGCCCTGCGACGCGTCAGGTGCAGCATGGACTCCTACCTCACAAGGAGAAGGGTGAGGCAAAAAGGAGATAGAGACGTACTGATTAGTGCGCTGGAGGCATTGTATATCTGGTGAATCCTTCGAGCACTGGTGACTCTTGAAGATATGGTGCTAATATTAGCACATGTTTGCGCAGATATATGGTGAAAGCTTCACTGGACCATCTTCCTATTGATTTCACCACGTCGAAGGGGATTCCGTGAAGTAAATATTCCAGTGTCCCGCCTATGCGCAAGCCATGTCCCTTGAGATTCCCTAGACCAGCTCTTTTCACAATGCTGCTAATCTGCTTCAAGAATTCGTTCCGCGTCAATGGCCTTGGTCCTTTGGCATGCTTCCATGTAAAAAGGTGATCATTGATTTGGGGATCATTTATTGCGAAGTGATGGAGCAGCGCATCTTTAGGATCCATCTGATTGTCTTGTTGTGCCCAGTGAACGCTTTCCCCCACTGTGGACACCTTGGTGTGTGGTAGAAATATCTTGGTAGCGTGGAAATGATGCCTGTCCTCAACATCAAATTCTACGTCTGCATGTTTAACGTGCTTCTCTGGATCAAAACCTTTTATGGTCTTCGTGGTGAGTTCTCCTAGTTGACATAATGCATAGAATGCTGTTGTTAAACATGTGTATATTGCAGCGTCGAGCAGAGTTCCTAGGTCAAGGTGTGAACGGATCTCAAGGATGAGCTTCACTGTAAACAGTTCTCTCCTGGTGCGTTTAGATGAGGGAGGGGTAACTTTCATTGCGCCATCTAACGACACATTCAGCTGATCCTGATTGACATTCCAAGCTTGGCCATGCAATGTGTGCCATGCTTTGATGGCATAAACATAGTTGGTGAGTGTTTTTCCTGAGTACGAGCCAGCGCAGCTTGATACAAAGTTCAGGACTGTCTGCGTGTCAACAGGACAATGTTGCTCTTCCGGGACCAATCTTTCATCACAGAAGACGTGAAAAACAAGAAGACCCACGCTGTGGCATTCTCTTGTGCCTTCCGCCCATGATAGATTCATGACAGTGAGTACTCTCTCTAAGTCTTCCTCCGTTATTGAAAGAAAGTTCTTGTCTGAACCTGCAGCCATCCTCGTCTTCACTGGATACCAAAGCTTTAACCGTTCGTGTGCTAAACAGTGAGGTCGCAACTGTGAAGCTGCTGGAACTAACCCTTTCTTGTAGGGTTGTGGTTTGGCTGTGAGTTCTGTTGGGAGTGTGGCTTTAAAACGAGAGTTATTGCTCATGGCGCTGCTGTTCCTGCCTGATGAGGAAGAGCAAATCAGAGCTGGAGCAGAAGTCGTTGCTGTGACCCTCGTTGGAATGGTGGCTAACAACATTCTCAGGGATGACTGCACTATGGTTCAAGGAGTCTGTGGGTGTGATGAACGGGTCAAAGATGAAAGATTGAAGTTCGAGCAGGATGGGAATGTAGGGGAGGAGGAATTCTGTGCTGCTATAGATTCCTCATGAAGGTTCACCTGCTGGATTGCACTTGCTCATGATATAGGCTGGATGGAACGAGTAAGGTGTGTCGGAATCGTAGATAAGATTAAAAATTTGTTTGAAGACTGAATTGACGGCCTTGCTCCTGCTGTGTCCATTTCACCAACCTTCAATGATGCCCTGGTTGTCTCCATAGACCCGAAAATTCCTCTCTGATCCTCCCATTCCAATGATGTGGATAGTGAGAAGCTCGAATCCAACTGCTTCTGCCCAGCCAATATCTTTTTGACTGTTGAGTGTTTGCCAACCTTTGTGTAGATGCCATGCTCACCATCTATTACCAATGATGATAGCAATTCCAATGCCCGAGCTGGCATCTGAGTATGCTGCTGGGTCATACAGGGTGAGTGGCTTGGGTATTGAACAGCCAACAAAAGATGACTGTAATAACGCGGTCCACCAACAAAGATCTGCTTCGAGAGTTTTGACTGGTCGTCGTGGGAGAAACGGATTAATGAAGGCAAGATGAAGCATAGCCTCAAGCGATGTGAGATATGCACGTCCTTTTGGGATAACAAGCGTTGTATGTAACAACTTGCCATACAGTTGTTGTATGTCAAGAAGAACATGTGTGTCACATTGTTGCCAGGCTCAGATTGCTGAGAGATACTTATGCTTCTTTTCTTCTGTGAGATACACCTTGTCGTGTTCCAGGTCCCACATGATACCAATGTAGGGATTAGCATAGGCGAAGGGCTTGTCTTTAAGCTTTTCCCAAGGAATATCGAGATCTTCTGACACACTGTCAATGTCTGACATATTACATGAAAATCGGCCTTCTTCAATGGACCTTGAAGAAGCTCTGGAGAGATCTGTGATAGGGAATCAGCAGTCTTCATCAAACTCTTCCAGTGTGCCACCCTCGAATACATGCCCCCCAAACCAAATTCTACCTCCATCGTGATGCATTCCCCTGTCAGTGATTTCTTTGTGCCATTGCTTTCTCTTGACATTGTACTCTTCAATGAATTCCTTGAGTATCTGAATGAAAAGGTGATCATTAACCCATCTTGAGTTCAGTCCAATGCCTTTTGCCCGAAATAGGTCAAGCCCTGCATCAGCCAGATTCCCATAAGCCCCGGCTGAGGGAGAGAGACCAAAACACATGCAGGTGTCAATACAGAATTGATCTTCAGAAATCCGCACCACTACTCCTGGCCATTGTGACAGGTGGATAGGGACTGTGCGGTATGCCTCTGCCACATCTCTGATAGCAATTTGTGAACCTGGCGGTAAGCAGCTGATAGTGAGCGTGAGCACATGAAATGTTCCCCATGTACTGGGAAAATTATCAGGATTAATGTAAGAGTTGATAGACACATTGGGAAATTTTTGCAAGGGAGTGTGAGGAAATGAATAGTTTTGAATAATGCAATAATGACCGGGACGTCCTGGCTTGGGAATAATAGAGAAAGGAGATGACTGAAAGGGTCCAATGTACCTTCCTTTCTCAAGTTTGGTTTGTACAATAGAAAGAAAATTTTGTTGGTATGTAGCAACAGACTCTTTGTTAGGAGGTGCTTGTGTGATTTTAATATTAGGAATGTCCAGTACAAAGCCCCGATGAAGACCTTCAGGGATATGTGAGTATCTGTCACTGAGTCCCACTGCGACGAGTGCCACTTCCCAAGCGTTGGGATTGTAAGGAGTAAGTGCCTCATGCCTTCTGCGCTTGAGGACATGACTGAGCTCCGTGAGTTGAGAGCCCGCACCCTGAACAAAAGTGCCTGTGGTCGTGAGTGACGTCTGCACAACCGCTGATCCGCTGCCAGTTGCTGCAGACAGGTTTTCCGTCTCGCATGGTGAGTACTCTGCTAACTTGCGCACAGAGAGTGTTGTGAGACTCGTCCCAGAGCTTGACTGCCTTGCACTTGATAATATGGTGGGGGTTTCATCCAAGACACATGGCACAGGCAGAGAGGACTCCCCTGCCTGTGCCTGTGCAAAAATCCTGGCGCGGTCTTTTGGCTCTGTAGCCATGCTCTGGAGAGGCTGAATGCTTGTGCGACTCTTTGAAGTCATGTTGTCTTGATGATGAACTGACATGGCGATCAGTCTGAGACAGAAAGTGAGGCATGAAGCATGTGGCATGTGGCAAGAGGCATGTGGCAAGATGCACATGGCAAAGGTAATCATTTCGATGTGAGTCGAGATGTATAATTTTAAGAGTGAGAAAAGCAAATTTTTGATGAGTGAGTGAACCCAATGATGACGAATCAATAGACACTGACCTTGTAATCACAGGCATTGTCTTTCTTGTGGCAATCCTCCCAATACACCTTGGTCCTAGTCTCCTCAAGAACAACTTCATTGATGACCGAAATGTCATAAGGGCCCACTGGGGACTTGGCAACAACGTGCCAGTGTTTGCATTGTTCCGCTTGGTATACTAACAGAGTTTTCTGTGCTAGCGGATCTCAAAGCGACCGGTACTTGTGGACCTGCAAGTTCCTCCAGAAGAGAGCCATCATTCTCATCCAGTCTTGTGGCCAGTTGGTGTCCTCTAAAGCCTCTAAAAAGCGAGGGCATGCTTGGCAGAATTCTTCGAAGGACAAGTCCTCATCCTTGATGACCAAACACGTGTTGCAAGTTGAAGCAGCAGAGACCCAAGTGTTTGAACCATCAGCCAGAGTCAACAGAATCATGGCATCGTCATCTGTAGTCTTTGAGTTGGATGCCTCATCCAATCCATCGTTCATGAAGTACCATAGCTCTAAGTATTCCCCTTTGTCCAACTTGCGCAGGGCATACAAGCAAGGGGTAACGGACTGATTGTTTGGGATACCTGAGTTCCATAGAATTGGGATATACTTGAACTTGTTCTTCTTGCACTCTTCTTTGCGTGTTTCTTCTTCTTCGTTAATGCATTCTTGATTCAGACGCTCTTGCTTGTCTTTATCCATGCGTTGCTGGTGCTCCTGTTCATCTCTGTTGTCTTCTACTTGCTGCTGCCACAAGCATTTGTCCAGTATGTTGTTAGCCTGCCAGATGTTCCTAAGCAACTGGATTGCTTGCTCCTCAGTCGTAGTATCGTTGACAAATTGTGCTCATGTGTTGGTGAAATCCTCTGAGGCATAGTCAGGACAGATGTTCAGGTTGGGATCATTCCGAATACGAGGCATAATGATTAGAACTGATTTTATCTATAAGATAGAGGCAACAAAACAAGCGTGAAGTTGCAGAGAATGACTTGTGAGTGCTAAGTGATAGTATGAAGCAAGAAGTGTGGGAACGCGAAAAGCCGTATCGCCGCATAGATCTAATTCTATGTACGTTCTCGTATCTCGAACTAACATAGAATACACTCTGGGCCCTTGGTAGTGCCAGGGGTCCTAGTGCAGTAGCAGGAGTCCTGGCTCGTAGTCTTGCAGTGTGTTCACTGTTGACAATGTTACTGTTGTAATTGGTCCTCGATAGATCGAGCCGCAGCCTCCTGCTAGAGGTTTGGCCTTGGGTTTCCCTAGCAGTCCGTGCCCGTTCCATCATACCCATGCATGGATTCCCGCGAAGCATCTCTATGAGGTCTAAGACGGCCGGTCACCAGAATATCTGGAGGCGAAACCGTCAAATATGGAGAGCCATTCATCGGGAGGGATAGAATTATGAATGATAGACTAAGGTATCTCACGAAAGACCGAACTCTCAAGCTTGGATTCGGAGGCGTGATATGGAGTATCAGAGATGATGGTGGTAAGTTGTGCATTTTTGTGAGAGCCTTTGCAAGGCTGGCATACTGTCATATTTATTAATACAAGACCAGGGTTGTAGAGCACGAGTTGTGCATACTTGCCAATAGAATTCTGATATTTTTTCGAGGTGGTAGGACATCATGAGCACCAAACTGGTGATGCCTAACTGACGCGCACCATAGCACATTGTTCTTGTGTATGGGTGCGATAAGCTGGCTTGTGCATGTGATGAACGCCACAGGTTCAAAGCCGCAGTTGTGGAGTTACGCCCACAGTTGTGCCGCATCTGCTTCATTTGGATTGGCCTGGATCTGTAATGGTGGTATCGATGGTATATGATCAAACTTGCAGGCGCTCGTTGATACGGTTAAATAACGATAGAAGTTCAGGCCTATCACAGAACTCTCGTTTACAATCCCACATCCACTGTTATCATGACTGCACCATCGAGGGACACCAGCAACATTTCTACGAGGACAGGGAAGGTTTATCCGCCTCGGAAGAACATACCGCTTCCTCCGACCTTCTCTGACCCACTCGAACATCGAGCGTTCCTGAAATTTCGCCTGGCTCAGGCATACCGTATCTTTGGTGAGCCCATTGTTTTATCGTAACAGGCAGCGCCCGTCATCATGCAACGCAGCAAAGTACGGCTATGATGAAGGCGTCGCTGGACACATTACTGTCCGGGTAAGAGTTGACACTGATAACATGGAGTGCGTGACATTCTAAATTGCTTTGTCGAAAGGACCCTATCAGACCAGATTGCTACTGGGTCAACCCCTGGGTAGTCGATTAATGTCCCAAGATACAATCATGATATTCACCAGTTGCCACAGGGTGTTCACTTCAAGCTCATCCAGCCTGAGCTTCTCCTTCTCGTGAACCACGAAGGGAAAATACAGGAAAAGGAATCTGGACCCTCCCGGTTCCTCAACCGGTCGGCATACATGATCCATTCAGCGGTTCATGAAGCTCGCCCAGATATTCTCTGTGCTGCGCATTCACACACTATACACGCTAAGGCGTTCAGCGCTCTTGGGGTGCCCCTTGATCCCATTACTCAGGACAGCTGTGCATTTTATGAGGTATCTCGCGCTCATCGCTTTCAAAGAGATATCCCACTCAATGAATCTATAGGACCATTCACTGTATAGTGAATTTCGTGGCATCATCGAGGACCGCGAGGAAGGTCTGGCTATAGCGACTGCCCTGGGTCCAAACAAGGTTTGTTGATGTACGGATTTACATGCCTATGTCAATACTCACAACATTGCAGGCTGTTATCCTCCAGGTATATTTGAGAGCTCTGTCAAACGTTCTCACCTGCTTATCATGTCCCTCCATGTAGAACCACGGAATCCTTGTCGCCACTAAGTCGATTGAATCTACCGTCTTCTTTTTCATCTCTATGGAAAAGTGCTGCAAGGTTCAAATGCTAGCGGACCAGGCCGCTGCTGCTCGTGGACTGAGACCACGTCTTATTGACCCAGAAAATGCGGCTCGAACACAGAAACGCCTTGGATCTGATATGGGGGGCTGGTTCAATGCGATTCCCGAGTTTCAACTCTTGGAGCACGAAGAAGGAAAGAGATTCGAGTATTTACCTGCACAGAAGGAGAACATGTAGCTGACCTATTTACCAATACGGAGTCTTAAAACACCCAGCAATATCTCTGCCAATCTTTGATCCACTAAAGCATGACTACCATAGGTATTCATAGGTAATGTAGAATGACCATTGCCAGTCCCTCGACAGAAATACACCCGTGCGCGGATTCCTGCGAAGCATCTCTATGAGGTCTAAGACACCAGAGTATCTGGAAGTGAAACCGTCAAATCTAGAGAGCCATTCATCGAGAGGGATGGATGGTAGACTAAGGCGGCGCCGGCCCAAGGTGTCTTGTGAAAGACCGAGCTCTAAAGCTTGGATTCAGAGGCGTGATAAGGAGTATCGAAGGTGAGTTGTACATTTCTGTGAGAACCTTTGCAGCAGCGCCCATCGACACCCACGAAAACGTCAAGTATAGAGTCAGAGTTCATATGATTGCCTGTTCATAGAAAGCCCCTCACCCGAGAAGCGTATGGAACCACTTCAACGCAGAGACTAGTTCTTGCAATTGCAGATAGCCATCATCGCCCGTACCTGGATGCTTTGTGGTGCTGGTCACAGCAAATTATGACCGGCCGCAAATTGGTGTTGACTGCCGACCACCACTGGACGGCCCGAGTTGATTTGATGAATGCCCATTGAATGGCGTCAAAGTAGTCATCCGGGTAATTCTTCAACGATACGCAAAATAGCGAGTCTAAAAGAGTACTGCCGGTGGCAAAACTCATGATGAGGAGTCACATTACGAACTCGCAAAGAACGCCAGCGAGGTCGCGAACAAAGGGAAGTGGAAGGGGACTTTTCAACGCGAAATCAATCCATTTTTAATATGCTGCATTCGCTTAGGAATGATGATCGGGGTGTGCTCCTGTCACAACGAGACCAAACTGCTGAGTGTCAATACGGGTGTGCAACCAGCAAAGAACCTGACGCACAATTGTGTAAGATATGGGTGGTAGACGCAACAACCTGAAGTATGACATTATCATCCTCACACCATGAAGCACATGACTACGACTTGCTAAATATTTTATTTGGGAATTTTGTTGTTGGCATCAGCTCTGAGCGACTCTGAACTCCACGATCGTTGAATTTGCAAAATCATAAGCTCGGATGAGTGTTAGACTAGTAACGGTCCTGTGAATTATCACTAGTCGATGATCCCCCAACGGATCGAGGTATACTATAAGGAACTTGCCCAATGATCTTCAGTTCGTCCAAGGTTCGTTCTTTGCAATCTAAAGTAAACCACATAGAAAGGTCCATTTGGTACGACCTGTGACTGCCTACCCCCAAGTTCGGTAACATAAGTTCAGGGACCTTGGGGGATCATGGATTCAAAATACCTCAGGCTGCACTCCTAGACTCACGACGCTTAACCCGTTGGCTCCTACGCCAGGTTCTTGCAATGTGTGAAATATCACGCAATCATCTGGTACATGATATTGGCTTTGAAGGAAAAAGATCAGATTGAACCGCAAGACTCACGAATTAGCACTCAGTTGTTGGGTCCCATTGCCTTGCAAATGTTACGAAGGATCTTGGCTGCCTCAGCGTCCGACCACATGTGGATGATGTTCCTCAGCTATATAGTAAGATTATCAAAATATCGGCGAGGAATGCGAACAAATGGGCCCTTACATAGTAGACATCCTTTCCAACAACAGATGTCCTCCAAAAATTTGATTGGCACGAAGTCAACGTGTCCATCAATGAATGTCTCAGGAGAATTTTTCTGCCATGCCCAATCAGATATCAATGATGCGCGTGCCGGAATACTAATGAGCACTGGATGTCTGAGCTCACATTTTGTGCACGTACCATGACTTCTGGGAGATCTTGATCGGTTATCCTGATGTGAAGGAACATTGCAGCCAAAGGGGTGGAAGATGCTCCAATGCCAGATCCGACATCGTGTAGCACTGCAGAAGAGCCCATCATAACACTATGGCCAAGCATGGCTCTGTGAAAATCCTATACATTGGATTCTGTGAGCCATCAACCGAGGATAAATGACCCCGTACACACATCGCATTTCTTTTCCTATGAAGTGTGTCAGGGTAGTGAAGGGGAGTGTGATGGCGAAAACTCACGTTGTCTCGCATCACTTCGTAGTTGTTACCCTTCATACCCCGCTTCTGGAGGCCAAATAGCCGGGGTGCATTGTCAACCTCACGTGATCTTGCAAGTCGATCATAGTATCGTAGAAAACTCGGGCGGCGTTTGAGACACCCTGGGAATGAAGTCGCGTATAATACCCAGTGTTGTTCGATGATTTGAGTATGAGAGATACTCGATTGTTTGCAAAGACGCCTCGCTCGATTGTTTAACGCACAACATATTGCAGAGACGATTGTCAGCAAACAGCATGCGTACTACCTTCTTTAAAGCAGCCCATGAGGGTCAAAGCTCGTAAGACGCGTGCAATTTCGATCTCGTCGAGGTTGACTGCTTCAGCCAGCTTATCCACGCTAAGACCTTCCAGGTGTTGGTCTAGAACATCTGCAACGCGTGCTTCCAAGGAAATCCCTGTGCACGCACAGTTTTAATTCAAACCAAACTAATGAAATCGGCAACAGAGTAGATATCATTCACAGTCGGTACTCACATTCATCATCGTATGTTGGAGGACGCCAGTATTGAGCTCAATTAGTGGTATGCACCTTCGAGTAGCCTCATCGCCTTTTTGAAGGCGAATGTATCTGTCATCAGGTAGAGGGGGTAGAATGCTGTTGCGTCGGCACTGGGGACTTCATGTCTGGTATTCTTGTATTCTGCGATTGCTTGGCGTACATAGTAGTTGATGATATCCAAGACTCAAGAGAGCTTCAAGCTTGGCCTCTGGCTCATCGAAGTCCGTCATCTTTCGGGGTGTGGAGAAACGATGGTTGTGCCATCAAATGTTCAGATTTTATACTCTCGACTAAGCAGATATAAGTGCCGTGCTAAACCGACGACGCATGTAATTGCGATGGTTACGGTACGCGCACTTTGTCATTTGAGTACACGTAGCATCAATGTAGCATCATCTGATTATAATCGCGGATATGAGCAAGCATAACATTCGATTAGTCTCGAACGTTCAAACCAGACAAGTTTGAGTTGAACACACCCGCACTGGCAGAACCCGGCGTTCCAGCGACATAAGACGCACGTCAGACTCACACTGCGTCAGGCCCACCTTGCTTTCTCACGTACCGTCACCCTTTTCATTCTTATTGAGAAACTAGGGGGCGGCATTGCCGTTAGAGCAGGGGTCGGCAGCCGACAAGCTGTGATCATGCTAGCCACGAATATGGTGAAACCTACTTGGTTCATGTGCTGACAAAGCCGTGGAAACTTGAAAGGGTCCTTGGTCACTGGTGCGTAGGTCTTTCTCTTACCTTTGGGAGGTCCACCGTGATCTAGGACCTTGCTTGGTCGGGCTCGGGTAATACTGATAATGAATCGTTGCTACGTTGCAGTTGTGATTATACAAGTACAGCCTCAGGTAAGGTAGGGCTCGTACAAAACCGACCAACCGTGACCTACTGTGACCTAATGTGACTATACTAATTGGCAGCCGGCGGACGGCGTCACGGCAGTGTTCTATGTTTGGCCTGAAGTATGCTACACACATGTACAACATCAAAAACTTCCACTACATCTACTTTATCACAATTATAACTCCTGTGAACTGTGCCAAACAGCTTTCTCAATGATCCACAGGAGTCTGTTTTTTTTCTTTTTCGTGAATCTCTTGAGCCTTTGTCCTTTCTGTAGTTTTGTCACACTTTGTATACTTTGTCACATGATGTTGGTTGGTTTTGTACAAGCCCTACCTTAAGTAGACATGTAGAATTTTTGAGAACTGCTACAGAGTCGACTAACAATCATTTTAGATGACCGCCACTTTTTCCTTCCCCTTCTCGTTCGCGGTTTCATCGACACGAACCTTCTTTGCAAGCGGAAGTTCACGAGGGGGCGGAGTATGATAGGTTATGGTCAGGAATTGGACCAGACCGATGTGTAGATGCGGCTGATGTAGTTGGGCGGCCGATAATTGAAACACCAGGATTTTTTGCGAATACAACGTTGGTTAGTTCGTCTGGAATATCGCCAACCCAGATATCATCAATACAGAGTTTTGTTGACATCGACTCGGACTTCATCAAGACAGGTACTATTACTACAAGAATGTCCGTCGTCTTTATCCACTACTGCGGTCCTCTGTCATATAACAACATCTCATCCACTAGTTTGGTGAGGACGACCTTGATATGGCCTAAGAATCCCGCAGAACCATGTAGAGGGGGGCCATTTGTATGACTCGTATCAGTGATTTCCTTTGTTCATGTGCACATCACATCCGATGTCATGTTGATAGAAAACCCCATTAATTATTGATACAGCCGATCCAGATTTGAGAAGTCTGACTGCTGGTGTATTCCTCCAAAAGTTCACGAGTTTTCTCACTTTAATCCCTGTTTCCATAATCTATCCCAAATCCGAATGGTCTTATTAGTTTCCCCTACCCAGACCAACTGAAGGGAGATAGTCCTGGCGGGGTGTCGGAGCGATCTGACTGGAGATCGTTGCTCCATGCGGCCGTTGGTAAATGAGGAATATGAGATTAAGTAGATAACCTCTCCAGTGGAGATGAAACGCTACCCCTCCAAGTCTCTGACAGGCTCCTTAGGCCCTTAGGCAAGTACTAACTAGCGCAAGTTGGATTCCTGGAAAAGGTATGTTGCGTTTTTCCTCGATCGAGCTAGCGATTTGAAGCGGAATCCTTTGTTACCATCTGCAACGCCAAGGTCTGTTGGGAAATCACATTCTTTGATAATGCCATTTATGTTCCCAAACGTTCAGCTCATGGTGTTATCGATATTCACTTCAATACACGGCCATCTTACTGAAAGTAGTACCCGCTTTTCAGAGGGACAAGACAACAAGGCGTTTAGCTATACATAGAGGGGTTTATATCTGCTGAGTGGTGTACCCTACGCGCGCTCTTCGTCTCACAATGAGCCTGGTATTTACCATCAGAAACCCCTTCCTCGACCTCTTCCCCGACCACGCCCACGGTCCATCCCTCGTCCCCTTCCCCTTTCGCGTCGCTCTTCCTTCTTCCTGCCTTTTGGCTTCGGCGCGTCATCCACTAAGAGGGTATCTAGAGGAAGTGCATCAGGGAGCGCGAAATACCGGATGTTGTTACCACGAATAGATAGGGAGTCGAGGGATGTTGGGTCCCGATTACGGGCTGTCATCTTGACAGTTTTGACGTGGGTGTTCATCTGCATATCGACACCTGCAAATAATTAGAGGGTTGTAAAACTTGAGTAAATGAGACGATTAGACGAACCAGTGATTGTTCCATGGACTAGGGAGCCATTCTTGAGCTCGATGGTCACAGTCTCATTATTGAGTTTCATCAAGAATCTGATGAAAACAACTTGGGGTCAGCGCCCGACCCTTGCAATGCTCGAATAGTGAAAACTTCTGGGGTCAGTTCAATATCATAGAAGTAAGCGCGATATTCACCTTACAAGCTTCATGGTGAATATCAACGTTGATGTTGACCCAGTTGTCAATGTTGTGTGGACGAGTTTAAAGTCGATCACGCAAAAAGCCGAGTCGAAGGAAGCTGTGTTCCAGGAACACAATCAACACAGCTTTTAGACTTAGATAACGACTGGTCTGTAGCATCCTGGAATCATCTCCTTCACCCTCTCTAGCTTTAGGAGCCAGAAACGATATTTCTTTCACTTTCGACCTAATGCATGTCTCTATCCTGGACAAAACGGAAAACATTGTTGGGTTCGTTACTCAATAGCTTGGATGATGATGAAGAAGGCCTTGCCTTGGATCGTATTTTGCATGGTCAGCGGATCATAGGAAGGACTGGTAAGAGCCGGTCGCATTTTGACAGTATTCAACTCACAACCTCCGCTGAAATAGCGAGAACTGCAGAGATAGAATCTCTCCGTTTCTCAGATGGTGACCTTATCGTG
This sequence comes from Suillus subaureus, assembly GCF_016647635.1. Classification (NCBI taxonomy): domain Eukaryota; kingdom Fungi; phylum Basidiomycota; class Agaricomycetes; order Boletales; family Suillaceae; genus Suillus; species Suillus subaureus. The sequence goes on along the minus strand of NW_024538579.1, from coordinate 552,459 downwards.
CTGGGCACACTGGACCATGGCCAATTCGGAATGGTAAGTGCGTAAAGAACATGTGTTGCGTATACACTGATTTGTCTGTTCAGATTGACGTAGTGACGTGCCAGCTCAATGGTCGTGTATATGTTCGCAAATCTATTGAGAAATATTTTGCCCAGCGGACTCGTGAAGTAACACCTGTTTTACCATCAACGGCTTTTCCATACTGAGAAATTCTGCAGCAATGCTCTCCACAGTTGGAACGGGATATTCTTCTGCGCGCGAAACGTGAGCGCTCTGCGTGGGCTCCGCACTTATTTTGTGCATTCCAGACCTCCACTCACCTCAACATTGTCATGGATTATGCCGAAGGAGGTACATTATGGGATGTACTTGAGTCGAGCCCTGAAGGTAGAGTTCATGAGGCAGACTTACTTTGGTGGGCTCCTCAGGCAGTCTGCGCCATCAACTGGTGTCATTCCCAGGGTTTTGTACATCGGTGAGGGCCACCCTTTAGTATTCCGTACCCATATCAACGCAATGCAGTGACATCAAACCCCAGAACTTCGTTCTTACAGCAAGCAATCACATGCTTCTAATAGATTTCGGCTCTGCTGCGCCTCTTTCACCTCCGGAGCCTGACGGGAGTCAGCCAGTCCCGAAACAATATACCCTTGTTCCTTGTGGTACTTGTGATTACATTTCTCCCGAAGTTCTGCAAGCCCATGAAGATGCCCTCCTTGCGCTGGAGTTATCGGACGACAATGTTTCTCCTCTTTCAGTCTCCAAGGAGGCTGGTTCGTATGGCTCGGAGGTCGATTGGTGGAGCCTCGGCGCAATGTTGTACGAATTGACATATGGAGTGGCCCCTTTCTTCGCTAAAGACATCCGAACTACTTATCTGAGGATTTTGGACTACCAGGTACTGCAGTGTCATAGATCTCGCTTGTACCTACATTGACCCCTCGTTTTGGACAGACGAGCTTGCGCTTCAATGTAGCAATTCCCGTTTCTGAAAAACTACAGGAGTTACTTAGCAGGTCTGTTGTGCAGTTATTCATGCTGCCATCACTCAAACCACATGGATACAGACTTCTCACTGATCGGCATCATCGTCTTGGGAGATGTAGCGTGCTAGAAATAACAGAGCACCAGTTTTTCGGAAACACAGACTGGTCTTGTGTAGATTCGCGTGAGTCTTGGATATCAACAGTTCTCCTTATATCCATTCTTTCTTGCGTAGGCTCTGCACCGTCTGACATCCATGTGCCGCAATTCACATATTCTGCATCAGTAGCACCCGTCTCACCCATAGAGCTCCCGGATCCCACGGATGAAGAAAATTCGGAGCCCTTTGCGTTCTCTGCTTTATTTCATTCTTCCCCAAACACTTCGCTTGGAATATCAATTTTGCGGGACACGCCTCATCATATATCTCCCCGAGCCGAGTCGGCCTTCATCGGATTTTCGTGGGGTCCTACTGAGGACGTATTCCTTCTGCCAACCAATTCATCTCGAAAATACGAGACAGGCAGATTGGCCACCCCTCAGCCTTTACAGGTCACTTCCGGGAAATCTAGTCCTCATCTACCACTCAAAGCTTCCAGCGCTCCCACGCATTTCTCCGCTTTTGCAACACCTATTCGTCCCCATAGTTCTTCAGCATTTCACACCCTTCCCCGCACGGGCACTGTTCGGCGTACAACTCAGCGGCGCGCTGTTTCAGATCGTGAAGCCATGAAGCAACTCGTGGAATGCATCGGTATGAGCGCCAGGAAAAAAGTCCTCGCCAGCGGCCGCAAGCCGCGCTTGATACAGTCCTCTGGCCAAAACTTCTCAAACACCGTCCGAAAAGAGCTGCGTTTTGATGTCCAGCCCATTATTACCAACAAAACCTATGACTCCGATGACTTCCCAGCCGTGGTGGTTGCTTCGGTATCCGAGGAAGCAGAAGAAACCGAGTCGGATGGACCACCAAGTCCCAGCCCAAGTCCACGCCCCGGCTCTGCAATGTCCATACTCAGCCGAAGAAGCGTCACACCCACAATGTCTGGATCCTATTCTGCTCGTTTGTTACACCTCCCCTCTACTACATTTACGGCGAGCAGTAATCTGCAAAGCGACGAGAACATCTTTGAATCGCTGGAAAATAGGCACGCCGCTCTGATGTCTGATTTGACAGCGATTGAAGGGCGCCTGAACCGCATCTCTATGTTGTTATCGGTGGAGACGCCTAAGTCCTCCATTAACATCGGTTAAAAGGGGTATGTTTGCAAGACGTTCATCTTATACAAGCTGACTGTTCAATGACTACTTTTATTTCGTTGCTAGGATATTTCATCGGAGCGATCCGTATCACCGGCCTGCGAAGTGGAGTTGGTGCGTGCTGTCGTGTATGAAATCCACGGTCAAGTTGACGACAGCTGGCACAATTTCAAATTCGAGCGACCGTGCGACCATATATTACAATACTACTATGTGTACGTCGTACAAGGACCACATCCACATGCACGTGTTCTGATGTTATCCGGCTGACGATATCTCATACACCATAATTTCTTTGGAAATCAGCGCGGAAGCTGCCTCTTGTACATCATCTAACACTCTGCCTGTTCACATGCCCTTAGGCAATTGTTGACGTAATTTCCCGAAGTGGTCCTGAACCGTCCACAATGCTACAAGAACCGGAAAAGATCTGTACTGGTATGCGTGGTCATCCTCAGTCCTATTTCCTCTTTGGCGCTCGGACCGCCCATCCGCACCACTTCGTGTCGCTATCCTGTAGGAACAATTCTCCGAGCTGACAGTTATTTCGTAGGTCCCCGAGAAAACCCACCCTGTCGAACGGCTGGCATAGAACAAGATCATTCTTCCCGCCCTATTCAGGACGTGCAGCCGAGCTTCTTTGAACCCTTCCGTACTTTCGCACAGTGCCTCTGATCAAGCTCAAACATCTAATTTTGGTTCTGCTTCTCCTGATCAACAACATTTATTAAGGATATGGGATATGTGCTACAATCTCCCAAATCATGAGCGCCCTTGTTTTTGGACGAGCCATCTCGAAATCTCTGTTGACGCTCCATCTCTTCACGCAGAATGACATTTTGACGACGATCATTCCAACGGTAAATACTAGCGTCTTCCAGTGACTTCCTGTTCTGAGATCATGAATGCAGACACTTTTCGCACTGGTGGCAGCCCCCCTCTGCAGCCCCTATCGGTGTGTTCATGTGGTTTGGTGGATTTGGCTTCACCTCCTCCATTTCAACGTTGCGAATCAAATAATTGATCCAGCAGAAGATGGCAGGAATAAAGCTAGCCGGCCAATACCGGCGGGATACATCAGTTTGCGAGACGTGGTCTATCTACGCTGGTGCCTGGTCCCCACATGCTTGGTATCATCAGCATTCTACAGTGTCCAAGTGCTTAGCGCAAGCCTAGCGATAACTGTGCTCACTCTTTGGTATAATGAATTCAAAGTCCATAGCCATCATTGGTTTTCAAAAAACTTGATGACTGGCTTAGGATACGCTTGCTTCCAGGCCGGGGCCACCCTCATTGCAAGTATGTAGCTGACATCAGATAAGACAACACCTACTGACCGTCGCAACCAGGCAGAGATATGTCGCGGCTAGAGCCTAATGCTCTCTTAGCTGTGTTGCTTAGCATTGCTATGTTTGCCACCACGCTCCAAGCACAGGACTTCAAAGACCAGGAAGGAGATCGCTCCATAGGCAGACGAACACTGCCAATCGCACATCCTTCTCCAGCTCGTGTGTCCATGTTTGTAGGACTTCCGATGTGGTCGATTTGTCTTACTCAGGTCTGGGGGATGGATGCATTCTCCAGCGTCGCATTCGTATTTTATTCTGGACTTGTCGGATTACGGTTCATGGTGTGTAAGACAACTCAAGCGGACCGTCTGTCGTGTAAGCTGTATAGTGTGAGTCATACCATCATCTGTAATTTCGACCTGACTGAATACTTTCCGAAGCTTTGGTTTTCTGTCGCGCATTTACTTCCTGGTTACTGGCGTTATTTCCATGAAGCACGCATGCATATATCATAGTGTTTACTGAGCTAGAGGCTCGATTCAAGGACATTTTACTCTGGACCTGTGGACATCACAATTTGTTACGCCAACCAAACACACCGAATCACTTTTGTTGTACATAATGTAGTCCTTAATGCATGTATTATTTATTGGCATGATTTGTGCCAGCAGCTACCTTCATCACCGCTATAAACCCGATGAACCAGTGGACGAAACGTGAGGTACGTGCATGGAAAACGAGCTGCGAACCCTGAAAGGGGCCCCACACCTAAGGATGAGTTTCATATTCACTGCAATACTATCTGCCATCTATGCCCGTTCTTCTGAATTACATCACACTTGTCACCTGGGGCGAAGATAGGTCGGACACTTGTGGAGCACGTTAGGTTATTCTAGAGCTTGTAGATGGTTGCTTACGGTCTTCTGTGGCATCCATCAAGGATAAATCAGCAACATTGACCCTTGCTGCCGCGGATGCAGCTTTGCGGTTGACCTTGGGCAATAATGGGACAAGACCAGTTCGTTTTATCTCCGGGCCCATTGTACCCAGGTATCTGCAATTTCAATCAAGGTAAGTAATCGTTTGCCCAAACGGAAATTCTCAAAACCTTTGAGTTTCGTAACTCCAACAATGGTTTGCTCGAGCCCATGTTGCCATCCCATCAAGATACTCCTTGACTAGAACATCGGTCAAAGGTCCCCATGAAGGCACTTTCGCAAGACTGTCAGTGAACCTTTTCTCAACTTCAGCGTGATAGCGTGCTGCCCAGGCCATCGCACCGCTTCTGTCGAGGCCGAGTTCCACCATGACAATAGTGATCAAATTATGGTTCGCGTCCCCAGTTGCTTGCTCTCTATTGTACGAGATCATGTCCTGTGAATGTTGTTAGTAGCCGCAGATAACGTCTTTAATGCGAATTTACATTGTCAATCAACATCAACTCTGCAATGCATTCAACCAGTTTGACAATGATGGGATGATAAAATACTTCATCGGGAAGATCCATTCCCATTTCATATATTGCGATGACAGGTTTAGTAGCGCATGTATCCCGCCGGAGCTTGATATAATCACCAATACTACGGCAATGAGCCTCGTCGCGGTCGAGAGCCTCAACAACTACTGCACGAAGGTATGCGGTATAGCTATAAATGAAGTGACGTTGAAAAGGCAGGGTTGTAGTCTGAATCGCACGAGCCCAAAATCTACGCAAAAATTCCTTGAACTTCAGAATGCATGATTAAACAATTTGAAGATACTTGCTGTCGTACGATTTCACCAAGAATACATTCGCCTTCTGGTCGTGTTTTATGAGGATTGTGTAGGGCATCGATGACGATATCCACCATTGCTTCAGCAACTGCTGCATTTTCAACGTCGGTGTACTCATCTACAATGATGAGGACGTTGATAAACTCGCAGGCGATTCGAAGGTGTTCTATGTAGCCAGAATATAATCAGAGGTGTGCAGTTCGCAGGAACCCAAGCTAGGGTCGAAGACGAACCTCTTGATACATTGGGATAACTCAGTGCCGCTAAACGGGCTACAAAAACAGCAGGTATCCACTATCAACCATTAAAGAGTTATGAGCAAGTAAAACAGAGGCCGAACCAGAATCACATTTGTCGAATGCTTCCTGTGATTCAGCACTCAGAGCCTTAAATTCACGGAACGAAGCATCGACTTCAGCTTTCACAACTTCGAAATGAGGATTCATCGCACGAGGCCAGGGCCAGTTGGTCATGGTGTCTGGAAGGTAGATTACCCTTGGACGCGTATCCATTGTACGCTAGAGCCTAGAGACACTTTTCGATGATGAGTGGAACAGGAGAAAGGTTAATACTGGAGTCCAGGACTTGTAGCCTTATAATGGAGTCCCACCTGAAATGACCGGTCAGATTGGTCAAGAATGATCAAAAAGTGGTCTGATACTGAGTTAATATACATATATATGGCCTAACTTCAAGTTGGATACGAAAGCCACAACTATGCCATCATCCCAGCTGGATGTTGTGACGAAGACTGAGCTATTGTGCCGGTTATCAAGAGATTGCAAAGAGAAGAATGCGAGATGGGGAGGTAGTTCGTATATCGGTTGTTTTCGTTGATCAAATTGTGATTGGTTCAGGTCCGGCGCTTATATTCACCCCTAATGTGCCCGCAGTGCTAAACGGATGCTGTGCACATGCCATTGGGTGTCACTGGCACTGAAAGTGTTCACACGAGAATGTTGACTTTTGAGGGATAATAGACCAGTACTTAGGATTCAAACGAAGCGTGAACTGTCTGAACTAAAATGTATCCGGGGAAACAGGATCAACTGTCCTACCAGTAGGTAAAAGCTAGTTTATATACTGTAGGACGTGGAACTAAATAAAACGACAAGGTTAATGAAAGAAAGAAAATGGGGATCTGCGTGATTGCCAACGAATATTGGGAGTTACCACATACTGCGCAATTTTAGAGTACAGTATAGGTTAAACAGTTGTGAACAACGTTAACGTGGGGGTAAGACACCCGCATCAAAACAGGTATGGGATTGCGGACAAAGCCCTTCGTCGTCAATAAACGCTCCGCAGTCCTGCCGAAAACTTCCATATTACATGTAGTTTCGCCCTCGAAGAGCTTGGAGGTCTCGTCACAGTGTTGTGTAGTGTAAGCACGACAGATAGCTGCGAAATCCAGGTAGTATACGAAGACGCGATATGCGCTTTCGATTGACTCGCAGCTAAAGTGACACTAGGTTGGCGAGTCGCATTAACGCCGACGCTGCACCTCTCGTGTGTCAAGCTAGAGTAATCGGGCAGAGTCATGCTATAGTAGCAGTAGCAGTTTGGCTTAACCCCAAAATCAGCATATGCATATGATAAAAACAAAGGGGTGGAAAATACAACATACGAATAAAGAAAATCCCCATGCTATGACACATGCAACTACAATATTTCTAGCGTCCTGACGTTCATCATGTCATCGATGATAGAAGCTATGTTCTTGACCTGCGCAATGATATTGTGATCCGACGCGATTCTCTTGTACTCCAAACCACGCTGCTGTGATAAGAAAAGTGCACCAAAAGGCTGTCCAAGGCGAACGATCAACCTCAACGCTCTCTCGTTTGCTTCCAAATCAACCGGCGCATGGAGGCTATCTGGCGAATCCATTGAAGCACTACGCTCAGGGGACTGGGACCAAGCTGGTGACATGGAATAAACCTCCGAACACTGGTCTGACAGGCCCGGAGACCCTGGTGAGGGTCGTGTTGTTATGGTCTTGTCATTCGCAAAGTCAGGCAGCCTGAGGTTACAACGATTCCACGGACGACAAGCAGGAATGTCTGTTGGGTAGGTCTTACCGACGAGAATTGACTCACTCTGGCTTTTGTGGTCACTTGCAGGTCGTGAAGCCCGTCTGCCTTGACATAGTAGGTAAAAGATGTGTCCTGGCCATGGTCACGGCTCCGTCTGACTTCTGTGACGCGAAATGCGATGCAAGGAAGTTGCAATCTGGAGTTCGCGAAACGGGGGGCGCTGAGGTTGTCAAGGAGGGTATACAGTTTCAAAGCTGACTCCATAGCCACAGTGTTTCTCAGCGTGGAAACAGATGTCTGCATCTCGTCCTCGGACAGAGATGACAACGTGCATGGCGGGGCTTTGTACGACATAATATCGGCTGGGAGACAGCTATTAAATGAGGATGATTTTCCGACCCAGTCAAGGACAACAGTGTCGCCCGACCGAGCGACGATTTCTTGTAAGAGCCGGCCAAGCGCATTTTGCTTCGTTTCACCGTAAAGAATAGGTAGATGAACGCGGAAGATGCCGAACAACGAGCATACAATGTCTTCCTCTAACGTCGTGACACATCACTGCAGAAAAAGGCAGATTATGTCTGGGACGGATGTGGCAAAAACCTCCAGATCTGTAGCAAACTTGTGCAAGATTTTTGTCAGGTCCGTTGTCACTGTAATGTCAAACGATTGGTCGCAATTTTCGTGTATCCGTGTCTCATTTCACGTAGGTTCTTGCGTGACTCGTTCGCTCTATAATCCTCGAGCATGTATGCCAAATATTGATATTATTTATTATATAATAAATTTTGTCCTACTTACCAGTACCCCCAGCTGCCAGCTGCAGCCCGCTATAGCTCACCAATTACTGCTTGTGCTGCGAATCATTGGCCACAGCAACAAGCAGATCATATAGCAGTACTAGTGGTGAATCTCAGATGTAGTTACAAGCACTGTAAGATGTCTGAGTAATGGTACAGTTGAATTCTCCCCCTCATGATGTCTGCGAACCTTGCAAGACTCAATGCCACAATTGTCGCCCATGAACAGCTCAAAACAAAATTTTCGACCTTTAAAGACCAAGCAGAAAAGAAGTTTCAGTTCCTATACAACGAGAACAAGCTTCTCAAAGCCAAAAATTCGCACCTGAAGTTGCAACAGAAAGATGCAGACAAGCGATTGTGACGCATTGAAGCACAGGTTGGCATTGAGTATATTCAAGCTGGTGATGATGCAGATGTCGAGAATGATGAGGGTGAGCAGATAGATGATGGTGGGCAGCAATCTAGCACAAATGTGAAGGCGGAGAAGGATGATCAGCAGCGTGCAAGTGATGATGCACTGAAGAGCAAAATATTCAAAGTACATACCTTTTAGTATGTCATGCAGCAAAAAAAACTGAACCAAACACTGGAATGAAGGACCTAGTAGGTGAAAGCTTCAAAATTCTGCTAGGCCTCCAGAAACTCGATGCACAGCACTTACCTGGCTACCCAATGGGTATCGGAGAAGGGACAGATAAATGGCTGAAAGATCCTGCTACAGGGAAAGACTTGATTTGCTTTGACTGGTGGGTAGGAAAGCACAATGACAGTATCAACACAGCAGGTTTGCAGAGGGTAGTGGATTGGATCCATCTCGTGGGACCACAGATGGGGGATGCAACGAAGGGAATTCTCCTTGCAATCCTTCCTGGCCAAATCGAAAAAAGTGTGTGGTCAAAATATATGTGAATGGTGGGTGAATACAGAAAAGCAGACAAGAAAAGGAAGCGAGTAGATGAAGATGATGACCTGGGGGACGACGTGGAGATTGTTGATGGAGGTTTGGATTGTGTGCACATGAATTCACATGTTCAATCAGTATGTGTTTTCTGTGGTAATGAGATTGTACTTACTGGTCATTCCATCAGAAACTTGATGTGCACAAGAGGAAACACAGATCAAATGAATGTGATGAGAAGTGGCAAGACCCTAAATACGACTCAGCATTCATTTTAAATGTGATGTCAGATGATGAAGATGACCCAGAACAGCATCCAGGTGAAGCACGCACCTTCTTGACAATGGAGCCAGAATGGCGAAGCCTTGAGGTAAGTGCTGTCACTGATGCTGTCAATGCCATAAGCACTTACTGTATTTTGTTAGTTGTCCATGCTCTTCACAGCCATAGATGAGGTAAAAGACCTGTGACCTGACCAAGCCAAGTTAGTGAAGCAGTGGAGAAGAGCAGCTGAACAAAAGACAGGCCCACCACCTCTTGCACAAACCTTGGCCACACATATATGTTCATGGATGGTCAAGACTGTAATCCTTGAGGAAAATGCAGACTGGTTTGACTCTGGGCGTGTTGCTCACAGCGGTGAAGCATGGGGTGAAGAGGAGCCGAGGGAGCTGGTGAAGGATAGGAAAGGAAAGGGGAAGGCTCAGGACTCCAGAACTGCCAAGAAGGTGATTGTGCGCCAATGAAACACTGTCAATGAGGCTAGTATGAGCGTGCTTGAGACTGCGCAGCAAAAGCTTGGCAAAATTCTTGAAGGTATCAATGATATTGATATTTTATTCAACTAAGTTTTAAAAATAGAGTCCTACCTAGCTTGCAATGTCACCATCTTCGTCTGAATCACTGCGCAACCAGTTATCATCAGCTTCAAGCCCAGTCTAGAGGTAAATGAGTTTGGGAATAAGGAAAAATCTTTCGTAGGACTCACCCGGTCAAAGGACTGAACTACCCACAAGGACTTCTCTTCTGCAAGGACATTGGTTGTGATGGGAATGATTGCTACTGCACATGAAAGTTGACTTGATGTGATTATCTCGAGTGGTCCAAAGATATTCTCGTAAATGATGTTCACACCAAGATCAGTTGCGCTAGAGTACAGTTCAAGGAGTTAATAAAATATATGAGTGAATGAAAAATGCTCACAAATGATCCCACAGCATTACAGGAATTTTATTGTCAGATACCATCTTCTGAACAGCAGAGCAGTAGAACACTTGGTCAGGAAGGTGTATTTCAAAATGATATATGATTTTGCAAGGGACACATGTGTCATGCATCAAGACACCTGCAAACTGGTCAGCGTTTGTTTGAGTTGCAGTTGCAGACCTGAATCAGATGCCATCCTTGACAATGAAGGGGAGAACCTTTGCTGACTGACTAGTGAAGAGAACAGTAGTGCCTAGCTCCACTGTCATATCATCAACAACATTGAGGTCAGGAAACTTGTGCTGCGAGAATCCAACAAGCAGTTGATATACCTGCGGATGCTGAAGGCCCCGTAAGCTGGTGAATTTCGTCTTCGAAGTGAGCCATGGAGGCAAGATAGAACTGGCCGTTCTCAACGTTAATAGGATGTTCAAGTTGACTGTTCTGTTGAAACTCACCTGATGTAAATTGAGCAATTTGAGTGTGTAATGTGCCGCGATCAAGACCCTTTTGGTCAATGGCCTGTTGGACAAGTTTATGTTCCTTGTCGGATGCCCCTTCGGGTAAAGAAATAGCCTATTATTTGAAACTATAAGTATTGTTGCAAGGCAAGAACGAACTTACAAGTTCATAAAGTCGATGTTTTTCAACCCAATCATGCGCTAATGAGTATTCCATCTCACCACCTCCATGTCCATTGAGGTTCATGTCCTCTAAGACACCATTGAAGTGTTCGAAGCCAAAGAGCCACGTGGCATATGCAGGTCCATATTGGCGGAAGACAAGGGAGTAATGCATGGCAAGATGACTGTTGATTGTTTGATGGACACCGAGCAACTCGAGACCTTGACAATAGAGTTGTAAGTATGCTTGACCTCAATCTATATCATTGATTGATATTGCTTTGCTAGTGAGGATTCACTCAGACACAGAGAGATGGAGAACGAGTTTGTATATCGTTCGTAAATCACATTTGAAAGTTGGTTGGGGCTTTGCAGATGCAGGTACTGGTGGTGCGGAGGCCTTGATTTCGTCATGATGATCTCGCCAACATAGCCACAGTATGAATGGATATATGCTCGAGAGACGTCGCCATTGATCAGCCTTGGGGAGCCCATGATCATCAGCAAGCTAAGAGTGCAACATCAGCAAAAACGGTCAGGTATACCATATACATCAGCCAAGAGATCACATTTTTGGGAAGGCGTCCAATTCCTGATGGCCAGATAACTGAATTGATGGAGTTTTGAAACAGGTCCCAACCCATGCTATTGAGGAGATGTCCTGCCATAACAATATCAAATAGAAAGCGCTTGACAAGTGCTATGTATGGAAGAAAAGACTTGTCAGCTTACAATTCAAAGCAGAACAAAATACCATAAAAGTTGTGCATAAAGTCGATCGGTGAATGGCGCATTGGTAGCCAACCTGGCAGCTCATTGAGAATGGAGTATCGGACTCCATGCTCATCAAGAATACTCTTGCAAGCAGCTTTAGTTGTAGATAACTTTGAACGATGTGCATGCTCAAGTAGTTTCCAGTCATCCCGCATATGTGTCATATCCCACAATCCGGACCCACATTCCATCATATTCCCACACCTTCCGAGCCTACATCCGGACCCCACTTCATATCCAGCTCATTCCCAGATCCCCTTCCACTGTGCTCCATACCTCAGCAGGATCAACTATGCTCCTGATTTACCCCTGAGCTCCAGACCTCCAGATCCTCACTGCTAGCCTGATCCATACAACCCTATCCTGTCCACCCTATGCGCACTCCATCCAGCAAGACATCCAGACTTCACCTCATCTCGGATTCCAGACTATATCCACCTTCTCGTATTCCGGTCCTGTATCCACCTTGTCTTCCGGATCCCCAGATCTCCGGACCTCCAGATATTAACTCCGGACCTATTTCCACCCTCTGTCCAATATCCTGTGCCTATCCCCATTTAGGCATTCTCTGCCTTCCAGCTTTTGGTTACCTCTTGTTTCATCTTGCTTATTGATCCTTGTATGAGTCCTCATCTCTGAGTTCATTTACTTATGTTCCAACTTACTTACTAATGTGTTTCCACATGCTCGTACATAGCCTTGCTCCTTTGCTTACTGATCCCCTCAGATATTGTTCAGTATATAACCCCTGTAGATACTCCTGTAGTTCCTCAGTTTGAATATCAACTTAGACTTGCCCAATCCTCTCTCGGACTTTGGTCCACCTAAGTCTGTCCTACCCATCAGGCCTAGGGATTGATTCCCTAGGCCAGAGCTCCACCTTTCCGGCACTTTCCCTCTTTCTGGACTTAGGTCCAATCCCTGTCTCTCTGACTCTACCTTAGGGTAGTCCACCTCTGTTTGTTTCTACATCGGACTTCGTCCAATGTAGCCCCTATTCCTTCCAGACCTCCAGATGTCCTGTCCTTCAGATGTTCCGCCCTCCGTACCTTCGGACGTTCTGTCCTCCTAACCCTTGGACATCCTATCCTCCTGTCCTTTGGACATCCTGCCCTCTGTACCTTCGGACATCCTGTCCTTCATACCTCTGGACATCCTGTCCCTCTGTCCTCTGTCATCCTGCCCTCCTGTCCTCCTGTCCTCCTGTCCTCCAGACCTTCAGACCTCCTATCTCTCCATCCTGTTTCCTGTAGAAGTATTACCTTGCAGTGGGAACTCTCCTGAGCACTTCCTGTGTTCCTCCGGAACTCTCCCGCGCTCCTCCGGACATTTCCTGCGCTCCTCCAGAAGTCCTCTAGCGCTCTCCAGTAGAGTAGCCAGCCTCCGGAAGTCCTCTGGACTTCGTCGGACCATCATCGGACCTCATACGAAATGAAGGGCACATACTCGGGTAAGGGGCACAGCGTACGAGCTGAGGCCAAGCCCCTCTGAGTCAGTCTCTCTCTCCTTTGAGCAACATGGTTCTTAACAATATGAAAATCTTGATAAGTTTGAGCAATAACCATAGGCAGTTTTCAGAATTAGAGACTAGACGTACTTGTAATGTCATATGCCACCGAAGAATCAATGTCAATGAGAGAAATGAAGCAAAAATTGCAGGGGTGAGTCTTGTGGCTATGTCCCGCCATTCCGGTCAACTTGCGGGTCGCAGGAATATCCAAATTTTCGCATAGAACAGCTGCATGAACCTCACGGGGGCGCTGAAATCCATACATACACATATAAAGGCCTGACTCATAATTAGAGAATCATGTCAGGTGGAGAAATGAAGGTACCTTTGTATAGACAATGGATATCATCCATAAGGGGCTCAAGACAGTAATTGAGGTTCTTGAGACTTGGTTCCTTGGGTCCTGGGATGACAAGCGCCAGGTGGACATTGTGCATGAGGTATCTTACTGATTGGTGTAAGTTATTGAAGGAAATATACACTGCACCCAAGGAATGAGGTCTACCCTCAGTGATTCCAAACCTTTACAAAGATTCAGATCTATTACTACCATCGTGACATTGAGGGGAATAAGCTTACCAGTCAATGTTGAGTGTCATACTGAGTCCAACGTCACAGCAAACAAGCGGATGCCATGAGCCTGGGGACTCCTTGATATCTGTGATGCTGCCATCAGGTAAACATACCCGCTTGAGACCAACTTCGAGCTTCATCCACTCAGTGCCGTCATGTATATCATGCATCAAGTCATCATCTGAGAGCTCTGTGCAATTGATATCTTGAGAGGTGTCTCGTAGATTGGTGACAAATGTTGACCTCAGAAGGAAGCGCTGTACTGCTTTGATTATGGGGCAATAAATGAGGACCTTTACAGGGATACGCTTGAACTGATCTTCGCCTGTTGCAGGGTCTGTATGTTCATGTTTGGCATGATACACATTCCCTTTGCAACAAGAGACCATGCATATAGGGGTGTCAAGTTTCTGAATGTCATCGAGAGAGTAGCATTTGTAGCATACATCGCATATAGGGATCCTCAAAACATAGTCATCTGTTTGGAGTCCTAAGTGTTTCTTCACGGTGATGATCGAGCATCGAGGAATGGGGAATGTCAGTAATGCACCACAAAGCTCAATAAGATCCAGGCCATCTTGAATCTGATTGGTGGCCTTGGTGACTGTCGAAGATCCGATAATGTGAGCAATCGCTGCCTGCAGGTAAAGTAGTCGAACAGGAGGTGTCTGTTGAAAAGCAGGAATGAGCTCTTGAAGCAGATCCTCGTCATCAGCACCAGAGCCAGCATGGTTCATCGTGGGAGGGACTGGGTTGTCAGCACTGGGATTCATCGGTGCATTATCAACATTTTCGATGAACTCAGGACTGGTGGATTGTGGGTGAGATGGTGGAGACAGAGAGCGAGGGTGATCAAGATCATCATCATAAAAAATGTCGTTGTTACGACTGTTGCCTTCGTCCAATAGAGTCGTGTCATCTTGGTAGTAGTCAAAATCCAGATCTTGAATGTCTGTTATAACGTCATGCGAGTCTTCCACAATGAGGTTTGGTGATGGAGGTAAACTCGAGGAATAGACTGTTGGACTTGTATCCATTGAGTCCAGAAGGTTGTCATAACTGGGATCCTGCTCAGGGACATTGTTTGAGTTTCGGAGACTGGGTCCATTGGTACTAGTAGCAGCGATTGAGTTGTTCTGATGTTTACTGTATTCCTGGGCTGCCCATCATGCATTCAACAGGTCCATGTCTTGTTCTACATGTCTTCTCCGAGTTCGTGGAGTGACCATAGTAAACTGAAGGACAGTCTTCCCGCATTTCGTGCATTGGCAGGGTACAAGTTCCTCCTGATTGAAGGATTTCCTTGGTCAGCGAAGTAGATATCTTCATGGTCCTTACCTTTCTACCCATGGTTCGAAGATTACAAGCAATGGGTGAGACAGCTACACAAGCAAGTCATAGACTTGAGAACTACGACGTCGACGCGACGTGACACGACAGCCTCGTAAACGTCACGCGCTCGAAGATATCAAAAACAAATATGTTTTATATAAATGCTATGTCAAAATATACATGCATGATACCTTAATTAAGCTTGAGCTTATCCTAGGCTCGAGGACAACGCATAGAATGTTGCCAGGATTTGGTCATAATGAGAGGATTAGTATGAAGTTTTAGCGTTGCTATGATGTGAGTAAAATGTGCGACGAATGTGGTGCGAATGTCTAGATTCGTGCCAGATGCGTTCCAGACGTAATCTGCGGTTTTCTGCAGTGCGTGTTGACGCCCACTGCAGTTTCTCTCGTGCATCTGTCATGCCCGGATGGAAAGCAATGAGCGCCTGTGCATGTATGCCTGTCGAATATTCTAACTCCTGCATGATAGCGACAGACTCCTTGTGGTTGGGAGAATGGTCATCGAGATACAGTGACCAATCTGCTTGGTAGAAAAGGACGACTATAGAAGCCAAAAACTCCTGGATAGTCCACCCTCGCGTGTTCCAAGCGCTGTTTGCGAGTGCGCCGGACTTCGAAGAAGGCGGAACATCTGATATGTAAACGATGGTGAGTGCTGAGTGTCGATACCAGACAAACATCGAGTTGACTGATCATTGGACCTCAAAATTGTTATTCTGGTCGATGCAGCATGTATCGCTCCACGCCCAGCGATGCCCAGCATCTCGAGCGACTTTGCAGAACATCTGCAACTTCACAACAGTTCCGACTGGGTCCAAATCATACACGACCTTATCCTGAATATCATGTAGCAGCGGCTCCGTACTTTCCCATCTATGCGACAACATAACCCAGCTGAATAACTTCGCGACTACTTTTTTGATGGCATTCGTACGGAGGGGGGCATGCGTCATTGATACATAAAATGTGATGTTCCTTTCCGGGTGAGTGGCGAACAGAAGGTTGACTATCTCGCCACCATTCTAGGCCGTTCCTAACGTCGATTACATAGCGTAGCCGAGAAGTTTCCCTCGATGCCAGACGCCGATAAGCACGCAGCCAGGGTGGGCTCCGCCCCACCGGACAATAAACAAGGATAAAAAAACGTAGCCAGGGTGGATTAGCATGCATGGATATAGATAAGCATTTTGACGACCGCCCCTGACATGTACGATCGCTCACCTATCAACTTGCCATACTGTCTCATACCAGTTAATATGACAGTGTTGAGATTGGAACGTCCCGTGTATGCTGAAGTTCGAACATAGGCCGGAAGAAACGTGCGGAGAGGAGGGGCAGCGTGCGACGCTGTGGAATGATTGTTAAAGGCACAAACCTAGTCCATATGGAGGAAGATGTACATAGGGCTGGTCGCAGACCTGAGCGCTTCATCTACACAGCAAAGTCATTACTGTGAAGCAAACAAGAGAAAAATCCATGGGACACAGTTTTACAAACGGCATAAACGAACGACTGCCCAACTTCCTCAACTCCCAACCAGACACCCATTGATCTCCGGAAATTGAGCACTGGGCTCTTCTGCAAGGTACTTCCCGTGAGTGATAGTGTAGACAGTTGAAGCTGACGACTTGCTCACCAACGACTTCAGGTACCCACAAAGATTTGACGTATTCTTGAATTTCGCAGCACCTGGATGCCCTATCCATCTTGTGAATAAGGATTGGAACTTGTACGCACACTGTATCATGAGCCATGGCTTGTTTGATTCTGACAAGCATCGGATTGAAAGGAGATAGGCCTCTGGACTCACCAGAAATCATTGCCGTTACCGGATAACCTGGTCTGATTCCAAGATCCAGCAAGGTCAATCGCAGGCTCAGGCATCATACTCGTCATCGCAGACTCAGGCTGCCTCCCCCTCTACGTCTGCGATACCCACTGCTCTTGATGCTCATGCTACCGCGCCAGGTGCAGCAAACGTGCAGCCACGACCCCTTCCGTTGCGGACCCGTTTCGTTCTTTTTCTCTGCTGTGCATCTCTCCCGCATGCAGATGGGCACTAACACTGCAACATCTCGCTCTTTTGTAATTATTGTTGTCGTTTTGTTCACGTCTAGAATGTGTATGTTCGATTTTTCAAGGAACGACGTCCTTGATCTCGGGTTGGTTTCAACATGATGCTATGAAGCTTCAATCATTCTCAAGTACACGCTCGTCTATGGCATTCTCTCTCTCACCAACCCACACAATCTTGCAGGCATGCGAGTGTTTCGGCAACAACAACAACAACAACAATTTTCGCTTAGGCTTTTCGTTCAAGCCTTAATGAAGATTACTTACATCGGAACTCGACTTGGACGTTTCAACCTTGATACATTTCTGACGCCAAGCGATGAGGTCCAAAGTACATCAAGACTTCATCGCCAAAGTTCGTAAGATCAAGAGTGGTATGATAACCATGGTATACACCGTCAGCTGAGACCCGCTCTCTAGGGCAACTGCTGCGAAGCTGATGTACAACTGGGGTAGAACAGCACGTCGACGGAACAAAGCATCCCGTGTCATTGTTCTGGGCTTCCCATATGGACTAACTCGACCGTGATAACACGCAGATGTAGTCTTACAGCGGATAGGTGGTTGCTCTCGGGACATAGCCCCTCGAGTCTGCCAGAAAGGAATCAATGTAGCTACTGATCAGTTCTGCACAGAGACTCAGATGGGGGAGCACGGTGAGAAGTGATCAACCATGATGATTCACCTGCCATTCTAACTTCTGACGCTATAGTCAACAAAAAGTTATTTGAGAGGGTGTCCGCGTCTTATAGCATGCGCCTCGTTCACACTGGGATTGGGCCATATCTGTCGTGTGTACGAACAACAACAAATCAAATCAACCTACTAGTGTCAGAGTATGCGCGACCACCCGAACTGAACTAATAAATGAGTATCAGAAGGCAGAGAATTGGAACTGCTAAGAACCTCCTGACAAGTCTGCTAATCAGATGGATGGCGACGTGTTGCAGAAAATCTGGCAGTTGCCTGTACATGGTGCCAAAATGCGAAGTTCCCTTCTGGGTGAGTGGCGAACAGAAGGTCGACTGACTTGCCACCATCCTAGGCCGTTCTCAACATCGATTATGCAGCGTAGCTGAGAAGTTTCACAGATTCAATACCGGATGTCGACAGGCACCCAGCCAGGGTAGAGGATTGGCATGCATGGATATAGATAAGCATTTGGACGACTACCCTTGACATGTACGATCGCTTATCTATCAACTTGCCACACCGTTTCATACCAGTTAATATGACATTGTTATGATTGGAACGTCCCGTGTGTGCTGAAGTTCGAACATAGGCCGGAAGAACGTGCAGAGTGGAGGAGTGTGGGATGCTGTCGAATGATTGTTAGAGGCATAAATATAGTCCATATGAATAAGAAGTTGCACATAGCGCCGGTCGCAGACCTGAGCGCTGGCGCTATGCAGTAAGTTCATTGCTGTGAAGCGAACACGAGGATGACGCATGGGACACAACTTTAAAAACAGCATGAACGAACGACTGCGCAACTTCCTCAACTTCCTCAACTCCCAACCAGACACCCATTGATCTCTGGAAATTGAGCACTGGGCTCATTTGCAAGGTCCTTCTCGTGAGTAATGTTGTAGGAAGTTAAAGGTGACGATTTTCTTACCCACGACTTCAGATACCCACAAAGATCTCTGGCATATTCTCGAATTTCGTAGCACCTGCATACGTTACTTGTCTTGCGCATAAGGATTGGATCCCGTGAGCATGCTGTGTCGTGAGCCATGGCTTGTGTGATTCTGACAAGTATTGAATTGAAAGAAGATAATCCCCTGGACGCACCAGAAATCATTGCTGCTACCAGATAACCTGGTCTGAGTCCAAGATTCCGGCGGACTTTTCTCGTATACACAGTCCACAATCTGCCATAGTTGAGACTGCAAGCACGGACCATGTCGTCCTCCATCAGTAAGACGCCAGCAATCATGCCACGCCAGACGATGCGAGGCCATACCAACTGGGTAAATGGTGTTGCGCGCTTGCCTGACGGACGACACATCATCACAGGTTCGTCGGACGGCTCACTCCGACTATGGGACCTAGAGAGTGGTGCACAGATAGGCGAGGAATGGCGGGACGAGACTAACACAGTGTGGTCCATGGCATTGTCTCCAAACGGAAAGACAATTGCAAGTGGAAGTGGAGACGGCGATTACAGTTTGAGGTTGTGGGATGTTAAGACGAGGAAGGTCACTTCAAAATGGACAGGACACATCAGTACTGTGTGTGCATTGTGCTGGAGGGCGGATGGTGAGCGAGTAGTGAGTGGATCCTGGGATTGGACAGCAAGAGTCTGGGATGTCGACAGCGGCAAAACTATCCTGACAATCAAAACTGGGCACCAATGGGTGTATGCGGTGATGTACTCACCCGACTCATCAAAACTTGCAACAGGCGGACAGATAGAGGATGCTGTGAAAATCTGGGATGCAGAGACGGGCGAGCTTCTCAACACACTCAAACACGATATCACTGTTTACAGCTTGACATGGACGTCGGACGGGAAGAAACTTATCTCTGGCTCATTAGGCCCGATTAGGATATTCGACACTGCCACTTGGCAGCAGATCGCCATCCTTCGTGGTCACACCGACCAAGTCAACGTGATCTCCTTGTCTCAGGACAACCGCATCCTTGCAAGTGCATCATGGGATAAAACAGCCTGTCTATGGAATCTAGACACCAACCTCCCAGTTGGACCACCCCTCCAGCACGAAGGTGGTTTGCGCTCTGCAGCCCTTTCCCCTGATGGAAAGGTGCTAGTCGTTGGTTGCCAAAATAAAAACGCGTACGCATGGGACGTTCATGCCATTCTCAAAAAAGCTGGCCTTGAAGACCTCATTTCATCTACTACTGATGTAAATCTCATGATTCTCCGGCAAAAACCACACTAATATTAACCCATTCGCAGGTCCAAACTCTGATGAACGTACGTGACCTGTTCCTTAATCTTTTCAACAACTTCAAGGTTGTCACTCTAGAGTAATGCTATGCCGCGTCCACCTATTCAAGCCCGTCGGCTATCACAAAACCTTTCCGACGGCGTGCAAAATGGTGCCCAGGTGAGTTATCTGCATTTTTGACTAGTTATTGTTTTTACCTCTGTACTACTCCAGCACCGCCCAAGGCGGTTCATCTTCTCTCGTCGTCCTCCTATTGTCGAAGTTCCTACAGTACAAGACAGAGAGGTATGTATTTCTTTGCGTGTGTTCCGCGTTGCCGTGGTTTAATCATATCCGTCCATGCTTTGTATGCTGCTCGGCCGGCACAGAAATCACAGCAGCAAGCTCATGCTACCGCGCCAGGTGCAGCAAGCGTGCAGCCACGACCCCTTCCGTTGCGGACCCGTTTCATCCTTTTTCTCTGCTGTGCATCTCTCCCGCATGCAGATGGGCACTAACACTGCAGCATCTGGTTCTTTTGTAATTATTGTAATCTCTTTGTTCATCGACGAGCGTAAGTAGCTCGCAACCAAGTAGAGCATCTTGTCAATATCGTACCAGAACTATCAAGAACCATGAATTACCTTCCACGTTGCGTTCAGAAGTTCAGAAGTTTGGAACTGGTGGTTGATTCACCTCGTGCCCAGGCTTGCCAAAACAGTGCCCGAACACTTAACACCACGCTGGACCCATTGCCATATCCTCGAAGTTTTTTATCCAGTCTTTGCTGCCACCTTGCTCATTGTATACTTTTAGAGAGCCCTCTATAGAGGTACAGATATCATGTAAAAACGCGCCTCGAACTTTGAGTCCTTCGCTTGATCTGCTCTTCCAACCTTATCGTGTTCATCTCACGGCGAAAGTACTTCTGAAGGCTACGTCGCCTCGGCCCATATGATTCCATCTCACTACAACTTATCACCTCCCAGTGCAGGGCAAACTTGTGACTTGGGCGAACACCTCCAATGGCGCGTCGTCCGTACTTCCAACTTATGCTGCGTAAATTATCGGGCGTTCACCGAAGTTCAAGCTACAGCGTGATTGCCTGCAAAGACACCCAAAATAGACTATGTTTGATTTTGGAGCTCCTTGCAGTTGGCGTCGCTGCCTTCCAAATGTTGAAGTGAGAGTTTGACATTCTCACTTCAAACATTTAATCTCCCTTATGCGGTGCCCCCGCTATCTACTGCTGCTTATGCTCATTTCTTGGGGCTAGGCGTTCATTGGAGTCGTAACGTCGTCACCTTCCATCATCATCACAAAATATTTGAGGAGATCATGGCAGTTGATGTCGCTGTGTTTCGAGCAGATCACAGTGATGCTCTTCACTCCAGGCTCGTACCTCACCTTGGTTGGATGACACAACACCTACTGACCACGCACCCTTGATAGTTCTACACCATATCCTTCACCCCTCCTGGTGCAGTAGAAATGCACCACCACTGCCAAATAAGCGTCACTTGGGACTTGTTGGAGACCTACGCAGTCCCCCTGATATTGGGCTGTACCTGATGTTGGGCGTTCATCGAGATCGGGGCCGCAGTATGTCTTTCTGTGGAGTCATTTCCAGAGATCTTTGCAGTCGGTGTCGCTACGTATTACCAAATTATTCTTTATTCTCTAGGTTCGTACTTTATCTTGGCTATATGCGCAATACACGCACTGACTACGTACCCTTGATAGGTCTGCGCCATTCCTTTCACCCCTCCCTGCGCATGAGAAAGGCACACGAGGAGCATAGATTAGTCACGGGCTTCAACTTGAAGGAGTCCGCTCATCCATATTAGATATGCACAGTACTATTACAAATTTGAACTCAAGTTACTAGTCTTCCCGCCTCAGTGATCAGGATTGAACTTCTGACGAGCAAGATGTCTTCGTCTAATGATGAAGGGACTTGTGACAACGTCGAAAATGACATGTATAAATCGCAAAGAGGATGAGGTCAAAGACATTTCTCGACACAACAAGTCACTACATGTCTGGTAATCTCGATGTGATAGCAGAGCAACTCGCCAAGGTTAGATTCAGACATGATCCGAGAAACAGGCCATGGATGTTGGCACAAACCTCTGCGTGCTCAACACACCCTAACTCTAGAACTCTGTACAACAAACGAGATTAAAGACCCATTGAAATTCGTTGTGAGATGGTGTTTCTAGGGTAGCTTAGTACAAGTATTTAGCGGACTGTGGCACTGGCCTTACCAGACGTGCCAAAATGCAATATATCCAGGTACTATGTACTTGTCGCGGAGAGTTTGAAGCAGTCCACTTAACTTTAACAACGCCAGAACAGGCATTAAACGAAGCAAAGATATGAACCGAGATAGTGAAGCTTTGAAGAGCAATTCCTCCATTTGCTTGAAACGCCGCACCGCCAACTGTGAAGATATCCTCGCATGCAAAACGGCTCCAAGCAGGTGATGACGCTGCGCCTCCGATTTCAGGAAATACCACAAAGGAAAGGAACGGTTCTAGGAAAACATTAACAACAAGCATCCAAGAAATCAAAGGTACGGACTTAGAGGGTGAAGCTCTGAAAAGCAACCTTGCCATCTGCTTGAAACACAGTGCCGCCAACTGCGAGGATATCTTCATCAAAGATTCAAGCAGGTGATGATAATGATTTCGACTTCAGATGCTGTCAAAAGGAATGCCGATGTTTCTGGCAAAGTATTTGTAGCATCTGAACACTCATTCAGTTAACCAATGTACGGACCTAGAGACTGAAGTTTTGACATTGAATATGCAGCATAGTCAAAGAGTTTCACGGATTCGATACTGGAGGTTGAGAAGCACCCAGCCAGGGTAGCATCCATGGATATAGATAAGTGTTTGGACAACCGCCCTTGACATGTACGATCGCTCACCTATCACCCTGCCATGCCCTCTATACCAGTTAAAATGACATTGTTGAGATCGGAATGTTCCGTGTATGCTGAAGTTCGAACATAGGCCGGAAGAAACATGCGAGTGGAGGAGTGCGCGACGCTGTCGAATGATTGTTAGAGGTATAAATGTAGTCCATATCATGATGTATAAGAAGATGCACATAGTGCCGGTCGCAGATCTGAGCGCTTACTCTACACAGCGAGTTCATTGATGTAAAGCAATTGCGAGGATGACGTGTGTGACACAGCTTACAAACGGCATCAACGAACGACTGCCCAACTTTCTTAACCCCCAACCAGACGCACACTAATATTGATCTCTGGAATTGAGCGCTGGGCTCGTCTGAAAGGTACTTCCTGTGAGTGATGCTGTAGACAGTTAAGCTGACGACTTGCTTACCAGCGACTTCAGATACCCACAAAGATCTCTGGCGTATTCTCAAATTTCGTAGCACTTGCATACGTTACTCATCCTTTGTGTAAGGATTGAATCCTGTAAGCACGCTATGTCGTGAGCCATAGTCTGTGTGATTCTGACAAGTATTAAGTTGAAAGGAGATAATCCCTTGGACTCACCAGAAATCATTGCCGTTACCAGATAACCTGGTCTGATTACAAGATCCCGACAGACTTCTCTCATATACACGATCTGACGTAGTTGACCTCCGAGCATGGACCATGCCTTCCTCCACCAGTAAGACGCCAGCAATCATGCCACACCAGACAATACGAGGTCACACCAGCTGTATAAACGGTGTTGTACACTTGCCTGACGGACGATGCGTTATCACAAGTTCGTTGGACGGCTTGCTCCGACTATGGGACCTTGAGAGCGGTGCACAAATAGGCGAGGAATGGCAAGACAAGAATAACGTCGCAGTGTGCTCCATGGCATTGTCTCCAAATGGAAAGACAATTGCAAGTGGAAACGAAAGGGGCGACTCCAATGTGAGGTTGTGGGACATTGAAACGAGGAAGGTCATTTCAAAAATGATAGGACATACCAATGTTGTGTGTGCATTATGCTGGAGGGCAGATGGTGAGCGATTAGCAAGTGGATCCTGGGACGGAACAGCAAGAGTCTGGGATGTCGACAGCGGAAAAACTATCCTGACAATCCAAACCAAGCACAAATGGGTGAGGACGATGGTGTACTCGCCTGACTCATCGAAACTTGCAACAGGCGGAGAGGATAAGAATGTAAAAATCTGGGATGCAAAGACTGGCGAGCTTCTCAACACACTCAAACACAATCACTGGGTTTTCAGCTTGGCCTGGACTTCGGATGGGAAGAAGCTTATTTCCGGTTCGTATGGCCTGATTAGGATATTCGACAGTGTCACTTGGCAGGAGATCGCCATCCTTCAAGGTCACACTGGCTTGGTCTACATCGTTTCCTTGTCTCAGAACAACCGTCTCCTTGCAAGTTCATCACACGATAAAACAGCGCGTTTATGGAATCTCGATACCAATCTCCAAGTCGGACCACCCTCCAGCATGAAGATGTTTTGCGCTCCGCAGCCCTTTCCCCTGATGGAAAGGTGCTAGTCACTGGTTGCCAAAACAAAAACGCGTACACATGGGACATCCGCGCCATTCTCAAAAAAGCTGGGCTTGAAGACCTCCTATCTACTACTGATGTAAATCTCATGGTTCTTCGGTAAAAACCACACTAATATTAACCCACTTCCAGGTCCCAACTCGAAAATCGTTGATGAACGTACGTGATGTGTTCCTTGATCTTTTCAACCACTTTAAGGTTGTCACTCCAGAGCAATGCTACACGACATCCACCTATTCACGCCCGTCGAATACCACAAGACTTTTTCGATGGCGTGCAAAATGGTGCTCAGGTGAGTTATCTGCATTTTTGACCAGATATTGTTTTTACTTCTGTACTTTCAGTCCTCTGCAACACGCGGTACCCCACCTCGTTCCCCTGCACAATACCCTCCCAGTACTCGGGCACCCCTTCTCGAACTGCTGGTCGTCGCTCTTCTGCCACTCTCACCCTGATACCGATACCGATGGAGTATTTGAACTCCAGCAACGCCCAAGGCAGTCCATCTTCTCTCGCGGTCCTCGTATTGTCGATGTCTCTGCAGTACGGGACAAAAAAGTATGTTTTCCAGTGCGTTTATAATCGTCAGTGGTTCAACTGATTTACTGTCAGACGCTGTTTGTTGCTCGCCGGCCCAAAGGTGACAAGCCGAAACGGACACAGCAACAGCAAACTCAATCAGCATGGCCAAGGATCGTCCACGACACCGCCTGCTCCGGGTACTGGTACTGCTATACCAGGTGCAAGACCTACACATTCACGGCTCGTACGATTGTTGTCTCATCTCGTGCTTTTTCTTTGTTGCGCATCCCCTCAACACGCCGGTGGCAATGCACACCCGATGCAGCAGCAATCACAGACCCATGTCACATCGTCGCAAACACAGCACCAGCAAGGTCAATTGCAGGTTCAGGCATCATCGTCGCAGATTCAGCCTGCTGCCCCCTCCGCGCCTGCGACACCTACTGTTTTTGATGCTCATCCCACTGTGCCAGGTGCCGCCAGTGGGCAGCCACGTCCCCTCCCATTACGGACCCGTTTCGTTCTTTTTCTCTGCTGTGCATCTCTCCCGCATGTAGATGGGCATTAACACTTCAGCTTCTGGACACCTGTCTCATCTTTGCATTCAGTTCTTTTGTAATTATTGTTATCACTTTATTCACGCTGAGAGTGTATTTGATTTCCCAACCTCCTCGATCACGGATTGGTTTTGATGCTATCTATTTTAGTCTCAAGCAATTACTCGTACTGGTATTTGGATGGCTTAAAATATTTCATATGATGTAGCATTCATTTTGCTCAACATTTTTGTTCAAACCCTAATTAACAGATTCTAGATCTGTTTTCCCTGGATCGTGCAGGTTTGAAACCCGCCGGCAATGGGGTTTCCCCATGATCACACCTTGGGCATGAGCTCGTGGAGAGGTCCAGCCACCAGACTTATGGCCAAGCTGTTGACAGACTCGAAGTCTGCTCCTTCTGAATGGTGCAAGTTCGAAACCTGCCAATCATACTTTTTCTCTATGATCTGAATGCTGCGTATCATAGTACGACAGCAGTAATTTATCGAGCAACATCGAACTGCATGTGTCTTCAAATACTCAGTACATGTAGTGATATCTACTCTAACATAAAAGTTCGGAAAGGCTTAGCGGGAGCTGGAAGCTGACAAACTCGTTTGAAAGACGCGGGAACCACCTTGTGAGAACTGTAAAGCAGTTTATGTCTGGAACACGTTCAACCTCCAAAGGAGAAGGGGTGCTTACCAGTAGCTGCACTGGTACTTCCGGTCTCCAACATGATCGTATTGGATGTCTGCTGGTGGCATGCTTTTGCTTGAGGCACCAGCGTGAGCTTATTGGCGAGGAGGATGTGGTGGGTATGCCAACTTATGTCTTTTTCCACCGTGGGCATCAGCGGTGCGCTACGAGACAACATTGACACCACGAGATGGATGTCGAAAGGTTAGGAACACTTAGATATTTAAATTTTGCCTCGTCGCAAAAACGTCTACAAGTGTGGGCGAGAAGTATGGCCTGGGGAGCAGAGGAGCGAGAAAAGAGAGCATTTATCATGTTCTTCTCGTGGTACTGGCACAATTCTTCGCCTGTCGGGAAAGGGGCGATCAAAACTTCTGAGTCTCTGTAGCGTATCAGTGAATTCGGACGACCACCCTTGGCATGCATCGCTCACCCATCAGCTCGCCATACTTTCTCATACGCAATTAAAATGACATCTGGTGTATACTGAAGTTCAAACATTGACCAGAAGAGATGTACGGAGTGGAGAGGGAGCGCGGGACGCTGTGGAATGCCCATCAGAAGCATCAATTTTGTCCTTGCGTATAAGATGCACAGCATACAAGTAGCACTGGTCGCAAACCTATGTGCTTTGTCTACACAGCGATGACGAGGACAACGCATGGGATACAGCTTTAAAAACGGCATGAACGAACAACTCCCAAACTTCCTCAACTCCCAACCAAACACTCAGTGATCACTGGTAATTGCGGACTGGGCTCGTCTGAAAGGTGCTTCCCGTGAGTGATACTCTAGGAAGTTTAAATTAACGACTTTCTGACTAGCGATTTCAGATACATACAAAGATCTCTGGCGCATTCTCAAATTTCGCAGCACCTGCACACGTTATCTGTCCTAAGAGCATCCTATAAGCACCCTGTCTCGTAAGCCATGGCTTGTGTGATTCTAACAAGCATAAAATTGAAAGGAGATAGGCCCCTGGACTCACCAGAAATCACCGCCGTTACCGGATAACGTGGTCTGGTTCCAAGATCCTGGTAGACTTCTCTCTCGTATACACGATCTACCATAGTGGAGACTCCAAGCGCGGACCATGTCTTCCTCCACCAGTAAGATGCCAGCGATCACGCCACGCCAGACGATGAGAGGTCATACCAGCTGGATAAACGGTGTTGTGCACTTGCCTGGCGGACGACACATCATCACAGGTTCGTTCGACGGCTCACTCCGACTATGGGACCTAGAGAGTGGTGCACAGATAGGCGAGGATTGGCGGGACGGGGATAGCGCGGTGTGGTCCATGGCATTGTCCCCAAATGGGACGACAATTGCAAGCGGAAGCAATGATGGGAAAGTAAGGTTGTGGGACATCAAGGCGAGAGATGTCATTTCAAAATGGACAGGACACACCCATGTTGTGTGTGCGTTGTGCTGGAGTGCAGATGGTGAGCAATTGGCGAGTGGATCCTGGGATGGGATGGCAAGAGTCTGGGATGTCGACATCGGTGAAATTATCCTGACAATCAAAACCGGGCACAAATGGGTGTGGGCAGTGATGTACTCGCCTGACTCATTAAAACTTGCCACGGGCGGAGATGGGAAGTATGCAGTAAAAATCTGGGATGCAAGGACGGGCGAGCTTCTCAACACACTCAATCAAGATAACTGGGTTTTCAGCTTGGCATGGACGTCGGACGGCAAGAAGCTTATCTCTGGTTCGGTAGGCCCGATTAGGATATTCAACACTGCCACTTGGCAGCAGATCACCATTCTTGAAGGTCACACCCATCGTGTCTACGCCATCTCCTTATCTCAGAACAAGCGCCTCCTTGCAAGTGCATCGTTCGATGAAACAGCGCGTCTATGGAATCTCGACACCAATATCCCAGTTGGACCGCTCCTCCAGCACCAAGGTTATTTGTTCTCTGCAGCCCTTTCCCCTGATGGAAAGGTGCTAGTCACTGGTTGCCAAAACAAAAACACTTATACATGGAACGTTCATGTCATCCTCAGAAAAGCTGGGCTTGAAGACCTCCTATCTACTACTGATGTAAATCTCGTGGTTCTTCGGTAAAAACTACACTAATATTAACCCACTTCCAGGTCCCAACTCGAAAATCATTGATGAACGTACGTGACATATTCCTTAATCTTTTCAATCACTTCAAGGTTGTCGCTCTAGCGCAATGCTACACGATGTCCGTCTATTCAAGCCCGTCGAATACCACAACGCTTTTTCGACGGTGTGCAAAATGGTGCCCAGGTGAGTTGTCTGCATTTTTCACCAGTTTTTGTGCTTACATCTGTACCTTCAGTCCTCTGCAGCTTGCGGTACAAATCCTCATTATCCTGCACAACACCCTCGCAGTATTCGAGCACCCCTTCTCGAACACTTTTCGTCGCTCTTCCGCCACTCTCGCTCCGATACTGATGGATCAATTGAACTGCAGCAACGCTCAAGGTGGTTCATCTTCTCTCATCGGGGTCCTCGTATTGTCGAAGTTCCTGCAGTACAAGACAGAAAGGCATGTATTTCTTCCCATGCGTTTCACGTCGCCGTGGTTTCATCATTTTCGTCTAGGCTTTGTTTGTTGCTCGGCCGGCACAGCAAACACAGCAGCAAACCCAATCGCACGGCCAGGGATCATCCACGATACTGCCTTCTCCAGGTACTAATACTGCCACACAAGATGCAAGCCCTGCGCGTTCACAACTTGTACGATTGTTGTCTCATCTCGTGCTTTTTCTCTGCTGCGCATCCCCTGAGCATTCTGGTGGTAATGCACGGCATCAGGAAAACAACAGATCTCTTGTTTGTACTTAAGTAACTTATTGTGCCTTTCCGCGGCTTTTGACTCAACAAGCGAATCAAAGTAACCCTTTGAAAAGTGGGATGTATTTTGAAAATGCGGTTAAGACAAAAATACGCAAAAAGAGATGTCATTGTCCACTAAGATATAAAGCTCGAAAAACTTGTAAAGGAAATTAAAAAGCGATCTCAAAGGCATGGCGATCTGCGCAATTATTCACATAGTAAGCTCGGAAAGTCTCATAAGACTGATAATACTTGAGATCATAAGAAACAAACTGTGCACCATAGACTATTATAATGACACTATCGCCTGCACTTCAAGGTTGTCACTCTAGAGCAATGCTACGTGACATCCACCTATTCAAGCCTGTTGAATACCCACAAAAGTTCCGCAGAAGTAAATAACTCCCTATGCACCGAACTCCAACAATCATATTGCACAATTCTTGTACCAATTATGACGCATGCTAAGTGTGTTACTCCCGCGTGTTTCTCCGATCTCGCCATCGTGATCTTAGTAGTCAGCATCTTGTTCAATGAGCCCAAGGGCAGTTGCAGAGCGAGGCGTAATCGAACACTTGAAAGGTTTGGGGTGGCTTGGAGTGTGTTAGTTTAGACCAGTACCGGACGTGACAGATATGCGACTTACCTGATCGTACCCAATGGTAAGGGTTCAACCTCAGGGGTAATCTCAACACCATTCTCGACAACCTTTGAGATATCAAACACGGCCAAAGACATCACGATGGATATCCAAATGGAGGCATCAGCAAGGTGGAGACCTGTACATCAAAAGCAAGCAAATGTCACAATACTGTTAGCTAACTGGTGCGACCTGGACACACCTGGACAAATACTGGGGAGCAGAAAATTAGCATTCCGGTCAGAATCAGAACTGACTGTATGCATACCGTCTACCAAAGCCGAAACAGGCTGTGCGAGGGTCTGTTTCAGGTTCCTTTCCATCCTTAGCCAGGAAGCGTTCGGGATTGAATTGTGAGGGGTCAACATATGTCCGTGGATCGTTGAGCATGAACCTACCACAATCATGAAAATTACATTATGTTCATCATTTGAAGGGGAGTACTAACCAAACGTTAGGTATTACTAAGGAGCCTTTCGGAATATAGTACCCGTCATGGATATCGTCTTCAGTCACGCAGTGGGGGAAACCTGTCATTGGGATACCCGTGGTCAGATAGAAGTGTCATAAACGAGATCTAAATACCTGTAGGAATGACAATGTTCCAGCGGTGGACTTCCTTGACAAGCGCAGCAATATAGGGTAGGGAGTCGCGGTCGGCAAAGGTAGGAAGACGGTCAGGACCGACAGCCGCATCTATTTCAGCCTGAGCTTTCCTTTGCACATCAGGGAAAAGTGTCATAGCTAGAAAAAACGAGTAGATTGCAGAAACAGTCTGTGGAAATCGGTTTGGCACTCTCAGAAGATGTTGTAGGAAAGGACTAACTGTGTCAGAACCACCGCCGTACATGGAAATAGCAGACCATTTCACAGCGTGATCCTCTTCCGCAGACATATCACAGCCTTCTAGGAGATTCGAGGTGAAAGACATGGGGGCGGTGCCATCAGCCTGTAAAATTTAAACTTCAACATATCATTGCAAAGCTGCAAACAAGTCACCATCTGATCCTTGACGAACTTGTGGGGTGCAGAAACCATTTCTTCGAGGGCCTCATGCCATTCATGTGCTAGGCACTTGAAGCCAGCACCGGGGAACCACGTAGGGACATTTGCCACTGAAATAGTAAGGTCATCGGAAGCAAATGCAAACGGTGGAATAATATAGCTTACAGAATGGTAAAATATCAACCATGAAGGCACCGGGAGCTGTAGCCTGCGAGGCATTGGCTACAACGCGGTCTGCAAGGTCAATGAAGGGATCATTATTCTCCTTCACTTCGTAACCATGAGAGATGCGCAGAATGACAGCGCCAGCAGTACTATGGCAAAAATTCAAGATCATGTTATTGCGATGATAAATAATACATACTGTCGGATATACTCTTGCAGTTGGTCGGGTTTCGCAAGCACACGCTTTAGGAACCGGTGAGTCTCAACTTCCTCGACCACGTTGTATACGTCCATTCCAGCACGACTTCCGATGACCCGATGGAAGTTCCTGCGGTGCTGGCGAAAAAGGTCACCATAAGGAAGGAAAGGTAAAGAGTCCTTCCAGCCAACAAGTTCGCCCGCCATAGGAAGAACAGGACGGCCAGAGTACAAAATGCTTTTACTGTCTAGCATTTCCATCGCAGCCTTGGCAGAGTTTAACACAATGATGTGCCGACCCAGAACCTCGATATGCGCGATATCACCTGTAGAAAGATTTTTGAAATTGCATGATTTTGGGATAATGGAGTCACTTACCATACTTCTGACCCCACTCAGTAAATGTGAGCCAGGGCTTGATGCGAGGCATATCTAAAATATTGCCAATGAGAGGCCATCCCCGGGGACCAGGTGGATATGGTGCAGGATTCTTCCTGATGACCACTTGCTTTACCAGATAGACTCCGACACCTGTAAGGCATAGTAAATCCGGCCAAGTAACGTTGGTGATTGACAGCATGGTCTAGAGGATGAGCAACTTAATAACGGGGATGTAAAGCGAATTGATCAGATAAATGGACATCTTGTATTTAACCCATTTGAAAGACACGTCACACGAGAGTTCTGTCGGAAACTAGTGACTAGGAGTTCGCTGTACGTTGCCAAGAAGTACCCACTGGGGAAAAAGAGACCCTCACAGGCCCCTCCCTACCAACAGACGAGCGACGAACATGTACTGCCGAACACCCTAGGCATCGTACGGACGGGCATATACGACTCTTAGATTTTAAAAAATCATTTCGTCTTCTTCTGAGAGCTGGTCCCACTGCTGCACGTGTCACTGCAGAACCAATCTGCTTCAGGAGCATCAACACATTCAAAATGAAACTATGTATCGAAAACGCAATCAGCCGCGATGATAGAAGCATGTTGAAACAAGACAAGCCTGTATCCGTTCATTGCAGCTATCAAAATTGCATTAGACCATTTCTCCGGATTCCGGCCGTCGACGCCAACAAATTCAATTCATTTTGTGGGTCATCATATTGAGTGTCTATATTGAAAATGACATGATTCTTCACTTGAAGCGGCAAGCTGCCAGGGTGATGGTCAGACGAGGCAGAAGGTACTTACTATGTATATCACTCGCATCAAACAAACCTTTCGCGGACGCTTACAAAGCAATACAGCAGATGACGAGATGTGTGTCTGTGCTGATTCGGAGTCAGGCCCCAGGCATAGGTGCCACTGATAGACACGGTTAAATCGTGCGACATGCCAGGTAGACAACGCAGCGGACAATTGTTCATCCACCTCATCCATCGTCAATGATGCCAGACTGGATTCTGGAAATTGGATTCGGGACATTTCCCACCTCTTGAACCTTCGTCGCTGGGAACTTGTCGCTTAGTCACTGAGCCAGGTGCTTTGCATTAAACATTTACTATTTTCACGTCTAGTGCTAGTCGTGGAGTTACTGCCATGGCACGTACCCAAGTATGCGAGACAGCGAAGAGTCAATTTGCAAGTTCTCTGGGTACCTATATCAATCAATTTACTTTATGATATTTGTCTTACTCCTTCAAGTTGAACAGTGGCAGCACAGTTAGTGCTGTCGGTCCAGAACTACGGTTCTCCGTGGTCCGGTCCATGGTTCTCAGCCTGTAAGGGGTCTCTCAGACCCAGTTTCTATGTTACGGGAAACTAGTCTGAGAGACCCACCCTCCTACCGTCTAATCATATAGTTCATGCTCGCATTCCCTCGTGGATCTCCAGCACCTCCCTACGGGCCTCCATTAACCGTTTTCGAACCTCCCGGGCCAGCACCCCTCCTGACATGCGTCCAGCTTTCCCCTCTGACACCTCCAGCGCTGTCTATATTGGTCACCATCATCTTGTCGATGTGCCAATCCATTCAAGGCCACATCCTGTACCTCCAGCGCTTTCTCTCGTTCTTGTCCGTTCACCCTCCCGTCCCACATCAGGGTAGCGCCTGCGCCTCTCCTGTCACCACCACCATACTACCGCTATTGACATTTCTGCTGCCGCACCATCGGGCGATATAATCATTTAAACACTCCTACAACACCCTCCTGCATCGGATATGCCTAACTTCAGGAACTCACTCCCATAAACTCATACTCCCATACCTCGGGGCTGAATGTACAGCTTTTCTCCGGATTCAAACGAGCACCGGGACCGCTTCGAGGTGAGTTCAGTGAGTTTGTTCATTCACTGGTACATTTGGGACTTACTTGCGGTTCACGATACTACAGTTAGCTACTGTCGTTCTCGCCTGCACAACCATCCATATAATCTGGCAGACCTTATCCATTTGGCATGTTTATCCTGAACTCGTTGATTTATCTTAACTAGTCTTAGCCAAGTAGTTAACAGATTCCAGATCTATTCCTCCTAGATCGTGCAGGTTTGATACCCGCCAGCAATGGGGTTCCCCAATGATCACACCTTGGGTATGAGCTCGTGGAGAGATCTTCGAACGTCGACCACCAGACTGATGGCCAAGTTGTTAACAGATTCGAAGTCTGTTCCTCCTGGATGGTGCAAGTTCGAAACCTGCCAATCATACTTTTTCTCCGTGATCTGAGTGCTGCGTATCACAGTACAACAGCAGTAGTTTATTGGGAGCAACATCGAACTGCATGTGTCTTCAAATACTCAGTACATGTAGTGATACCTACTCTAACATAAAAGTTCGGAAGGACATAAAGCTTGGCGGGAGCTGGAAGCTGACGAACTCGTTTGTCCAGGACGTGAAGAGGCGGATACACCACCTTGTGAGAACTGTAAAGCAGCTTATGTCTGGAACACGTTCAACCTCCAAAGGAGAAGGGGGTCTTACCAGCAGGCTGCACTGGTACTTCCGTTCTACAACATGATCGTATTGGATGTCTCTGCTGGTGGCGTGCTGCTGCTTGAGGCACCAGCGTGGGCTTACTGGCGAGGAGGATGTAGTGGATATGCTAACTTATGCCTTTTTCCACTGTGGGTATTAGCGATGCGCTACGAGACAACACTAGCATCACGAGATGGATGTCGAAAGGTTAGCTTTTGCCTCGTATCGCAAAAACGTCCACAAAGGGAATCTTGCGTAGGCGATGAGTATGGTTCTGGGGAGCAGAGGTGCGAGAAAAGAGACAATTTATCATGTTCTTCATTCTAGACCCTTCGACGTGGCAAGTGGTGGTAGCAGAACAGTTGTTGCGTCCAGGCGGAGAACATGGATCAAACACTCAAAGGATGATGATGCGTGGGCCGACACCAGTGTACCATATACAACTCTCGCAGAAGAACCGATAAACATAAGGTTTGGTGGGGCATTCCCGCACGACGTACGTACGGATGGAAAACAGATACATAGTCAAATGCCACATGGAAGAAGGAAGATATTACTAGTCTTATATGATTGTCCTACCGGAATCCAAGGGCAACGAAATAAAGCATCGTGGTACTGGCACAATTCTTCGCCTGTCGAGAAAGGGGCGATCAAAATTTCTAAGTCTCTGTAGCGTATCGGTGAATTCGGACGACTACCCTTGGCATGCATCGCTCACCTATCAGCTTGCCTTATCTTCTCATACGCAACTAAAATGACATCTGGTGTATGCTGAAGTTCGAACATTGGCCGGAAGAAATGTACGGAGTGGAGAGGAAGCGCGGGATGCTGTCAAATGCTCATCAGAAGCATCAACTTAGTCCTTACGTATAAGAAGATGCACAGCACATAAGTACTAGTAGCGCTGGTTGAATTTGTGGGCTTCGTCCACAAAGAAATGAATGTGTGAATGTGTGAAGCGAACACAAGACACAGCTTTGAAAACTGCATGAACGAACGACTGCCAAATTTCCTCAACTCGCAACCCAACACTCATTGATCACCGGTGATTGTGGACTGGGCTCGTCTGAAAAGTGCTTCCTGTGAGTGATACTCAGGCTGTAAAAATTAACGACTTGCTGACCAGCGACTTCAGATACTTACAAAGATCTCTGGCGCATTCTCGAATTTTGCAGCACCTGCATCTGTTATCCGTCTTGTGAGTAAGGATTGAATCCTGTAAGCACACTGTATATGGCTTGTGTGGTTCTGACAAGCATCAAATTGAAAGGAGATAGGCCCTGGACTCACCAGGAATCATTGTCGTTACCAGGTAACCTGGTCTGATTCCAAGACTTCTCTCGTACACACGATCTGCCGTAGTTGACCTCCGAGCACGGACCATGCCTTCCTCCACCAGTAACACGCCAGCGATCACGCCAATCCAGACAATGCGAGGTCATACCCACTGGGTAAATAGTGTTGTGCACTTGCCTGACGGACGACGCATCATCACAGGTTCGTTGGACCGCTCACTCCGACTATGGGACCTAGAGAGCGGTGCACAGATAGGCGAGGAATGGCGGGATGGGAATAGCACAGTGTGGTCCATGGCATTGTCTCCAAATGGAAAGACAATCGCAAGCGGAAGTGGAATCGGTGATTACAGTGTGAGGTTATGGGACGTTGAGGCAAATAAGGTCATTTCAAAAAGGATAGGACACACCAATGTTGTGTGCGCATTATGCTGGAGAGCGGATGGTGAGCGATTAGCGAGTGGATCGTGGGATGGGACAGCAAGAGTCTGGGATGTCGACAGCGGCAAAACTATCCTGACAATTGAAACCGGGCAGCAATGGGTGAGGGCGATGGTGTACTCGCCTGACTCATTGAAACTTGCAACGGGCGGACACAAGGAGGAGGCTGTAAAAATCTGGGATGCAGAGACGGGTGAGCTTCTCAACACACTCAAACACGATTGGGCAGTTCGCAGTTTGGCCTGGACTTCGGACGGGAAGAAGCTTATCTCTGGTTCACATTGCCTAATTAGGATATTCGACACTGCCACTTGGCAGCAGTTGGCCATCCTTGAAGGTCACACAAGTGATGTCGACGCCATCTCGCTGTCTCGAAACAACCGCCTCCTTGCAAGTGTATCATGGGATAAAACAGCGCGTTTATGGAATCTCGACACCACCCTCCCAGTTGGACCACCCTTTCAGCACGAAGGTAGTTTGCGCTCCGCAGCCCTTTCCCCTGATGGAAAGGTGCTAGTCACTGGATGCGAAAACAAAAACGCGTACACATGGGACATTCACGCCATCCTCAAAGAATCTGGCCTTGAAGATCTCCTTCTGCCCATTCCTGATGTAAATCTCACAGTTCTTCAGTAAAAACTACCCTAATATCCCATTCCTAGGCTCCAACTCGAAAATCGTTGATGAATGTACGTGACGTGTTCCTTAATCTTTTCAGCCACTTCGAGGCTGTCACTCTAGAGTAATGCTACGCGACGTCCACCTATTCAAGCCCGTCAAATAGCACAAGGTTTTTTTGATGGCGTGCAAAGTGGTGCCCAGGTCGGTCGTCTGCATTTTTGACCAGTTCTTGTTCTTATCTCTCTACTTTCAGTCCTCTGCAGCACGTGTTCGGACACCCCTTCTCGAACGCTGGTCGTCCCTCTTCCACCACTTTCACTCCGATGCCGATGCCGATGGAGTACCCGAACTCCAGCAACGCCCAAGGCGGTCTATCTTCTCTCGAAGTCCTCCTATTGTCGAAGTTCCTACAGTACAAGACAGAAAGGTATGTATTTTTTCGCGTGCGTTTCACGTCGCCGTGGTTTGATCATTTCCGTCCAGGCTTTGTATGTTGCTCGGCCGGCACAGAAATTACAGCAGCAAGCTCAATCACACGGCCGGGGATCGTCCACAACACCGCCTTCTCCAGCTACTACTGCAAAACCTGCACACTCACGGCTCGTACGATTATTGTGTCATCTTGTGCTTTTTCTCTGCTGCGCATCCCCTCAACACGCCAGTGGCAATGCACACCCAACACAGCAGCAATCGCAAGGTTAAGTGCAGACTCATGGCACAACATTCCAACCACAGTACCAGTAAGGTTAATCACGGGCTCAGGCGTCAACATCGCAGACTCAGCCTGTCACCCCCTCCACGTCTGTGACACCTACTGCTATCGATGCTCATACTACCGCGCCAGGCGCAGCAAGCGAACAGCTACGCCCCCTTCCATTGCGCACCTGTATTGTTCTTTTTCTCTGCTGCACATCTCTCCCGCATGCAGATGGGCATTAACACTGCAGCTTCTGCACACCTATCTCATCTTTGCATCTGGTTCTTTTGTAGTTATTGTTATCGCTTTGTTCATCGACGAAGTAGCTCGTAATAAAGTAGAACATGCTGCCAACATCATACCAGAGCTGTCAAGAACCAGGAATTACCTTTGACGTTGCGCTCAGAAGTTCAGAAACTGGCAGTTGATTCACCTCACGCTCGGGTGGTGCCTGGGCACTTGACATAACGCTGGACCCGTTACTTAAATAGTATGTGTCCTCGATGCTTTTTATCCGGTTTTCGCTGCCACCTTTCTCACTGCATACTCTTAGAGAGCCTCAGATCTGTAGCAGCTATAGATCCAAGGCTGTTCAAGAGTATGTCTCAAACAATAACATCTCGAACTTCCGAGTCCTTCGCTTGATCCGCTTTCCCACCCAAGCCAAATCAATTGTGCTCGTCGAAGGGCACCAGAGCTTCTGAAGGCCACGTCGCCTTTGCCCATATACGACACCACCTGATCTAATTCGTTATTGGTGCAAGTATTTTTATTTCGATGAATTTTCGTCCTTCTCAATTCTGTTAAGTACTTTTTTACCACCTCCCAGTACAGGACAAAGTCAAATGTTGAGGTGAGAGTTTGACTTTAAATATTCTATCCCTCTTATGCGGCGCCCCCAACACCCGCTGCTGTTTATACTCATTCCTTGGGGCAGCACCTGATATCAGGCGTTATCAGAGTCGCAGTGGCATCACTTGCAGTGATAGCACATACTAGTTGAAGAGATCACTGAAGTTAATGCTGCTGCGTTTCGAGCAGGTCGTGAATGTACTTTTCACTCTGGGTTTGTACTTTACCTTGATTGGATGACACGCTAACCACATCACCTGGATCTTGATAGTTTTACGCCATGTCTTTCACCCTTCCCAGTGCAGGAGAAATACACCACCACTGCCAAATAGGCGTCATTGGGACTCATTGCAGGCCCACACAGATCCCCCGATATTGGGCACAACCTGAATGGTAACAGCTTTTGGTTGCACCTGATATCGGGCGTTCATCGGAGTCGCAACGTGTCACCTGCATCTTTCTCCATGGTGTCCTTTCTAGAGATTTTTGCAGTCGCTGTCGCTGTGTTTTGAGCAGATCGCCGAACTACTCTCCATTCTCTAGGTTCGTGCATTATCTTGGTTATGTGGCACAATACACATACTGACCACGTGCCCTTGACAGGTCTGCGCCATCTCTTTCACCCCTCCTTACGCATGAGAAAAAAGGCGCCCCCAAAAAACCGTTATCAGTCCCCTTGGGACTCATTGCACACGTACGCAGTACCCCCGATACCTGCTGCTACCCACAGTGCTCCTTTGGTTGTTGCGTCAGGGTTCCAAGCTTCTAGGTTCGTGCCTAGCCTAGGGTTTAAAATCGGAGTCGCAGCGTCACCACCTACTGTGGTCCACGTGTCTCACATGAAGATCCTGGTAGGTGGTGGCGCTGCGTTTCAAACAGATCAAAGAGTTGCTCGTCACTAGCACTCTACAGGTCCGTACCTTGACTCGGTCGTTCGGACACTGTTAAGGAACCCTCTGCGGGACATGGTTAACTTAGTACCTAGATATGATAATTGTGACAGGTCCCTGCAGTGCCTTAACAGTTCTCCATAGTATACTGATACTAAGCGCAGCCCTAAAAACACGTCCCTTCTCTCTTTGTTTTTCTGTCGCTCTCGTCGTCCTGCTTTCCCCTCCCACCTCGAGAGCCAGGCCGTCATTTCTGTCTCACAAATAGTCAAGCTATTCATTCTCATAAATGTAGGACAGGACACTTCGCCGATCGCGATTGTCTTTCCGAAGACATTGTAACCATGTCTATGCAAGAGATCACTTTGCAGTACGGACGTCAACATGTTAAGGTCCTGCGAACCCTTCGCTTATTTCGAGGTTGGACCTTAGATCATCCACTTGCTTGCCAAGGTTATATGGATGGTGATGGGACTTCATTTGGTGTTTTCCAGCCATGTCGGGGTGGGAAAGATCGTAAGTATACTGATGATTACGCGGCTGACAACTTGAAGCTTCTGAAGGGTCACCCTGTAACAGCTACCGGTGACGCTGCAGGGTGACCCTTCAAGTTGTCAGTCGTGTGATCATCAATATACTTACGACTTTTCCATTGGTAGCGAATCATTGGTTCGT
This sequence comes from Suillus subaureus, assembly GCF_016647635.1. Lineage (NCBI taxonomy): Eukaryota > Fungi > Basidiomycota > Agaricomycetes > Boletales > Suillaceae > Suillus > Suillus subaureus. Next base: position 512,926 of record NW_024538579.1, on the reverse strand, counting down.
GATGACAAATGGAAAAGTGCGATGCCGCAAGCTCGGCACAATGTCGTACAATTTTCATTAGTTCACCAAGTTCACAACTCTTGTTACAAGTTAACGAGATTTCAATGCTGTCCCATAAGTATTGTACGTTGGTGATCAGCAACCCATCCCTCGCTCTTTGATTTCGTCATTTTATCTGCGCAGTTTAATGTCGGGACTAGAAGAATCTCTCTATGCTCTTGACTGGAGTGACTACATAGGAAGTTCGTCAGCCTTGTTGGAAACGAATCATCGTGCTGAACTTTGTTGTTTTCCAGTTGTAATCATTACTATGACAATCTATGACTACGGTTGGTAACTCTCATGAACCTTGCGGTGCGGCTGAGCATAATATTATCTAGTGCTTCAGTTCGAGAAAGAGGTAACGAGGGAGGCCGTTTCATCGTCGTCGAGTACTCATGATCATATTGCCGCAGGTCACGTTTTTTTGGGTTAGAACTTAACCTCAACAATATCAAATGCAGAACTGACTGTTATGCAGGAAAGACAGTGGTCAGTGATGGCATATCTATACATTGTCGTGAGTTCCACCCTGTCAAAGTGCATCTTGGTTTCCCATGTTTGTTGCTATATCAGGTTCGATATTTTGGTATTGTCCTTGCAATGTGCGTCGCAGTGGTTGTGTCCTTCAGTTAGTATATTGTATGCTGACGCTGACTAGGCTTTTCGGCCTCTGTACGTGACATGACGCCAACTGAGTTGTCATTAGCTGACTAGCGCTAGGGGGAGGTCTACTTTATATGCCTGAAGCAGTGAGTGTATCGATTCTTTAGAGAGTTCTAGATTGACCCAGATTCAGTCGTACGTCAGAAGTTCGCTTGATAGTTCGGCCTGACCTGCTGCTGACCTCTTGTTTAGTTGTGAATATGTCGTATTCAACTGAAACTAGCTTTGCTCATCATGTGATTGAAATAGGTTATGGTACGCTTCTGTTCATGCAATGGGGTCTTTCTGGATACTTTTGCTTGGCAGAAGGTAAGTCATCCATACATTCTCGCACCTTTGCGCTTACAGATGTTGCATGTGCAGTCATTCTCATCTGGCGTCTTTATGTTCTATACAACCAATCCAAGCTCATACTTTATGTTCTACTGGGGTTCTTCGTACCTGTCGTCGTGCTCTATATAGGGGTGGATGCATTTTTATGGAGTCGACCCTCTGCGATGTCAGGTGAATTTGTATTTTGATTGAATTCTTTGCACGCTGACAGCGCTGATCCCTGGTTACACAGTGCAAGAAATAGTAATAACTGCAAATATGAAGTACTGCACGGCTTCCTTCCACATCGGGCCCATGCCTGCGATATATGCTTCCATCCCCATCATATGCTACGATATCTTCTTGGTTGTTCTTGCCATTGCCAGTTCTTGGGAAGCACCTGAAAGAACGAAAGGAACTTGAAATGAAGCCCAACACCTACGTGGTACTGATCGTCCGATACCATATCATATACTTTGTCCTGTAAGTTCCCCTTCATTTGTTGTGTTCTCTGAAAGCATTCGTTAAATCATCGTAGGAATTTGGCAAGTCAAATTGTCATGATCACGTTGTGGGCAAACATTTCGGTATGATCTCCTGTGATTCTAGAGAGATTTGCTCTAATGCAGGCATGCGCAGACGGTGGTGCGGTATCTCGTAATATTGTACTAAGGATACCGCGCCATTGATTATAGCGCCACGTCTTATCATCAGCATTTGGGATACGCATGCCAACGACAACTGCGTGCATGTCAGTACAACGTTCGAGGATTGTGTCTGTTGGACTTCGCCACCGAATTTGGAACAGCCCGAGATTGACTCCCATGGTGATGTTCCCAATTGAGGAAGGAGGTAGAGTGAGGTCCCGTAATTGTCCCTAACTAGCGTCGCCTTGATAACTATTCTCTATTAAATATTCACCAGCCTAGCAACTATGGATAGTAAGAAGAATTGGCCGAACGAAGATACTAAATGACTCACCTTGTATGGCCAATAGGAGAAATCCATATTGTCAGCTATTTTTTTACATCAGTCAAACTCCAGGCAATAGTGTGATTATTCATATTGATATTTTCGAGGTAGATAAGCACTGCCCAAGCTACCTAATAAGGTGGTCGGACAGGCAGGATCATCTCGAGTGCGCAACAGCCACCGGTGACGCAGGGTGACGCTTCAGTTGTCAGCCGTGTGATCATCGATATACTTGCAAGTTGCGACCTTTCCGCTGGTAGCGAATTATCGAGGACAATAATTCGTGACATCAAATGGGGGGTGCGGCGCCGCACGCTCGGCACGATGTCGTACAATTTTCATTAAGTTCACAGGACCCCAGGTTCACAAGTTCACAACCCTCACAAGTTAACGAGATGTCGATGTCCTTATAAGCATTGTACGTTGGTGATCAGCAGCCCATCTCTCACTCTTTGAGTTCGCCATTTGATCTGCACAGTTTCATGCCGAGACTAGAAGAATCTCTCTATGCTCTTGACTGGAATAATAACGTAGTCGGGTTCGTCAGCCTTGTTGGAAACGAATCATCGTGCTGAACTTCGTTGTTTTCCAGTTGCAATCATTACCCTGATATCCTATGAGTATAGTCAGTAGCTTTCATGAACCTTGCAGTGCGGCTGAGCATAATGCTATCTCCTAGTGCTTCAGTTCGAGAAAGAGGTAACGAGGGGGTTTGTTTCATTATTGTCAAGCACTCATGATTATATCGCAGGTCACATTTGTTTGGGTTAGAGCTCAACCCTAACGATACAAATATTCGGAGCTGACTGGTTATGCAGGAAAGGCAGTGGTCAGTGATGACATATCTATACCTTGTCGTGAGCTCCACCCTCCCAAAGTGCTTCATGGTTTCCGATTTTCTTGCTATGTCAGGTTCGATATTTTGGTATTGTCCTTATAATGTACGTCGCGATGGCTGTATCCTTCAGATGCTACATTGTATATTGACGCTGACGTCTAGGATTTGCGCCATCTGTACGTGACGTGATACCAACTGAGCCGTCATTAACTGACTAGCACTAGGGGGAGGTTTGTTTTATATACCTCAAGCAGTGAGTGAATCGATTCTTTCTTTAGAAAGTTCTTGGTTGACCCAGAGTTAGCCGTACGTCAGAAGTTCATTTTCACAGTAAGGCCTGACCTGTTGCTGACCCTTTATTTAGTTGTGAGTATATTGTATTCAACTGAAACTCGCTTTGCTCATTAACGAAATCGAAATAGGTTATGGTATGTTTCTGTTCATGAAATGGGGTTTTTCTGTATATCTTTGCTTGGCGGAAGGTAATCATATCCATATACTCTCGCACCTTTGCGCTTACCCATTTTGAATTTGCAGTCATTCTTATATGGCGTCTTTACGTCCTGTGCAACCAATCCAGGCTCATACTTTATATTCTACTGGGATTGTTCCTACCTATCGTTGCGCTTTATATAGGGATGGATATATTTTTATGGAGCCGACCCTCAGCGATCTCAGGTGACTTTCTATCTTGATTGAGTACTTTGCAAGCTGATGCCTAGTTGCATAGTGCAAGAAATAATAACTCCAAATATTAAGTACTGCACGGTCTTCCATCGCATCGGGCCCATGCCTGCGGTATATGCATCCATCCCCGTCATATGCTATGATATTTTATTGGTTGTTCTCGCCATCACCGTCCTCGGGAAGCACCTGAAAGAACGAAAGGAACTTAAAATGAAGCCTAACACCTACGTAGTAATGATCGTCCGATATCATGTCATATACTTTGTCCTGTAAGTTCCCCCTCGTTTGTTGTGTTCTCTGAAATCATTCATTGAACCACACTAGGAATTTGGCAAGTCAAATATTCATGGCGATATTGTGGGCCCACCTTCCGGTATGATCTCCTGTGACTCTAGAGAGGCCTGCTCTGACGCAGGCATGCAGACGGCGGTGCTGAATCTCGTACTATTGTTCAAGAATACCGCGCCACTGATTATCGCGCCACGTCTTATTATCAGCATCTGGGATACGCATGCCAACGACAACTGCGTACATGTCAGTACAACGTTCGAGGATTGTGTCTGTTGGACTTTGCCACCGGAATTGGGGCAGCCCGAGATCGACTCCCGCGTATGATGCTCCAAATATTGAGGAAGGAGGTAGATTGAGGTTCATACTTCCCCCTAGCTAGCGTACACCTCAAATACCTATTCACTTAAATGCTGCACCGCCATCTACAAGGTCTGCGGGGATAATATTAGCCTGTAATCTGTTATTTTCGTAGTCAACGCACCATCTCTGTCAACACTCTTGAGCACTATGTATCCGAGCCCCTATCGACTAATGGCCTCTGCTGTACTCTCAGGCTCGTCAGGATCCAGTGGAGGTAGGGCACGGGAGTAGAATCTACAGCCACGAGTGCAGGTGTTTCCAATCAACCAAAGGGAATGAAATTAGTCGATGAACAGTAATTCCAACAGCATGCGGCACACCATGATCGTAGCCCATGTCACTGCCTTCTTGCCCTCCTCAGTAGTTATACCTTCCTTTCCGCCCCAGCAGTCACCAATATTAGGACATCGTGCCTCACATGCAGTATGAAGACCTAGTCGCTGAAGTCCTTGATCGTGTTAAAAAATGCTCCCGAGGGTTTAGAAAGCTAGGCAGCCGAGGTCTGGAGTGGATGTATAAACATTATTTCCCGAGAAATGTCAATTTATGCACGCCCTTTGGTGTGAGCGGACATAACATCATGTTCGTTATTCAGCATCTTACAGGATCGCAGGTGCACGATGAGCATATTGGCGTGGCCTCGTTCCTCTGTCAGCCGACAAGAACTTCGCAGCCTGAGAGTCCAGTACTTTTCGGCGTAGGCAACACTTGACACACGAAAGTCAGATTTGGGTAACTTACATCGCGCAGACGACAGACAACAGGAGGGTGTTTCGTGAAAAACATAGAGCACCGTGGACTGTCTGCGGTGGATAAATAAACAATCATAGTCGTAAGTATGACCGGGAGAACGCTCACCTAGCCTACCTGCCCCGCGGGTGTTACTGGAAAACAAATGAGGGCAAGGCGATCATGCAAACAGCCGACCTAGCCCCTGTGATACTCTTCCAGTTAATGATAGAAAGTAGACAAATAACAAATCGATTTTCTCTTCCGCCTCCTGCACCCTGTGTCATTCAATATCACTTAAGAATACTTGAAATATACTCCAGTTAATAGTTAGTTAGAGTCGACGTGACCAAACGGAAACGTGTGTTTTGAATGGCGTATCTGTGAGCTACAAACTAGACCGACCGCCATGGTTTCGAGCGAATTGGTCCTTCTCCACGCTTCAGGAGTGATACCACCAGGTACAAGTGGCGTTCAACCTTTCTCTGATCGTGGAGTCAAATATGTTTCAATGCTACCCAGGGTGTAATGGACAATACCTAGTATTCTCTCTATGGATAGGCCACTTGACCAGATAAGTGAAGAGTTGACGATTAGACGAATGGAGTACCAAATATGAACCTGCTGCAAGATCATCGGACCATCGCGTTCAGGTAGGAGTTGCCAAGCTAGACGCAGACATCGAGGAAGAAGATCAATCAGAAGTACGTGGGAACACTTGAATATGATCAGCTGCGTGAGTAGAAAGAAGATATTTACCATGCCGAGTGACCCATCGCCGAAGATGGGCGATACGAGATGAGAGCGATACAAGAAGTGAAAATCAAGTATTTATGATGCTAATAACACAAAGTACACCTTGCGATTGAGTTTCTGCCTTGCTATAACACGATTTCGCCATGCGCAATAACCGTCCGCGATCTCAAAAGCCGCCACGGAGAGCAAGAACAAGGTGGAGTACTGATCCTGCGGAGATGTTGAACTCCTTAGCGGTCTTGTCATCCGGCCTGGATCATAGCCGACAATGATACGGTCAGTTTGCGTGGTCTGACGGAAATGAGGGCGATTACGCACATCTGTCTCCCACCGAAGATCAACCTTTGCTGCTGTGGTGGCACACCGGACTGCTCTTCAACCTTCTCTTTGATGCGAGTAATCTGTGTCCCCATATGATGGTTTGTGAGCTTGACAATGACGAATACGCTCTGTCATGGGCTAGATACCTTGTCATCGAGATCTATGTCCAACTCAATCTGTCCGTACATGACAGTTAGTCATGAACAGATCGCAAGAATTGGATTGGGCACCTCCTTGCCAGTGAGCGTCTAGCGGTCATCAGTGTAGCGAAACGGCTGTTGGGAGTGAGTTTGAATGCTCACCTTGACTTTGATGAGCATGGTCAAAGATACACGCCGTGAAACTACGCCCCCGCTTTACTCGATGGTAGTGTACGTGCCACAAATACTGAGAGTGCATGATTGGTGTTGTGTTGAAGTTCAAGCTCCGCGAACCCTCTTCGACCATCATACCCCCACGTAGGCGTCCGTTCATCGACATACAGCGAAGCGGCTCAGGTATGTTTGCAGGTTTCTTAAAGGTCAATATTGACTGTCCCAGGACGCAAAGCAAGATAATTGATACGAGCCACATATAAAGAGCTATTTGTCTCTACTTCTAACTAACGATAATCTAAATAAACGAATCATTAATGGTATAAAACGAGTGTGCTGCGTAGGTGGTAGTTGTCCTGTCGAAATTGTTGAATGCTCTAGTCCATGCGTTCCATCCAGTGCGGTAGTAGTTGGTATTCCTTTGCTAGTTGTTCGGTGTGGTATTGGTGCCCGTCCTTTTGGTGTGGTTGCATGAATCTTCGATGACCTTCAAGCCCCAAAAATCAAACTCCTATCCACAGATGCATCTCCCTCGTCACTGCTCTCCTCCTCCTCCTCGATCCCTTCCTCCGTCTTAGACCTCTCCTTCATATACTCATGCCCCACGAAATTCATCACGCTACCAACAACACATCAGCACATACCCAATACACAACGCAACAAAAAACCACTCACTAAATTGTCCCATCCGCGCACCCCACTACTACCTCCTCATGCGTGAGCTGCATCGACATCGGATTCTTCTCTGGCACCGCCAAGCCCGTAAACTTGGGCGGCAACGGACCTAGAAGACCTTTCACGCCCTCAGGCGTGGCATGAGCAAGCGCCGCCCATGCACCCGACAAAGGGATGATATTTGCATCTATATCAACGCTCGGCGTTGGGGACGAGAACATCGGATTTGCATGATCCGTTGTAGGCCCCGTGTCTTCATCGAGTGGACCATCAAGGACATCAACCTTGTCCTTGTCTTTATGCGTCGACATCAGAACCTGAGTACACGAAATGAACAAATGAGGACCAGGTTCAGTTGGGAAAATGACGGGACAGACGTACCCTTCGATCAGCCCCCGCTCGCGAACTAAACCTCGTAGCAGTAACCACCCTTCTCTTCCTAGGATCTACTGCCCCAACAGCAACATCAGGCGTCTCCACGAGCGCAACGAGCTTGGGAGGTGCAGTCAGAATTGCCGCCCGCCCGAACCGAATCGCAAACCCATCTGCACCCGCCGCACCCATAGGGGATAACGGTGCACCCATCGGGGACAGCGGAGTGCCAGATCGAGGAAGTAGGGAGAGCGGGGATGGTGATACACCTGAGTGCTGAGATGCGCTGAGATTGGAGGAGAGAGGCGTGGAAGGTGTCCCAAGCGAAAGTCGCGATTTGGGTAAGCCCGATGTACTCACCCCGAGTGCAGACTGTCTGCGCTGGGGAGTAGACATCTGCGTGGGCCGTATAAGGGATGAGACGGCGCGTGATCTCGGGTTAAGGGAAGAGGGTGTAGGTGAGGTAAGAGTCCTTCCAGTGAACGTAGGGCTCATCGTAGTCGTCTCGGCAGGGGTCTTCTCGTCTTCGCCTTCGGTCCATTGCAGATGCAAGATCACAGATTTAGTCGCACACTAATGAGAAGCAAATGAGGTACGCAGACCAAAAATAAGCACAACACTTACAGTCATCTGCGAGCCTTTAGCCGCGAACCACTGCAACATATTATTAGGCGCAGAGCCCACATTAAACAGCTTCGCATGCAACACAGGGTCGCTACCACCGAGTTCGCTGAGCTTGAACTGCGAGATCATTTCTCTCCTCTCTGTGTACCATCATCAAACCATCAGCAACAGAGTACAGAGGAACTCGACAGCAAAGAAACAAGAAACCCACTAATCGAGAAAACCCGAACGATGCCATCGATAGTCACGCCCACCACACGCTCTCCCTCCGCCTCTGTGCCCCCTTGGACGATCTGCACACCGATATTGATTGTTGTCTGCTGTCCAAACCTCACGATCTTCGTCCCGGCACGCCAATCCCAACACACGAGAGCCTTGTCAGCGCCTGCGCTGACAAGATTCTTGGAGGAAAGCGCAACGGCGCGGATACCATTGAGGTGTCCGGCAAGTTGTTGAAGAGGCGTGAATGTGACGGAGGAAAAAAGGTGAACACGGCTGTGGCGCATGATTTCAATTCGAGCATGAGATATACACAAATGGACGCACCCAACATCATGAAACCCAACGACGAAAACCTCTTCGGCACATGAGCTCCAAACACGCGTAATGCATTGTATCAAAAAATGACATACCTTCCTCCGCCAAGAAATCCACGCAGCTCACAGGCTTCTTCACCTGCAGGCACTTTTTCATCTCGCCGGTGTCGATGTCCCAGAAACGGATGGTTTCATCATAGGAACCTGAAATGAGGCGCTTGCCTGTAAGAGGGTCAGCGAAAGTCCATGCTTGGGGAGAGTAAAAGCAAAATGTAAAATGCAAGGGAAGGAGAAATGGGGGTAGATGGAGAGTAGTTGTGAATCAGAGTGGCTGGAGGAGCAAGACCTGCTTTTAAATACAGCCGCTGACCTTCAGCCTTCCTGGTCCACATTCTACGTCCACTAAGCATAGTCAAAAGGGTACGCGAGCACCGGAGGTGGGGCGGAATGGAGGGAGGGCAGCTGTGAATCGGAGTGGCTGGAGGAGCAGGACCTGCAATACAGCTGCTGACCTTCAGCCTCCCTGATTCACATTCTACGCCTCTTCATCATCAATACAGAAGCCTGCCCCATCCGGGGGGGTGCCGTCCACCTCCAAAATAACGACACCGAAAGCACCCAAAACACGCCCCTCACCTCTCAACAACAACGTCGTACAGAAATTTGTATGTCCATTCAAAAAGCGTATGCTCTGCGGAAGCGCATGCGCAAAATTAGACTCGCGGTGGTGGAGGGAGCGGTAGAGAGGGTACCTGCAATGCAATACAATGAAAGAATTAGTAAATGTAAGTGTTGAGGTCATGATGGAGAGGGATAACAGAGGCGAGTGGGAATGGGGACGAAAAAACGAAAAGGGAGGAAAGAGAACCCACCATCCCTCAGGCTTCGCCGGTGCCCTCACACGGACCGGATCATTGGCAGTTAAGCGCAGACAATGCCATCTCCACAATGTAGGATGACGAGTTGCAGTATACCATTTTTTTGAGACCTGTCGTGTCGTCAGTACCCATGCTTTCGACTAGTGCCTCAGGGAACAAGGGTTCCAAGCGGAATCAACATGTCCCAACATCCCACAAATTATCACAAAACACCAACAAAACACTCACCAGCCCAGCCTTAACAACCTCTTTCACGCTCAACTTGCTCAAGATTTGAAGGGCGATCCCAGGAGCAAGGAAACCGATGATATCGAATGAGCTTTTGAGGTATTTTTGGAGGAGGAGGATTTGGAGGGGGATGTCGCCTGGGAGGGTTGCTATTGGTGGTCGGAGGGAAAAGTGAGAAGTGGGGGGAAGAGAAGGGTTAATTAGCTGGCGATTCCTCTATGAAGATGTGCGGGACGTACATTCGAGTATGATCTGGATACTACATGATAGAGTGTAAGTGTCAGCGTCTTTACCAAAACGGGAGAGTAACAAAGGAAAGAGAGGCGAGGGAACAACTCCAGAGACTACCAAGTGATCTCGCCTCTGCATCGATCAACAGATACGACCTCCTTCCATCAACAAAAGAAACAGAAACCCAAACCATAAAAAGAAAGACTCACATCCTCCCCCGCCCCTCCCTCCCCAACCCCCTCATAGCCCTCCTAACATCCCTCTCATCAAGTTTCTTCATAGCATCTACCAAATCACCACCCTCTGCGGTCTCATCCCCATCCCCCCAACTAACCGCGTCCCAATACCCCCTCTTCCGTCCACCACATACACAATACTCGCCCCCCTCCAGTTGCAAAGACCCTTGGGCCTGAGACTGAGACTGAGAACGCAATTCTGCGAGTTGAGCTTGAAGATGATAAACCTGCGCCGCGCTACTTGCGTGCGCACGTTCGAGGAGACGCTTGTAGGCAAGGAGTTTGGAGGTATGGAGTGTACGGATTTGGGTGAGGGCTTGGTCGAGCTGTGGAGTTGAGTTAACTGGGTTTGTTAGAGAGGTGAGAGGTGGGGTGGGGTGGGTGGATGAAAGTGGGGTCTGCACAGTGATACAAACAAGAAAAAAATATGTGCATGTAGTGCGCGTCAGAAGGACGTGGGTACGCAACGACAATAAGACTGTACGCGATCCAATAATCGCAAAAGCACAGACAGAAAAAAGTAGAGACGAAGCACTAAAACGAAACGAACTCACCTCTTCATCACCTTCCCCATCCACATCCGTAATCATATCAAACGTCATCCCATCATCCTCATGATCCCAGATATCCTCCAGACCCGTGTCATCATTCAAATTGATCACGGCACCGTTCATGACGCGTCCGTTCACGCGTCTTGGACCTCCGATGATACTCCCGGTACCATCGCTGAAGACGCTCCCTACTCTAGTCCCGCCCATGGCGCTCGCAGTCACAGCTCTTTTTGAGGCGAGGGATTCGGACAGCAACGCGACGGGCTCTTTACCCATGAAGTTTGAGCCAGGAGAACGGACTTTTGGACTCGGAGAGTGCATATTTTTTGTTCCAGGGGACCGTGTCATATTGGATGTCCCTGATGGTGTGCGCTGTAGCTGGGTGCGAGCGAGAGGAGAGGACTTGGAAGGTGTGATGGATGAAGGTGTGTTTATTGAAGGGTTTGGTTTTGAGGGTGTGTTGCTTGAATGGGGCTTAGGCGCAGAAGACGGGGGTACAGTGGTAGGAGTACTCTCCATGGAGACAGTCCTGGTCATAGAAACTGTTTCACCGCTTCCAAATACTGATGCAGAATTGGAAGTAGCAGAGCTTGTGGTACGCACGCGGACTGACGCGGATGAAGGATTGTTCTTGTGCTTTGCGGGACTTGGAGATGTGAAGTTTATAGCAGGTTTGGGAGAGGCGAGGTTGACTGAAGCACGGTGTTGACGTGATGGAGTTAGGGCAGATGTTTCTGAAACGACGCGTGCTCGAGACGGGGTTGATGACACTGCGTCTCGATTTCCATTCGAGTCTGTAGTGCTGCTAGTGGAAGCATACAAAGAACGCGGGAAAGCACTTGGCGGACCTGTGCCAGAACGCTTCAAGAGCGTCGGCGTCGTGGAGAGCATGTTTGAGGTGGAATTCAAATTCGAAATTGGTTTAGTGGGCTTCACAGTCGTGCAACCGCTCGCATCACTTGTGATCGACAGTGCACGCGTCTTAGGGGAAATACGCGTAGTAGTTGAGTTTGATGTCGTGCGCGACAACGACAAACGTGAGCGGGTCGATGTCTCAGAGGGCGTCGGCATTCTAGTTCAGTGGCTTGTCACTATTGGGAGCAACCACAAAGTAACAAACCGCGTTCTTCCCACGTCCACGGTTCTAACTTCTGGCTCAAGGATTCAAGACTACTGGCAAATTTTATGTGCCAAGAATCAATTACTGGGTATAAGTTCTGAGCTCCATCGCAGTACTATTCTTTCCGTTCTTGTTATTGCAACTTGCATACAGTAAGACTTTTTACAGACCTACAACGACCATGCCACTCCCCAGAGTCGCTCCATTCCAATGGTGCCAAGTGATAGACTCGGACAGTATGACATTAGGGATGCAATAGCACCCGAAATTCATGCTGTAGATACCGGCTACTATATATCATCCACCGAAACTTGGCCTTAGGACCAGCGGGGCATTTCAGGCCTCGTGAACATGCAAAGATTGGGCGGCTGCAGGACGAGCTGATGTGGAATATCGAGGTTATCATTATGAGTACATAGTCTCGTTAACGTTCATTGCATCCACAAAAGTTCCGCGGAAGTAGATAATTTCTCCAAAAATCATATTGCACAACTTCTAGTATAACGTACAAATTACAACGCATACTAAATGTGTTATCCCCACATGTTTCTTCGGCCTCACCATCGTGAGCTTAGTAGTTAGCATCTTGTTCAATGAGCCTAAGGGCAGTCGCAGAGCGAGGCTTGATAGAGCACTTGAAAGGTTTGGGGTGGCTGGGAGTGTGTCAATCAAGACCAGCACCGGACGTGACAATATATGCGGCATACCTGATCGTACCTGGTGAGGGTTCAACACTAGGGGTGATCTCAATACCATTCTCGACAACCTTTGAAATATCAAACACGGCCAATGACATCACGGTGGATATCCAAATGGAGGCTTCAGCAAGGTGGATACCTGTACACCAAAAGCAAGCAAATGTCAGAATGCTGTGGATTAACTGATGCGAGTTGAATACACCTGGGCAAATACTGCGGAGCAGAAAATTAGCATTCCGATCAGATTCAGAACCAACTTATGCTTACCGTCTACCAAAGCCGAAGCAGGCTGTGCGAGGCTCTGTCTCAGGGTCCTTTCCATCCTTAGCCAAGAAGCGGTCAGGGTTGAATTGCGAGGGGTTAGTATACGTGCGTGGATCCTTGAGCATGAACCTGTCGCAATTAAGATCTTTACATTCTGTTCACCAACCGAAGGGAAGCACCAACCAAATGTTAGGTAGTACTATGGAGCCTTTTGGAATATAGTACCCATTATGGATATCGTCCTCAGTTACACGGTGGGGGAAACCTGTCATTGAGATACCCGTCGTCAAATAAATAATGTCATGAACGAGATCCGCATACCGGTGGGAACGACAACGTTCCAGCGGAGAACTTCTTTGACAAGCACCTCAGTATAAGGCAGGGAGTCGCGGTCGGCGAAGGTGGGAAGACGATCAGAACCGACAACCGCATCTATTTCAGCCTGAGCTTTCTTTTGCACATCAGGGAAAAGTGTCATAGCTAGAAAAAACGAGTTGATTGCAGAAACAGTCTGAGAAAATGGGCGTAGTACTTTCAGAACATCATGATTAGAAACATAAATATGTAGGGACCAACCGTGTCGGCGCCACCGCTGTACAGGGAAAAAGCAGACCATTTCACAGAGTGTTCCTCTTCCGCAGACACATCACGGCCTTCCAAGAGATTCGAGGTAAGAGACACAGGGGCAGTACCAGCAGCCTGCAAATTTTGAACTTCAATGCATGATCGTAAAACTGCAAAACTGTAAACTGGTCACCATCTGGTCCTTCACCAACTTGTGGGGTGCAGAAACCATCTCTTCGAGGGTCTCACGCCATTTACGTGCTATGCGCTTGAAGCCAGCACCGGGGAACCACACAGGAACCTTTGCCACTAGAATTTTCAGGTTATCGGAAGCCAACACAAACGTCAGAAGGATTTAGCCTACAGAATGGTAAAGTGTCAACCATATATGCTCCGGGAGATGCGGCCTGCGAGCCATTGATTATAACGCGGTCTGCAAGGTCAACGAAGGGATCGTTGTTCTCTTTCACTTCGTAACCATGAGAAATGCGCAAAATGATCGCGCCAGCAGTGCTATAGTAAAAATTCAAGCTCGTGTCATTTCGAGGATACACAAAACAAACTGTCGGACATGTTCCTGCAGTTGGTCGGGTTTCGCAAGCACACGCTTCAGGAATCGACGAGTCTCAACTTCCTCGACCACGTTGTATACGTCCACTGCAGCACGACTGCCGATGATCCGATGGAAGTTCTTGCGTTGCTGGCGAAAACGGTTACCATAAGGAAGGAAAGGCAAAGAGTCCTTCCAGCCAACAAGTTCGCCAGCCATAGGAAGAACAGGACGGTCAGAATACAAAGTGCTTTTACTGTCCATCATTTCCAATGCAGTCTTGGTAGAGTTCAGCACGATTATGTGCCGACCCAGAACCTCGATATGCGCGATATCACCTGTAGAAAGATTTTTGAAATTGCATGATTTTGGAATAATGGAGTCACTTACCATACTTCTGACCCCACTCAGTAAATGCGACCCAGGGCTTGATGCGAGGCATATCTAAAATATTGCCAATGAGAGGCCATCCCCGGGGACCAGGTGGATATGGTGCAGGATTCTTCTTGATAATTACCTGCTTTACCAGATAGACTCCGACACCAGTAAGGCATAGTAGGTCCAGCCAAGTAACATTGGGGATTGTCAACATGGTCTACTACTAGCAGACGATGAGCAACTCAAGAACGGGGATATAGAGCGAATCAATCGGATAAGTGGATATCTTGTATTTAACACATTAGAAGGACACGTCACACGAGAGTTCTGTTGGAAATTAGGGGTTCGCTGTGCGAACTTATGATCTGGCGGCCAATAGGTACCTGCTCGGGAAAAAGTGTACATGAGGCCATCTTATACCGGACGAGTGACGAACATGTACGACATTTAGATTTTAAAAAATCACTGTCTTCTTCTGAGAGTTGGTGCCACTGCTGCACATGTCACTGCAGAACCAATCTGCCTCAGCAAATCAACACATTCAAAATGAAACGGAATCAGCCACGGTGATAGAAGCATGTTGAAAAAAGACAAGCCTGTATCCATTGATTGCAGCTATCAAAGTCGCATTGAACCATTTCTCTGAATTCTGGCCGTCGACACCAATAAAATTCATCTCGTGGGTCGTGAGACTGAGTATCTACATTTGGAATGACATGATTCTTCACTTCAAGCGAGCTAAGGCGTGCTGGCGGGGTGATGGTTAGACGAGGTTTGGTGCGGAAGGTATGTCCTGACCATCACTCGCATCAGACACCTCGCACACGCAATACAGCAAATGACGAGATGTCTGTGCTGATTCGGAGTCAGGCATTATTAGTAGGTGCCAACATACCACCGATAGACACGGTTAGATTGTGCAACATAGTAGACAACGGACTCCAGCGGACAATTGTTCACCCACCTCATGGTCAATGATGCCAGACTGGAAATTGGATTTGGGGCATTTCCTGAGTGGGTACTTCTCACCTGCGACTCCCACCTAAGCTCCATACATTTAGAGGTACCTGTGAACCGGGTGTGCGCCTGTAGTTAGAAGGGGATTGAGTAATGCATGTAAGGCTTGGATGAATAATTGTTGGATAATGGTAAAACCTCCACTTGTGGGAATTGACGAAGTTTCGGAGGTGATGCATGATGAGTCACGCTGGGGCTCGGGAATGTCCGTGTGGTGCGCACGCCTTTCCAAAAGAAGAGATGTTTCAGACGATTGAGAGATAGAATGTATGGCGAAAGAAAATATGGAACCTAGCCAGAACCATATGGCCAAGGAAACACAGC
This sequence comes from Suillus subaureus, assembly GCF_016647635.1. Classification (NCBI taxonomy): domain Eukaryota; kingdom Fungi; phylum Basidiomycota; class Agaricomycetes; order Boletales; family Suillaceae; genus Suillus; species Suillus subaureus. The sequence continues at coordinate 497,395 of NW_024538579.1, read as the reverse complement.
CCATGGCCAGAACCCACGATAGGACTAGTCCTATGGTGTGCATCACTTAGGTGCCACCAATTGTGTGCTAATGTCCTGCTGTCTTGAAAAAACATCAGAATTTTAATTCCTCTTACAAAAATGTTCCTTTTGATGAGACAAACAAAACTGTAAGAGCGATTTTCAATCTGATCAAATTTGACAGAGATAAAAATTTTGTTGGCAGTCAGATTGGCCACTTGCTATCTACCCTACCTACAGTCAGTCAAAAAGTTGTGCTGCAGTCTCTGGAACCTGTCAGTGGGACTTGTACTTGGTCAAACTGAATTGCTGGACCTTCAGCTGTGCATCTTTTGTCCTGAGCCCTGACCAATAGGCATCCAACCACCTGTGAGTCTGATGCTCCCATAACTGGATGGTCTGCAATGAAACAGATGCCAATGCTCATGGCATATTGGCCTTCAACCCATTGAATGTGCAGTCACAGTGCTCATGAAGGTACCTTTTGACCTTTCCCCAGAAAAACTCAATAAAGTTCAGCTTGCAATGGAACTTTGGTAGGAATATGCAAAGATAATCAGCATTCTTGATGATCTCCTGAACAAGTGAATGTTGCTCCTGAAAGTCAGGCTGCAATTCCAATATGTGTTTGTTGCAGCAATGAGTAGCATCTGCCTTGCACTTTGATTTGCATTTGCCACACCAGTACTCGTACAAGCCATGTTCAGTCAGAACAGCCTTGACACCCTTTGGTTCACCAGGATGTTCCAGATGGTCAAGTGGGAATGACATTTCCTGCTCAACTCAAATGCCATCTTGGATAAACCACCCATTCTGCATGTTGGCCTGTTTCCACCCTGGATGAATATTCATGCAGCTGACAAGAAGAGCATCCTCAGCATATGCAGAATGTCCTTGAGAGTTGTCAATGAGAAATAGTGCTTGATATCTGGGACAGCGAGCACGCTCAAATGTGGGGATGATTTTCTCAGTAAGCTGAGAGTGAACAAATGAGATATTTTCATACAGGCACAGCAATTATGACCAACCTGAGTGCAGAAATTCTCACCGCACCAGTAGCCTTCATGGTTCTTGCCATATTCCATTGTTTCTCCTGCTTCAACCAAGTGACTGACCATGGAGGAGATGACATCACTTTGGTGAAGCCCTTGACCTGCTCGCTTTTTCCACAGATGGAATTCATCATCAAAAACCCAATACTGGCCAACTGCATCATTGCCTTGTGCTGTCATTTTATCATGTGTGCAGAGAACCAAATGACATTCAACATAATTTGAAGGATTGGCTGGCACTTCAGTATCAACATCACCAACAGTAAATTGAACCAATCTGTATTCACAGGCCTTCATAAATGGCAAGAACTGTTGCTGGCAATAGTGAATAACATCTGGACAGTTGTGCCCATCAAAATAAAGACCCTTCTGGTGTTTGAGGAATCAAAAACCTTTGCACCGAAGCCATCGACAAGCTGTGCTCAGTGAAATGCCTTGGCCAACCTTCAGATGGATATGGGGAATATTTCAAGCTCCATATACTTCTTCAGACCATGGGGCATCTCCTCCTCAACAAGTTTTTGTGCATATTTTGTGGCCTCAGCAGGGATAAGCCTATCTTGTGAGAGTTGAATGAACTTTTCTGGATTTATGACCCATTTGTTTGAGTGGACATATGTGCGCAGCTCAGTGGCAATGGTGGGATCACCAAGAAGGGAGTACACCTTTGCATGTTGACCTTGTAAAGATTCAGGGAGTCTGTGATCTGCCACCCACAGCCTGGTCCAGCTGCACACTTGGTGGCCACCCCAGTTTGCAGCAAATCCATGACTTTCTGCTGCCCTCTGTGACACATCAATGGAGAGACATTTCTTCTTGATGACCATTGTGAGGTAACTCTGGATTGAGCGTGCATGTTTTGCCTGCAACCCATTTGGACCTCCAACAAATGATGCTTTTTTCACCTTCAAAAGCTTTTCTATTGAAGCCAATGCCTTCTTCATCTCCTCAAGTCGAGTTTCCTTCACCAGCCTTCTCTGCTCATGGTAAGGCACATCAAGCTTGCACCATTTCAATGGTGGAACAGCTGGCTGATCATTTTGGCATGCAGCAAGACCACTACTATCACCATCACTATCATCACCATCAGATTCTGTCCCATCATTGGACTCATCAGAGAGGTAACACAATCCATGACTCGCAGCAGGTAGTAACTTGAAGTCAGGTACTAAGTTTGAATTCTGGGGCTGAAGAGATGGGGAGGGTGCATGACATCTTGGGTGTGCAAACATTTTGCACATCAGTGTAACTTGTGGATCATCTCTGATGAATAGTGAGTGACTCAGATATCATTCAATGTTCAAACTTCAAAACTCACAAAATTTTCCTCTTTTCATGGTACTCTGCAAGCTCTCTTGCAGCCTTATCATGCCTCCTCTTTGTTCAACCTGAGTGGCCATTATATGCAAGTGCCCTGTTCCATTCTGCCTTCTCCCATTCTACTGCTGTCTTCTTCTCAAACATGGGAACAGCCATTGGGTGATCATGAAGACTTTCAGCCTTGGCTCTGAGAGCAGCCAAGTTTTCTTCCAAATCATCACCCCCAAATTCACAAAGGCTTTCATCATCAGACCATTCACTCTCTGATGTATCTGGTTCATATTCCAAATCACTGCCTGAGTAATCTGCATTGACACCACCCAGGTATCCACAGTCAGACCCTGAGTCCTTGTCCAAATCAATTTCTATTGGGACATGTGTGGAATGTCACCACGTCAACGATGAACACTAACAAACAGACAATAATGTGGAAGAGTGTATGGTTGACAAGGTGGTAAGAAGATAAGATATGAGCGAGTATGCATTGAGCTATATATATGAGTAGACATGGATCAGTCCAAACATGGAACAAATAATATGCAGTGTCCAATCAGCACATAAGCTGTCATGTGGTAAGCACCAGGCTTACACCCTTTCCCACTATCCTTCAGACCATTCTTTCTCCCAAACATCCAGGGCTTTGCAATCCTCCAGCTCCCTCTGTGGTAGCCATTCATCATCTTCCTTGCCAAATCTGACCCATCAAACCAGATATTGTTTTCATCTGCCAACCTTGCATTTGTCAATGATCTTGTCTATGAAGTTCTCAAGTTGGCCATCCTCTGTCATGACAGGACCTGGTCATGGGTGTTTGTGAGAATGAAACAAGTTTGGGTCATTCACTTTGTAAGGCCATAACTGACTCGCATGGAATGTAGGGAAGATGTTAGGCGAGCTGGGAAGGTCAAGGGTGTATGTTGAGGTTTTGGTGTGAGCCCAAGATTGTGTAAGGTCTGTTGTATCTTGGCATAAACTTTGCTACATGTTTGTCTCCCTTTTGAATGTATTCCCTCTGGCAATGTTTTGTGGCGAGCAAGATGTGATCTCCAACTTGGAGGTTCAGGGCATAAGCACAGTGTTTGTTCACATTGGTCGCTTGCACTGCTTTTGCTACCAACAGATTGTCTTGTGCCTCCATGATGTCTTGTTCCAATCTTGACAGTGTGGTTCTCACTCTTTGATCTTCTGGCTCGTCCACCAATTGAGGGTCTGCCACAATGGGTGGTAACATGCATGGTGAGCACCCAAGATGCAGCTGAAAAGGGGAAAAGCCAGTGCTCATGTTGACTGTAATCTCAATATGAAAATGTACATGAGGCAGTGTGCATACCCAACCCTTATGGTTCCTGTTGACATAATAATGTAGGCATTGATTCACTGTCTTGTTCATTCATTCACTGGTGCCATCTGTTTCAGGGTGGTAAGCTGACAACATCTTTAATTTAATGCCAGTCAGTTTGTGTAAGGCATGCCAAAATCACAATCAGACACTATCTCTCTCAGCAGCCCATTCTCACAATACCAATGATCAAAGAACAAGGTGGTGAAGTGTTTGGCTGTAATGTTGTCTTTACAGGGCATGAGGCATACAGTGGCTCAAAAAACTGTCCGCATGTTTTGACATTTTTCACTATCTATGATATTGTGTGAGAACTCACAAATGGCTCAAAGACATGCTTATACCACATTGTAGTATGGCTTCAGGGCTTTCATTTGAACCCTACACCGTGGGAATCGGTGGAGATATGGTGGAGATACAAGGCTTATAAAATCATGACTCATGCGGACAGTTTTTTGAGCACATATTAAAACTATATAAATCATCATTTATGACACCATAACAATCATGCCACCATTAAATAAATTATAAAGTGGTGTCATTATGTCATTTTAAAACCATATCTAACTATACAAACCAAAAATTTCCATATGTCATGGTTATATTCACCATGAAAGCCACCCCCCCTGCTCAAAGGGATAATATCCTCTCTCTTTCCTATTCTGGCCTCTCTGCTTGTCAAATTTCCTCTAGAACTGGAGTATCCAAGTCCACTGTGGCCAAGTTCATCAAAGAAAGTCACACAGACAAGGAAAACTTCTGTGAAGGGCGTCCATCCAAGCTCACCTCTACTGATAGGAGGGCTATTATTCAACATATCACTACAGGAAAGGCTGATAATGCTGTCCAGGTCACCTATTACATCAATTCCACCATCACATTCCCTGTCTCTTCACACACTGTGAGAAACATTCTCAAGACAGCTCATCTCAGGTCAGTAACAAGGAAGAAATGGCTCTCCTCTCTATCACACATAAACAGAGATGACTAACCTTTGCCTTAGCCCATCAGAATTGGATTACATGGACTGGAAGCATGTTATATGATCATATAAGACCACAATAAATATGATTGGATCAGATGGCAAGGTATATATGTGAAAAAAGAAGGGTGCTAGTCCTCTCTGCATATGTGTGATAGAGAGGAGAGCCATTTCTTCCTTGTTACTGACCTGAGATGAGCTGTCTTGAGAATGTTTCTCACAGTGTGTGAAGAGACAGGGAATGTGATGGTGGAATTGATGTAATAGGTGACCTGGACAGCATTATCAGCCTTTCCTGTAGTGATATGTTGAATAATAGCCCTCCTATCAGTAGAGGTGAGCTTGGATGGACGCCCTTCACAGAAGTTTTCCTTGTCTGTGTGACTTTCTTTGATGAACTTGGCCACAGTGGACTTGGATACTCCAGTTCTAGAGGAAATTTGACAAGCAGAGAGGCCAGAATAGGAAAGAGAGAGGATATTATCCCTTTGAGCAGGGGGGGTGGCTTTCATGGTGAATATAACCATGACATATGGAAATTTTTGGTTTGTATAGTTAGATATGGTTTTAAAATGACATAATGACACCACTTTATAATTTATTTAATGGTGGCATGATTGTTATGGTGTCATAAATGATGATTTATATAGTTTTAATATGTGCTCAAAAAACTGTCCGCATGAGTCATGATTTTATAAGCCTTGTATCTCCACCATATCTCCACCGATTCCCACGGTGTAGGGCTCAAATGAAAGCCCTGAAGCCATACTACAATGTGGTATAAGCATGTCTTTGAGCCATTTGTGAGTTCTCACACAATATCATAGATAGTGAAAAATGTCAAAACATGCGGACAGTTTTTTGAGCCACTGTATGTCGGCATTCAGTTGGTCTGTCATTGACACAAGCATGTTATATCCGCCATTGTCTGGGAGCGGACTGATGAAATCTATGGCAACTGAGTCACCACATGTGTCCAGTATAGGCAATGGATGAAGTGGGCTGGCAGTAGCAGTCATCTTTGATTTGTTCCTCATGCATTGCAGGCAGGCAGGCAGGATGGGATGTACAATTCCACTAGGTCCTTACACATGTTTGGCCAGTAGTAAGATGCCCTTAGCAGGGTGTATGACTTATCCACACCAAAATGACCTGCAACATCATGTGTGGCATGAAACAATTGTTCTTGAAGGTTGTTGACTTGTGGAATCACTAGGCACCCAGCCACATAATACAACCTGTGTTCATCCTGAGAAAGTCCCAGTAAGAAACCTAGGAAATCATTCAGCCTCTTACACCATGGGTCCAGTGCATACCCATTTTTGATTCACTTTTCGACATTTTTATCTATTCCCAGCATCAACACAGCTGCACACTCCTGGATAGCAGATGTCATATCCATTCGTCATGAGAGAGTGTCTGCTGCGGTGTTCATTTTGCCCTTGATGTAGTGTATTTCAAGATCATACTGAGACATGTATTCTGCCCATCTTGCCTGTCATTGAGAGAGATCTCATTGGGTTGTGAAATTCTGTAATGTGCAATGGTCAGTATAGACATCGACATGTGTACCCAACAGATCTGATCTCCATTTCTTTAATACTTGCATGATTGCAAGGAGTTCTTTCTCATGGACCAGATAGTTGAGTTCAGCTCCTCGCAGTTGAGTTGAGTTAAACACCACTGGTCACACTGTTTTGCGCATTGGTCCCCATGACAACACTGCACCTGTTGCATAATCAGAAGCATCACAAGTTATGAAAACCCTATTTTCTCCTGGGTTATTGTGGTCTATAGTCATGAGGCACTGAGGGCTAATAACCAGACTCTTGATAGCTGTGAACACTTCTGCATATTCGCTTGTCCATTCAGGGAAGCTCAATTCTGCAGCCTTGGTCATCAGCATTGTCAGGATGCATGTGTACTTAGCTATGTCAGGCAAATGGTCTGATAGATATTGTACCATACCCAAGAAGGCATGAACATCTGATGCTTTATGTGGCTGTGGCCAATCCAGAACGTGTGTGACTTTTGACGTGTTGACTTCAATTCCCTGTGACAAAATGTGATGGCCCAGAAAGTTGATCTCCATGTTGAATAAGGACATTTTCCTCATTGAGCAGTAAAGATGAGTGTTCCTCAGCATCGACAGTACCTTGCACACGTTCTCTTCATGTTCTTCCAAGGTTTGAGACCAAATGATGATGTCATCCAGATATACATGGCATATCTTGCTGATGAGGTGTCTCAATGTGGTCATCATTTGTCACTGGTGTACTGCTGGCATGTTCCGTACCCCCATAGGCATGACTGTCCATTTGAACTTACCAAACAGTGTATGCACTGCCAGGTACTTCATGTTGGCTGGATGTACATGGGTCTGGAAGAACGTGTTAGTCATGTCTATTTTTCCGAAAAATTTGCCCTTAGCACAATCCTTCAGTATCTTGCTTGTTTGGTGATTGTCCAGTACTGCATTAAGGTTCAGATGTCAGAAATCGTTTACCCATCTTGGAAGGACATTCGGATCATGCTTTGGGATTATGAATGATGGTGATGACCATTCACTGTCAGAAGGACGCAGTCACCCACTATCCAGATGTGAGTCTAGTAATGTTTTCCAGGCCACTCAGTATTTCTTCGGGCAGTTGTAGGAATGTAGTTGAACTATTTTGTTAGCATCTTTTAGATTGATACAAAACAATACATCACTAGGCATTGTGTCATTGTGAGGAATGTCTGCAGGGAACCAATCTTCAAATTTGGTTTTCAACCTTCTGTTGTGCACCTTGAGCTGGTCTTGGTATATTAACTCATCTATGTGTGACTGTATTGCTGCTGCAATGTCCACGTCCTTGACCAGCTTGCATTCACCATCAACAATCATCTTTAGTTCTGGGAGTACACTTTTGAGTTCATTGATGACATCTTGCTTCATCCAAAACAGTTTAGGTCCTGTAGGCGAGATATGTTGCTTTGTCTGCAGTATTGATGCTTTTGGCTCTTGTAATAGATCTGTTAAGAACCATGTTGCTCAAGGGAGAGAGAGACTGACTCAGAGGGGCTTGGCCTCAGCTCATATGCTGTGCCCCTTACCTGAGTATGGGCCCTTCATTTCAGATAAGGTCTGATGATAGTCCGATGAAGTCTGGAGGACTTCTGGTGGCTGGCTACTCTGGTGGAGAGTACTAGAGGACTTCCAGAGGAGCGTGGGAGAGTTCCGGAGGAATGCAGGAAGTGCTCAGGAGAGTTCCCACTGTGAGGTAATACTTCTACAGGAAACAGGATGGAAGGATAGGAGGTCTGAAGGTCTGGAGGACAGGAGGACAGGAGGACAGGAGGATGGAGGACAGAAGGACAGGAGGATGGAGGATGGAGGACAGGAGGACAGGAGGACAGAGGACAGAAGGACAGGAGGAGATGGAGGACAGAAGGACAGGATGTCCAGAGGTACGAAGGACAGGATGTCCAGAGGTACGAAGGACAGGATGTCCAGAGGTACGAAGGACAGGATGTCCAGAGGTACGAAGGACAGGATGTCCAGAGGTACGAAGGACAGGATGTCCAGAGGTACGAAGGACAGGATGTCCAGAGGTACGAAGGACAGGATGTCCAGAGGTACGAAGGACAGGATGTCCAGAGGTACGAAGGACAGGATGTCCAGAGGTACGAAGGACAGGATGCCTGAAGGTACAGAGGGCAGGAGGATAGGACATCTGAGGGTTAGGAGGATGGAACGTCCAAAGGTATGAAGGGCAGAATGTCCAAAGGTATGGAGGGCAGAACGTCCAAAGGACAGGATGCCCAGAGGTACAAGGGACAGGAGGTCCAGAGGTCCAGAAGGAACAGGGGCTACATCAGACTTTGTCCAATGTAGAAACAAACAGAGGTAGACTACCCTAAGGTAGAGTTGGAGGGACAGGGATTGGACCTAAGTCCGGAAGGAGGGTAAGTGCCAGAAAGGCAGAGCTCTGGCCTAGGGAATCAATCCCTAGGCCTGATGAGTAGGACAGAACTTAGGTGAACCAAAGTCCAAGAGAGGATTGGGCAAGTCTAAGTTGATATTCAAACTAAGGAACTACAGGAGTATCTACAGGGGTTATATACTGAACAATATCTGAGGGGATCAATAAGCAAAGGAGCAAGGCTATGTATGAGCATGTGGAAACACATTAGTAAGTAAGATGGAACATAAGTAAATGAACTCGGAGATGAAGACTCATACAAGGATCAATAAGCAAGACAGAACAAGAGGTAACCGAAAGCCGGAAGGCAGAGAATGCCTAAATTGGGATAGGTGCAGGATATTGGACAGAGGGTGGGAATAGGTCTGGAGATCTGGGGATCCGGAAGACAAGGTAGATACAGGACTGGGATATGAGAAAGTGGATAGAGTCTGGAATCCGAGACAAGGTGAAGTCTGGATGTCTTGCTGGATGGAGTGTACATAGGGTGGATGGGACAGGGGGTTATGGTTCAGGCTAGCAGTGAAGATCCAATGGTCTGGAGCTCAGGGGTAAATCCAGAGCGTGGTTGATCCTGCTGAGGTGTGGAGCACACAGTGGAAGGGGATCTGGGAATGAGTTGGATATAAAGTGTAGTCCAGACATAGGCTCGGAAGGTGTGGGAGTATGATGGAACGTGGGTCTGGATTGTGGGATATGACAAGATCATAGTTAGTGTTCTTATCAATGCAGGTATGCAGCTCATGATCAATGACAATATGATTGTGCTTGAGAAAAGGACCACCAAGTAACAATGGTGTACACAGATTGGGTGTGACGATCACACATACACTTTGTGATGTATAAACCTGGTCAAGAGAAGTACATGAAACTTTAACATAATGTGAAAGGATAACAAAGTCTTTGTTTTGCAATAGTGTGAGCTTGATTGGCAAGGGTTTTTTCGAGTTTTCAGTGTCATAGGCCCAGCTTGTTAATGAGGTCTTCACCAATCAGAACTAAAGAAGAACCATGGTCAATAAGTGCATGCACGGAGACAGGAGAAGTGACTGCAGGTCTGTCAAGAAGACAATTCCAATGGAGATGGGGGGTCTGTAGTGGGGCCATGCACTCTTTGCCAGAGTCAGTATCATCACCTAGTACTGCTGACGGCATCACCACAGCAACCGTGTTGTTGTCTTCACCCTCAATGTCTACTGCTGCTACTACACCACCATTCTTCCTTGCCTTCTTTGTGGCCACCGTTGCTGCCATCAGAGCCTTGTAACTTGTGCCATCAGGAAAACCTTTCTGGCATGTGTCCAATGTATGCCCTGCAAACAGTTCATGGCACTTGAAGCACCCGTCATTATCGCGAAGCAGTTGTCATTCAACATCAGAGAGGGTGGGAAGATGAAGGAAGTTCTTATTGACCATCATTGATGAGCTGTTATTTCCTTTTTGCCCCAGGTGTATGTTCAGTGGGGTCTTCTTATCTGTCCCCAACCGAGCATGTTCAGCTCATAAGGCTGCATCTACTACTTCTTTTTATCATGCAAGGTAGCACAGATGCTTCTCATCCAGAAGGTGGACCTTCTTGATCCACTTACACAAGTCTTTTTCAGTGATACCTTCAGCATAATAATCAGCTGCAAGGTTGGTATTCATGTGGGATTCAAGGTGGGAGAGGAGGTTTTTGTCATCAAGGTGTGATGTCATGCCTCATAACCGCATATTCTGACTCTGGACTTCAATGGCCCACTCACTAAATGGGCACTGTGCTTGTACAGATGCTAGCATCTTGCGATGGACCACATCTACCCAGTCAGTTGGGAGCCAGTATGTCTGAATCTCCTTGACAAATTCTGCAAAGACGAGGGCATTGAACTTTGCTTGATTATTGAGGGTACCAGTCCTGTACAATGGGATCTTGCATGCCCCACACTATTTTCTTCACCCTTTCATTGTCTTTTACCTCTTTGTGCAGGAAGAATTCTGTACAACCATTTTCCCATGCACACAAGGCCTCAGGTGTGATCTGACCAGCAGTGAGGAAGGGCAGTTTGCTCGCTCAGGCTTGCTCTACATGTGCCACCTTCATTGTTGACATGTCTCATGGTGTGTTGTCTGACTCTGTTAACTCTGATACAGTGGATATATGTGTATGAGTTGGTGACAGTTGACATGTGGAATTCAGGAGTGGTTGTCCAACAGTGGCAGGATTAAGTGCAGTAAGTGCCTTATCATGACTTCATGTAATGATCATTGTGGGCAGGACAGTATGAGAATGGTGAGGCAGTTTGTCAGTAATAATCAGTGGGCTGATCTAAGCCAACACCTGGATGGCTGGTATGGTGGTAAAACAGCATGAGAGACAGGAATGACAACAGAAGACATAATATATATAGCTGTTAAGAACCATGTTGCTCAAGGGAGAGAGAGACTGACTCAGAGGGGCTTGGCCTCAGCTTGTACGCTGTGCCCCTTACCCGAGTATGTGCCCTTCATTTCATATGAGGTCCAATGATGGTCCGACAAAGTCCAGAGGACTTCCAGAGGAGCGCGGGAGAGTTCTGGAGGAACACAGGAAGTGCTCAGGAGAGTTCCCACTGCAAGGTAATACTTCTACAGGAAACAGGATGGAGGGATAGGAGGTCTGAAGGTCCGGAGGACAGGAGGACAGGAGGACAGGAGGACAGGAGGACAGGAGGACAGGAGGACAGGAGGACAGGAGGACAGGAGGACAGGAGGACAGGAGGACAGGAGGACAGGAGGACAGGAGGACAGGAGGACAGGAGGACAGGAGGACAGGAGGACAGGAGGACAGGAGGACAGGAGGACAGGAGGACAGGAGGGCAGGAGGACAGGAGGGCAGGAGGACAGGAGGACAGGAGGACAGGAGGACAGGAGGACAGGAGGACAGGAGGACAGGACAGGAGGACAGGAGGCAGGAGGACAGGAGGAGACAGGATGTCCAAAGGTGCAGAGGGCAGGATGTCCGAAGGTGCAGAGGGCAGGATGTCTGAAGGACAGGAGGATAGGATGTCCAAGGGTTAGGAGGACAGAACATCCGAAGGTACAGAGGGTGGAACATCCAAAGGAACAGGATGCCTGGAGGTATGAGGGACAGGAGGTCCGGAAGGAATAGGGGTTACATTGGACGAAGTCCGATGTAGAAACAAACAGAGGTAGACTACCCTAAGGTAGAGTCGGAGAGACAGGGATTGGACCTAAGTCCGGAAAGAGGGAAAGTGCTGGAAAGGTGGAGCTCCGGCCTAGGGAATCAATCCCTAGGCCTGATGGGTAGGACAGACTTAGGTGGACCAAAGTCCAAGAGAGGATTGGGCAAGTCTAAGTTGATATTCAAACTAAGGAACTACAGGAGTATCTACAGGGGTTATATACTGGAGAATATCTGAGGGGATCAATAAGCAAAGGAGCAGGGCTATGTACGAGCATGTGGAAACACATTAGTAAGTAAGATGGAACATAAGTAAATGAACTCAGAGATGAAGACTTGTACAAGGATCAATAAGCAAGACAGAAGAAGAGGTAACTGAAAGCCAGAAAGGTAGAGATGCCTAAATGGGGATAGGCACAGGATATTGGACAGAGGGTGGGAATAGGTCTGGAGATCTGGGGATCCGGAAGACAAGGTGGATACAGGACTGGAATACGAGAAGGTGGATATAGTCTGGAATCTGAGACGAGGTGAAGTCTGGATGTCTTGCTGGATGGAGTGTGCATAGGGTGGATGGGACAGGGGGGTATGGATCAGGCTAGCAGTGGAGATCTGATGGTCCGGAGCTCAGGGGTAAATCCAGAGCGTAGTCGATCCTGCTGAGGTGTGGAGCACAGTGGAAGGGGATCTGGGAATGAGCTGGATATGAAGTGGGGTCTGGATGTAGGCTCAGAAGGCGTGGGAATATGATGGAACATGGGTCTGGATTGTGGGATATGACAATAGCTATACGCTCAGCTGGACATTAAAAAAAAAGTGGAACATTGTCACATCGACGATGAACACTAACAAACAGACAATAACGTGGAAGAGTGTATGATTGACAAGGTGGTAAGAAGATAAGATACAAGTGAGTATGCGTCAAGCTATATATATGAGTAGACATGGATCAGTCCAAACACGGAACAAATAATATGTGGTGTCCAATCAGCACGTAAGCTGTCATGTGGTAAGTGCCAGGCTTACAATGTGCTGCACTGTATGATCCCACATCATGTGCACTTGAGCCTTCATGTTCAGCATCAATTATGGGCTATGTTCTGCTTGTGAATGAGATGGAGAATTGGGCTTAGTGGGCCAATGAGCTGCACGAGCCTGAGTAGCTTTGATATTGTTTTTTTTTTTTGGTCATTGTACCAGTGAAACATGGATTTTGAAAGGGCCAGTCACTCCATGTCATATGCAAATTATATTCTGTACTCAGATTGAAGCCTATGACAACAATATTGAAGCAGATTCTCCATCCTCTGCATTGATGTTGCAGCACACCATAGGGGTTACCATAATAGGCTAGAGGTTAGGGTTAGGGTTACAAACTTCGAGCCAATTTGGCCTCTGCACACAATTTGTGGTGCCTAAGTGATGTGCACCATAGCTGGTGCTTGTACAGGGTTGTACAAGCTCTACAGTCACACAAGGAAGTCCCTCCTTTACAGGTTTGTCACAAGGTCTCACAAGGTACACAAGCATTACAATCTGTGCCTTTGTACAGACAACACAGGCTATGTAGACAAGACATATTGTAAAGCTTATGTAGCTTGCTGTACACTACACAGGCTTGTAAGGGATGTATCAACTGTTCTGATTGTCACAAACTACACAATGATGAATGAGAGTATGCTAGATTATAAGATGACATTGACATCCTCCATATCACTGCCTCCCACATTGTCATCATCAAAATAACAGTCACCCATCCCAATCATAGCCCACTCCTCCAGCATCTCTTTAAGGTCCTTACCATGTTCAGGATTACCAATGAGGTTGTCTACTGACTCTTGCAATGAGTTGAAGTTGGCCCTACATTTATCTGTGGAGAGGTCAGGGACTTTGTCAGTGCTGGTCTCATGAAATCCAGTGATGACACCCTTTATCTGCTGACCCATCAGCGATGAAAAAAAATGGAAAAATTTCATGGTGTACCATCACAGCCACAAGAAGCAGCCCATTGACAGGTATTGAACATTGAAATTCTTCTGTGTTCTTGAGGGCCTTCTTGCTATTGCTGTAGTAGAATTCGAGGCAGCTATCCTTGAGAGCTTGTGAGACAAAATTCTTCTATCTGCCCTATAAAACTAATAGTAAGTGACCACCTTGGGAGGAGTAAAGAAGCAACAATACATCATATGAATCAGGAGTATGAAGATAATCACTGGTCTTTAGTAGCTTAGTGGCATTCACAGTGACACATTTTTGCATCTCCTTGCATGCCACAGTGCCCTTTGGGAAGATGCCATAGGATGTTTTCATGATGGATACAATGACTTTCTTCAGCTGTGTGCGGAATGTAAATAAGTCATCACAGAGCTGATGGTGAAATTATAAGCTCATTGTTCATCAATTAACAAAATTCTTACCAGCCATGCCATTTGTGTCTGGTACTGTGGAAAATAACCTAAAAACGAGATGAGGTTTGTGAAGGGGTTAGGCCATGTGAGGAATCTATTTACCATTATCCAATATAATCTTGTTCTTGTGGTATATTCACAATTCAATGTTGATGACTTCTTGGGCAAGTTGTAGTGCATCTCAATGCTCTGGAACAGGATGCATTAGAACAGCCTGTAAAAATGTTTGCCAAGCAGGTGGGTAGAAGCTGAGCCTTGTGGGGTCCTCTTGAGCTGTCCTGGTCTTTCATTTACTTCTGTATGAATCAGGTTTGTCAGGTGTAGCACTATGAGAGCATGAATGAACAGGTAATCTTGCATGATCTGACCAATAAGCAGGCTTTGACAAAGAGTGTCCTTGAGAGGAGAACCTGGAAGAGGTGCTTAGCTGAGATGGAGAGTGCCAATGAGGAGACTGCATGCAGGGGGGAGGATACTTAGATGCATATCTGCGAGGTGATACAGGATGCCAGACTGGAGACCTTGAACATGTGAGAGGAGAACACATGTGGGAGGAACACTTAGATGCATGTCTGCTCAGTGATGCAGAACACTGAACTGGAGACCTTGACTGTGTATAAGGAGAATGCATGTGAGAGGAAGCACACTCAGATGAGTGTCTACTCAGTGATGCAGAATGCTGAACTGGAGACCTTGAGCATATAGAAATGTTATGCAACAAGCACTCATGTCTGGAATGCCACACTAGAGCAGAAGACCCAGACACCACATGTTGAGGTGAGAGCTGATGAGGAGACTTGGAGCAGCCAGAAGCACATCTTCATTCAATAGGTTTTGCTTTCAATAGAAAACTTGGTGAAGGAGCCTTACGCCATCCATTCTTCACTTGATGATGCTCGAGCACATCAAAAACTTCCTAAAGAAAATATAATAAGGTGAATATCTAAGACAAAATTTAAAACACTTTCCTCTGTTTTGTCCTCAGCTTCATCATTAGAATCACCATCAAAGTCTTTCTCTGGAGTGTTGGACTGGTTATTAAAATCTTCATCATTACCTGGATTAAAATTGTCCAGACTAAAATTGTCAGGATTGAGATTGTCAGGATTAAGATCATCCTGAGTTCCATTTTCATGCTCATCACTTAAATTCCCTTCATGCTGGCCAAACATGGTGATATTGCTTGTGTCCTTTGGCATCTGTTGAACCCCATCCCTGCAGTGGGTACATGTGAAAACAGACAGACCAGATGGTAGCAGGAGACATACATTTGTTCATCATTGCTGTCAATTCTGCCCTGATCCCCATCATCATCACTGGTATCAGACTCTGCCACTTTACCTATAGCCTCCTCAAGAGTACAATTGCTGGACTGTGTTACCTTCTGGATGCTCTGACTGCTAGTGGATGCAGGCTTCTGAAACCCAAACCTGCCTGAAGAGAACATTTTGTGTGGGACTGGTCAGAGAGATGTGCCAGAGTGCTGGGCTTCTGAACTGACTTTATTGTTGGCTCCAACAGAACACTGAGTCTTAGTAGTAGCCTGGAAGAATATTAGCTTGCAACAGTTCATACTGAAACTTTGACTATGCACCATTGCATTTTTCTTCGATTTCTGGAGTTGGGAAGGAGCCATGGGATTGTCTTCTGCATCACTGATGTCAAGAGTGGTCTCTTTCCAAGTTTTCCTTGATGAAGCCACTAAAGTTTCACCAGTTTTTTGCAGCTGTGCTGTGTGCCCACCTTGGCCTTGAGTAGATCTTGCACTAGATTGAGTAGCCTCATTGACATTGTATGAATGCCTGGCATTCTTCCTTGGTGGCATCAAACAACAAGGAGAAAAAATTGAGGCTTGGTTGAACTTTCCTGTTGCTTCCCATTAGCACTAATAGTTATAGAGTGGTATTACATAAGCTGATATTTGTAAACTAATAGCATAAGCACTGTGTAAAAATACACAGCTCCAAATGTAATAAGCATGCGGGGTACAGCAAATTGACAACAATGAATAACATAACAAAAAACTTCAGGATTGTCACAAGGGCAAGTGAATACATAATTGTGAGGATGAGGATTGTGAGAATACAATACTAGTAGGTTTTAGAATGTTGAGAGTCCATAATGCCTCAAAGTGCCAGCACTCACAAAGAGCATTGCAGGACATGCATCAAAAGAAAGATCAGGATGCCTTCTCAGGACTGTTTTGTCTCTTTGCATTTATTTTGTTTGAAATGACAAGGTGACAAAGGTTCAGAAGGCCCTGTTAAGGGTGTCTGAGAAGAAACATCTAGTTGCTAGAATGAGGCAAAGGCTTGGAAGGCCCTGCTGAGGATATTGGAGGATGAGGGGCCAATGATGTACTAAGATGAGCAGAATGACAGGGTAATGGCTCAGATGGCCTGGGAGGAGGCTAAGCTGTGCAAGGCTGAGGATTCTGGGATACTGTTATAGAAGAACAAGGACTCTGGGGCCTTCCTGAGAAGGGCAGTTCTTCATCAAGAGATCACATATACTTATTGAGTACATTGAGGACTCCAGTGTGAGTCATCTCCACCTGGTTTTTGGGCACATTTGTGCAGTAAATTATGGAGCTCCATTCCTGGATGATGGGTCTGAATTCCATGAAGTATTCCAATGTCCTATTGACCAAGAATCTACCCTGCGTCAAGACCCTCATCTTTGTGAAACAAATTGTACTCAAAGCTAGATGGGTATCAACCTTGCCCAAAGCCTCATAGGTGCTTGCCCAAGGCAGAGCCAAGACCAGGTGGGTGCTAATTGCCCATGTGGCCCATCATACTTGGCAATGAATTTGAAAAAAATATAAAACAGTGACTTGAGGTCATTGCTGGGCTGGTGTGACAATCATGTTCAGGCTAGTGTGCTAGAACCCCATTCTGTGATCCCCAGCCAGTCCACATGTCTCCTACCCATCTCCGACATTTTCCTACTATCTTCACATCTCCGACACATCAGACCCGCTTGGAGATCCTGCGCACTCATCCTACCATGTCCAGTCCAGTCCTGCTTAACCCCACTGGTGCATAGTCAGTTATTTCCCATTACTGATTGAGTAGACAGTGTTATTACATGGATTCACACTGGCTGCAGTACCTCATGGCCTTTTACCTACATATTATTGGACCTGCATTTTTGCTACTGCTTTTGCCTATGGACTCTGGATTTTCATGTAGTTAGTTATATAGGGTTGGGCGACCAGAATTACAAGCACCACTTAGTAGGAGGGAGAAATCCCCAATACTGGTCACCCCATACCTGTCCTTAGAGTTACCCTTGCAATATACCTGTTTACCCACTCTCCTTGACCCAACATGATTGTCACTCATTCACTTGATCTTCCTTAACATCTCCAAGCTAGTCCTGATGCTTTCCCATCCTTTCCCTTACTCTCCTGCCATCTCCACACCTGCAGACCTGATTTCTCATGCATCAGACTTCATCCTATACCTTCAGACTTTTGACCCCTTGTGTATTACTGATTATTGAACTTGACTAGACAGCAGATCCCTCAGGTTGAACATTCTTGCTTGTAAGTGTAGCAGCTAGGCAGGATTAGTAGACATATATTGGCTAGGTATTTTAACAACTATCTAGCCAAGTTGTGTTATCCACACCAGTGTTCAATGAGTCCCATGTCAGCATTAATGTCTTGGCCACCCTCAATGCTGTTCACATGGTTCAGATGAGCATCCTGGTCTGTGACATTGGTATTGACCCCATGCAGGACTGAATCAAGCATAGCCTGAAGAATATGGATCAGAATGTAGGGCATGGTTCCCTGAAAGAACGAGATTAAGAGCTGCTAACCAGATTATATACTGAAACTTACTGTACCATGTGAATAAGTGCTACTTCTGCCTTCCACAAGGATTGAGGCATGATCAAAGTTGATAAAGTAGCCAATACCATTATGAATAACAAAGTTGTTGGGACTGAGGTCCCTGTGTAAGACTCACATCTTGATTATCATGCAATGAGCTGAAAATAATTAGTCAATGTGAACCAGCTCAATAAGAAGACTTACCAACTACAAAGGCACAAAAGGTGGTGAGCAGCTCCTGTCTAGAGCTGAATTTAGAGAGCAGTTGTCTGCAGGGAGACAAGAGAATACGATGATGGAATCTGTTGCAAAATGATGAGTCGTCCCAATTGTGTGTGTGATATTGACTGCGAATGCATGCTGTGCAGTCAGGCTCCCCATCATAATACACATCCCAATGGTCCCCGAGTTGGACAACATTGGGGATACCCTTGACCATCTCCAGGATGGTGGCTTCAAGCATCCTCTTCTCCATCACTCAACAGTCTTTTAAAGCATACTCCTTTCCACCCTTATTGATAACACGATAACAAACTGTCCCACAACAGAAGAGCCCATGGCTCTTCCACAGAACCTCCATGACAGAATATGTATTATTATGATTGTTATTCACCCAGCCCTTCACCCCATCTGCTAGATTTAAATGTGTCCCTATGCATGCAGCATTGCACATGTGAATGGTCAGATTGAAACCCATATGATAACTATCTAATCGTGTGAGGGTACCTAACATCTCTGTGAGTCATATAGGGCCAGTATTTTTGTGAATATGAAATGGATGTGATGTGATTAGACCAGAACAGTCAAAGTAATGTGCGCAAAGCTAATTTGCACAAATCAAAAAGCCAATGACAAATCAACACCACAGTTGTTCTCTCAGAATGAGGTAGGCTTTAGTCATAGAGCCCCAGAACACTGCTATGTCTCACTTTTTGGCTAGATCACTGGAGGTGTGCTCCACAAAGGATAGGACATCTGCCTATGTTTTCTTCGTGTCCTTTAGTGCAAAGTCAAAAGTACCAAGATCCCCTAGAGTCCAGGATGTTGAAGGGGAGGTGAGTTTTCAGTGTGTGACATAGATAATACTGGATGGTATAGAAGAGGTGTTGGAATTCTTTTTTAGTTGTAATGCGCTCCTGCCTGCATCTTTTCTTCAATCCAGGCTGATACTCTTGGGAGCCCCATGTTTCTTGTTCAGATTGGCCAGGGACCATGGATTCAAAAGAAGCCCCCATCACTGTACCCTCGACCTCTGTGTCATTAACATCTGTACCATCATCCTCTGGACAATTATCCTCTGCACTGTTGTCCTCTGATTCAGTAACAGGTGTTGCACTATGAGTATGCTTGGCTTGTTTCTTCCTGTGGTGAAATTTCCATTCACCTCTGGAGTATGCAGGTGGTCCAGTTTTGTCATATTGGATTGTTTTGATATCCTGTAACTAAAGAGTAGTTTTAGGAATGAGTTGATGGAATATGGAGTTGCACAATGGTATTCTAATGCCCTTCCCAGTGCCTTCATGAATCAGGTGATTTTTAAGCTCATGCTTGAGGAGAGCTTGTATGGTGTCTAAGGTGCATGCTCCAGAAGGGATACTGACAGAGCTGATCATTGCACATAGCAATAAATTGTCAATATCAGATTGCTGGGATAGCAGGGATGACTGCATGTTAGCAGTTTGTTGAGTAGTCACATTCAATGTTGGTCAAGCATGTTTCCACCACTTATTTGCCCATGTATTCCCTTATCTTAGATAGGCATATGTATCAGGATTATCGGAAAACATATCTGAGCACTGTATTTTACATGCTTATCTATCCTAGTGTGAAGCATAATACAGTGCATCATAAAGCTATTTGTTGAAGTACTTGTTTAAAAAAAATGATGAGAAATAATGCATGGAAGTCACCTTTGTCAACCGCACATCCACTACAGCCCCCAGCTCAGGTATTATACTAAGGAAAGCACATATTTGCCAGAGAGGAACAATGTCACCAACTAGAGTACCATCAGAATGCTTAGAACACCTTAATGTATGCATCCCAGTGACAGGATGAACTGTCCCAACCTTCAGGTTATGCACATAGCATAGGCACTGATCTTGCCAAGTGACATGAAAACCTCATTGGGCCATTGGGTGAGTGATAAGCTGGATCTCACAGACAGTGTGCCCTTCCAAGAAGTTGCACTTCAGCCAGCTTGATAGGGGTAGAAAAGGACTCACCATTTAATCCTGACTGAGGTCATTCATACTCTTTGTCAATGTTAATAAGCACAGCATATTGCCAGCCTTTCGGCCACTCAGGACACAGCAGAGAGGCATGCAAGGTCTGTGCTAGTAAGACAACACTAGAATTGTGAATGGAAACTTCCTGCAAGTGAACCATGTGCCAAACTTGAACATGGTCAAAAGGCAGAGTAGAAGGATGGTCAATCAGTGATCTTCTTGAAATCCTGACACCATGAATTGTATCTCTGTTTCTCACATCATGTTGCAAGAAGCATGAAAGAGCATGGTAGAGATCTGGTATGCTGAACTCATCTGTGATGTTGTCAATTTTCATTCCAGTGTGAGCTGGATCATAGTTGAGATGAATAGCAGTATTACCAGCAATAAATGTTCAAGGAGGATAGGGGCTAGGTCTGCAAGATATAGTAAGTGCCATCTTAGCTTTGCTGAAGTAGTTAGTGGTGATATAGGTGTGGTTGAACTCCTCTAAAAGCACAGTTCGTGAATCAGTAGAAAGTTCTTTGTGCTCATTGATGTCTTCATCATCTCCCTTGTCCTCAGATGATTTCTCAATACCTGGATCAAGAACATGACTCTTCAAAGTCATAGCAATTGCAAACTGCTGCAGCTTCTTTTGCTGATCCAAATGATGGCAAATCTGAGGGTCATAATCATTGTTATTAGTTCGTCGTGCAGGGTCCTTGATTTTGGACACATGTGTGTGTTCAGTGGCATTTGCAGACCTCTGGATGAGGGCCCAAACCTTACATGTGCTGGCAGTAATGCTCTGCATCAGCTCCAACTTAGGTATAAAAAACCAATTGTCAATTGGCTTTTTCATACCCATCTGTGTGCCCAATGTCATGATAGCATCCTTATTTGTATGAAAGGTCAAGAGGGATTTGTTGATTGATGCTAATAAATTCTTATCCAGAGAAGGGGATTGTGCCATGTAGCAGACATCCATAAGGGCACAAATCAACAAGGGGCTGCACCAACAGTAAGACCAACAATGTAATGTTGTATATTGTGGTGGACTCTGCCCATGACTTGCTTGAGTTGTGATATTCTGCCAGAGTAGTGATGATAGCCTGTGATTGACTGCAGAATTGAGAACTGAAAATCGAGTTCCTGCACTCCAACAGCCACAATACACCATTGGCAGTCATGGTCAAATAATTCCTTGTGCCAGTGATGCAGGGCCTCTGGAATCAGAAAGACTGAGGGACAGGCAGATGACCAATCTTGCCAGAAGGGCTTATCGACACCATTTAGATAGTATGCAGTGCATGCATCAAAATAACCTTCAAGGTCATTTGGATCAACTTGTATGTTGGCAAGCTGGTTGAGAGTGATAGAGTGTGTGCATTCAGGATGATGAAAGTTGTTGCCAAACTCCAGATATGACACCATCATGAATGGGGAGGTCTTTCCATGCACATATGCAAGCATACATGCCTCCAGGGTATCAACAATGTATGCTGCAAGGGGCATAAAGCAATGTCATATATGTCCAACAGGATCCAACATCATTATTCAAATTTGAGCCATGATCATCAAGGGCTTTTAGATGAAGGAAAGGCACTGGTGTATGAGGCAGTCTTTGAGAATACCACACATCCATTTATTAGGGTGTAGGTATTGCAGGATAGGGAGGAGTGCTATGAGCAGGAATGCCCTGGATGACAGTTTCATATGAGTATGCATGTGTATATTAGCGAGGCCAAGAAGAAGTGGATGAGCTACCCTTGCCCCAGTCATAGTTGTGATATTCACTTTGTCAGAGGAAAGAATAGTGCCAAGAATTGTAGCACCTCTGGGCACTTGACTCTGCAGGGCCTATGTGAGGCACCACACATTTTTGGGCTTGAGTATATGTACCTGGAACTCCCAAGCAGAGTCACCCATCAGCCATTCTGAATAAACATGTATAAGCCATGCTGCAGTTGTGTACACACAACAAGGGACAAAATCAAGCTTGTCATGGAAAAGAGGGTTGCTGAAGAGAGTCTCTAAGCATTCAACCAGATCCCTCCAGAAAAGTTGGATTGGGTTTTTTGTACGATAGAATGATTTGAGTATTTGACACTTCCAGCTCAGTCCCTTGGGTAACATCTCAGCTCAGCCTCACAACTCATTGGCGGTACTGAATGACAGGTTTAATTTATGGATCTGTTAAGCAACAACACAATCAGTAAGAGTGCAAGAAGGATAATAGGCCCCAGAATTGTGAGTTTATAATGCCTGAAAGTGCTAGCACTTGCAAAGACTCAAAGTACTTACCATTGGGAGCGCCAGAAATTCATTGATTGCAGCCATGCTAGGGGAAGAATGAAGAAGAAAATCAGCAACTTCCCATTCTTCTTTTGATGCAAATGGGTAGAATAAGTTGTCCTTTCTGTATTCTGCATACTCATCCACATCAAAAAGATCCAAGAATGTTAAGCCATCCTGAGAGTAACTTGTTCCAGCACCTTGGAACCACTCCTCCTTGCTCATGACCTCCTCTCCTTCCATCTCAAAGAAGTCTCTGTTGATGTCTGTATGGAGACCAGTATCAAAATGCAAAGACCTGTCGTGATGGCAGGCATCCAAATTTATGCTACTAAGACAGGGAGGATCTGGATCTGGGGATCACTGTGATAGTAGAACTGACTCCATAAACTGGGAGATGTTGACCATATCATGAATGGAACTATGACAAGATAACTGAGGTTGACTGAGGTGGCGAGTGATGCTGGATTCTTTGCTGGATATCTTGCCACATTTTGGACATGCTATTGACAATGACATAGTGAAATGATGGGTGACAAGTCATGCACCACTTATTACTATTGGCAATCTTTGCTCATACACTCATCATACTAGAATTTACATACATGATACATAGTATGGAGGATTCTGTAGCTTCTTCTCCTTGCAGTTCCATAGCTCTGTCTTTGTCTCACAGTTTTTCTTTTGCTTCCTCTACTCCTTGGTCCCCATGCTCATACAGGTGCTTCAACTGTCACCTTCAAAGACCCTATGATGTCCCATCATCTGAGCACTACACAGACAGTGTCTCTTCTCACAACAGGCGAAATCACTTATCTTCTCAACTGGGATCATGCTTTGTTAAGGAGGAACATAGCTCACCCAAAGGGCCAGTACTATTTGTGAGTTCATGTGCCATTGAGATCCTTATGTTCTGACCTTGATTGTTCTTATTCGTTACACCAAGGACTTCGACTTCCAACTGTTAAACCAAGCGGATAATCATGACAACTCTGACCTTGCACTTGAGGCAGCCAAAGCAAAATGCAGGGTTTGTCAAGCTCCAAAAAAGTTAGCAGATAGCATTCTGGAGCACCATATGCTACTTATTAGCCTCCATCACTGTCACATAGAAGCTGCAAACATGCATTTGTTGACAGCTAACCTCAATGTGGGATGCATGCACATTGAACAGAAGAGAAATGGTGTTGCAATGTTTATTGGCTCTACCACTGGCAGCAGAGTCAGGGTTGGCAGTGCAAGTATGGTGCACTAGTTTTTTTCTGAGTATGTATGTACTGAGAACTCTATAGCTAACTTGAGGGTCGAATCTGAGACTTGAATATATACTGTTTATAGTGTTTATTAAATGTCAATACATGCTTGTATAGCCTGTATGACCTGTAGCGCTTGTATCACCTGTACAATCTGTAGCACTTGTGGCCTTGTTTGCTCTTGTAGCCTTGTACCAAATTATCACCAAATATTGATTTGCTTGTGAAACCTTGTGGGGCCTGTGGGAACCTGTTCTTAGTGTGAGACCTGTGATGAAATTGGCAGTTTGCTGATGTGTGTTTTATTCATGAGCTTGCACATTTTATTTATGACTTCCTGCCTGTGTGTCCATGAAGAGCTTTGTCTGCACTGTGACACTGGCAATGACTCAACACCACATTTTTCACAAATATGATGAGTCCATCATGGATAAAGTCTAGCAGTACTAAACACAAGTAAAACTATGGCTCAAAAATTAACTTTTCGACTAGAAAGTGACAAGTTTCAGAAACAAAATGTTCAGTGTGATGAGACACAGTTCCTTGATCCAGGATCTTCAACATTGGTTCTTTGCAATCCTCATTAACCTGTCTGAATGTCAGTTCCTTGAAGCACTTGAGGGTATCATTATATGGTAGTGGATTCCTGCCATCAAGAAGGAACCAGCCCATTTCATTCCACAAAATAGCATGCCAATTCTCACTACATCAGTAAAATTACACGCCTCTTAATTTAACTTAATGAGCTTATTTTAATAGCTAAGACAAAATAAGACAGTCTTATGCTAATACAAGTGTCTCAATCAAAGCATCTGGTCTTGAGATGACACACAACTTAATAGCACTTAATTTTAGTAAAATAAGACAAATAAGCTCCAAGTTCAGCAAGACTAAAAAGATGCAATAAGAGGCAAATAAGTATGAACTGTGAAAGTAAGACATCAATAGACATAGTAAGAAGGATCAATCATTAATGGGTGAATATGGGTGGTTATGGCAAGGAGCCTGGAATGCAGTAGATAGTGGCAGCCAGTCCAAACAAGCAAATGTGGTATGGAATACTATACCCATCGTGAATGAACACATATTAAAGGTGAGAGTAAAGGAAACTTACCTTTAATGGAATGCAAACAGGTCAGCAAATCCATTGTCCTCATCAGGCACAACATCCTCGAGCTCCCAGTACTTCTTAGATACTTGGCATACTGCTGTGCCTCTTGCACTATGCTCACAAAGTCCTCATCAGGAAGCACTATGATGAGCTGCATGAATTTCTGGGTCATAGGCCCCCAGACAAGTTTGCTAAAGGTGAATTGCTCGCCCTTCTTGATGATGGGTGTCCAAATATCTGCATCACCTGTCTTTGTAGCTTTGGTGCATTTGCTGCAGGTTTCTGAAATGATTTTGAAGGTGATTTTCCCATCTATGACTAGCTGAAGAATACAGCACACCTGTGAGAATATAAAGAACACTAATACAACAGAAATAAAACATGACTCACTGCAGTGACAGCAAGGGTAAAGGTGGCCCATGCACCAATTGCTTTGGTGTCAAGATTAGGAATTCTGACATGGTTGTAGGTGAAATTGAGGTGGGATGCAAAGGTCTGGAGTGTGAAGGAGACCCTCCACATGCCTGTCCAAGCCTTTGAATGGATAATTAAAATTGATGTTAAATAGTAATGAATGATGCTACTTACCTTGGGAGTGAGCCCAGCATTATCCCTGAATATAAGCTGGTTTTGCTTCAGCATGGCTCATGAAAATTCCTTGTGAGCCTCTGGATCCAGGAAATCAGTGTCCTGTGCATAAAAAAATCAAAAAAAAAATGCTGTAAGAATAGAACAAGTGGCAATGCCAAACCCTCCATGCCATTCCATAAGGCATTGTTTGGCCTTCAAACTTCAGTAGACTCAAACAATATGAGAAAGATAGACTTACTACTTTCAAAACAGTGCCAGAACTGGAGATTTCATGCTCAATCCTATCCTTGTATATATGGTCCCAGATATCTTGCATGACATCCCTTGATTCATGGTCATCAGGGTCCCACAGCTCAACATCTCCACCAGCCCAGTGTGCAACTGTGAGTATGAATACCTGACACCAGGTGTTATTGTGCTGACAGCCATCCAGAAGATCATTGTTCTGGTACCAATGATTAGTGCTGCTGCCATCATGGTGAGATGTAACACTTGTGGTGTGTGATTCTGTCTTTGCTCATTTTGAAGCAGGTGCATGATTGCTATTGATACCAACATTGGTCTAAATTTTGCAAAAAAAAAAGTCAGACAGGTATGTATTGTGAAAAAGTGACAACTCACTGAAGTGGTGAGGTGTTTGGTGCCTTTTCCCACTACAGGCACAGAGGGTGCTTCATCCTCAGCCTCCTCAGTATCACCAAGCTCATAAAGTTCCATAGATAGATCCAACATGAGCTCAGAATGGCATGGAATCCTGGCAGTTGCCCTTGATGGTTGAGTACAAGGAGGAGGGGAAGACAATGATTCAGTCCTTGCCATTTGTTGGGATGGTGCACACACTGGGCATGAGGTATGCGGAGATGATAAGCTATTGTGTCATATGCCATTCTGGACTCTCAACTCTAAATCTGCTTCTCCAGATATCTGGATCCAAGATCTGGATCTCAAATGATCTGATCTATCTTTGTCTTCCTTCTGGAATCCAAACCCTATATCAGCACCCAACCCCATTTAGACTTCCCCTGTCTCTGGACTCCGGTTAACCATGTTTCCCTTCTGATTATTGATCCATTACATACATTTCATTTCCAGTGTTCATTATTTGTGATCTGTCCTACTTACTAATAGACTTTGCATATGCTTCGTACATAGCCTTTATGTTTGCTGACTGATTCCTATATGATACCTACAGTATATAAACCTCCTGTAACTCTTGGAAATACTCCAGTTCGAATATCATCTTAGTTCCTGCTCATTCCTGTGTCCTCCAGACTCGAGATAAGTCTCTTGTCATATTCTGAGTCTTAGGATTGCATCCTTGACTACATTTCCAACTCTACCTTAAAGGTAGTCTATCCTCTGTTAGTTTCTAGTCCAGACTTTGTCTGGATTAGTCTTATCCGCTTGCCCAGGTAACATCCAGATGTCCATCGGATTTATCTCACATTTCAGATCTGGACATCCATTGTCCGCCCTAGTCAAATCCTGGAAACTCCGGACAACTGTTCTAGCCCCCGGAAATTAAGGGCACATACTTGGGAAAGGGGCACAGCGTACAAGCTGAGGCCAAGCCCTTGTGATCCAACCCCCTTGAGCACGCAACCTTAACATATTGACTTTAACCACATCCTCAGGTAAGAGTGAGCATCATGTAAATGAAAAAAAAAAATATAGGACTTACTGAAGTCATGCATCTAGCACTATCACCAGCCTGAGTCTTTTTATTGGCATTGTAAGCAGCCTCATGCTCAAGTGAATCATTGTCATCCAGTAATGATTGGTCTGACTCTTTGACACTGTGTGCAGGAGTAGGGGGAAGACCAGGATTGGTGCTGGCTGAACTCTGATTTGTGATCTTTGACACAGCAGTTGATGTAGTAAGTGAGGAAACATGGATGTGTGTTGCTGTTTGAATGCTGTAAGAAACAGAAGGCCTGAGTAACTTGCTAGTTGCAAGTTTCTTGGCCTAATCCTTTGTCTTTCCAATGCCTGCATAGTTGTCCTTTTCCATACTGACATCAGCCATACTAAATTGATCAAGGATATCAAGGTGAAAGATAGTTGTTTCAGTCAGTAATAACATGGTAGTTGGGAACAATATTGACGCACACTCCTTTCTTCTTTTTCTGGTCACCTATTGACATAACACATGCCTCAACATCTCTCTGATTCTTCTTTTGATTGATGCCAGCTGCATTATCAATGAGGTGTGCGACCTGGACAGCTTTGCATTGTGCCATTTCTGCACACACTTCCTCCTTGGCTGTACCTCTGCAAGTTCCTCATTGCTGGACATAATGTGGTCAGTCTCAGCATCATTATGGTGAGCCTGTACTTCTTCAGGATTGCCCTCCACTGGCTGAATGTCATCTTCATCTACAGTATCCATCATTTCAACATCCTCCTCAGCTATACCAACCAGTTTCTTTACCTTCAACACAGGTCATACCTGAGGCCTTGGCCTTGGTGGATCCATTATGATTTTGAGGTTGTTCAAGGCCCTCTGATCCTCAATAGCAGCAATACACTCAGCATTATGCTAAGCTGCAGCTTCCTGTTCTTGCTGCTAGCGCTCAATGCAGTCATTGTCTTCCTGGATTTGATGAGCAGTATGTCTTTTCTGTTTTGTTTTGAGAACATTTTCACCAGGATGTTGATTTGCATTTTTAGGATGAGTGTTTGGCCGTGTCATTCTTGGAAAAGGCTTGGTTGTTGGTGGATGTAAAAATTTCACTGAGGGTAGGGAGGTTGAGAAGGACTTTGAAAGAGTTACATGTTGCTTGCACCTGTTCCATGTATGTAGTATATTATGATTCACTCTAGTCTGACAGGTTTGCTAATACTTGCTATTTTTTAGTCCTTTCAAGTTGCAAAGGTCTGCTCAACATGCCTGAAGACCACAATGTCCCTCAAACACAGCTCAAATGACAGGCATTTAGTGCCCAATGTATTCAGTGTCCATACCCTGGGTGCAAACACTGGTTGAAAAATACCACTGGGCTAAAATCCTACCAAAGTGTGATGCACAGCTATTCATTTACTCACTCTGGTCAAGCACTACATTCATGATGTGCTTCCATTCAAGAGGTTGAAGACAAAGAGGCCCCAAGACTCACAAAGGACAAGGAGCACTGGGAGTTCAGGCATAGACTTGTTCGAGACTACCATAAGGCACTGACCAGTAAGTACAATAATCCTGCTACAGGTGATAGTCATTTTCAATAGAAAATCACACCTACAGGTCGAATTTGTGATGAGAACAGCAACTTTCTCAATCCTGGCACTCCTCTCACACCATACACTATGAAAAGTCCTGGTGACTGGACTCCATACTGCAACCAGCTAGAATTTGAGGCTGCTGAGTTCCTGTACACCAAAAACCAGATGTCAGCCCACCAAATCAACAAGATCCTCTACTACTGGGGTATCACGCTTGCTGTCCATCATGACAATCCACCATTCACTGACCACAAAGACTTATATGACACTATTGATGCAACACCATTAGGTGACATTGCATGGCAAAGCTTCTCCCTCGAGTTCAGTGGTGAGAAACCTGCAGAAGACTGTCCACTTTGGATGCAATAGTCATATGATGTTTGGTTCTGGGACCCTCATGCCATTGTGCAGAACATGCTTGCCAATTCAGACTATGTAGGCCAAATTGATTATACATCATATCATGAATTTCAGGAGAAGGATGAGAAATGCCACTATAAAGACTTTATGTCAGGAGACTGGTCCTGGCTTCAATCAGTATGTACATATCCCTTACTCATATGATTTTGCACTAATGTTGATACAGGACAAAATCACACAAGACCTGCAAACACATGGTACAGCCTTTGTTCCCATCATCCTAGGTAGTGACAAGACAATGGTGTCTGTTTCCACAGGTCAAAATGACTACTATCCACTCTATATCTCAATTGGGAATTTTCACAACAATGTTTGGTGTGTGCATCACAATGCCTTGGTTCTGGTTGGATTTATGGCAATCCCCAAGAGTACATACTAGCTGTTTTTTTCATTCTTTACTTTGAAGCTTACTTTTTGCAGCAAACAAAAAGGTGTCAATGATCCTGCATTCTGCAAGTTCAAGAAGCAGATGTTTCACTCCTCACTCTCAAAAATCCTCACCAATCTCAAATCTGGAATGACAACTCTGGAAGTTACATGGTGTGGTGACTGCCACTATTGCTGTGTTATTTATGTTACAGTACCCTATTCTTTTTCTCACCATCACTGCAGACACCTTATGGCTGTACTTCTAACACTTCCTTTTCACCTTGCTGTTTCCTCATGATCTCTCTTATCTCTGACTCATACCTTGTTTTCCCATGAAACCTTTCTTTCTTAGTACTTGTTAACCTTCACCCAGCTGGTCTGTGCATGATTCCTTTACGTATATAAACCCTAGTTACTGCTTGTATTCTCTTTAACTTGAATCTACTTGGTTCTCCTTGATACTTGAACTCTAGCTCCTTGGGAAGGAGGCTAGCCATTGTCCCATTTGAACTCTAGATCCTGTGGGAGTCTAGATGATTGCTCCTGAGGGAGGCATTGACCTGACAAGGTCTTATCCTTAATTGACCCTGATCCTGATTCCTTTATTGGAACGACACTTTATCCAAGTTCATAACAATTTATGGACTGGGACCCTACATTGTAGACTATGAAGAGCAAGTGGTACTGGCAGGTATTGTCAAAAATTGGTGCAGAAGGTAAGATCTTCTTGTCTATCTCCACCTCATGTCAAGATGTCCATGAAACTTGACATCTGAATAGTGCAGTCTCCAAGTAATGACTATGTGGGCATGGTGTCTCATTCATTGGTGACATGTCTATGAAACTTGACATTTGAATAGTGTGGTCTCCTCCACTTTCATGTACATTGCTGTCATCTCCTTTATACATGGTCCCACTATTTACTTTGACAGATGTCTCGCATTTCCTACATGTCTTGATGATGGAGGTGTTTCTTGATCATGTGAGCATACTGATGCCCTTGTATATTCAGTTAGTTTTGGTGTACTCTGGGATGAGTAAGGTATTATTGGCAAGCTAGTGGTATGTCTTCCCTTGCATGTTAATCATGTATTGTGTCACTAGCCATTGCACTGCATAGCCCTTCACAAATGACTTTTCTCATGCCAACATCCACCAGCTCCTTGCTCCTGACTTGCTGCATCAACTAATTAAAGGCACATTCAAGGACCACCTGGTTGAATGGGTGGGTAAATATCTCAAACATGAGTATGGAAAAGCAGGAGCAGCAGAGATTATGGATGATATTGATAGAAGGTAATTGTGCTTTCTCCCATCTTCTTACAGTGAGAACTGACAACATACTAGAATTTCTGTTGTACCCTTGTTCCCTAGTCTATGGTGTTTTCCCCAAGGGTGTGGATTCTCACAATGGACAGGTGACAACTCAAAAGCATTAATGAAGGTAAGCCCCATGCTTGTATTATTTTGTGTACAATTATGCAACTATCTACTAGGTCTATCTTTCAGCAATCAAAGGCCATGTACCAGATGATGTAATTTGAGTGTTTTGAGCATTTCTGGAATTTTGCTACATTGTTCACACCAATATCATCACAGATGATACTCTCACAGAGCTCAGGGATGCCCTCAAGTGCTTCCATAGATACTGCATCATTTTCCAGACTATTGGTGTCCACTTTAACATTTCCCTGCTCTGACAACACTTCCTTGTTTACTATGAGATTCTCATCCAATTGTTTGGTGCCCCAAATGGGCTTTGTTCATCCATCACCAAATCCAAATATATCAAGGCAGTAAAGAAATCATGGCAACACTCAAGCAAGCACAAGGCACTCAGTCAGATGCTCCTTACCAATCAGTGCCTGGACAAAATTGCAGCAGCTGTTACAGTCAATGTATGCCCCTATTCATTTTTCTCTTACTCTTACACTGTATTACATCATGTGCCACTAGACTTATCTCTGGACTTGTCTTATCTCTGACTCACACTTGTATTATGCCACGATCACTATCGCTGTCACTAGGTGTCTATTCTTGTTATCTCTGACTCGTCCTTGATCTCCAGTGAGAATTGGACCTACTGGAATCAACCAAGGTGTACTGAAAAGGTGTTGCTAGATTTCCATAGTTGTTGGTAGCCAAATGAAACACACAGTACATTTTGTTACTACCTTAATCTACTAGGATGATCTGAGTTCACATTACTTTGCTGTACCTAGATTTCAGTAGATGAACTAATCATTCTCCTCTCACTGACCAGATATACTGAAAACTATGCATTTCAACAAGAGCAGGTACATGTGAAAACAATGCAATATGGATCCAAAAGAAACACGCTTCCCCTCCTGCTACCTGGCTGCACTCCTACTATACCAGCTAGTAGATACACCCACCCAACAACTTTGTGATGTTCATAGCATTGCAATGCGTCCACATCCCATCTGCAATCTACCAGAGGAGCAAGTTAGCATATAGAGTGTAAGATAATCTAGTACTCACCAATTGTGCACACTCTGCACCATATTTCTGACAGTATTTGTTAGCATCAAGTCAGTAATGTTTTTGAAAACATACCAATATCTGTTCAGCACTCAAGCAGTCCTGAATTCTGCAGAAGAGCCTGACAGATTTGTTTGCTTCAACCACCAATGTGCACAAAGGTTCCTGTCAAGCTGGTTAGAAATGTTTGAGTCGAGTTGGAATAAACACTAGAGCTAGGACATACCTGCCGTTCTTCATGTTACCTGGCCACATCTTCTTTACAATCATGGGTCCTGATGATGCCACAGGCTTCAGCTCACTGGAGCCCAAGTTTGATGCAGGTATGGCAGAGGGGATGGTAGTAGGAGGATCTGAGACAGCCATAGTAGAAACTGCCAAAATCATCATCAGAGTTGCATTACTATTCATGAATGCTGCACTATACAAAACAATCATCAGACACAGGAACCCAGTAGTAAAAAAGCATACAGAGGATTCTTCATAACAATCCTCGCTGTGTGCTTTGCATTGGGAATGGCATTGGGAATGGTAGAGTCAGGAATGGTAGAGTCAGGAATGGTATTGGGGATGGTACCTGGTGCAGTAGACATGCATGCTGCAGGAGAGTCATTGTCAGATGTGTTTGTGAATATGAGAGTAGCTTTATTGGATGAGTTTGCAACTGTGGGAATGCCATCATTGGATGCATTTGTACAGTGGCTCAAAAAACTGTCCACATGTTTTTGCATTTTTTACTATTTACAATATTGTGTGAGAATACATAAAGACCTCAGTGACTATCACACATAAACAGAGATGACTAACCTTTGCCTTAGCCCATCAGAATTGGATTACATGGACTGGAAGCATGTTATATGATCATATAAGACCACAATAAATAGGATTGGGTCAGATGGCAAGGTATATATGTGAAAAAAGAAGGGTGCTAGTCCTCTCTGCATATGTGTGATAGAGAGGAGAGCCATTTCTTCCTTGTTACTGACCTGAGATGAGCTGTCTTGAGAATGTTTCTCACAGTGTGTGAAGAGACAGGGAATGTGATGGTGGAATTGATGTAATAGGTGACCTGGACAGCATTATCAGCCTTTCCTGTAGTGATATGTTGAATAATAGCCCTCCTATCAGTAGAGGTGAGCTTGGATGGATGCCCTTCACAGAAGTTTTCCTTGTCTGTGTGACTTTCTTTGATGAACTTGGCCACAGTGGACTTGGATACTCCAGTTCTAGAGGAAATTTGACAAGCAGAGAGGCCAGAATAGGAAAGAGAGAGAATATTATCCCTTTGAGCAGGGGGGGTGGCTTTCATGGTGAATATAACCATGACATATGGAAATTTTTGGTTTGTATAGTTAGATATGGTTTTAAAATGACATAATGACACCACTTTATAATTTATTTAATGGTGGCATGATTGTTATGGTGTCATAAATGATGATTTATATAGTTTTAATATGTGCTCAAAAAACTGTCCATATGAGTCATGATTTTGTAAGCCTTGTATCTCCACCATATCTCCTCTGATTCTCACGATGTGGTGCTCAATCCAAAGCCCTGAAGCAGCACCACAATATGGTATCAGCATGTCACTGAGGTCTTTATGTATTCTCACACAATATTGTAAATAGTAAAAAATGCAAAAACATGTGGACAGTTTTTTGAGCCACTGTAAGTATAGAAATGTCCTTGGATATGTTCATGCTAATGGAAGTGTTGGAGCTGGAAGTGTTTGTGGTAGTGGATGGGTCTGTGTCTGATGTGCTTGTGCTTGCAGGATATTCAGAGGGCATGGATGCAGTGGTATCATGGGGGGATGAAGTTGATGTCTCATAGTCTATCAAGTTGCCACTGATAGTGGGTGACAATACAATGCTGCCATCAGAGTCATCAGAGTCATCAGAGTTGCCAACCCTGAGCCTCTTCATGGCATGTTCAGAATCATCATTGGAGATTTTTACTTTCAACAACTTGCGTTTCTTGCATGACAAATTGTCCAATTTAGCCTCCAATTGAATCCCCTTAGAGTCAGTCAAATATGACTGCTTCCAAGACAAATAATGTGCCATAGCCAATGTGTTAATCTTCCAATAGTGTTTGCAGAATCCCACCTCAGGATGTGCCTTCACCATCTCTGCAATGAACTCATTCTTAACAGCAGAGCTCGCTGAAGGTTCAACAACTCTGCTGGGCTGCAGAGCTAAAGAAAGACAGAGGGCTCTCACCCTGGGGTGAGAGGAAGGCCTACTGACTCTCTAGATGTTGGTCGAAGTGCACCAGGCAATATGTTCGACCCTTAAGGGAAGCAAAGAAAGCAAGATCCACTGGGTGATGCCAGATCAACTCTGGTGAAGTGCGCTGAAAGCATGTGCATGGGAATGTCGAGCGCGTAGGTGCGCGAAGCGTGGGAATAGGGTGCACACAATGCGCAAATGTGTAAAAGACTGGTAGAAGGCATGAAGGCGTGAACTAAGACTGAAGATGAAGAGACTGAGCTGAGGACTAGGGCGACGACTCTGATAGATGCTAACTCATGATGGATTCTAACTGCTAGATGACTACTGGATGGTGGCTGCTATATTCTGTGGTGGTGGTAGGTGTCTCCCAACTTCCTAGGCCACAGGTAAGCTGTGCCTAGGTGCGCTCCCAGGGCTTGGAAGCAAATAGGGAGTGCTCTAAGTATGTAAGTAAGGGTCCATGACGAAATAATGTCATACTAATACTAAATATGGCCTGATAATGAGAATAAACAAGAAAGGACTCACTAGGGAACTGGTTGGATGATGGATGGATGCTCTGGGATGCTGCGCAACAAAGTGCGACCAAGCATGGGAAGAGTGTGCTAAGCGCATGCATGGGAATGCGTCGCATAGTGCAGGAAAGTGTCGCGCCTCTGGCACATTTCACAGGAAAGTTATAAATAGTGAGATGCACACTATACCAATTGTCATGAGTCGCAATATGGGCGATATATGCCTGGAGGAATCTCATTCCCTACATCGCACCCCCCCAAGTGACAGGTGCAATGTGATGTGACTTGAAGCCATGCCAGATTGCCCACATTGCCTGCCCAATGGCAGCAACATGATCTTCTGATAGTAGATGACTGTTGTGAATGAGAAATAGCGACTAGGCTTGTTAGAAACTAGCGCTACTTATCCAAATAGGCGCAAGTGTAGTATTCGACCCAAGAGGACTGCTAATGAAGCAACTCCCTACTAATATGCAAGGGGAGCGATAGCACGAAGGACTAATAACCTATAGTGACCTAAGACCAAAAAACCAATGAGTAGTGCTATAGCGATCAGCAACTAGCAACAAGCAGGTTCCAACAAGAGAAACGTGCATATAAGTGAGAGGCGCTATGCAAGTTGTTTTATGCGATGTCCAACTAGCGACAGTGAGAAGAAATCAAAGGGAGCAAAAGTGAGGAGTAAGGTAAGACAGTGCAAGTGGAATGCCCGATAGCAACTAGATTATAGCTCAACTACCGATAGCGATCCCGACGTTGTGAAAGTCAAACTTAAGAGGGAACTTTAGCAACATGCACTTAAAGCAAGTCAAGTGACATGTGATCAAAGAGATTGGCAAGAGCGGAATTGATTGCACTAAAACTAGGATATAGCGACTAAAGTGACTCCTACACCAGCAAAGGTATGGGGAAGGGAAGTACTGTACTGTATGTAGGATGGGTCATTTTATCATACTGCATAGGGGTTCAGGATTGCATAGGCGAGTATAGTAGCAACACTGGTGAGGACATGATGTAGCAACAGGTAATAAAACATGCAGCACTGTGGAACACGAGGACACATGTAATAAGACCTGTGACTGATGAGTAGTGACATTTAAGGAAAAATAACGCACCAGCGGAGGTAGGTGGACATAGGCAGGACATGGGAGGACAGAATACCTAGGCGTTGGACTGGGTAGCGCACTATGGGAGAAAAGTGGTTCCAAAGCAGATAGCTTGGGAGCTGAATAGTGCTGGTTACTAGCGCCTTACTCTTTTCCTCTGGACAAGGCAAAATATGCCTATGACACTCATACATGCCTAGCGCTGGTATGATTGTCACACCAGTCCTAGGAATCCGCCCTCCCATGTCCTATCCATGTCCACCTATCTCCGCTGGTGCATTATTTTTCCCAAATGTCATTGCTAAATGAGCTGCAGGTCTTATTACACGACTACTCATGTTCTGCAGTGCATGATGTTTTATTACCTATAGACTCATTGCGCACTCACTAACTATGCTACAATTCTCACCTATGCATTCCGGACATTCACACACTGTGATATAAACGACTGCAGTACATATGAATGAGTAGTTCCCTTTCCCCCAGACTCAGCTCTATAAGAGAGTCATTCTCATGTTATTTTTGTAGACTTTGCGCTATCCATCTATTTTGCTCTTTCTTGACAATCCTGCGCAATTCGACCGCTCTGAAGTTCCGTACTGCTAGGATCATACCCTTAAAGCTCTTGCAAGAATACCCGACCCGCGACTGGTAGTTTAGCACTGTTCTTCACTCGTGCTATATCCCTTGCTACTGGCCACTCCATAGAGCACGGCTGATTTTGTGCGCATTACATCTGCCACACTGGCATCTGACATCCAATATGTTCACATGTATCTTCTAACAGTTCATCTTGCTCCTGTGATATTAACATCGGTCAATTTTTGCCTGCACTCACAGTCAATTCTTTGGTATAGGAATTCAGAGGTATACATACAGTCCGTGTTTAAGTTTCTTAGGCCAATATAGGTTATAACTCCTTCACTCACTTACTTCCCTCGCACATAATTGAAGGAAGTGCTTCAATAGCAGTCCTCTCAGGCCAATCAATTAAACTCGCACCTCTTAGGATAAGTAGTGCTAGTTGCTAACAGCCTAGTACCTATTTCTTCTTCACACCGCTATCTGAGTGCTGATGTCGAGGATGCTCCAGATGCTCTTGCATGGTGGTACAAACACCATGGATCATACCCACACCTCTCATGAATGGGACTGGATTATTTAACTATCCCTGGTATGTTTTTATTTTCACTCGTGTTACCTACTATGCTATGTCACTAACAAAGTTGCAGCTACCTCAGTCAATGTCGAACAGCTCTTCAGCCATGGCCATCTTTTGCTCTTGCATGTTCAGTCACACCTTTCCACATAATCAACATGTGCACTGCTCTGTCTTGGATTCTGGAGCAAGCTTAACCTCATGAAGAGCGAGGATGTCGTGAATGTGAGTATGTTGCCTGATCTGAAAGCAGAGGAAGAGGTGGACCTGGAGGATGGGTGGGATCAAATTATCATCAAGTAGCTAGTTATTTTCTGTCATAGATTACTATGAATTTCACAGGAGACCCATGGGTATACCCTTGACAGGTGGTACCCAGGGTCTCATTACTCATACCCATCAAAAAACCCATACCCGCAGTGAGGGTCTGGGTATATCTTGGAGTATGGGTGGGGTATGGCCTCTGGTACCCCAGGGTTTACCTGTGCAGATCCCTAACTGGGACTGCAACTACTCTTCACTGCTTCACTGCTTCATACTGCTACTGCTTTGCTGCTTCATTAATTTGCTGCTGCTATTGCTTCTGAAACTCCTCTTTAGTGTCTTTTTTCAACTTTTTCTATACTTAATCTACTTGTCACTTGAAATGCCATGTTTTGCAGTCATTTTTCTCTCAAAAAGTGTGATTAAGTCACAAACAAGTAGAAAATAAGTAAAATAAGTGTTATTACTTGCTGCTACTTTTGCTAGCACTTGCACTACTTACAAAGGCAAAATCATTGAAAAAAGGCCAAAATAAGAGTGGAAAAAGGTCCAGTCAAGAGGATGCATCTGCTTTTTCAACTTAAAATTGCTTGTGGCAAGTGGGTGTTGCAGTTCTTGCGCATGGCTTATCTGCACCTTTTTGGGAAGTTAACCAGTGACAAGTTACCAAAAAGGCAGTTCAAGAAATATGTGAATTTACTGATGACTGGTCACACATATCCATGTGCCCTTGTTCAATGGTTTCATCGGATTGCAGAGGAGCGAGACAAGCTCACAGGCATGTGGATGGTGGTGCCATCTCTCAATGAGGATGGCTCTCATGACTTGTCAATTATCCATATTGACAGTATTATCTGTGGTGCTCACCTACTCCCAATATTCAGTACTCAGTTTGTGCCTCAGGGCCTTCAATTTCATGATTCTCTAGATGCCTACCAAGGATTCTATGTTAATCATTTTATTGACCATCATGCTTTCAAGTTGGTGTCTTAATGTATTTCTTACTTACAAAGTGCTTTGAATTTAGGGTCTGTATGGACAGCGAAATAAAACAGAAAAAGAAAAAGAAAAAAGAAAATCGTCAGTCATGTGACACTATCACATGACCACCTGGGAAATCTCAGGTACATATTAGATATATCAAAGTGTACATAGCACTTATCGATTGACATGATGGAATCTGACATAGGATCTGCAGGATCTGGATGGTCCCTCCGCTCCCAAGGCTCTGTAGACACCCCAGAGACCACACAAACCTCCAATGCCAATGTCTCTAACTGTTGGCAAGAATTTGAAGAGACTGCTTTACTTGATCATCTCACTGCTGAG
The DNA here is from genome assembly GCF_016647635.1 of Suillus subaureus. Lineage (NCBI taxonomy): Eukaryota > Fungi > Basidiomycota > Agaricomycetes > Boletales > Suillaceae > Suillus > Suillus subaureus. Next base: position 458,751 of record NW_024538579.1, on the reverse strand, counting down.
CTTTCTACCTCTGGTGATGGCTTGAACTTCCCCAAGCATGTGTGGAAGAGCGCATCTGAGTATGTAAATTCAGTCCCTGCTCCCTCTGGGTCCAAGACACACTCCAACAAACTACCTGGGTCCTGCAAGAGCAAATGGGGGAACCTTAAGGGCGCATTTCTCCAAGTTCAGTTTATTAAGAGCACTTCTGGTCTTACATGGAGTGATGCAGATGGAGTAGGGGTGTCACCTGAGAACCAGAGTGTATGGAATGAACTTGTGAGGGTGAGTATGCTGTGGTCTACTTGTGATCAGTCCTGATATTTTTTTTCAAGAGCTGCCCTGCAGCAAAGCCCTTTGCCAACAAAGGCTTCATTCACTTTGCTGCCATTGATGAAATGATGTGCAATATGAAGGGGAAGAACAAAGCCAAAGGAGCATTCATTCTTCGCAGAAAGAAGGTGCCTGCCTCCAGCTCTTCTATGCTTCCTCCACCCATTCCTTCATCCAGTCATGCCATGCTTCCTGAAACTGGGAATGCACTCGATCTTTCCTCTCTATCTACCTCTGCGGACAATATACTATTAACTGCTGGTTCTCCTTCCAACAGCTTGCCGGTTCCTACTCCCACCTCTCCCTACTCATTCATCACCTCTACCAACCCCTCTGTGATGACCAGTGCCAGCCATAGCAGCAATAAGTGCAAACATAGCGCTCTTGGCCATGACACCAGTGAAACTTCTCAGAAGAAGCCATGCACTCCATCTGCTAGCGTGCAGGCCCAACAGGAGGGGAGTGCTGCAATGTCAAAGCTCATTGACGTTGTAGGAGACTTGAGCAAGACATTCACTGAAAGCTCACACATGCCCCCATTTCCACACCACTCACCAAACCCCAATGCTACCTCTCATTTGGCGCAAGCCATTGACATCATTCGTCATGACCCAGGGTTGTCAGCAGAGGACATTCTAGACATGGTTGATCACTTCTCACGTGCTGAAAATGAGGCCAGTGCGGTCGCATATGTTGCTCTGAGTGACGCTCAACTTAGGTCCATGTGGATATTGAGGAGGCTCAAGGAGCTCCATGCCACATCCAAGTAGTGTCTATACTCCCTCAAATAATTAGATAGTTTGTAGTACACTTGCATGTCCTCCCTTGTTGCGCTCCCAAATATTGATTCATTTGATTCATTCATTGAGTACAAAGTAAACTATTGTTGACCAGGCACAGGTAGACCACAACGTACATGTTCTGCACAATAATCCTCCCACATTTCAGCAGTGATTTCCTCCCAACATTGCTCTGCTCTTTGCCGTTCTGCTCTATCAGCAGGGCCTTCAGCCAACTCTCCAACATCACCTCCATCACCTCCAAAGACCTCCAAATCGTCATTGATATCAAATACAGCTGGGTCATATCTATGAATAAATTTATGTAATGCGCAAAGCACTGCAGGTATACGTGCTTGGACTTCCATTCCATACTCTGGGGGCAATTGTAGAATGCACCACTGGCGCTTCATGACCCCAAAAATATGTTTGATGATATTGTGTAGACAAGCATGGTGATGGTTGAAGAGTTCTTTGGGAGTTTGAGGGCTACATAGGTACCTAATTAGAAAGAAATCACAGAGAGAGAGAATGAAAACTCATGAGACGTCTGCTTGCCGCCATTCCTTCAGGTGATAGCATACACCCCAGTATGGGACCAACAGAGCATCACAGGACCCGAAGCCCACGTCTGCAAGCAGATACAGCCCTCCTGGGATTTGTAGGTCATTTTGGCATGCGTCGTGCCAAAGCGATGCATCCGCAACTGATCTGTCCCACCCACAAAGTGAATAGATGAATAAGAAGTTGAAGTCGCAGATGAAGAGACAGTTTTGTGACAGGTAGCCTTTCCAGCTATGCATGGTATCATGATCTTCGTCTGCTGAGAATACCTGAATATGGGTACCATCAACAGTGCCAATACAGTTGTGAAAGAAGCGGTAGTGCGGGTCATTGTATATGGTCGAAGAGACAGGTGTTTCACCGGTGGGGAACTTGACTTGGGTATTGTAGAATTCAGTTTCAGAAAAAAAAACAAGCAAGCACCTGAAGTATCTGATACAACATCAGATATCACAATAAAATGAATCATAGGAGAATTACCTTGAAATTGTATCAGGTGAATGCTGGAATCATTCGCCAAGATGGCAAGTTGAAAGTCCTGTAACGCAGGTGTACAGGAATATAGCAAGTTGTTCCTCCACAGATACACCATTGCGAGAATGTGTAAAACCATTGGTCTTGGGAACTTGCACCAATGCTTCAAACACCTCTAGGCTGACACCAAGATTATTTTTGATGTAGTCTGGGTGGCCTGTAAGGAGTTCACAGACCCATGCATAGCCTGACAATGCTGATGTGTGATATGGGATGTGGGGGGAAGGAGATAAGAATAAAAGTTGATACATGTACACTAATTGGGACACTACACATGTTACAATAAAAACCAGGTGGCGTCTGCGTGTCTCCTCACGCTGCCAGAGGTCGAATAAAACATGCTGGTAAGGATACATCGTTGTTATCACTGCACTGCCAGCGCTGGTGAGAATCTAGGGTTTCCAGGTGGTCATGTGATAGTGTCACATGACCGACGTTTTTCTTTTTTCTTTTTCTTTTTCTGTTTTATTTCGCTGTCCGTACAGACCCTTAACATTATCTTGAAATCACTTTTCGGCTCTTAAGTTATCTGAGTGTCTTAGTCAACTTGGAGCTAAGACACTCAAGTCGTGTTCCAAGTCAAAACAAGAACTTGGATGTCTTAGTGGACTTGGGCACCAAACCAAGTAGAATAAGTTCTGAATAAGTTAAATTAAGATGCGTGTAATTTTACTGATGTGAGGAGTTACAAAAGATTCATTGACAATATTGCAGAACCCCAGGAGTGATAGTATCCACCATTTGATCATGAATATTAGATCACGTCTAACGGTAAACATTTTCCGACTCTGGTCTGAAATCTTTAATGCAAAGATAGCCTTGTAAAAATCAATAATTTGTCCCCAAATTTGACTGTGTCTCAAGTGTGATGGCCTGTCCACAAAAAATCTGCGGAAGAAAACGAATCCCTGTACACCGAACTCTAACAATCATATTGCACAACTCCTCGTAACGTACAAATTATGACGCACGGTGTGATTCCCGCGTGTTCCTCCGATCTCACTATCATGAACTTAGTAATTAGCCTCTTGTTCAATGAGCCCAAGAGCAGTTGCAGAACGAGGCTTGATAGAACACTTGAAGGGTTTGGGGTGGCTTGGAGTGTGTTAATCCAGACAAGCGCCGGACGTGACAATATATGCGACATACCTGATTGTACCTGGTGAGGGTTCAACATTGGGGGTGATCTCAATACCATTCTCGACAACCTTTGAAATATCAAACACGGCCAATGACATCACAGTGGATATCCAAATGGAAGCTTCAGCAAGGTGGATACCTGTACACCAAAAGCAAGTAAATATCAGAATGCTGTGGGTTAACTGATGCGAGTTGAATACACCTGGGCAAATACTGCGGAGCAGAAAATTAGCATTCCGATCAGATTCAGAACCAACTTGTGCTTACCGTCTACCAAAGCCGAAGCACATTGTGCGAGGCTCTGTCTCAGGGTCCTTTCCATCCTTAGCCAAGAAGCGTTCAGGATTGAATTGCGAGGGGTTAGCATATGTCCGTGGATCGTTGAGCATGAACCTGTTGCAATTCAGAGCATTGCATTTTGTTCATCAGTCGAAGGGTAGTACTAACCAAATGTTAGGCATTACTAAGGAGCCTTTTGGAATATAGTACCCGTCGTGGATATCATCTTCAGTCACACAGTGGAGGAAACCTGTCATTGAGATACCCGTCGTCAAATAGTAGTAGTGTCATAAACAAGATTCTAATACCTGTAGGAGTGATAACGCTCCAGCGGAGGACTTCTTTGACAAGTGCATCGGTATAGGGGAGGGAGTCTCGGTCGGTGAAGGTGGGAAGACGGTCAGGACCGACAACCGCATCGATTTCAGCCTGAGCTTTCTTCTGCACATCAGGAAAAAGTGTCATAGCTAGAAAAAGCGAATATATTGCAGAAACAGTCTGAGGAAATAAGTTTGGTACTCTTAGAATATGTCGATTAAAGGATGTAGGGATGGACTGACCGTGTCAGAACCACCGCTGTATAGGGAAAAAGCAGACCATTTCACAGCGTGGTCCTCTTCCGCAGACATATCACGGCCTTCTAGGAGATTCGAGGTGAAAGACATGGAGGCGGCGCCATCAGCCTGTAAAATTTAAACTTAACATATGGTCGCAAAACTGTAAACAAGTCACCATCTGATCCTTCACGGACTTGTGGGGTGCAGACACCATCTCTTCGAGGGTTTCACGCCATTTACGTGATATGCGCTTGAAGCTAGCACCGGGGAACCACGCAGGGACCTTTGCCACTGGAATAGTAAGGTCATTGGAAGCAAACGCAAACGGCGGAATAATGTAGCTTACAGAATGGTAAAATATCGACCATAAAGGCACCGGGAGCCGTGGCCTGCGATACATTGGCTAGAACGCAGTTTGCAAGGTCAACGAAGGGATCATTATTCTCTTTCACTTCGTAACCATGAGAGATGCGCAAAATAATCGCGCCAGCAGTGCTACAGTAAAAAGTCAGGATCGTGTCATTTCGAGGATATACAGTACATACTGTCGGACATGTTCCTGCAGTTGGTCGGGTTTCGCAAGCACACGCTTCAGGAATCGACGAGTCTCAACTCCTCGACCACGTTGTATACGTTCACTGCGGCACGACTACCGATAACGCGATGTAAGTTCTTGCGTTGCTGGCGAAAACTATCACCATAAGGAAGGAAAGCCATGGAGTCCTTCCAGCCAACAAGTTCGCCAGCCATGGGAACAACAGGACGGTCAGAATACAAAGTGCTTTTACTGTCCATCATCTCCAATGCAGTCTTGGAAGAGTTTAACACAAACATGTGCCGACCCAGAACCTCGATATGCGTGATATCACCTATAGATGAGACTTTCGAAAATGCATGATTTTGGAAAAAAGGAAGGCATTCACCATACTTCTGACCCCACTCAGTAAATGTGAGCCAGGGCTTGATGCGAGGCATATCTAAAATATTGTCAATGAGAGGCCATCCCCGGGGACCAGGTGGATATGGTGCAGGATTCTTCTTGACGTTCACCTGCTTTACCAGATAGATTCCGACACCAGTAAGACATAGTAGGTCCAACCAAGTAACATTGGGGATTGTCAACATGGTCTACTAATAGCAGATGACGAGCAACTCAAGAACTGGGATGAAGAGCGAATTGATCAGATAAGTGGATATTTTGTACTTAAGATATTGGAAGGACACGTAGCACGAGAATTCTGTCGGAAACTAGGGGTTCACTGTGCGAACTTATGACCTGGCGGCCAAGACGTACCTGCTCGGGAAAAAGTGTACATGAGGCCACCTTATACCGGACGAGCGGCGAACATGTATTGCCGAACATCTGAGGCATCGTACAGACGAACATATATGACTTTTAGATTTAAAAAAATCATTTCGTCTTCTTCTGAGAGCTGGTGCCACTGTTGCACATGACACTGCAGAAGCAATCTGCCTCAGGAGCACCAAGCGAACCAACACATTCAAAATGAAACTATCGAAAACGGAATCAGCTGCGGTGATAGAAGCATGTTGAAACAAGGCAAGCCTGTATCCATTGCTTGCAGCCATCAAAGCTGCATTGGACCATTTCTCCGGATTCCGGCCGTCGACATCAACAAAATTCATCTTGTAGGTCATCACGCTGAATGTCTGCATTTGGAATGATATGATTCTCCACTTGAAGCAGCGAGCTAAGGCGTGCTGCCGTGGTGATGATCAGACGAGGTTTTGGTGCAGAAGGTACTAATGTCTTGACCATCCGCATCAACCTTTCACGGACGCTTACAAAGCAATCCAGCAGATGACGAGATGTGCTGACTCGGAGTCAGGCATTAGTAGGTGCCAACATACCACCGATAGACTGTGCGACATGGTGGACAACGGAGCGGACAATTGTTCATCCACCCTCATCGTGAATAATGCCAGACTGGAAATTGGATTTGGGGCATTTCCCGAGCGGGTACCTCTTGGATCTTGCTTCGTTTTTTTTTTCGTTGGGAACTTGTCGCTCAGTCACTAGGGCAAGTGCTTGCATTAACAAATTACTGTTTTCACGGCTAGTGCTGGTCCTGGAGTTACTGACATGGCACATACCCGAGTATGCGAGACAGCGAAGAGTCAATTTCACCAGTAAATATTCCTTGGCATAACTTTTTTCGAAAATTAAATCTTATTTTTGACCACTGGTATACTGCGGGCAATTGCCAGTATCCGCCCAAAGTTCGAACGTACTCAAGTATGTGGCGGAGGAATTACATCCATGTCCTAACGGAGCCATCCCGTGACCCGGAGACAAGCGTTTTTCCGTCCGCAGTCCAAGCCAAGCATTGCACCGAGCCTGTGTGTCCCTTGAGAGTTGCGACAAGCTTGCCTGACTTTGCGTGTAAAAGCAGAGTGAAATCCCACGAGTCGGGGATGGGTGCTGGCATCGTTACTGATAGGTAATAATAATTTGATGCTGCATCCTCGTCTTACCCGCTGAGCAAAGCAAAGACTCACGATTACATAAATTTCATCGAATGTAGAAAGACACAACACTGTCAGTGCTGTCACGACGGGATGCCACACTATACGCCCACGGGACTCCTGAGCCAGGACCCCTGGCACTCTCGACCTGATCTGTCCTGCTAGAGCGCCCCACTCCAATGGACGTTTAAGGGAGTGACGCGAACGTGGCAGAGCAGTACAAATCCCTGTAGAACGGGCATACGCTCCTTTCCATCAAACATATTGAAATACACGCTCCATTTCCTGGGCGAGGGACACGGAGAGCGAGCGAGCGCGTGCAGTGGTATTTACAATGTGCGGCCCTGCAGCGGTGGTTGACCACGATGACGGGATGAGGGCTGGGGTAAGATATCTCTGCAGAGGATGCAGGAAAGTGGGATAGAGACAGGAGAGCTGGGGAAAATATTGGAGGGATTGCTCTGGTAGCTTTGATATGAATCAAACGATCAGTCTTGCTACGATTGCAAATTTGCAATGAAGGATTCCAGATCCTCGACAAACGATGGTGTGATAAACTTTAGTTTCGCTCGCCGTGGACTTGTATCGGTCTTCTTGTATGGAAGTGAACTACACCAACCCGACGAATAACAACTCGATTTTTAGCTCTGGGGTTCGACTTGAAATGAATTTGGTCATCTTCGACAGAAGCCACTCACTTTCACGTCGACAACAATACTAGTGCAAACACGCAGTCCTAATGAGTACTTCATCTTAATACCGGCTAATATATATCATCCACCGAAGCTTCAACCTTAGCCTCAGGACCAGTAGGGCATTTCAGGCCTTGTGAACATGTAAAGATTGGCGGCTGCAGGACGAGCTGATGTGGAATATCGAAATTTACATTATGAGTACATGGTCTCGTGAACGTTCAGTGCGTCCACAAAACTTCCGCTGAAGCAAATGATTCCCTGTGCGAACTCAAAGAATCATATTGAACAACTCCTGAGTGTAACAACAAATTACAACACATGCCAAGTGTGTTATCCCCGGTGTTTCTCCCGGTCTCGCCATCGTGAACTTAGTAGTTAACGTCTTGTTCAATGAGCTCAAGGGCAGTTGCACAGCGAGGCTTGATAGAGCACTTAAAGGGCTTGGGGTGGCTTGGAGTGTGTTAATCCAGGGCTGTACGTGACAAGTGTGACATACCTCGCTGAACCTGGTAATGAATCAACCTCAGGTGTGATCTCAACGCCACGCTCGACAACCTTTGAGATGTCAAATACGGCCAGTGACATTGCAGTGGATATCCAGATGGAGGCGTCAGCGAGGTGGAGGCCTGTCAATGAAAAGTTAGCGGCTCAGAGATTTGTCTGTCAATTGACATGAGTCGGGCACACCTGGGCAAATACTATGGAGTAGCAAGTTAGCATTCCGCTCAAAACCCACTGTATATATGCTTACCGTCTACCGAATCCGAAGCAGACTGTGCGAGGCTCCATCTCGGGTTCTTTTCCATCTTTAGCCAAGAAGCGTTCAGGGTTGAATTGCGAGGGGTTAGCATATGTCCGTGGATCGTTGAGCATGAACCTGTCGTAATTAAGAGCATTACATTCTGTTCATCATTCGAAGGGTAGTACCAACCAAATGTTAGGCATTACTAAGGAGCCTTTTGGAATATAGTACCCGTCATGGATATCGTCCTCAGTCACACAGTGGGGGAAACCTGTCATTGAGATACCCGTCGTCAAATAGTAGTAGTGTCGTAAACGAGATCACAATACCTGTAGGGGTGACAACGTTCCAGCGGAGGACTTCTTTGACAAGTGCATCGGTATAGGGGAGGGAGTCTCGGTCGGTGAAGGTGGGAAGACGGTCAGGACCGACAACCGCATCGATTTCAGCCTGAGCTTTCTTCTGCACATCAGGAAAAAGTGTCATAGCTAGAAAAAGCGAATATATTGCAGAAACAGTCTGAGGAAATAAGTTTGGTACTCTTAGAATATGTCGATTAAAGGATGTAGGGATGGACTGACCGTGTCAGAACCACCGCTGTATAGGGAAAAAGCAGACCATTTCACAGCGTGATCCTCTTCCGCAGACATATCACGGCCTTCTAGGAGATTCGAGGTGAAAGACATGGAGGCGGCGCCATCAGCCTGTAAAATTTAAACTTAACATATGGTCGCAAAACTGTAAACAAGTCACCATCTGATCCTTCACGGACTTGTGGGGTGCAGACACCATCTCTTCGAGGGTCTCACGCCATTTACGTGCTATGCGCTTGAAGCCAGCACCAGGGAACCACGCAGGGACCTTTACCACTGAAATAGTAAGGTCATTGAGGCAAACGCTAACGTCAGAATAACATAGCTTACAGGATGGTAAAATATCAACCATAAAGGCACCGGGAGCTGTGGCCTGCGATACATTGGCTAGAGCGCGGTTTGCAAGGTCAACGAAGGGATCATTGTTCTCTTTCACTTCGTAACCATGAGAAATGCGCAAAATGATCGCGCCAGCAGTACTATAGTAAAAATTCAAGATCATGTCATTTCGAGGATACATAATACATACTGTCGGACATGCTCTTCCAGTTGGTCGGGTTTCGCAAGCACACGCTTCAGGAATCGACGAGTTTCAACCTCCTCGATCTCGTTGTATACGCCCACTGCGGCGCGACTGCCGATGACGCGATGGAAATTCCTGCGGTACCGGCGAAAACGGTCACCGTATGGGAGAAAAGGCAAAGAGTCCTTCCAGCCAACAAGTTCGCCAGCCATAGGAAGAATAGGACGGTCAGAGTACAAAGTACTTTTACCGTCCATCATTTCCATTGCTGTCTTGACAGAGTTTAGTACAATGATATGCCGACCCAACACCTCGATATGCGTGATATTACCTGCAGAAAGGACTTTTGAAAATGCATGATTTAGGAAAAAGGGTGGCACCCACCATACTTCTGACCCCACTCAGTAAATGTGAGCCAGGGCTTGATGCCAGGCATATCTAAAATGTTGCCAATGAGAGGCCGCCCCCGGGGACCAGGTGGATATGGTGCAGGATTCTTTTTGATGATCACCTGCTTTACCAGATAGACTCCGACACCAGTAAGGGCCGTAAGGTATAGTAGGTCCAGCCAAGTAATGTTAGTGATTGTCAACATGGTCAACTACTAGTAAAGGATGAGGATCCCGAAAACAAGGATGTAAAGCAAATGATCAGATAAGAGGAGGACATCTCCTATTTAAATCAAAATGAACCTACAAGCAACACATTGGAAGGAAACGAGTAGCGGCCACCGGCCCCTGTGCCAACTCGGTCCGAGCCTTGTTCAAAGTTCCGACAACGTAATATTTTGTATGTCCTGTCACTGGCTCTCTATAGCCACATTACATCCATGCGCTTCTAGAGCTCTGAGGAATCCCACACCGTCCTCGGGCCAATACCCTACAAAATAACCGACATGATCTCGGATGCAGCAAGACCGGCGCTCAATATTCATAAAGACATGAGTCACTGTTAATAGCAGAACGCCCCATCGTAGGCAGACCCCGAATGCATTCAGAAAACACCTCGCTAGTCAGTGTACTAAATAGCCTGCGAACTAAATCTCAACGCACAGATTAACTGATTTTGGTCACATAATGGATCCAGTGGCGCAGTGGCTGAGTCCTACCAGTGCTAGGAAAACTTCCTCTCCATCGGAACTGTTGAAATACGCGCTCCTTTGTTATTTCCTGGGTGAGGGACACGGAGAGCGAGTGGACGCGTGCAGTAGTATTTGCAATGTGCGGTCCTGCGGAGCCAGTCGACGAAGGGTTGGGGTAGATATCTCCGTAGAGGATCCGGGAAAGGGGGACAGACGGGAGAGCTGGGGAAAAGTTTGGAGCGGAGGAGGGATTGCTCTGGGAGCTTTGATATGAACCCATAACTAGAAAAATCAGTTTTGTTACGGATACGGCAGGGGTTCAATTCACAAAACTTCTGCATTCAATCACGTTCCTTCTTATGGCAAGCTCCGTGTGTGGTTTCAATGTGAGATGTATCGATGAGGGACACTGGCTGCCAAATTGAAAGTCTGTCCAATGAAACCAGGTGCTCGACAGAGGATGGTGTAATAAACTTTGGTTTCTCTCACTGTGCGCCAGCATCGCTCCTATCATACCCCAGAACACGCCGCATCATACTCTGCTCTGATTCACCACCATCAGCAAAAATATGGGGGAGCTCGTTGTCATATTTGTTGGCTATTGTTCGGAGGGAAAGAATGAGGGCTTTGATAAAGGCGCCTTCTGTAATGCTGGGGGGTGCTCGGATGCGGAGAAGAGAGGGAACAAAAGAGAGAGACAGCGTGATTGACTGTTGAAATCTTGGGAGTGAAGATAGTAGTCGGAGTAGAATACATGAGAGACCGAACCATAGGAAGTGAGGGTATTAGTGCGCTGGACGGGTGGGATCCGCTATGTCGTGGACTTGGAATGGTTTATCTCCTTGGGCAGCGGTCTAATTCAGGCTTTCAGCAGTACTTGTGAGGCTGGTCTGATCAGCGTTGACGCGTCTGCCGTTGTCGCGCACGACGTCAAACATGCACTTCCCTCAAAACGTATGCGCTCTCGCTTCCAGAGTGGTGTGAGCGGATATGCAACTGCCAAGTCCACCAATTCGAGTCGATATTGTTTTGTACAAATCATCAATCATCCTTCCCACGTTCAAGTGCGTTAACTTGACACAAACAACTGAGATTGTATTTCATGGCACTATGGCCGAGTGGTTAAGGCGAGAGATTCGAACCACAGATATCTCTTACGGTTCCCGTGCGCAGGTTCAAATCCTGCTGGTGTCGCTTTTTGTTCTTGCAACCCCGTCAAGCCTTTTTTCTTGGTATTCCTGAATCTTGGAAGTTGGTACCCAGCATCTCCTATGCCTTGAGTAGAGAAAGTATTGTTGACCATGATACTCAGGCTGGTGAATATTTTGTATTCATGACCAACGCTTACTCTGACCTCGAGCAAGCCTGCCAACCGCATGGCACTTAGACTGCTTTTAGGACATGGTGTCCAATAGCCCTAACGGTTGCCATGTTCCATGTAGTTGTGGTACCGCGTCTACTCTAAGTTGGACCCGAAGGTCCCCAAGTTGCCATGCAGATTTTGCCTTTGGACACTGCAGCAGTTTGGGACGAAGGTGATATCTGGTGATACGCACTGTGACTTCTACAAGGTGGGCCGTACGACTATCCGAATATGACTGTAGCGGGCTCATCGCTTCAGGATGAAATGTAGGCATTGATCACATTGGCCATGTGGTTTTGATTCTTATGCCGTTCTACTAGTGAGTGTCGATCTTTAGTTTGGAATTCACTACCTGACTCTACTACTAGTAGTACCTTTCAAACATTCGATGCAACCATATTTTCACTTCACTGCCTGTCTATACTATCGTTCTGGGAGGCGAGCCGTCTTCATTGGTGAGATCCTGGTAGGGGCCGCCTGTGTCTTTCTCAACTTCGTCTTAGCATTCGTCAGTGCAAGAAGCGCTCTTTCCCTCAGCTCTATGTCCGGAGTAAAAAAGGTTTGAAGTATCCACTGTGCAGACCAAGAAAGTTCTGGTTCTATATGCCAAAGGACCCCTACTCGTCTGTAGTCGTCTTCATCCCCTACCGGTTTTACAATTCTTTAGCAGACTTTCGGACGGTTACGATTATTGCCATTTTTGTAGTTAACGCCTACTTCGGCATGAACATCTACACACTAACGAGTGCTTTTCTTATGCTGACTTGATAACGCTGAATGGCGATTCTTTTAGCTGGACCCCCATCACTTGGGTCGCCGTCGTCAGCTCATCCTGTCATAATCCTGATTCATTCGTTCACTCTAGTCTCTAATCCACGACTTCTGTTCTTTTACAGATGAATTTGCAGCGAGGTATAGATCCTCTTCGGCAAATTAACGTTTGGGGCGGCTTTCAATTTGTTGGCCGCGGTAACCCTCTTCGCCTCTTCGAGGAGTGCCTAGTGGTCTTTCCAGTCCTTCTTGTGTATAGCAGTACCAGGCCCCAGACACAGATTCATTAGAGTGATTTCACTGTGCGTTGAATGAAAGAATTACGTCACAAGCTCAACGTTGCTCGTCACACACGATCCACAACACAATGACACCCCAAACATATGCTCCCCGTTAACTTGCAATATCTGCAGCTGATTGTGTATAGGTCGACGTAAGATCATTGTTGAAATGTATGGAGTGCTTGATCTAGCAAAACACGCATATCTTGCTGTGAGAAGGCTGTTGACGCACTCATCGGCGGTGGTGTTCTTCGAAGATAGTCAGATAGTCCTCGCTGGTACATGGACTTGCGAATTTTGAACGTGCAGAAAGGAACATCGGCAGGATGGTCGTGGAAGGGTCGCATGGACCAGGTGACTCATGTCCGATAAGGAATGATTCATCGATACTGGAAGTCTGGGAATATTACCACCCAGTGATCGTTCTAGGCCTTGCAGCCCTCATGGCGAAACTCCGTGCGTCACTAACACTACTAGATGTATATTCTGTCCAGCAGGTCCACGGACTGCACAGAATGAAGGACTATTGGCATGACCGGCGTTTATGAGAAAAGGGTAGTAATTCTGGGAGAATTGAGGTGTGAATCGTGATCCATGCTGTTGCAGCGTGGTGTGGAGCTAACAAGGACCCTAGATAAGTGCTTACCTGAACTGGGTTATGGGCAGAGATCCTTCAACTCAACGATTATCCACAACGCAAGCTCCTTGTAAACATCAAATGTTGGGCAATATTTCTCTCCGTCGCGGTGTAGGTCGAGGCGACCTGTCATACGATACATATGCAGCATTGAATGCATATCTCATTGCGAGAGAGCGCGTGATACCAGCGCAGATAACGCAAGGGCAACCCAGTGGACCAACACGGACGATGCGAGGGCATACAAAATCGGTGGATGCAGCCGCGTTCTTTGGGGACGGCCGACGGGTAGTCACTGGTTCATGGGACCATACCCTGCAAATATGGGACGTTCAGGAAGGAATATCGATAGGAGGGTCATTCAAGGGGCACGAAAACCGGGTACTATCCGTTGCCGTGTCCCCAGATGACGGACGAGTTGCGAGCAGTGGAGTAGATAAAACCATCATCGTCTGGGACGTCGAGAGTAAGCAGAAGGTATTCCAAGGTCCGCTAGCGGAGCACACAGACTGGGTTTGGTCGGTGTGCTTTTCACCCGATGGCAAAATGCTCGCCAGCGGTTCGAGTGACTGCACTGTGATTATATGGAATGCGGAGACTGGCACTGTCCTCTCAACACTAGTGCTTCCCCCTTCCAATGTGGTGTTGAGTGTCGCATTCAGCCCAGATGGGCTAAAATTAGCTTCCGGATCGTCGGACTGTACCATTCGAGTTTGGCGAACCGACAACACCGAGCTTCTTCTCAAAATCACTGCTCACCAACATTGGGTCCGTAGTGTTGTGTGGGCGCCTGATGGCAGGCAACTTGTTTCCGCATCATACGACAACACAATCAAGTTCTGGAACTCGTCTAACGGAGATCCGATCAGTCAACCTTGCACTGGTCACACTAACTATATTTCCTCGCTGGCCATTTCTTTTGATGGCTCCTTCATTGCCACCGCTTCGGACGACAAAACTGTGCGGCTGTGGAGCACAAAGACACTCCAGCCCATAGGACAGGCACTCAAACATACTGCCAAGGTGAACTGTGTCGCAATTTCTCCCAACGGAGAACTGCTTGTTAGTGGAGGTGATAACGGAAAGATGCTGCTCTGGTCTCTCAAGAACATATTGCTTGAGCCAGACAAGGTGGATGAAATTATAACAGAGGATGAAGAAACACAGCGGCTCCGGCTCCTGTTTCACGCTGGCATGGAGGTGTGCTTTTACTGTTGTTTCGGTCTGTCTATTCATTCACGCCATTCTCCATAGCTACCGGTATGCAACCAGACTCAGGGCAACAATGACGAGCCCACTGTCAATCTCGACAGTCCAAGTAACCATCCTTCGGGGACTGACGAAGCCTCTGGCGGTGATGGCCAACAGTCATTACTTGATGTGAGTTGTTTCCCTTCGATCTTGTCAGGCAATGTGAGCTTACTTCATACAGAACCTTACGATAGTCCGCAATGCATCCGTTGATGGGGGTTTATATGCCGCTGAAGACCTTCTGACCCAAAAGATCGACGCAGATAACAACAACCACCACTGCTATGTCAATCGTTCAATCATAAGGGCGCGAAATTCAGATTGGGATAACGCGCTTCAAGATGCAGATAAGGTCGGACCAGTTGCCTATCATGACGCTGTGGATGACAGGTTCATTTTGTCACATAGTCAATTGCCATCCAGCCCTCCTTGTTTGGCTACATTTCGAAAGGCATCGCCCTCTGCGGCAACGAGCAGTTCTGGGATGCGATGGAAGCATTCGATCTGGCTTTCATATTTTCGAATCGTGATCCGATTACGGTCAATCTTTTATTATTGATCAAGGTACTTTCGTCAGAGTTTTTGATTAGTTTTTGATTAAAACTTCAATATGATGTCCAGGCTGTGGCACTTTTCAATGCCAATCGTCACGATGAGGCAATGCGGCGGGTTCGACACCTCGCTGCTGTTAGTGCGTATCAACACTCAGATATGCTTCCGTACAGTATTGTCAACGTGAGCTTTGTCGGACCTCATCAGTTTTCCCACACTCACAACCACTTGTCAGTCATATCTACGCGTACAGCTTGCAATTATTGCTTTTGAGGATGGACAGTACAGCGAAGCCGCTGATCAACTTAGCGATAGTATCGCCGACTTATTCTCTTGCAGAGCACCTTTTGAACCCAAAATAGAGATATTCCTAGTGGTCCGTTGTTACGACGCCATACAGCATGCTTCCACTAATTGATGATGTGCTTGAAAGCTCTTCGGCTGGGACTTGGATTCATTATGGCGAACCGCCAATCAAAGACGGTGTGACGCATTCCTTCGCGCAGGTCGGGTGGCCGAAGCGGCCGAAGCTTATCAATACGTGATGCGTATGGCCGATGAGGGTGCGGAGACCAGCTGTCTTGAATGGTCCATCAGTGAGTGCTCTAGGATCTTAGACCACTCGAACGTCAACGCTTACTCTAGGGTTATGTAGACTTCAAGAAAAACTGCACTGCACAGTGCGTCGCCAAAGGAGACGAGGCTGTCGCTGCGAGCGATTATGAGACGGCCATCGAACTGTATTCGGCTGGAATTAGGCTGGAACCGTCATGCGTGACCCTCTTTGCGCGCCGCGGCAAGGCAAACTTGCAACGAAACCTCCATGCAGAGGCTCTTTTCGACGCAGACAAGGTGCACAAGAAATTCATCATTTCTTAAAGTTGTGCTGAGACTGTCAATGCATAGGTCACGGAACTCGATCCCTCTTCGTATATTGGGTTTCAACTAAAGCATGCAGCGCTTTACGTTGCACAACGTTATGATGAAGCAATCGGGGCCTTCAAAGTTATGCTCTCGAAGTTGGATGGCGTCCCCGACGCGGAAATACACAGTAAGGCTGAGCTCCTTGTGGGTCAATATGAATATCATGAATCTTTTCTTCAGAGCTGCGTGAGCAGTATGTTGGTCCATCTGAAGTAGAAGACACTATTCGACGAGTCATTCACGCTCAACTGGAAAATGCCCCGCTTCGTCTACTCAATACCTCTAATGGGCGTTTATGTGATCGAGAAGCACAGATCAACGCCTTCATGGAAAGCACAGAGTATGAGGACCTGTTATATTCATCGATGATGCGTGCGCCCCTCCAAACGGGGCCTATTAAAGAAGCGGTAGAAAAGTACTTCAGTTGGGTCATGCTATCGCACAGGTGGGAAAGCGAGGAACCGCTGCTGCACGACGTTCGGGACAGGGTCGTGTATGATTTGGATCCGGTCGGAACTGTGACGAAGTTGCAAAAATTCTGCAAAATTACTCGTGACGCGGGGTATCGCTGGGCTTGGAGCGATACATGTTGCATCGATCAGAACAACAATGTTGAGCTTCAACGATCAGTCAACTCCATGTTTGTCTGGTATCGCCACTCAGCTCTCACGATTGTCTACCTCTCGGATGTTCCACCTTCAGCCCAGTCCGGTGCACTTACCAACAGCGCTTGGAACACACGAGGATGGACTGTTCAGGAGTTCCTCGCTCCTAACGTCGTTCTCTTCTACCAAGCAGATTGGACTTTATATCTTAATGACCGCTCTCCCAACCATAAAGAGTCTGTCACTATCATGCAGGAGTTGGAGAATTCGACTGGCATAAATTCACAGGCCCTCGTCGCCTTCCGTCCGGGCATGTCGGGTGCGCGAGAGAAGCTGCGGTGGGCGTCGACGCGTGTCACGACATTGCAGGAAGACGTCGCATACTCATTGTTTGGCATTTTTGGTGTCCACCTACCTGTCATCTACGGCGAGACAAAACAAAACGCACTTGGTCGGCTCTTACAGGAGATTGTGGCTCAGTCAGGTGACATTTCTGCCCTGGACTGGGTCGGAAAATCTTCTGAGTTCAATAGCTGTCTGCCAGTGGACATTACATCGTACAAACCTTTGTCATGCACGTTGCCATTTCTATCTGAAGATCAGCTACTACAGACCTCGGTCTTGCCACTGCGGGATGCTGCTGTCGCGAGGCTTGCTTCGACACTGTATGCCCGGCTTGACAGCCTGAGCGCTCCTCGTTTCGCAAATCGCAGATTGCATCTGCCTTGCATTACATTTCCTGTCACAGCAATCAGACGGAGCCGTGGTCAAGACCGAACGACATGTCTTACTTATAGTGTCAAGGCGGATGGGCTTGACGACCTGCTAATCACCACAGAAGACAAGCTGACTCAGTTCTCGCCGGCACGGCCCACTCGGCAGACGTTCTTGATTGTCCGCCCGTGGAATCGTCATGACCTTGGGCTGCCTGATTTTGCCGATGATGCGCAGAGCGTGGATGATTGGTCTGATCCCGAATCCCCGTCAGAGGAATCGATCAGTGGGTATTCTGAAGAAGATGAACAAGTTAATACAGAGTCTCACTCGCAAGCGTTGAAGTTGGTCGTTCGGCTTGGACAGCCTTTTGGTGGGCTTTTACTGGCGCAGCAGCGTGGTGGGGAGTACAAGAGGATTGCTTCGGATCACAACATCATCGCACGGGTCAAGGACATGGCTGCTATACATCACATGATGGACGTCAGGATTTTAGAGATATTGTAGCTGTATGAACGGGCCTAGTTCTTTGATACGTTTTCATTCACACTTTGACAGCACCTACATAGAATAATCCCTCTAGACATTTTGTATGGTATGCTGCCTTACAACAAACCACCCTGATTGTAGGATCTACTTGTGCATCCTCGAGATCACATCTATCTGAATATATCGTAGTAGGTATTGCATAAATGTCCCTCTGATATTTGGGACTTCAGGCAGGCTCTGCTTCATGGTTATCTGGAAACTGTCCGCATGGAATTTGAGGTTATGGGAACTTTGAACAGGATCCAGGTACATTCAGTGCCGAGGTTACCACGTTCGCAGCAGGCACACACCACTTCAGTACACACCGGACCGTTACATGCATGGTCGCCTTGTACTCGGTCGCCGCTCCAGATACCTGTGGCCAATCTGTCACCTCGCTTGCAAAATCATGTGCCAGGCGCGTACGTGACTTGATACTCCACCGCAAGTCCGCCTTTGCAGTATACTCCGAGTATTGCACTGAAAACGTCAATGAAGTTCTCAGTATTCCGACTCACGTTTTGGCTTGCAAACAAGACCCCTGACCCCAGCAGCCACAGTGTGATAGATGCGGGCGCCTAGTCATCGCCCGTTAGCCATCTTTGATCTCGGTGCATATAGTGCCTTACAAATGATAATGATATCTGAATGCAGGAAGCGCTGTATTGCACCAAACGACAAGACGCATGTGAAGAATCAAGGGGTGTGACGAGCACCTAGCGGAGGGCGGTAACATGAGTGGCAGTGATAACTAATGACTTTCGCGCTGTAATTAGCACTGCAGCCGCGGTGTGGTAGGAAGCTAAAAATTGCTAGAACCTGGACAACTGCCTTCGAGTCGGGTTACATGAGCAGAAATACACCCACATATTATACACGCAAGGTAACCATATCCCGAAAAAAATCCTGCTTACCGTCTGTCTCCTCGTCTAGCCAACACGGCATGTCAACAGTGGTTGATGCAGCAAGAAATGTGTATCTGACTGTGAGAGGGCGAGCCGCAGCGGGGCGGACGATACGAGGGCACATGGGCGAAGTGAAGGCAGTTGCATTCTTCAGAGACAGTCGACGGGTCGTCACTTGTTCAGACGATACAACCTTGCGAATTTGGGACTGTGCAGAAAGGAGTATTGGTAGGAAGGCCATTCGAAGGACACAGGGACTGGGTGCGATCAGGCGCCGTATCCCCGGACGACAGGAGAATTGCTAGTGGGGGAAGGGACAAGAGGATCATCATCTGGGACGTCGAAAGCAAGCAGATGGTATTTGAACCGCTGGTGAAGCATACACACTGGGTAGAGTCTGTGTGTTTCTCCCCCGATGGAAAGAGACTCGCCAGCGGGTCGCAAGATTGCACAGTTATTGTATGGAACGCTGATGCTGGTACGGTCATCACAACGCTGGACGGTCATCGTGGTTCGGTATGGAGCGTGGCGTTTAGCCCAGATGGCCTAAAATTAGCATCAGGATCATCGGACTGCACCATCCGAGTTTGGCAGGCTGCTAATGCCGAGATTCTTTTCGAGATTAACGCTCACAAAAATCCGGTTCGAAGCGTTGTGTGGTCGTCTGACGGCCAGCAACTTGTCTCTGCATCATATGGAACAGTCAAGTTCTGGAATTCGTCCAATGGAGGCCAAAATGGTTTAACTTGCACCGGTCATACTGACTGGGTACGCTCGCTCGCCATCTCTCCTGATAGCTCATTCATTGCCGCTGCCTCGGACGACAAGACTGTGCGGCTATGGGACACAAAGACCCACCAAAGCATAGGACAGGCGATTGAACACTCCGCCGGGCTTTTATGTGTTGCGATTTCTCCGGATGGAAAATGGCTCGTCAGTGGAGATAATCAAGGGAGGGTTTGGTTCTGGTCCTTGAAGAACATACTCAAGCAACACGAGGCAGAGAAGAGGTCGCAGGATGAGGTAGAGCAACTGAGGCGACCTCCTGATCGATCTTTTGTGAGCATTTATTCCCGCCTTTTCTCTCGGTGCGTCTGTGGAGTCTAACTCAACTTATCAGAGTACTCTGTCAAATTTAAGCGATTTTGTTCGCAGTGATATCCAGGTATGTCCTCACCAGTTACTATCCGTCCGCTTGTCCATTCACTCACATCGTTCGACGTTTAGCCTTTCAATGGCAGCAGCACAATCAATTCACAAACTCCCGAAGCCTCTAGCAGTAAATCTAGATATTCATTCGACGTGAGCTGTTTGCTTTCGATACGTCTACTTGACACGGAATATGACCATGATACACATAGTTCCTTGCTATAAACACGACGGCTCGCAATGCAGGATACTTTCATACATCTCAAGAGCTACTGATCCAAGAGATTGATGACGACGGAAACCATTCTGACTCCTACGCCAATCGCTCGATTGCGAAGGCACGAATTTTCGATTGGGATAATGCACTTCAGGACGCGGTCAAGGTAGGGCGCTGTGCATATCACGATTCGCTGAACACAGATTAACTTGTGACATAGTCCATTTCCATTCGACCCTCGTTAATGGGCTACATTTCCAAGGGCATTGCCCTATGCGGCAGCGAGCAGCTTTGGGATGCCATGGAAGCTTTTGATCTCGCTTTCGTGTTTTCAAATCGTGATCCAATGACCAACGATCTTTTACTGTTAATCAAGGTATGTCACTCTCAGCACTGTCTTCAATAGTCTTTCATACTAAGAATTCAATCTCATCATGTTGTGCAGGCTGTTGCGCTTTTCAATGCTGGTCAC
The DNA here is from genome assembly GCF_016647635.1 of Suillus subaureus. Lineage (NCBI taxonomy): Eukaryota > Fungi > Basidiomycota > Agaricomycetes > Boletales > Suillaceae > Suillus > Suillus subaureus. The sequence goes on along the minus strand of NW_024538579.1, from coordinate 438,096 downwards.
CAAGACGAGGCGATGCGGCGAGTTCAAAACCTTGCCACCGTTTGTCAACAATTAGATACACTTCCTTGCAGGGTTGTTGATGTGAGCTTCGTATTAAATCTCACGAATTTTCTCGGTTTAACATAACCTCCCCAGTCATATCTACGTGTACAGCTTGCAATAATCGACTTCCATGATGGACGCTACAACGAAGCTGCTGATAAACTCACGGCCAGTATTGCCACTGTAACCAGATTGTTCTTGCACACAGCACATTTGGAACCTAGATTGAAGATATTCACATTAGTGCGTCCTTACAAAGTTGCAGAGGTCACTTCCACGAATTGATCATGTGCGCTGAATAGCTATTCGGCTGGGACTTGGAGTCGTTGTGGCGAACTGTCAATGAAAGACGGTGTGATGCGTTCCTCCACGCCGGTCGACTGATCGAAGCAGTCGAATCTCATCAATCCATGATAAGCATGATTGATGATATTGCGAAGGACAGTTTACTTGATTGGTCTACCGGTAATTATTTCAGGGTATCAGACAACCGATCATTGACACTCATAGTGGCGTCCATTAGCCTTCAAGCAAGACTGCATCGCACGCTGTATCGAAAAGGCACACGAGGCTGTTTCTGCGAGTAATTATGAGGTTGCTGTAAAACTCTATTCGGCAGCGATCGCGCTAGATTCCTCAAACCACTCCCTCTTTGCATATCGCAGTCGGGCGAAGCTGGGACTAAACTTACATGCGGAAGCTCTTCATGACGCGGAAAAGGTGCGGATGATATCCATGACGTGTCAAGCAATTATGCTGATTGTGTCGATCCTTAGGTCATTGAATTCAATCCTTCGTCATATATTGGGTACGAATTAAAGCATGCAGCACTTCACGAAGCACAACGCTATGATGAAGCAGTCATGGCCTTCAAAATCATGCTCTTTAAGTTGGAGGACGCATCTGACCCGCAGATAAAAAGTAAGTACTAAATATTTGGTATCGACGTGAAAATTAAGTCTTTCCCTAGAGCTGCGCCAACAGTATGGCAATCCAACTGAAGTCGAAGATGCTATTAAAAGGACTGTTCAATCTTACCTGGACAGCAGTACCCCACTTCGTCTAGTCAACACTTCCACTGGGCGTTTATGTGATCGACAGACACAGACAAATTCCTTCAAGACGAGCACAGAATACAAAGAGCTTTTGTCTTCATCGATAAAGCGTCCGCGACTTCAAACGGAGTCCATCGAAAAAGTAGTGGAGAAGTACTTCCGTTGGGTCATGCTATCACACAGGTGGGAGAACGAGGAGCCCCTGTTACACGACATTGAGGACAAGGTCGTGTATGATTTGGATTCAGTCGGGACCATGGTGAAATTGCAGACATTCTGCAAGATTACTCGTGATAAGGGGTATCTTTGGGCCTGGAGCGATACGTGTTGCATCGACCAGCATAACAATTCCGAGGTCCAGCGATCCGTCAACTCCATGTTTGTCTGGTATCGCAACTCGGCCCTTACGATCGTCTACTTGTCGGATGTCCCGCCCTTGTCGAAGTCCGGCGCGCTTGCAGACAGCGCCTGGAACATGCGAGGATGGACTGTTCAGGAGTTCCTCGCTCCTAACGTCGTTCTCTTCTACCAAGCAGATTGGACTTTATATCTCAAAGACCGCTCTCCCAACCATAAAGAGTCTGTCACTATCATGCAGGAGTTGGAGAATTCGACTGGCATAAATTCACAGGCCCTCGTCGCCTTCCGTCCGGGCATGTCGGGTGCGCGAGAGAAGCTGCGGTGGGCGTCGACGCGTGTCACGACATTGCAGGAAGACGTCGCATACTCATTGTTTGGCATTTTTGGTGTCCACCTACCTGTCATCTACGGCGAGACGAAACAAAATGCGCTCGGTCGGCTCTTACAGGAAATTGTGGCTCAGTCGGGCGACATTTCTGTCCTGGACTGGGTCGGAAAATCTTCCGAGTTCAACAGCTGTCTTCCGGCTGACATTGTCGCATACAAACCTCCGCCATCCTCATCGCCATCTCTATCTGAAGATCAGATACAGACATCGGTCTTGTCGCTGCAGGATGTAATTGTTATGAAGCTTGCTTCGTCACTGTATTCCCGGCTTGGCAACCTCACCGCTCCTCGTTTCGCAAACCGCAGGCTGCACCTGCCTTGTATTGCATTTCCTGTCACAGAAGTCAGACGGAGACGTAGTCAAGAACAGGTGACACGCCTCACTTATGAAATCAAGGCAGACGGGCTTCAAGACCTGTTGATTACCACAGAAGACAAATTGGTTCCATTCTCGCATTCAAAGTCTACTCGGCAGCCATACTTGCTCGTCCGTCCGTGGAATCGTTATGATCTCGAGCTGCCTGACCTTGCAGACGATGCGCAGAGCGTGAACGGTGGGTCCGAACCAGAATCCTCTTCAGACGAATCGTTCGGCGGGTCTTCTGGAGACAAAGAGCCAGTTGATTCAGAGCCTCGCTCGCGAGCATTGAGCTTGATTGTTCGCCTTGGTCAGCCTTTTGGCGCACTCCTGCTAGCGCAGCAGCGCGGTGGGGAGTATAAGAGGGTGGTGTCAGATCACAATATCAACGCACAAGTCAGGGACCTGACTGCTGTTCATGACATGATGGACGTCAGGACGCCAGAGATATTGTAACTGTATTTTATGATATGTTTTTATCCATACATTGACAGTAGTACCTGCACAGAACAATACCCTGGACTTTCTTTATTATTATTCTATCATATGTATCATATGCTGTCCTGTCTTACAATAGTCAAGCATACTACCATGATTACACACCAGATTATTGCTCAGATCGGATGAGAAGGCGGTGTATGCCCATCTGCTCTTGCAGTCATTATCGATGCTTGTTATAATGTATTATGTACTGTCAAGATATGACTGTCGACGTCACTCTCGTACGTACTCATCCCTTTCTTTTGAATACATAATCACTCTTCGTTACACGCCTCAGGCCTCATACACGTTCTCCTTTGTTTCTCCGTCTCAATCAGCGTATGAATACACCAATCTCAAGTCTTCGTTCTTGTTCCTCGTTTATAGTCCGAGCCTCTCCGATTCTGGTGATGTACCTCATGTCAGCTCCTGCACATTGGCGTGTCGATATCCGATAGAATCACGATCATCAGCAGTATCAAGTTGTACATGTTTGCCCCATAGGACACTTAGCGGTTTTCGTCCCTATTCTACCCTCAGTGACTCATTCTGCTCACGACTGAGGGTGAGTAAAGTACTTACTTATTAATCGTACTGACAAGCATTAGTTCACTTTGATAGGTATAACATTCTGAATACAGTCATTCCGCTCGCGACCGAGGTTCGCTTTGGGCGTCCTTGTGATACCTGCGACTCGCAACACCAACACAGTCGACTCCATCAAGGAGCACAAGAACATTTGAGATTGATTGCAGAATTTACTCCCTGATGGCTATTTCAAATCTTCAATAGTACTCATCGTGCTTCTTTTCAGAACACCAAACCAGTGCTTTACGTGGGTCAGGGGAATCGATAGGGCCAGTAACGGGTGGTGGTTCAACCACACATTGCATATACCTCTTGGGGATAATGAGCAGGCTCCGCAGCTACAACTGAGCACTCACCCCACGCTCTCACCTTGCAGGAACGAGCAGCCTAGACTCGTCCCATCTGGGGCACTTGCAAGTCTTCCATAGTGCTCTGCATAAATAGCAGAACTCTGTCTTGCATCGGCAAGTCATATGGAAACACCCCATACTAAGCTCAATCATCTGAGCGCACCCTGGGCAGCGGGACCATCCTGAAGCGCGGCTGAGCGTGAGTACATCCAGAGTCTCTGCATCTGGAGTGCAGGAGTGGGTAGATCTTATGTATCTCCCGCGACATTTTCCACATGTTGTCGTCTTGCATTTAGGGGACGGGCATGTGAATATCTTGCTGGAATCTCCGTCGTGTAATGGCCCAAGAAAACGACTGCACGTCGATTTAACACAATAAACACGCTTCAGGGTCCCAAATTCTTGAGCTTTGAGTTCAAACTCGGAGAGGAATGCCTGTGTCAAGTGAGGCCGAACTTGCAGGAGCGGAATGTTCTGATGACAACATCGAGGAGGATACAGGCGTTCGTCGCGCATTGCTGACTGGAATAGATTTGTGATGCAGCCGATATCAAAGAAGTGATTGCATGGTGCCAGAACTTCCTCTCCAAAAATAGGATCCTGACAAATCACACAATTGTGACCAGTTGCCCTGCTTGTGATGTTACGTTCAATTTAAATGTAACACCAGTATCATAACAGGTCTCACCGAGGAGCTCTAGCTATGATAGTTGGCACTTGGCCTGGGTTTGGTGTAGTCTGACCACTCGATATGGGCGTCGAAAGAAAGGAGTCGACCAATTGATTCCAGATTTGTATCTCTGATCTGGTTCTAAAAGTCTCGTCAGGGACTCTAGGGGAGCGCTACACTTGCAAGCGTACTTTCCGACGTCGGGTTGGAGCGCAGTATCTTGCTGCATTGTTGTTGCGGGCCTGCTTCTCGGTGTTAGTATTTGTAAATTCCGTGATATGCAACCTTACCCAGGTGTAGGATTTGCTTCCTCATTTCCGTCGGCAAGTCGCTGGGCAAGTGCCAGATCAGCATTGAACTCTGCAAGTTCTCGAGCGTTCTGCATCAACAATCTGAAAGCAACTTCACGATCAGAAAACCCCTTTCCTCGACGCTCTCTGTTATCATATAGGGTCTGCAATCTCTCGACATCTGCAAGACCTAGTTCAGCGATCATACGGGTAAGATCTTCCTCATGATTATCTATTTCTCTTGGACCCGGGATCGGACGTGAACCACGTAGTCGTGAGGGACCAGCGACGTTCATGGGGGCAGGAGAGAAAGAGGTTCAAAGAACCAAACCTGGGCAGCGTAATCATTTTAGTAGCCCCTAATGATACCTACTGTAAGCTGGACGCCTACTACACGCTTACCTTATCGCATGTCATGTGACATTGCTCCTTATATTCCGCCACTTTCGAATTGCTTAGCTCAGACTCGGGTCTCCTACCTACCATCACTTATTCATTAGTACAATGCTCTAAGAATCCACAGTTTCGTCCTGTTACTTTCATCCAATTTGTTTAGTGTTCCTTGCTGTCTTCCTGAGCAAGGTTCCACTTTTTTTTTAACAGAAATGAAACTGGTTGATATCTTGAACCCAACATAACAATTGTTTCTCAATTGCTGGGTTACCTGCCCGCTACCTGACCTGTCAAACTGCCTTCCATACGAAGGAAACCTACTGTCTCTGAACCCTTGATCATGCGGCAGCATGCTAGGAACCAAAGACAACAACCTCCCCCTGACCCATCCCTGTCTCCTCTATCATCTATACCTTCAAGTATCACGCCTGCCAGACATACAACTCGTACCACTACATACTGGGACTCTTCATCTGATTCTGAACCTAATGACACACATACACTGTACTCTTGTTCCCACAAGATGACTAAATCTGCTAGTGTTGAGCAGTCTGCTCCGAACAAGCCTCAAAGCTCTTGGCAGGTGAACTTACACCTGAGGTGCACATGACTGGGACAACACTTGTGTGACATACTTTATGCACAAAGGTATTGACACCACAGACCAAGTGAAGATGATAGCATTCAGAATGCTGGACCCACACCTACACACTTGGTACTTAAGTCAATGAGCTGTCTTAGATGTGGGGATGTTCACTGCCTACATGACTGCTCTCAAAGACATGTGGCTTGAAATGCACTGGAATACCAAGCTGCACAGGAAAGTCCTGGGTTCACAACAAGGCAACTGCGCATTCTACGAGTGGGCCTTGGAGCTGCAAAACCAGAACACATTATTGTATGGTAACACTGCACACCTGTCAGACATCCAACTATGCAATCAGCTTGAAGCTAATATCTGTGACAAGCTGACCGTCCCTGTACTCAGAGCCAAACTCACCAACAACATATCTCTTAAGAAGTGGATCGAGGAAGTGAAACACCTTGATGACAAACATCTCAAGGACCTTGCCTCCCACAGAAAGATCACTGAGGAACTATATAGAACCTCAAAGCATGCAATGTCCTCGACCAAAACATCATCCTCCAAAACGTATAATCCATCATCTTCCTGCCTAGGAACCCTGACAGAAGCAGAACGTACCTTACTGATGAAGCACAGAGGTTGTTTCAAGTGTAGGAAGTTCTATGTCTTGCACCAGTTGAAGGATTGTACCAATGGCACACTGGAGGCGTCTTCATACAAGACGCTCACAGAAGCAGATGCCATCATGGCCAAACTGAAAACTAAAACCATAGCAGCTATCAGACCTGTTGGTGCAGTTATGCCATCGTCAGTACTAGACAACAGATCAGACTCAGAAGATGACATGTGTGTAGCCCCTTTCAAAACCGCCCACCTTATGTGGCCCTGTCTCTTGACAGGGCCTTCTTCTGATTCATTCGAACATTTTGACACCTTGATTGACCATGGGTCACATCTAGTTCTGATTGACAAAAATGTTGTCAACAAGTTGGGACTGCGAAAGCACAGACTGCATGCACAAATAAAGGTGAACTCAGTGTTCATGGATGATTCTTCTTCTTCATCTTTCTCATTTTCTGAATACATTCTTCTGGCTCCTTCTTCCATTAATCATGACTGGACTTCCCATACTATACGTGCAATTATTGCCCCGAATCTGGCAGTTCCACTCCTCCTCAGAGGACTGTTCTTATCACATAGTTGCCTTGTTATAGATCATGACTCTTGCACTTGTATTGTCAAAAACTTGGATTATGACCTCTTGAATCCACCCATGTACACTCCGAAAACTCAGACTCAAATCGTGTCTCCTCATCAAATTTGATGCCTGCATAGAGATATTGTTAACAAACTGAAAAGCATCTTGAACATTTGACATGACAATCTTGAGAAGAACACAATATCTGAGTCACCAAACATGGTTGCATTACTATGAAAGAGAATTGAGATGCTCACATTCATCAAGGAGAACAAGGAACACCTTGACCATCTCAATAGAGAAATGTGTCGCAAATATGAAGACAGATTCCCTGATGACATCCCACATATTGACCAATTGCCCACAGATGTCATCCATCGCATAATGCTGAAAGATCTGAACAAGATCATCCAGTGCAGATGGTACAACATGCCAGGGAAGTACTGAGAAGCATGGGATATGCTACTGAATCAACACATTGTGGCAGGATGATTACGTCCATCCTCTAGCCCTTTTGTATCACCTGCCTTTCTGATCCCAAAGAAGGATCCAACAGCGCTGCCTAGGTGGGTGAATGACTATCAAGCCTTAAACGCTAATACTATACTGGATAACCACCCACTACCACATATCAATGAGATCCTTTGAGACTGTGCAAAAGGTAAAATATTTGGAAAGATTGACATGATGAACTTGTTCTTCCAGACAAGGATACACCCTGACAACATCAAATATACAGTGATCAACACTCCTAAGGGTTTACATGAATGGACAGTAATGCCCCAAGGTGGAAGAAATGCGCCCGCTACTCATCAATGAAGGATATTCATTGCACTACGTGGACTCATCAGCAAGATTTGTCACGCTTACCTCAACAACATTATCATATGGTCACAAACGGTAGCAGAACACGCACATAATGTTAAACTAGTCCTAGACACACTGAGGAAGGCTTGCCTCTTCTGCTCACTAAAGAAGATGTCTCTGTTCTGTACTGAAATCGACTTTTTGGGTCACTGAATCTTGGCATCCAGTATCGAAGCTGATGCTTCTAAGGTGAAACGAATACTAGACTGGCCAGTTCCGAAATTGACAAATGATGTACGATCATTCCTGGGACTGTACATCATTTCTGGGACTAGTACAATACCTCAATCAGTTCTTACCCAGCTTAGTGGACCACACATGCCTACTAACACCCTTAATGACAAAGATGAGCAAGCTCGAATGGCCAGGATGGACAAATGTTCACCAGGAGGCTTTTGATGCCATCAAATGACTTGTTGTCGGCTGTGATTGCCTGACAACAATCGATCATGACAATCTTGGAGACAACAAGATTTTTGTTACCTGTGATGCCAGCAATTGGCATGTTGGCGCTATGCTAAGTGTTGGACCTACACCACAAACTGCATGGCCAGTGGCATTTGATTCTATGCAGCTGCGAGAGGCACAACTAAACTATCCAGTACACGAAAAAGAACTATTAGCGATCATATGAGCACTCAAGAAATGGAGGATTGAACTCTTGGGAACACTGTTCACTGTGTATACCGACCACAGGACATTGGAGAATTTTATGACCCAGTGAGAACTGTCATGATGACAAGCAAGATGGCAGGAGTTCTTCGCACAATATGACTTCAACATTCAGTATATTCATGGTGAGGACAACTCAGTCGCCAATGCCCTATCTCAACTACCTCAAGACAACAACAGCATGCCAACATATGTGAAACAAACAGTACATATACCCACCATGATCAGCAAACAGATCAAACCTATTGCAGTAGTCCTGTCAGTGATGCCTGACAACTCATTGCTGAAGGGCATCAAGAGAGGGTATCTGACAGACCCCTGGTGCATTAAGCTGACCAAACAGATTGACTCTCTGCCAGGTTTGCAGAATCGCAACAGCCTGATGTACCTCAACAACCAATTGGTAATCCCTCGCATCATGCACCTGTGAGAAACCATCTTCCACCTGGCTCACAACTGACTAGGCCACTTCAGGATTGACAAGTCCTACACAGCAATCCATGAATCGTACTACTGGCCAAACATGAGGCACAACCTCAAAGAAAGCTACATACCTGCATGCCCAGTATGTGTGCACAACAAGAGCAGAACAACAAAACCAACTGGCCCACTGCATCCTCTCCCTGTGCCAGACCATCAGGGAGATTCAATCGTGATTGATTTTATCAGACCACTACCAGTGGAGCATGGCTTTGACAGCATCATGATGATCACTGACCGCTTGGGAGCAGATATCTGCCTGATACCCTGCCGAATGAATATGAAAGCGAGGGAGGTGGTGGGATTGTTCTTCAACAATTGGTATTGCGAGAATGGTATCCCCTTGAGCATAGTTTCCAATCATGACAAGCTGTTCATGAGCAAATTTTGGAAGGCACTACACCAACTGACAGGTGTGAAACTGAAGATGTCAACAGCATACCATCCACAAACTGACAGTGCAAGCGAACAAACAAACAAAACCATCAACCAAGTTCTCAGGTACTTTGTAGACAGACATCAAGCCAGATGGGTAAACGTGCTTCCCTGGGTAAGATTCAACCTCATGTCATTGGTTAATGCCTTGACAGGATATACACCCTTCCACCTACACCTGGGAAGGACACCACATATGCTACCACCACTGATGCCAGAGAACATCCATGAAACATGACAAAATTTCCCCACTGACATTGCAAGTGCACTAGATGCAATTGTATCCCTAAAGACATTGCAGACATGCATGATGCGCTAAAGGTTCAACTACTCTGCTGGGCTTGCAGAACTAAGAAAGAAAGAAAGCCTCTACCTCTGGGGTGAGAGGAAGGCTACTGACTCTCTAAGTTGTTGGTCAAAGTGTGCCAGGCAATATGTTCGACCCTCAGGGGAAGCAAAGAAAGCAAGATCCACAAAGTGACACCAGGTCAACTCTGGTGAAGCGCACATGCAGGAATATAGAGTGCATAGGAGCGCAAAGTGTGGGAATAGCACATGAGCTGGTACATGGACGTGTAAAGACTGAAGGATGGCGTGAAGGCATGAACTGAGACTGCTGATTGGAGACTGATGATAGTAGACTGTTGCTGAAGACTAGGGCGATGACTCTGATGGATGCTAACTCATGATAATAGATTCTCATTCTAGAGACTAAGTGACATGGTGGTGGTTCCTGTATGAAAACTTCCCCTAGGCAACAGGTAAGCTGTGCCTAGGTACACTCCCAGGGCTTGTTACGAACTCAGATAGAGCGTTGTTCCAATAAAGGAATCAAGATCAGGGTTGATCAAGGACTAAGCCTTATCAAGTCAATGCCTCCTTCAGGAGCAATTGTCTAGACTCCCGCAGGATCTAGAGTTCAAATGGGACAGATGGCTAGCCTCCTTCCCAAGGAGCTAGAGTTTGAGTATCAAAGAGAACCGAGTAGATTCAAGTTAGAGAAAATACAGGTGGTAACTAGGGTTTATATACATAAGGGAATTGTGCACAGACCAAGCTGGGCAAAGGGTAATGACTACTAAGAAAGGAAGGTTCATGGGAAAACAAGGTATGAGTCAGAGATAAGGGAGACCATGAGGAAACAATGCAGTGAAAAGGAAGCATTAGAAGTACAGCCATATAGGAGTCCATAGTGATGATGGGAAAAAAGAGTGGGGCACTGTAACAGGGCTCGGAAGCGAACAGGGAGCACTCTAAGTATGTAAAATGATGTAAAGTAAGGGTCCATGACAAAATATAGTGTCATATAATGCTAAATATGGTCTGATATGAGAAATAAACAAGAAGGGACTCACTAGGGGACTGGTTGGACAATGGATGAAGGCTCCAGGATGCTGCACAACAAAGTGCGACCAAGTGTGGGAAGAGCGTGTGTGGGAATGCATCATGTAGTGCAGGAAAGTGTCACACCTCTGGCGCATTTTGCAGGAAAGTCATAGCTAGTGAGTCGTGTGCTGTACCAATTGTCATGAGTTATAATATGGGCGATATACGCCTGGAGGAATCTCGTTCCCTACAGTGCTCATAGCATCAAGGATTGCTCAAGCACATGCAGCCAATGCGAATAGGATGGATGATCCTTTGTTCAAAGTGGGGGACTCCATGTATCTCTCTACAGCCCACAGAAGACGAGAATACCGCAATGGAAACAACAAATGCGTGGCAAAATTCATGCCCCAGTTCAACAGACCCTACACAGTAGTTTCTGTGAACCCTGAGTCATCAACTTATACTCTCGACCTGCCAGACCATACTAACATTTATCCTACCTTTCATGTATCAGAACTCAAATGTCACATTCCAAATAATGCCAAGCTCTATCCCTCACACGAGCTTCAATATCCCAGGCCCATAGTGACAAAGACTGGAACTGAAGAATGGGAGATAGAGAAAGTCCTGGACAGATGAATACACAGACATGGACATCAATATCTCATATGCTGGCGTGGATATGGTTCAGAAGCCGATGTATGGGTACCAGGAAAGGAACTGGAAGACACTCATGTACTACAAGAGTACAACACCACTCATGGCTGGACTGATGAAGACAACAGTGTCGGATGCCACTTGAATGATGAAGATACACATCAAGAGGCAACAGATGAAGAAACATATGCCACAGAAAAGTCTTCAGAGAATGAGAGGGTGTAAGCTGGACGCTTACTACGCGCTTACCTTATCGCATGTCATGTGACATTGTTCCTTATATTCCGCCACTTTCGTATTACTTAGCTCAGACTCGGGTCTCCTACCTACCATCACTTATTCATTAGTACAACACTCTAAGAATCCACAGTTTCGTCCTGTAACTTTCGTCCGATTCGTTTAGTGTTCCTTGCTGTCTTCCCGAGCAAGGTTCCACCCACCTGTAATTGGCTTGCGAATTTGCGCTCGGACTCCTCAGTAAGCTCTTCATAGGTTAGAACATCCTGGCTCGGTTGCAAACCTCTGATCATACATTGTCCACCACTGATTTCAATCACAACTTGCGATATTGTAGTGATGAGTGGCCATCTAAATTCGCGTCTACTACTTAATTGTTTATACGATAGGACGGATGCTCATGCGGGCATGTTCCAGAGTTCTGATTTGTGGGTTGACACATTGAAACCTTAAGCACTAGGGGTATATTTCTGGCGTGCATATGAGCGAGGAGGCCTGAAATGCAGCTACCGCTATCTCGCACCTTATCATAGTTCTCGACCTTTAGAGACCTCGCTCGTCCTGTTAGACACTCAAGCAGCACCTCAAGTGGTATTGCGGGGTAATGACCACCCAGGCTGTAGATTGGGCCTTTCCCAGTGAGATCGCCAGAGAGGTAGAATGTCGGGCTTAGAAAGCGGTAGATTATGCTTGATGGGTGGAGGGGCGAGATACCGGAGGCGAGTACTAGAATATGGGCGTAGAATAAGGGAGCCCAGGTCGCATCATGATGTCTACATCGGGCGTTGCCCCAAGCAGACAATAAATTGGATTTTTGTTAACATAAAAAAACCATCCCCAGGGAACAAGGACTCGGAAGCCAGGCACTGAGGCACCAGAACCTTTGCTCGATAAATATTATTTCAAGGTCGGAAGGGCATACAAATATGGCAGGAGGTATGTCTAGGACAGGATTTTGATGCATTACAGCTTTGGGTGACAGGTAATGTGCACAACCACTCCTCAGCACCGCTCCTGCATCAATGTCAGTACTCGTACTTAGCCTGTTTTAATGCAGTAGTATAGCCTGCGGCAGGGCAAGTGGGACCGGATAAGAAATTTCGGAACCCAGGTTCATAGCCTTCAGCACATCGGGCACTCACCGAAGGACGCTTTCGGCCATTTCCGAATCCGATTGGGGATATGTGGAAGTTTGTCATACTACAACACACTCTACTGAGTTTCTAATGTCGATGCTTCTAGTTCGAAGAAGAGGTTCCTTCGATTATTCTCGAGTCGCAAAAGGTTCCAAACTATAAACCGCGGTCGTCATGATGTTCTACTCGGATCGCAGGTAATAATCAACACACTGTCGATGTTAGGTATAAAAGCAGTCTCATAGGACCTCTATTGATATTTCGTTCTTCACTCCAACCGTTTAGCTTCCCACTATGAAGCTCACACTCCTGGCATCCCTCGTTGTTCTCTGCGGCGTTGCTTTCGCTGTCCCTCCATTGCGCCGTGATGATGGCACCCTGGTTTCTGTCATTGCTTGTGCGTGTCCAACCTCGTGATGCAGAAATATGAACTGACTCGCATGCATAGATGTGGAGGACGTCTTGGACAACGCAACTGTCACCGTCGCCAAACGGGATGATGGGTCTTTGGTTGGCGTTACCGTTGGTATGCCATCTCCTTCCGCTCACAGTTCGTAGCTGAATGTCTTTCAGACGTCCAAGACGTTTTGAATAATCTTTCAGTCAATGTTCTCACTAAGCGGGATGATGTCGAGCATGTTCTCGATTTGGCTTAACCTCTGCAAGTACCATTCGCATGATTTTTGACTGTCTTTAACGCAACCCCACAGATCCTGACAATGAACTTACCTAGCCAATCTGTGTGCACCACATCATTTCGTCTTTACTCTTGGGTATTTATGTCTGCTTCATAGCATACTTATTACGAAGTGAACTTTTCCACGGTCAACCTTGCGGACTTGTCACTAGTTAGCCAGTGTTCAAATGTTCACTCATTGCGCGGGTCATGCATTATGCTTCGGCATCATTATCTGCTGTCCTCGTGAGCGGTGCATTCAACGTGAAATTAATCTCCTGATGGAGAGGTCGAAAAGGACGTCAATATTGCACAATAACGGTTCCAAAATGCGTGATGGACGGTTCCATAGGGTGATGTATGACTCTTTGTGGGGGATCGGATATAGCATTATTATCACGGGAACGTCCTGTGCGAAGGTGCCCAATTTGGCGTGGTGTCTCATATCCGACTTCTTTCGGTGATGCGACGTTGCTATCAATGAACGCTAGAGCGTTAACGGTGTGGCTAATTTAATGCATCGCATCGAGCCTTCAAAGAAACAGCGAAAATTTGCGAATTCGGATGCTGCCAGTACGGCAGGTTTCGAATTCCGACGACATTGCTGGTGTCGACGCTGCTAAGCTTCAATCCGATCCCAGATGACATTATGTAATCACATGTAGTGATGTAATCATCAATGTTATAGTTGACAGTATAACCAGTCAGAAAGACACTCGAGATCCAGTTATATCAGACAGAATTCAACACCAAAACTTTTGGGTGCTTCTACAGCATTTATTGGCAGCGGTGGAGGTGGTTCATTGGTGGGGGGGTGGAGTTATTATGTTCGTATGCCGGAGGCCGAGTTTCTGTGCCGCTCTCGCACGGGCGGCAGCGAACTTCTTGTGAGAGGCGGCACCATGATTCGAAGAAGAGGTTCTTTCGATTATTCGCGAGTCGCAAAGGGTCCCAAACTATCAACCATGTTCGTCATGATGTTCTATTCGGATCGCAGATAATAATCAACACACTCTCAGTGCTAGGTATAAAAACAGTCCCATCCCATGGACCTTCGTTATTCACTCCAACCGTTTAGCTCCCCACTATGAAGCTCACTCTTCTGGCATCCCTCGTTGTTCTCTGCGGCGTTGCTTTCGCTGTCCCTCCATTACGCCGTGATGATGGTTCTCTGGTTGATGTCATTGCTTGTGCGTGTCCAACCTCGTGATGTAGAAATATGAACTGACTCGCATGTATAGATGTAGACGATGATTTGGATAATGTTACAGTCAATGCGCTCACCAAGCGGGATGATGGGTCTTTGGTTGGCGTTGTTGTTGGTATGGCATCTTTTTCCGCTCACAGTTCGCAGCTGAATGTTTTCCAGACGTCCAGGACGACTTGGATAATGTTACAGTCAATGCGCTCACCAAGCGGGATGATGGGTCTTTGGTTGACGTTATCGTTGGTATGGCATCTCCTTCCACTCACAGTTCGCAGCTGAGTGTTTTCCAGACGTCCAGGACGATTTGGATAATGTTACAGTCAATGCGCTCACCTAGCGGGATGATGTCGAGGATATTCTCAGTTTGGTCAACGTTTAATTCTTGCAAGTACCATTCACATGATTTTTGGTTGTCTTTAACGCAACCCTACAGATCCTGACAATGTGCTTACCTAGCCAAACTGTGTGCACCACGTTATTTCGCCTTCTGGTCTTGGATATTTATGTCTGCTTCATAGTATACCTATCACGACTATCACGAAGTAGACTTCTTGGTGTCTTCCATGGTCAACCTTGCGGACTTGTCACTAGTTAGCCAGTGTTCAAATGTTCACTCATTGCGCAGGTCATACGTTGTGCATCGGTATCACTATCTGTCATCTTCATGAGCGGTACGTTCAACTATGACCAATTCGTGTCTGGCGAACGTGAAATTTACCTCCTGATGGAGAAGTAGAAAGGATATCAATATTACACAATAATGACAGATCCAAAATGCGTCATGGACGGTTCCATAGAGTGATGTATGACTCTTCTTTGTTGTGGGGGATCGGATATAGTATTATTATCACGGGAACGTTCTGCGCGAAGGTGCCCAATTTGACGTGGTGTCTCATATCCGACTTCTTTCGGTGATGCGACGTTGCTATCAATGAACGCTGGAGCGTTAACGGTGTGGCTAAATGCATCTCAATGTATCGCTCTACCGAGTTCCACTTAAAAGCCGCTGTTATAATATAATATTTACATATACATGATAATCAGGGATCCTATGGAAAGATCACAAGAAAAAGGCTTATGCAAACAACAGGTAGAAGACTAGGCAAGAAACTCCACTGGGGTTGATAGCATGAATTTTTGGCGGGACAGTAACGACAGTGATATTTCAGACATGCTAGTAAATCAAGAGTAGTGACTATACAGGGCACGATGAACGTTACAGGAGATGAATTCCAAAACAGTCGCGCCAGTACAGCGGGAACACAGTGGACAAGAATTCTCTAAACACGACTCGGTCATGAACATGTGGCCGATGCAGACTGATGAATCTTACCTATGGAAGGATTTACATAACTAATTCCTGGCATCCTAGTTGAGAATATTAACGATGACGTTGTTGAAAAGGTTTTATATGACTGACTCGGAGAAACGAGCTTGATATATGACTTCCGGAAGGCGAATAGTACTCATCAGCACTGATATTCGCCAGAGCGCCGCTACCGCCGCACCTGTGATCGGACTTATTTCTCTTTGCTATGTGATTCGCCGCAGTTGCAGTGCAGTTGAGGATAAATCGAACAAGTAAAAATACTCTACCCCGGAGGCCATGAGCTGTTGTTTCAGAGTAAGAGTCTCGCGAGCGGTAATAATATTAGCAAGACAATTGATACAACGTACCGAACGCAGAATTGGCGTGATGGTGATCAATGTGCTCATTCGAAGTAAAAAATCGTCAACACAACAACGCATTGACCAACATAGAACTAAACCCCTGTTTACTTTCTAATGGAGCTGCGAGGGCGAATGCGAGCCCACCAAATGTCACCAAAAAGATAGTAAGTCAGGAAGAATATTGCGTGTCAAGGAGTGGAATTTCAAAAGGAGGGACTTTGATACCTGAGACGATAAAAATGGAGGTTGGAGGGAGGACTAGGAATATTGTTCAGTTCGACAAGATTTTAGCACGATCTGTACCCTGGCTGGATCGGAAAGCACAGTGTTCTATGGAACAAAATCCGAGACTCTAATTATCCCAGGTCGTTTCGTATCATATTGTTTCTAATGGCCAATTTCTGACGCTAGTCAATTACCTTCAGCCAAGTCCAAGTTGGTAGAAAAATACTTACTAGAAGACAACTTGGTCCCAGTCTGTATCATACTCACAGTTGAACATTAGACGTTGAACATAACTTCGAGCAGTTCATTCAAGTTGTAGTAGATGGTGCCGTCACTGACGCAAAGTCTATGTGTTAGAGCCATTTCGGCACACGAGCAAGAGCACTGTAGACTATGGCAGAAATTGAGCCAGGTGGTCTTAAATGTATTCGCTGCAAAAGGGCGGTAAACGCTGGTAGCTTACTTAAATCTGACGCGTCCTACCGTTCACTACCAGAGCCGTAGATAGATTTACATGGCTCTTTGATGCCCCACGCCTCCTCCTTGAGAAATTTGATGGTGTAGGATTTCGTCGGTCAACCTCATCTGACTGGCTTTTTACGCAAAGTTTGCCTTCGGTCTTTCAATACAACAAAGTAAGGCGCGCCGACAGAAAGTCAAGAACACGAACACACTACAAAAATGTTACAGACTCACGACCAGATAGCCTATTCAGTGGTGATACTCGTAATATTGAGATAGTCAATTCGACCAAAGCGCACATGAGGGAGCTCACCTTTCTCCAGGGTATAATTACACGTGGCATCGAAAACATGGTCTATGAATTTCGAAACACCTTCCGGCGTCCTGCGGTAACGGTTCTGACGAGGATGCATTAATTAACGGACTATCAAATACGATATACTCACATTATGAGAAACCAAACTTGCTCATCCCAAGTTACGAATGGAGCTCTGGTAATGTTGAGACCAGTGAGAAAGGATGCGGCGCTTAAAGGTCCTACAGTCATAAGGCTGTCTAGAAACGACATCTTCCCTGGCTCATGTTGCATTGCAGGGGTGGATGAGGAATGTGGGACATGTGCTGGCGAGGAAATTTGACTTGGGACGGGTTGTCCTGGGGCCCACTGACATCCAGCCGAAAAGTATTGAGCATTGACTAACCCTGTGAGCTGTGAGTGATATAAAACTAGCAACACATGCCGAAGGCCTCATCTCTCAAAATCATTAAGCATGTTCGGGAAGGTGGGGAGGTTACATTATTTTCTTGACTGTCAGACACTCTCTGTCCTTAGCTTGTGTCCATTCTGTTGGCCCCATTAACATTTTTCATTCGGTGGTGAATCCCGTCGGTTTTGGTCAATCTGTCGAGAATCTAGGTTGGCACGTACGCACCTCGGGGATATTTGTGAGACGAGCCTCGCGAGGTATAAAGGTGAATTCCTTTTCATAGACAGATTATTATATAAAAAGGAGAGTTTGGCGCAATGATTACTAGTGGAGATCGACCTCCGAGGATCTATACGCTGCAAAAATGCCGTCAGCAGGTTTCGAACCAACTCCAAGAGAAACAGATTTTGACTCTGTGACAACCACTTGGTTAAGACCACTGCTGAGGAAATCATCCATGAGTCAATGTCAAGGTGTTTTCCGATAGAAAAATACCTGTCATTTTGCAGGACCACGCCAAGCGACACCCAATCAGATGAACCTCCGAGGAACTGTCCACAAGTAAATGTCAAGGCGTGTTCCGATAGAAAAGAAGTTGGATGGACTTCCCAGGAAACATGAGTCAGTGTCAAGGTGTGTTCCAATAGAAAACGTTCGGCAGTTTTCAAACCTGCGCAGTCTAATATCTAGAGAAACAGATTTTGACTCCGGTGACCACTTAGCTAAGAGTCAAGATGAACCCTCGAGGAACTCTCCATAAGTGAATCTTCAAAATGTGTCCCGAAAGGAAAAAAAAACCTCGTCAGCAGGTTCGACAGATTTTGATTCTTTTGTGGTATCCTCCAAATCTCAATGGAACTATCCATGAGTGAATCTTCAAGGCATGATCCGATAGAAAAAAACCTTGTCGTCGGCAGGTTTCGAACCTGAACTGGCACAGTCCAGGAGACAGCTTTAGATTCTGCTGTGGCACCCACTTTAGCCAGGAGGCGGCCGATGAAGTTGAGACGAGCCTCCAAGGAAACCATCCATGAGATGTTGAGGTGTGTTCTGATGTATATATAACCTGTCATTCAGCAGGTTTCGAACTTTCAGTCCAAGAGAAACAGACTTCAGTTCTATTGTGGTACTTGGTCACTTGGCCAAGACCAACCTCCAATCCGACGAGACTTAGCACGTCACATGATCATAAACAAACTGTCTGAAATTTGGTTCGTCTACCACTGATACTTATGTTTGGGAGACCATTGACAAACATGCTGAGCGCTCGCTGATCAAGTGCATGAGAGCATCTTCGAATCGACGGTTACTGCTGCACGCACGTGGTCGCCATCGAAGCCTGCTGCATTGGAGTTACGGCGGCAGCAAAATTTGCGAGGTGGCGGCATGGGTCGGTAAGGACGGTACGGGGCCGGAGCAGGGCGGGTGGTCTAAAGTGCAGACTGGCATGGTTATTTTCCTTCGACAGGAGGTTACTCAAAGTTGTTCTTCCTGGTATGAATGTCATCAATACTTGACCTACCGATAACCCTGTGGTATGCCTTGCGTAACATTTCTGTGGGCAGCTTGAGTGACTCATGCATATGTTAGTTATCAACAACTTTGTCGTCACGTTCTTGCCATTTTCCCGAAGTTGCAGGCGCCTTGCGCCACTGCGATAAGATATATTGATATTGATAGGTGGCACAGCTCCTTATCGATTATCGCTCATCACAACCCAACGTCACAGCGCACGTAAGTATCTGCCCCCCTGCCATGTTCCTGCTGATCGAGAACCAGAACTAGATTCAATGCCAAATCGCGCCGTATTTCCACAAGCCCCCACACCCCTTGTTCGAAAGCAGGCACTTCAGGCCGAAATGACGCTCAAGGGTCATGAAGACTGGGTGAGAGACATTGCTTTCATCCCTGGTACCCGTCTCCTCGTCACTTGCTCTGACGACAAAAGTCTTCGGCTGTGGAACCTGGACACAGGGCAACAAGTGGGGAAGCCTTTATTGGGTCACAGTGACTATGTCTTGAGGATTGCGGCATCTCCCGATGGGCGCTGGATTGTTAGTGGAGCAAGGGATGGAAACATCCTGGTATGGGAGGTTCCGAGGACGAAAAGTCTGAGCGTGCCGGTCGCAGACACGTTCAAGGGACATAAGAGGGACATCTGGAGTGCCGTGTTTGCGCCAGACAGCAAGACATTTGCAAGCGCATCATATGACAAAACGGTTTGTGTGTGGCAGAGGGAGACAGGTAAAATAACCCTTGGACCATTCCAAGTGTGCGGTGAGGCATACTCGGTGTCTTACTCTCCCGATGGGAGCAAGCTAGCAGCAGGCGCCGAGACGTGTATCATATTATGGGACGCAACGAGTGGAGAAGAATTGCTGAAGATAGAACAGCGGGCATGGCTGGTCGCATTCACTCTAGATGGTCTCCGTCTTGTCAGTGGGAGTTTCAACGACATTCGAATATCAGACGCTGCCACTGGAGAAATCCTCAAACAATTTGACGTGCACACTGATCTTCTCCAGTCACTGGCCATTACTCCTGATGGCACGAAATTTGCCACTGCATCAAGCGACAAAACAACACGATTCTTTGACCTCACCACATTGGAACCCTTCGGCGAGCCACTTGAATACCCCGACGCACTCTACTGTGTTACTTTTTCTGAGGATAGCCAGTTCATCGCGACTGGTTGTGTTGATAGACTCGTTCGCATATGGGCAGTTGATCGGGTTGAGTCAGAAGAGTTCCAGCAGGTGAGCAGATTCTCATATCACGCCATGCCTCATACTGACCTATCATACAGTCCGTACACAAGGTTTCTAGATCCCTCAGACACACCCGCATATATACTGATCTCTGGTGACACAGGATCGATACCGCGCTCGGTTTTCCAAACCAGATGTACGCTTTCACATCTGTGCTTTTCCACCATCACTGACTTCACTCCTACTGGGAAGCCTCGACCAAAACGCGCTGGAATCTCTCGAGGGTTCTTCGATGATGTAAGACTTCATATTGCAGTAGATCCATCACAACCTGCTCATCTCACCATGTTTCCAGTTTGATATGCGCTCCCGACCTCAACGCGAAACTCGCACTGTTCCAACCACATCCCAGCGTCACGCCGAAGGTTCCCGCATGAGACAACTCATGAATCGTCTCTCGTTTCGTTTCTCTGTTTCTCAGAGTCCTACTCCACGCACCGGTAAGACTACTGTTGTGGACATCTCCGCTACGCGGGGTAAATATGTATGTCTTCTGTGATGGTCTTGTATCCTTCCGTTATTCATCGATTCTTCTGTAGCGCAATGCGAATGCTATCAGTGGGAAAAGGCATTTAGTGCGGCCATCACATCCTCCTCACAAGAAAGCCCATGCCTCCGCTGCTGGTGTCCCGAGCGCTAACACCAACGCAGCGGGGATGTCTGATGTTACTAGCGGAGCAACCTCAGCAAGTGTGCGGACCACAACAACTAGCGCTCCTGCAATGACTGGCGAATATCCATCACTGGACACTGAACTTGTTCCGGAGACGAAGTGCTTCACGGTTCTCGCCAGGTGGTTTCTGTGCGGCAGAGTCCACTGAAATCGCATAACCTACAGTGCACCTCGTTCTTGGATATGTATGTACCTACCAGCTATCCTACTTACCGCAGGAGAAAATGGGCCAATTTCTGTCCAATGCGGCTGTGCTACTTGCCCTGACACCAGTCGGAATCTCGAAATGTTTGCTCAGACTTTGGGAAGGCGAAGGTTATCGGAAATTGTATTACAGGTCGAGTCAGGATTGACAACGACATTTTAGAACTGAGTATGAGTAGTATCCCGACAAGAAACGAGGCAAGCGACGTATGTACTAATCAACTGCTTAGGAACGTTTGACAGTTGTGGGAGATAACCAAAACCAAGCACTTACGAGAACCGGTCCTATATACATACCACACAGGTTTGCGATTACACACACCAAGTATGTCCTGAATGATTCTCCCTACCGTCGACCATGATCACTTTGAGTTCTTTTCGGCATAAACGCAAAAGAGAAGCCTCGCGTTCACCTGAACCAGCTCCTCGCGAGGAAAACTATTCTCCTGACCGATCGCAACATTCTGCTCCAGGCACTATCCAGAATAGTCCATCTTTCAATGCGCAACCCACCGCCTTTTCCAACCACCTCGCCCACCGCATCTGCCTAGTCCCGCACATCGATTCCAACAACACCTTCCATTTTGAGCCCATTTCCCGTCACCTCAGAGATGGCGACAACCCCATCCACGTCGGCCGCCCCACAAATAGACCAGCTGTAAACGCCCGATTCACCAACAAAATTTCCTTTGATTCAAAAGTACTCTCTCGCTTCCATGCAGAGATCTGGTCAGATAATGGCAAGTTCTACATTAAGGACACCAAATCGTCATCAGGCACTTTCCTCAATGATCGCCGCCTAAGCCCTGCAGGCTCTGAGAGCGCACCACATCAGCTTAAACATGGCGATATCGTACAGTTTGGCGTCAATTATAAGGGCGGTACGGAGGATATCTGGAAATCCGTCAAGATAAGGATTGAAGTCGGACGCGATCTACAAGAGTCGGAGAGGATCAAGGACGACGAAGAAACACAGATACACTCACTCTTTACTCTCAATGAGAGACAGGTATGATCTCTCCCATTATTTCCCCCCCCTGTTTGTTCAATCCAACATCGTCCTCGGCGGCGACATCCAGCCCCGCATTCACATCACCAACAACTGGAGCGAGCTATCTAGCGATGATGGCGGCACAAACACTCATTCCGTGGAAAGTCACCAAGGGCCCAGCAGTTATTTATCACTCGACGTAGGTTGTTTGACTTCGATCATCATACTGAATAATGTGAGCATGCTTGGTGCAGATCCCGGCTCCTACAAATACGGCGGTTCACGACGCATGGATAGCTCGACACTTACATACCTCTGAAGAGCTGCTGACGAAGGAGATCGACGCAGACCACAACAATCACCACGCCTATGGAAGTCGCTCGGTTGTAAGGGCTCGACGTTTTGAGTGGGACAATGCGCTTCAAGATGCACTCGTAGTAAGATGTACTCCTGAGTCTGATCATGACACTATTGATGACAGGTAACTCTTCTCGGTGATATAGTCCGTCGCCATCCAACCCTCATTAAAGGGCTATATTTCTAAAGGTATTGCCCTCTGCGGCAAGCAACAGCTTGGGGATGCCATGGAAGCTTTTGATCTTGCTCTCTCATTTTCAAATCACAATCGAATGACTGTCGGAATTTTACTAATCAAGGTATTCTCTTCATATGTTCAATAGCGTGTTTGTCATGCTAATATTCCAATATCATTTTCACCAGGCTATTGCGCTTTTTAATTCAAGTCGCCACGATGAGGCGAAACGGCGGGTTCAGGATTTAGCCGCCGCCTGTCAGCCCTCAGAGACACTTCAGTGCCGCATCGTTGATGTGAGTCTTATATCAGGCTTCACAGGTTTTTCTCATTTTAGAATATACTTGTCAGTCGTATCTACGTACGCAGCATGCAATAATCGGTTTCGAGGGTGGGCACTACAGCGAAGCCGCTGATCAACTCACGGCCAGTATTACTACTATAGCCGACTTGTTCCTACTTCCGACAATGTATGAATCTACACTGGATGACCCCGGGCCTAGACTGGATTGGCATATAGATACGTTCACAGAGGCACGTCACTATAAAGCCGCAGAGGACACCCACTGATTGATCATGTGCACTGCACAGTTCTTTGGCTGGGACTTTGGTTCGTTATGGCAGACCGCCAACCAAAGACGTTGCGAGGCATTTCTCTCCGCTGATCGCGTGGTTGAAGCGGCTGAATCTCATCAGTATATGATGTGCATGATTGGTGAGGCTGTGAAGCCCAATTACCTCGAATGGTCTACCGGTGAGTGGTCGTAGATAATTTGAAAATTGAGACTCATTCTGATGTCCACCAGCCTTCAAGCGCAAATGTACTTCGCGCTGTATCACAAAGGGAGACGATGCTGTTACTGCGAGCAACTATGAGGTGGCTGTTGAACTGTATTCGGCAGGGATAGGCTTAGACTCTTCATGCGAGGCTCTTTTTGCTCACCGAAGTGAGGCGAATTTGAAACGGAACCTCTATGCAAAGGCCCTCAACGACGCAGAAAAGGTTTAGATGATATTCATTTGTCGAACAGTTGCACTGATATCGCCAATACACAGGTCATCAAACTGAGCCCTTCGTCTTATACTGGGTACAAACTGAAGTATGCAGTGCTTCATGAAGTCCAACGTTACGATGAAGCGATTGAGGCATTCAAAATCATGCTTTTTAAGTTGGACAATGCATCCGACCCGCAGATACGAGGTAAGCACTGAGTACCTTATGTCAACTAGAAGATGGTTAACTCATTCTCCAGAGTTGCGCCAGCAATACGTCAGTCCATCTGATGCACATGACGCCATTCAAAAAGCTATTCACGCTCAACTGGAAAATGCACCACTTCGTCTCGTCAACACCTACACCGGGCGTTTGTGTGACAGACAGACACAGATCAACGCCTTCAACAAAAGCGAAAAGTACCAAGAAATCTTGTCATCATCGATGGCGCATGCAACCCTCCAAACGGAGTTCATCAAGGCAACAGTCGCGAAATACTTCAGTTGGGTCATGTTATCCCATAGGTGGGAGAGCAAGGAGCCACGGCTGCACGATATTCAGGATAAAGATGTGTACACCTTAGATCCAGTCGGAACCATAGTGAAGTTGCAGGCCTTCTGCAAAACTGCATGTGATGCAGGGTATCGCTGGGCATGGAGTGATACATGTTGCATCGACCAGGGCAACAATTTTGAACTCCAAGAATCAGTCAACTCTATGTTCATCTGGTACCGTCACTCGGCGCTCACAATTGTCTATCTGGCGGATGTTTTGCTTCGTCGGAACCTGGGGCACTCGCAAATAGCACTTGGAATACGCGAGGGTGGACTGTGCAGGAATTTCTCGCTCCTAACACTGTTCTCTTTTATCGAGCAGATTGGACCTTATACCTCGACGACCCCTCTCCAAACCACAAAGAGTCTGTCACTATCATGAAGGAGTTGGAGGATTCAACAGGCATAGATGCACAGGCCCTTGTCGCCTTCCGCCCGGGCATGACAGGCGCCCGAGAGAAACTTCGTTGGGCATCCAGCCGTGTCACGACTCTGCAAGAAGACATTGCGTATTCACTATTTGGCATCTTCCGCGTCCACCTCCCTGTAATCTATGGCGAGAAGAGACAAAACGCACTCGGACGACTCTTGCAGGAGATCATTGCGCATTCGGGCGACATCACTGCCCTTGACTGGATCGGAAAAGCATCCGAGTTCAATAGCTGTCTCCCAGCTGACATTACATCATACAAAACTCCGCCGTGCATGTTGTCATCTTTGTCCGAGGATGAGATGCAGATGTCTGTCTCCACGCTGCAAAACGTTGTCTCAGTGGAGTCGATTTCGAAACTGTATACTCTCCTTGACAACCTCAGTGCTCCTCGTTTCGCACACTCCAGACTGCAGTTGCCGTGCATCGCATTTCCCATCACAGAACTCAGACGGAGGCGTGGTCCAGACCAGGAAGCATGTTTCACTTATGACGTCAAGGCGGATGGTCTTCAAGACCTGCTAATCACCTCCGAAAACAAGTTGATTCAGTTCTCGCTAGCACGGCCTATTCAGCAGACATTTTTGCTTGTCCGTCCATGGAATCGTCATGATCTTGGACTACCTGACTTTGCAGAGCCTGATTTTGCAGATGATGCACAGAGCATGGACGATTGGCCTGTGTCTGAGTCTCCGCTAGACGAATCTGTCAGCGGTTCTCTTGTAGACTCCAAGCTGGTTGATTCGGAGGCTCACTCGCGAGAGTTGAAGTTGGTTGTTCGCCTTGGACAGCCCTTTGGTGCACTTTTGCTAGCACAGCAGCGTGGTGGGGAGTATAAGAGAGTCGCGTCGGATTGCCTCATCGTAGCCAGAGTCAAGGACATGGCTTCTGTTGATGACATGATGGATATCAGGACGCTAGAGATTTTGTAGTTGTGTGCATCTCCAAGCGCGAAGATCTCTGATGTGCTTCAATTTATATTTGATATCATATATATCGTATGCTGACTTACGACAGACTGTTGCATGATCGAATCGTCCGCGTCACTAGCACTGACAATATGACGGGCATTTGATATTTATGAACAGGGACAGTGATTAGGAATGAAATCCACGTCCCAGCGTAGCAGGGGGTCATCGATTATGTCAATGCGACACAAGATCCGCCTCTCTTCAACTTCAAATGCTATTGACCGCCTGTCTCTGTAGTTCCGTAAAGTCGCTCATGATGCTGGGCGTGGAGTGATCATGCTGCATCAAACAGAACAACAGGGGATTGATTGAAATATATAACAGAAATGTATACCTCGGGAGGCGAGAGCTCACAACTTACGCGCGGGGTATGGTATCATAGCCTACATTATATTTGCGGCTGGTAATGCATTAGAGTAGCAAGTCTATGATTATCCTCGAATAATCTTCATCTCCCCTGGTGCGTCTGCCGCTGGAAAATCGGTATATCTCTTCCCAGTAAGATCTCCGGCGAGGTAGAATGTTGCACGGTCCGGCTTGGTAAGTGGCAGATCGTATATAAGTCGGGCAGGGAGGTCAGGCTATTGGAAGTACGCGGAAAGTAGGTGGCGATAGAGGGGGAATACGAAAAGATCGATTCAGGCGCAGGAAGAGAACGTTGTCAGCATACATGGACAAAGAGAATGGACATGGAAACACAGAAGGACTCACATTCGGAATGTACAACCTGCCAAATGCTATCATGCCTCCGTGCTCCTGCGCTGTCTCGATCGCGGTCTGTCGTGTGTACCCACCCGCACTGATAAATACGCCGTTCTTGCCCTCCTTACACCATATCTCACGCAGGAAATCGTTACTACTCTGTGATGGATGCAGTCCACATCGACGTTTCCACCGACACGTGGTTCGGTAACGTGGAGGTAGGCGAGGTCGTACTTCCGGAGTTGGCTTACGAGATAGGAGAATTGTGGTTTTGGATCAGGGGAGGCCCATGTCTGCATAAAGGTTAGTCCAGCGTGAAATGAGGAACGGACACAGAACGCGCCTTGAAACGGGCTCCATGGACTCAACCTAATGCCGACCCTCTCAGCACCAACCTCCTTTACAATCGCATCCACGACCTCAATCGCAAATCTTGCTCGCTTCTCGATACTCCCACCCCATCCATCCTCTCGGGTATTACTTACCTCTTGCAAGAACTGGTCGATGAGGTATCCGTTTGCACTATGTATTTCAACGCCATCGAAGCCTGCTGCGATGGCGTTCCTGGCGGCGATAACATAATTATCTATGTATGCCTTTATCTCTGGCTCAGTCAGAGCATGCGGGACCGCAGTAGGATTGGTAGAAAGCGGGATAGGAGAGGCAGATACAAACGGAGAGTCATTCTCCTTGGCGAGGACGTCCGGGGCTGCAGCTCGCCCAAGTGCCCACAGCTGGCAAAATATAAAACTACCCTTCCCATGCACGGCATCCGTGACCTTCCTCCATCCCTCTACATGTTCTTGTGTATAGATGCCCGGGATGAAGTCCATCCCGCCAGCAGCCTGAGAGATATAAGTAGCCTCTGAAACGAGGAGTGTTCCAGGGACAGAACCACGCTGTGCGTAGTAGGTGGCTGCATGAGGTCCGGGGACGTGGGTTGGGTAGGCGCGAAAACGGGTGAGGGGGGCGAGGACGATGCGGTGGCTAAGGTTCATGCGCCCTACTTGGATGGGCGTGAAAAGCGTGGCTGTCATCGTGGGCCCAGTGAGCAAGGTGCGTAAGGGTGGTTTGTGGACCGTGTGAGGTATAAGTACTCAATCTTCGGCCTCAGGCGCTGTCACAGGCGTGGAATGGCGTGGACCAGTCGGCCGCCACGAGAAAACCTTCCCACCCAAAGATGCGTCGATGCACTCTGCCGCCCGTGACACATCACGTAGAGTTTGAACATGACTCCCAGTGTGACTTTGATATCCTATGAACCGGTTGGCCGTCTCACACAATTTGTCTGGGGCTCTGGACCCAGTTCGTGCGAGCATAGATGAACAACATGTCAAACTTCGAAGAAGTCACAGCGCTCTTGCACCGACACCACGACTTGAACGGATGATGGATATGAAGTCCATCCGGTGATCCTTGGTCTTGAGTTGGAAGAAGCAGAGCACGCTATAAGTGGATCTAGTGTTGTTTGCCCAATGCCATGACTTGCAGCGGCAAGCCCAAGTGTGTATAGCCGTCGTGATGAAAGGACAATCTATGAGGCTATTAGACGACAACATAGAGTGAAAGTTGTCACATGCGCCGTGTGATAATTAATTCTATCATAGGATCATAGATGTCGGATGTTTCGCGTGCTACACACTGGGATGGGCAATGACGTAAAAATCGAAGAAGGCTTGGGATACCATGTTTGATGTTCACGAGGCTTGCAGCTCCATGGTTGAGAAGGGAGATGTGTTTCACAATGGTGAGATGACACGAAAAGTATGTCTACAAGCTTTAGCAGCACAGCGATCGGTATTAGTCGCCACGGATAAAGGTGCCAGTCGTTGAAGGAAGTGCTGAAGTGCACTCCTCATTTTGGGCGAGGTTTCAGCAATGTGCCAAGGCCAACGGAGGAATTACTGTTCTCCTGATCCACATGAGACCCGCAGAATGATAGAGCCAGCAGTGCTGTGAAGGTTGAACATCAAGTAGTATAATGATTAATAGCACATACTGTCGAACGTGTTCTGGAGTTGATCGGATTTCACAAGTACACACTTCAGCAATCAGTGTGTCACAATCTCATCAACAGCACTGTAGTTAGTATACAATGTGGCGCAACTGTCCACGACGTGGTGACGTGGCAGATGTTCTTACGGTACCAGCGAAAACAGTTACCATGTGCGAGGAGACCTAAAATGTGTTTCCAGCCAACAAGTCCGCTGCCCATTGGGAAAAAAAAGACAGTCAGAGATACAGAGCTTTTCTTCAAGCTGTCCAGCGTTTCCTATCACTGCCATGACAGAACTCAGCACGAGCATCGGTTGACCCAGAATCTCGACATGCGAGATGTCACCTGCACAACACTGAGTTGAAATACATCACGTTAGAAAACAGGAAGACTCACCATATTTCTTGTCCCACCTCAGTGAAAGTGAGTCAGGGATTTATGCGAGGTTGCATGTCTGGAACGAGGTCACCCCGGACTCTCAGGCTACATACCCATCTTTCGAGAATCAGTACTAGTGAAACCCTATACGTGATTGAGCACAGGAGAACAAGATAAGTCCGTCGTAAACAACCAGCTTACATAGCCGCTGCCAGAGATCCATACCCCATGCGTACCTCGGGAGGCTAGAATGGCTCACAAATTACGTAGGGGGTATTGTATCACAGCCCACATTCTATTTGAGGTCGACGTAGCACTGCATCTCGGAGGCGAGCCTATGGTTATCCTCGAAAGATCTTTATTTCCCTTGCAATACACCTCCCGATCTTGGCGATTCAGAAACGCTCACCTTCACCATCTTGGCCTTTCCAACGTCTGTTTTACTGGTATATCTGCCGCTGGAGAATCGGTGTATCCCTTCTCAGTAAGATCTCCGGCGAGGTAGAATGTTGCACGGTCGAACTTAGCAAGCGGCAGGTTATATATAAGTCGAGCAGGGAGGTCAGGCTGTTGGAAGGGCGTGGAGAGTGAGTAGCAATTGAGGCGGAATACGAAAAAAATCGACCCAGGCGCAGGAAGAGAAATTTGTCAGCAAACGTGGGATGAAGCAAGCTGCAAAACGAACACAGAAACGCAGAAGGACTTACATTCGGAATATACAACCTGCCAAATGCTATCATGCCCCCGTGCTCCTGCGCTGTCTCGATCGCGGTCTGTCGTGTGTACCCACCCGCACTGATAAATACGCCGCTCTTGCCTCCTTTGCACCATATCTCACGCAGGAAATCGTTACTACTCTGCAGGGGTGCATCTACATCCATGTATCCGCTGACACGTGGCTCGATGACGTGGAGGTAGGCAAGGTCGTACTTCCGGAGCTGGCTTACGAGGTAGGAGAATTGTGGTTTTGGATCAGGGAGGCCCATGTCTGCGTAAAGGTTAGTCCAGCGTGAAATGAGAACGAGGACACAACGTGCCTTGATACGGACTCCATGGACTCAATCTAATGCTGACCCTCTCAGCGCCGACCTCCTTTACAATCGCATCCACGACCTCAATCGCAAATCTCGCTCGCTTCTCGATACTCCCACCCCATCCATCCTCCCGGGTATTGCTCACCTCTTGCAAGAACTGGTCGACGAGGTATCCGTTTGCACCATGGACTTCAACACCATCGAAGCCTGCTGCGATGGCGTTCCTGGCGGTGATAACATAATTGTCTATGTATGCCTTTATCTCTGGCTCAGTCAGAGCACGCGGGACCGCAGTAGGGTTGGTAGAAAGCGGGATAGGAGAGGCAGATACAAACGGAGAGTCATTCTCCTTGAACAGGACGTCTGGGACTGCAGTTCTCCCAAGTGCCCAAAGCTGGCAAAATATAAAACTACCCTTCTCGTGCACGGCATCGGTGACTCTTTTCCATCCTTCTACCTGTTCCTGGGTATAGATCCCTGGGATGAACTCCCTCCCACCAGCGGCCTGGGAGATGATGGTTGCTTCTGAAATGAGGAGTGTTCCCGGGACAGATGCACGTTGTGCGTAGTAGGTGGGTGCATGGGGCCCGAGGACGTGGGTGGGGTAGGCGCGAAAACGGGTGAGGGGGGCGAGGACGATACGGTGGCTGATGCTCATGTGGCCCACTTGGATGAGCGTAAAGAGAGTGGGCATCATCGTGAGCAAGAAGAGCGATCTCGGGCTATCCCAGGAGATATAAGTACCGGCGCTCATTGACCGTGCCAAGAGCGAATTATGTTCTACATCGATGCGAAGATACTGCGTTTTGCGATGACCCTCAGGCTCTTCCCAATGGGCTCCTACTATTATACCCGTTATTTCGTTGATTCTAGCAGACTCCGCGTCACGTCATGTGTGATTGCATGATCAAGTTTGATCAAGTATGGGGTAAGGTCAGATATGTCATCATCATCGAATATTCAAGTTGCCAGAAGGATCGAGGCCTCAGAATTGGCACCAATCAAAAAATAACTTGTCTCTAGTCGAAGGCAACTCATGTGCACACCGGTATGAGTACTGGCAAGCATCTGCTCTACCCATCTTCTTGTACAGTATTTTCTCAACTCCTCGCCAACGCATAGGTGATAGCTCCCACCACAAACCCTACGAATACACCAACGTCTCCACTGCCCTGCCTCGCTACTGGTCCTACGTACCAAGCCTGTGACATGAATGTAACAAGAGCTCCACACGCGCACACGAAGGCCACTGCCGTGGAGATACCGCTAAGCAAGAAAGCATATGAAGCCCAAGTCGTGATGGGATATTGGTCCTCAGAAAACAAAGCTCGTCGGAATAAGATATGCTCTGTGAGTACTATCGCAGATAATGCTGATCTCCAATATCCAACGATATCCGAGAGATCAGCACGTTAGCGCTAACAATAGATACCGGTATTTGGGACTTGTACCAAGGATGTCGACAAAGGTAGCATAAAACCTTTGGCACCAACAATGACTACTGGTGTCAGGCTTGAACTCAAGTCATTAGCATCCCCGAGGCGTGCATCCACTCACATTCCCTCTGAGATGAAGATATATACCCATCTGGGCACCGCAGCAAACCACGTAGCAATAGCCATGAAACTGTTGCTGAACGTATATATCATTGACGCACAAGCACTGGATATGCTGAGAGCGACCAACGCAGTGAGGATTTCGCAAACTCCCAGGGAAAAATGTAGGGCTAGCAACGCCAACGCTGCATCTGAGGTGTTAGGTGGATCAGGGAATAGCGCCAGAATTAAGACAGCACTGAAAACATACGACAAGATATTCATGCAAGAGGAGAACCAGATGAAAAACTGGTACCACCGAGTCTCGAGACGTTCCTCTGCTGGCACCGGTGTGATGCTGATCCAAAGATCAATAAGAATGTTAAGACAGGTATTACGAGATCTCCATCTCACTCACCCACGAGTTTCAATTCCGTGTCGAGAGAGTAACTGAGCGGTACGTCTCAGGAATCCTATGTGTTAGCGACTGTCCTCCATACTATCATCCCTTGTGTGCTCATCAGAGGACACACTGGGTCTGGAATGGCAGTTCAACGGATCTGTCCCGCCCCCGCTCCACCGTGTAAGACTGCATTGCGTGAGTAGTAATTGACCTGTTCTAGTTTGGTCGATCGACGTGCAGTAGCGTCAGTGAGAGTAGCAGATGCGGTCGGGTGCCTATTCCTATTACTAAATGTCGTTAACTGGGAAAAGTAAAGCAAGTGGGATCTGAAACTTACCGTGACGGATAAGATTACATACCCGCCACATGTGACTCCCACTTAAGCCCTATAATGAGAGGTACCTGTAGACCGGGTGTGCGCCTGTAGTTAGAGGGAATGAGTAATATAGCTCCATCAGACAAATAGTGGTTGGGCCGGGCCGAGCGTTGGCTCGGTCGGATGCTGGCGAGGTTGCCGCTGGGTGGACGGGAAAACTCAACATGCGGGCTGATTGAATGTCCATTGTGAGTGTAGATACACGAAGCTATCAGTTACGGAGCAGAAAGGTATTGAAGAACGAGGTGGTACTAATCGACTTGAGAGTAGCGTGCATGGGGGCAAAAACATGTGAGCGAGCGAGATTATAGTGAAACGAGCGAGTGCATCGTATGGTGCAGCTATGAAGGGAAGCAAAGCTTGGGCTGCCTACTGTGGGAATCTCCCTACAAAAATAGATTGCTCATATATATATAAGCGTCCTCCTGCCACCCAAGCAATCCATCGGGGCATCCTATAGGGAAAAGTTGCTCAGTCAAGTATTTTGAATAGCCATTTCCCCATACCCGACTCTTTTTACGACAGCTCACTTTGATAATTTGTTGATATTCAGAATCAACATTGGAACTGTGATGATCCACAAATATGCGCGTCTCCTTTCTTTCATCAGCCCCAGTCTCAGATCTGATGCAAATATGGCCCTTTGCGCTTTCACGCCGCCGGGTTGTCCGAGTCGTTGGGGTTCATTGTGTCTTGTCAATGATACTTGCGTTCATTCTTAACTTGAACTCACTACCTTTCATTCAACACCCGGAAGTCAGACCTAGAGACGTATTTTAATTACGATGTCGAGGTGATCATGATGGACTTCAAGACCTACTCATCACTACGGAAGACAATCTGATTCAATTTCTCACTCGTAAGTATTCCTAGTTATTCTGTCATGAACCTCAATCTGCCTGACTTTGCAGATGATAATCCACAAAGTGTGGATGACTAGTATAGATGCTACGAACCTCACTGCGAGACTCGAGGTTATTTGTTTGCTATGGACAGTTTTTGGCACACTTTTGCTGATGCAGCGGCGCAATATATGAGCATCTCATTGGATCACGATATTAACGCACAGGTCAAGGGCGAGGCTTGCGTTAATGGAATGTTGGACGTCAGGACGCTAGCTGAAGGAACAGATCTAATTTGGTTTCAATCATACTTTGATATCACCTGTATGGAACAATACCATTCGTATCGCTATCAATGCATGCTGACATGCAACAGGGAGACAACTTACTACGATTATGTGATCGAATCATTATTGATCACGCAGCCCTCCCACCGTGACCAGTAGGCTACATATCTTCAGCCTCATGTTGCAATTTGCGGAAGAAAGATTACACCTAAGCGTATCTGAGATGAAGACACCGGACTCATATTAACGCGCCACATATCATCAAATAGTGATCACACCCTCTTCTACTGAGGCTACATGAGGTGAGTCTAATTCATACACGACCTCATGACTTGAATGAAAGAAGCCATACTAAAATTTAAACGCTCAATGCTTCAAGTTCCCAATGCCATGGGCGGGTTCAAGTTTTTCCTCTGTTCCTGCACAATCGCTATAATCGCAGACCAAGCCAGGAACTCAGCCTATCTGCGTAACTCTCCTGCCTGATGTGACTGTGTTGGCTGAGGATCGTTGTAAGCAGTGATCTTTGCACGCTTACACCCTCTCACGCCTCCTCATTTGTACGTTCGCTGGGCCTCAAAAAGTGTGCCACCAGCACCTATATGATCTCGAACCTTCTTTTAAGGTCTAGTTCTTACCTTAAAATGAGCGGTAAGTCATGTCCGAGCTTCATCTTTGCACCTATCTCACCGGCGCCAGATAAAGTTAGATCCACTATTTATATTCAGCTTGATAGTTGCAATCTGTCGCTAGTTTTGAGTGTCCTCGCCAGTCATATTAATCGAGATATAACTCTCGACCTCGTACGTACTCATCCTTTTTTACATACGCAATTACTCCTCGTTACACGCCTCATACACGCTCACCTTTGATTCTCCGTCTCAATCAGGGTATCAATTTCTTTCCCTGTCGAATAATCTCTCTCAGTCTTTTGACCCAAGATTGAGTCCCTTTCCCGTTCCTAGTCCGAGTCTCTTCATTCGTAAGAATATTGGAAGTGCCAGTCATGATGGCTTCCCCAAGTTCGAATTCGCACTCAGAACATACCAGGGACGAGGCAATTCTTGCCAGGTTGGGATACAAGCAAGAGTTTCGGAGGGAGTTTACTCCATTAGAGGTGGGTCCTCATCAGAGCCTTGGGCACGTTTGACAATGTCCTTGCACAGGTCTTTGGTGTTGCGTTCAGCATCGTGGGGCTCCTTCCATCCATTGGGCATGATGTGTTATTCTACCCGAGACGAATTGTTCGCTGATACAATGTTTGTTCAGTTCGGTGCTCTTCAATGCCATGCCCAATGGTGGTCCTCTTGCAATGGTTTGGGGTGTAAGGCTTCACATGTCAAAAGTATCGGATCTTGTACTCATTCCGTGATATAGTGGCTGTTTGCCAGTGCCTTTATCATGTGTATCGGTTTGGCCATCGCGGAACTTGCATCTGCGGCACCAACATCAGGTGGAGTATGCCCTTAATGCTGTCGCCGATACAGATCCGACCTCTCACAAGTATCTAGTTGTATTACTGGACCCATTCACTTGCCTCCCCTCGTTGCCGGAATTTTCTCTCATGGATAGTTGGGTGTGAGTATGATCTTTCCTTTCCAACTCGTATCATTGACATATGCCATCACGCAGATGCTAATACGATCATGTCTATCGCAGCACTTGGTGAAGAACTCGACGTGCCATGAAAATTTGCTTATTGAGTTGTGAAAACTAGCTTCAGTGGATTGGGCATGCGCGATCCAAATCACAGCGGCAGTTAGCATCGCATCTAATCAAGTATACGTGACAACCAATGGACAGATCTAGTGAGTGTTTTTATGTCTCGATGTGTCAGTTTCCCTGATCCCTCGCAGTGGTATATTTGCAGCGTTGGTGTTATCACACGCTGTCCTTGTGAGCCTTGGGACGCAAATCCTGGCAAGACTTCAAAGACTATACATCCTCCTGAATGTGTGGTAGGTGTCATTTTTCCGTCTTGTACTAGTTTCTTCAGGTTCACTGCTTGAGGCAGCCTCTGCTTTATAGTTATCATCGCGCTTCCAATTGCAACGCCATCAGAATTCAAAAATAGCGCCAGCTACGCACTCGGAGACTTTACTAACTGTATGTGACATGTACTATTGTGATGTCCATCTCATAATTTTTGTCAGTGGAAGGCTGGCCATCTGGATTTGCATTCATATTGAGTTTATTGGCGCCTCTCTGGACGATAGGTTCGGCCTATCCCTTGTTGCTCGCATTTTATTTGACAATCTAACAGGTGGTTATGATTCAAGTGTACACATAAGTGAGGAGGCATCCAATGCTACTACCGCCATACCATGGGCCATTGTAAGTAGTAGCTAGATACACTTGTAGCTACATGATACTAATGCAAGCAGGTCGGCTCTATTGCAGTATCTGCAGCCCTTGGCTGGGGTGCGTGTCACTGTTGTCAAGTGCATTGCTACAAATTTAATGACTTCCAGGCATCAATGTCTCCCTTGCATTTTGCATGGGCAGTGACCTCGAAGGTATCTTGAGCAGTCCGATCGGTCAACCTATGGCGCAGATATTTTACAACTCTTTTGGGCAAAAAGGAGCGTTAGCCCTCTGGTCTCTCGTCATTGTGGCACAGTGTGTTCTCCAGATATTAGTCTCTCCGTACTGCTCTAAAAGAGTAACAGATATATGATGGGATCGAGTTGTCTTCTTGTCGGTTCTCGCCAGACGTTCGCGTTTTCTCGTGATGGTGGCCTACCGTTCTCGCGATATTTTTACCGAATCAATAGCTACACGGGAACGCCAGTCAATACTGTTTGGCTCGATGCTTCGCTTGCTCTTGCGATCGGTCTTCTGGCGTTCGCAAGTACACAAGCTATCGACGCAATGTTTACCCTCGCAGTCAGCTCGTCATACATATCTTACACCACACCAATCGTAACCCGTTTCGCTTTCAAGAATGATTTCAAGCCTGGTCCATTTAATCTTGGGAAATTTGTGGGTCAGAAAGCAACTGATGTGATCTTGGACTTATGTCTCTTGCAGAGCTTTCCCGTCGCAGCAATCGCCGTGTCATGGATGGTCTTCATGATCATGATTTTCTTCTTTCCCACGACCCCACAGACTACTGTGCAAGAGATGAACTATACAGTGGTCGTCCTAGGTGGCTTCATGTCCCTCGCCGTTTTCTGGTATTACTGCCCGATATACGGAGGAGTACACTGGTTCAATGGACCTGTATCAAATATAGTATCAGCCGACAAGGGGCAAGATGATGAATCGGCGTCAGAGAAGACGGGGAAAGGGCGAGGAGTAGATGTCTAGTTCTCAGATGATGACATTATCGGGCAATGTTATAACTATTGTAACATGATTATGCCCCAATTCAGTCACTCGAAGCCTTCATGAATACGTAGCGTTGACTTGAACAAGCACTCCATGGCTAACATGAACCTTTAAGGGATTATCCATGAATCTCAGAAATCATCAGGAACGCTTGAAACAGAGCTGGAACGATAAATGGAGCCCTTCTCTCTGCCTCAATCTCATCGAGACCTCGCTCAGCTCGAAGGCGCTTATATCTTTCTTGCCGCAGTTCGTTCTCAACTTCAACAAGACGAGCTTCAAGTTCTGCATTATCATATCAAATGAAGGCTAAATGCAGCTCGGAACTAGTCACCTGAGGATTTATGTGCTTGTCCAGATTCGAGGATGTGGCGAGGAGCATCTAGGCGGCGCAATGAAGCTACGAGGTCGTTTTCGCGCGCTTGTAAAGCAGTCATTTCTCGCCGAGTATCCCAAAGATCGCGTGTGAGTCGAGATGTTGCATTGCTATCAGGAGTTGATTGCGGCTTCTCGAGCAGCGACGATGCTATGGTGGTCGAAACAGTTCGGGGAGGTAGCTCCACAAAAACTGGACGGTTAGGAAGAGATGGATGCAGCTTAGCAGGACTGATTGGTGCTCCCTGATTTGCCACATCTGAGCGCAGAACGCTGGAGAGCTGCACGAGGCTTACCACTGACTGCTGTTGATAGAGTGGGTTTACGATTGTACCCTCCGTCAGGGCTTTGGAAAAATCAGGACCTGTAGGATCAAATATGTCTGAGGACTGGTTGGGACTTTCCAGTGCACCCTGTTGCATATTGACGCTACTAGGACTTTGTTCTTGATTCTTCCCGCGTTCCTTAGTATCTTTCGAGTTTGCTGTATACCCCTTCCTCTTGCGATACTGTAGTTCATTGCTTTTAGCAGCGTCAGCTTCATCGCGAACAGTCTGGCGATGACGACGCTGACGAGGCATCCCGTAACGTCGGTGATATAAGCCATCATTTGACACCGTTCCTCTCTGGGAGCCTGAGCTGTGAGGGCTTGTGGGTGCTGTATACTAGTAGCGTGAGGGAAAGCCTCATGAATAGAGCAGTAAGCTCACCCATGAAGTTCTCAAGTGGGAACAGTGGATATGGCAGCTGGAGTCGAGGCCTGACTCGAAAAGGCTGTTGTCAATTGAGGCCCAGTCAAAGTGGGTGGCCTCTCACACGACGGCCAACTCATCAATTCTCAATTTAATGAGCTGACCCCAACTTGAACAGACGCGTCAGGGTGATTCGCTCACGTGATTGCAGAGAATTCTCAGTTCCGCGAGAAAACGGATCGATGTGTCACATATTGACCTAAATTGACAACTTTCGAGAACACAGTATTAAAGCTTCTTCTTATCACTCTCTCGTCTATTAGAGAGGTGCGTTTTACCCAAAGACCTCGAAATACGGTAAAATAAAATAAAAAACTGCATAGCCTACCAATATAGGCATTTCCTTTGTATGATACATTGCTACCCGTGTCGACTTGCACTTGATTTCCAATTTCAAGTGCCGTAGAAAAATCGCCAATAGCCAGGGAGTAAGTGCACAAGGGTAAACCAGAGCTACAGTCATGAGTCAGTAGGTAGAATTTTCTAACTCGATATCACTCACGCTGTACAGTTTGCACGATTGTTTGTGGGCACTCGCAGTCCTATAAACCATGAATCTCGCCCCGACAATCGTTCCATATGTTACGAATGCGACAGAACAGACGAGATCCAGTTTCCAAAGTCTGCTGAGGCAGAGTGACCAAAGGGGGACGCCAATCATCATGGACATGCGTGCCAAGGTAGGGAATAGAGTGACAAGAGTGCGTCTTCCTGTCAGCCGATCTCCCTCCTCATCTTTAAAATCTTGTGCATGAAGTGTCGTTGCAAAGACTATAGAGCTGAAGGTAAATCCACACGCCCCAATTTTGTCAATGCTGGACCCTGGTTATTGAAATATAAATCCCAGTTAACGACAAAGCTTGCTTACGACCTCCGGCACGGCCCACATACCAATCACGACCGTTGCGCCTAGTTCGAGAATTGTATATGCAATAGCCGTCAATAGGTTCTTCGAAAGCCCAGTCTTATCGCCACCAAACTCATTGTACCAGATACTGAGGACTTCTAGACAAACGCTACAGGCGAGGGCCGTGCTGCCATACATCGCAGAAAATACCAGGCAGACTGGCACTAGCAGCCAGCGCACATCCGCCGCATTTTGTGCAGTTATACGACCGGCAGGGAGAGGGCGATGAGGCTTGTTTTTCTGGTCCTCCTCTGGATCTTGCATCTGGTTATATATATCATGTTTCAGGACGTGCAGCCACATCCATACGATGATGTCTGGAATGCGAGCTACGTTGGGATGGGGAGCAGCTGCGAGGGTAGACAAAGTCTAATGCACAAAGTCACGTCAAGGAACATACAAGTAAGATGTAGAGACACGCACGATGGGGATCAGAACTGTCAACAAGTCGGACTTCGTGAACAAAAATAATGTCATGATGTGCCCGCTGATACGACGACCGCTATCTAGGGCTTGAGACAACATGATCTGATTGTTTGCTCATTTTTGAGCCAGCAGCCTACAGTTATATAGCCTGGCACGCTGCTCAAAATCTGACATTGCCAAATAGCCGGCATAGTAGAAAACACCGAAATGCGTACGTTGTCGGTGACCCTACAAACTGGACAGGTCCGAGTCAACCTTGATCAAAGGTGACCTCAACTTCCGAGAAATACGAAAGCTTACACTGCCTCCAGCACCGTGCCTGGAAACTGTCGCAGGTCGGTTTTGCAGTCTTTTGGTAACCAATTTCACGGCAACCATTCTGGTAACTTGCCGCTTATCTGGCAGTCACTCCTGCTCCGCTGACCACAACAGACACTTCTTGCTGTAGTAGATACTCAACGAATACATTTTCCGCCACCTCCTTGGACTGCAAACATCACCCAAAGGAGTTGCAAAAGGCCGTCAATTTTGATTTTTCACACGAATCTCATTTCAAGGCGAGTGCCATAAGAATTTTGCGGAATCGTTTATGTGTTCATGTCCAGACTCATCAGGGTGACTCTCAAGCCTGTGGCCACCGCCTCTTGACGATGCTGGCAAGTGCTTACCTGTAAGTGACAAGTATCACTCACGAGGGGCACATCATAATGCCGTGCACTTTCTAAGGTATCCTTGAAGCATTTTTCCAGCTGTTTTATCTGGTGCTGTGGCACCAGTCATCTGGACTGCTACAACCATCGGATATAAGCAACGACCTCGATCCGGTACCCGGATGGTACCATAGGAGTTTCCATACCATGTTTGTTCTGAGGAGCTGCAGCCGCAAGAGCCCAGATTTGCCAATGTTCCCACTCGCGTAGCTGCTGTTGACTCTCCTGGAGAACTCGTACCGTCTTATTGGCATATCGGGTGCGTTACCCTTTGAAGCCCTGGCCTATCACGTACTGTAATTATAACACCTACTCACACACGTACATTTTGCCAGTGACCCTCGTAATTTTCACTTTTCGGCCAAAAAACATACCTCACAGTTCTTATCTAGAACAACCCTGCGCAGCTGGATTGCTTGAAAATCGAGATCAAGGATGGTCATTAGCTTTGTACTAGCATCTTACGTGGGTGCGGTATTCTACTTGTAACAGCGCTTAGGCACTTATGCGAACATCGCTTGGTAATGCTCAGCTGCACTCCGCGGTGGCAAGATGTCGTCCGAGCTCTCTGAAGCACGGTCGCGCCACTCGAAAAGCTTCGATAACTCGACGAAGCCACATTATCGACCGCTCTACCTACGCCGACTATCCCCAGAATTTTCCGTCCGCGTCCCGCGCCATCACCAGCGGCACATATGCGGCGTTGGTGTTAATACATGTCATCCTGGTTAACCTTAGTACCAATTCTGGGCAAGCCTGCAGGACTATATATCTTGCTGAATGTTTGGTGAGTATTATTTTTCCCCGATCGTTGCTCTGAATCTTTTTAGAGCCTCTGCTTCATGGTTACCATTGTGTTTCCGGTCGCAACGCCATCAAAATACCGAAACAGCGCCAGTTTTGCGCCAGGGGGCTTTACAAGCTTCATGTAACGTGTGCCAGTTACAATCACGGCCCATGATCAGTTGTAGTGGACGGTTGGCCATCAGTTCATTTTAAGCTTGATGGCTCCACTGTATACACTAGGTTAAAACATTACCTCTTGGATCGTCTGTTCACGTTCACAACCCACCAAAGGGTTATGATTCTAGCGTGCATATCAGCGAGGAGGCCTCCAATACCGCCACCACAAACCGTGGGCAATTGTAAGTAACGTTAGAAAATGAGTAATCATTCAGCTTATCCCAGCTAGATTAGTTCCATCGCCGTGTTAGCCATCCTTGGCTGGAACGAGTTCAAACCCGGCCCATTTAATTTTGCCAGTCGAGCTGTAGTAATAAATCACGATATTCTTGCTAGTTTCCCCGCGCAGAGCTTTCCTATCGTAGCGATCGCTGTATCGTGGATGGTCTTCATGATAATCGTTTTCTTCTTCCCTTCCACTGCACAAACAAGTGTCCAGGTGATGGACTACACGGTCGTTGTCCTCGGAGGATACATGTCGCTTTCTGCTTTACTGTCCAGTATACGAAGGTGCACACTGGTTCAACGGACCTGTATCCAACCTCGCACCTGCCATAAAAGGTAGGTGTGGAGATGAGGATTCGATGTGCAAGAGAAAGGAAATTCGTGATACAGATCTCTCTGTGAGTAATAGATTCATGAGTCGTGTTCGCGTGCCGTCGTAAAGCGCCAGCTGGTATACTACAACAATTATATTTCAACTGAAGATGTGAAGTGGATTCCAAGTGTTATACGAATGACCATCCCGGGTTTCAAGCCTACTACTCATCCGAGGTTCGTGCAATCTTCTCCGACTCTGCTGCTTCCGTGCTCCTATAGTCATCGGTGTTCCTAGCAGCGTTGTGAAGTAACAGTCCACTGAGTGTTGCGAAAAGGACCGCGAACCAGGGAAGGATCGCACAGAGTCGCACTTTGTATCGTTTAGCACGAAGACCTGATACTATATTTGGTTCATACGCACGGTACCACTTCTTGCTGTATTCAGGTGAGACACCGATGCTTTGCTCCATCTGCTGAATGGAGCTTTGAGATACTGCGAATCCATCGAAAGTCGCTGTGATTTTAGTTGACCGAGTGGCGAAGAGAACATCACACGCGATAACAGTAGCCAGAAGCCACAGGGCGCCAAACAACATGAGAAAGGCTTGCAGGTGCAAAAGACGTCGTTTTCTTCCAATTGATGAAATTTGGGAGAAAGCTGAGACGAGGGACAGGGCTGTCAAAAGTGCGCAGACTGCCGCGATGACAGAGCAAACCGAGTAGATATCTCGAGACGAGCGTCAAAGAAGCCCGTTATATTACATATCTCACAAGCACCTTACCATGATAGTTAACATCCACGATGGTGCCATTAGGGGCCGCGCTCTTGACGTATGAGCTTTCTTGGTTGGACCTTCATTGGAACTCTTCAATTCAGTTAAACCTTATGGAAGTTGCAGTCTTCACTCACTTCACTAGGGCATTGATCACAACCGACCACCCAACAATCGAGAACGCAAATGTCAGAAAGAGCGAGACGAGAAGTAAAACCTTGGAAGCCATATGGGTGACGTGGTAGTGGGTACAGTGCGGGACAGTTACGAATATATCCTAAAAAGCAGGAGCGTCATTATATCGCTTCTGGACTATGTAGATCCGCTCCTTGGGCGCAATGAAAAGTCACGCGAAGTATCATCGTGATTTGCCACTAGTCCCAAAAACTATCATGTGTTGCGGTCTTCCGTAAAGATCAGGATGCAGATACCTCTTACAGTAAAAAATAAGATCCGATACATTACTCAAACATCACCGCAGGCTCCCAGTTGAGGGCGATAATGCTGATCATGCATGTGCCTATCCAAATCCTACATTGGCATTGAGCACCTACTTAATTGATTTAGAGAACTGAACCTACCTCTCTGCAGTCAAAGGACTGCTGGCATTGGCCTATTATGTCGGCCCCAGTTTTCCATTTGCAGGGATACAGCCCACACTCTTCCTCCTCGGCTTCCTCCGAGTTGACATCAACTTCTAAAGCGTCCGCCTGGCTCAAAAAGCTAGTGTCTGGATCCGACAGACCGTTTAGCTCTATAATTTCGCCTGGTTCAAGCTCGGTGTACGATAGTTTCACCGAATGGAAATCGGGCACCCGATTGTGTTCTCGCGGTTCGGAGAGTTTCAGATCTTGAATTTTATCGGGCTCCACAGAAGACTTTTGATGAACACGTCCAAGCTCAATGAGGTCAGCACGCAACGAGTCAACCTGACGCTCCAGTTGCCGGCATCGTTCTGCAAGCTCAGGGTGTTCGGCAGCACGGCGTCTGATAAGATCATCTGTTCGCCGATCTTTCTCCTGGAGAAGGGCGGAAACACCTCTCCATCGATCGACATCTTCTTTCAACGCCTTTATCTGACTCTATATCACAACATCGTCAGGAGAGCAGCCAAACACAATAAGATAAAATTACCTCGAACATGTGCTTGATCAAAGCAACTCCATCGCGTGCTTGACCTTCAGCAACCTTGGCCTTCTGCTCCAGCTCAATATTCTCTGTTCTAGTGGCGCTCACGAAACCAGAAGCCTGCGTATATTGATCACGGAAGAAGTCGCGGTCCTTTTCAGCCAGACTCTTGGAGCGAGTCAGGGCATCCAAAGAGGAATTTGATCTCGTCACGTCCGCAACAAGTGCCTCGTGTGCCTCGATCATCGAGGCGCGCTCCGCAGACCACTTTTCGCGCTCAGATTCCCAAAGTTCCTTGCCACGTACCCATTCAGCATGATCGGCTTCCCATTTAATACTTCGTAGCTCCATGGCTTCGCGATGAATGTCCCACAAAGCGCGTTCTCGGGCACTTGCCGTTCGTTGCTGTGCCCAACTCTCCCGTTCCTCCACCCATGCAGCACGCTCCACCATGATAATAGTTTGTTCTTGTTCCCATTGAGCTCGTACCGCTTTAAAAGTGGCACCAGTCTCCGTTAACGATTCGATCTGGGCAGCAAGACGATCACGTTCCTCCACCCATCCGATTCGCTCACCAAGCATTTCGGCCACTTGGAGATCCAATTTCTTGCGTTCATTCTCCCATAGCTCGCGTTCTCGCCGGAAAGTCGCTTGGTCCGCATCCCAAGAGGCTTTAAGCTCGTCAACCGAGCGCGCGTTGGTTTCAAAGCGATCTCGCTCAGCGGTGAGTCTCACGATTTCTTCCTCCCAATTACGGCGCCCGGCCTCCCAGACCTCGCGCTCTTGGTTCCACTTGACCCTCATGTCGGCAAGCTCGGAAACGGCTGAATTGGTCTGCATTGCGCCTACGGGTTGAGCGCTTGGTGCGATTCCTTCCTGACCAGCCGTACTTGGGGACTGCCAGACTGCCTTTACTTCGGCTTCGAGCTTTGAAGTTTTCTCGCGCTCAAGTGCCAATGCAGCTTGCAACGCTTGAATCTCGTCGGACTTCTTGTGGAGGGTGGTCAGTGCCTGATTAAGCCGTCTCACAGTCGCGTCGCTCTGTGCAAAAAGGTAAAGGGGTTAGTTAGTCTATCAGTAAAGTTGGGCTGTAATGCAGTACATACATCATGCTGCGGTACGCTTCGTGTTGGTGAACTGTTCAAGTGAATATTTGATGTATCAAAATCTTCATCATCCCTGCCTTGCCGTTGACCTTGACTTGGGTTGGCAATCATACTGGCAACTTGTAAGTCGTCTATGTGTGTTGAAGGCTGGTTTGTTTTGTGGTTACTTCCACCTGGCTCGGCAGGCACGGGGGGCGGCTAAACGAAATGA
This sequence comes from Suillus subaureus, assembly GCF_016647635.1. NCBI lineage: Eukaryota > Fungi > Basidiomycota > Agaricomycetes > Boletales > Suillaceae > Suillus > Suillus subaureus. The sequence goes on along the minus strand of NW_024538579.1, from coordinate 393,687 downwards.
GGTGAGAGCCAACAAAATATACTAGCGACAAACCTGAACACCATCATCATTATTGCCCATCTCTGTATCATCGATAGCCAGCTCCTGCCGTCGCGCTTCAAATTTTTCCACAACATCTACCTTTGGCACCAGAAGCGCTGGATTACCGCTGAGTAAAGCCTCCTGCGTACATTCCTCCTCCTCCTCACGAAGAAGGATGCGCTGAGCCTCTTTATCTTGGGGGCCACTTTGTGTGAAAGTGTCGATAGTTGTGCTATTTCCTCCGCTGAGGTCAACGTAAGCATCCTCCATCTGCTGAACGATTTCGAACTCTCCCTCGTGAACCCCATTGTTAGAGGCGAATGGGTGAGTGTCTGGTCCCGACTGTTTGTCCTTGCTGGTCATAGCCAGAGGCACGCGTGATCGTACAAGGTCATTGATAGTTTTTTTAGGTGGTTTATCGGTAACTTGGAGAAGCTCCTTCTTCCGCAAAGCCCGCTCATACAGTGCTTTCCCTCTAGCTTTCAGTTCCGCGTCCGTAACGCCAGGAACAGGATCTTCGTCGCTTGAACGTTTGTCAGGGCCAGAGCATCGTTGCTTTCCCTTATCTTTCTGCGGAGATGGGAAGCTTTCAATGGAGCTCATCGGAGGCTCATTATCGTGTTCTGTAGTGAGCGATTCAACCGTCTTACGGAAGGTGTGGGGGGAGATACGTGGAACTGGCCCTGCGGGTGGTTTCCGCGGTCGAAGTGGCACTTCACTGCTTGAAGCGACGGTAGGCAAGACCGATGCTGACTGGGATTTCCTTGAAGTAGATCTTGGGAGAGAAGGTTGTTTGAGTGGCGGCGGCTGATCAGTGCGCTTTCCATTCGTTATGTGGTTGGGAAGTGAAGGCTGGGACTGCGAAGACTCTGTCTCCGGGACAATCCCAGAAAACGGTGAATCGCCGGTAGGTTTCTTGCGACCTGCCGTAGTAGCAGTCGTGGGTGGCGGCGTTGAAGACTTAGGAGGCGGACCAAGAGGTGTGTCGTAAGGATCTGCAGCGCCATAATCTGCATTCTCGCCCATATTCGCGTAGGGATCTCCGTCACCATTATCCGAGCCGATGCCCATCATGCAGTCAAATATCTCTAACCGAGCTCGGGCGCCAGGGGATAATGATGGTTGGCGTCGCAAAGGAAGGGGAGAAACTGAAGATGACTTCCTGGAATGAAGTATTGCGGGAGTAGTGATGTGTGACCTGACTGAGGATTGAGCCACAACATGTTTGGCGGTGGTCTCTTGTGGTGCGGTCTTTGAGGCTGTCTTCCTGTCAGCAAAGCGGGATATAGGTGGCTTTTTCGATTTGAGTAATAAGTCGGCCTCCTCTGTAGATGACAACTCGATAACATCGGGTTGGTTCTTCGAAAAAGGCTGTCCATTTCGACTTGAGCCACTGGATTGTTCAGGTTTTTGGACGGTCACGGTAGTTGTGACGCGATGATGATCAGTGACAGACGAGAGGACGTCGTCCTTGGACTTAGGTACAGGGCGTTTTCTAGTAGGTGGACCAACTCTGGTAATTGGGATTCCATCGCCTACTCCGCCTGCTGCAGCGATATTGTCATCGGCATCTGACTCGATAAATTGACTGTGGCTAGCGGGGGTGCGCTGTGTTGCCTTGCGCTTCAACTTCATACTAGTTGGTTCGCCAGTAACGAGTTTCTTCTTCTTCTTTGGATGTTCCGGCTCTGAAGGATCCACCGAGTCACTTAGATTTGATGGCTCCTTTGCCATATCTGCATGTTTACGCTTCGAAGACGAAGACTGTGTTTTTGATATTGCCAACGGTTGAGCACGAGGAGGTTCATCGTAGTCTGTTAGATTAAGAACGCTTTCTCCCGCCAGAGAGCGCGATTTTCGGGAGGTAGAAGTCGCAGAAACCTTTGAAAACGTCGAGGCGCGTGAAGCAGTTTTTTGGCCACCTAATAGAAGGAATTATGTATCAGACTCATTGCTGTTACAATCGCACTTACCAGTCTTATTCGATCGACGTCCCTTCACGGCCTTTTTCCTCTTCCACTCTTCCACAAGGTGATCCGTGCAGTCATGCTTAGGTACCCAGTCCAACGGCCATGGCCTCCCCGTCTTAGGATCATTGCCCGCCCACCTGACCCGATACTTCTTACCCCGCTCGGCAACGATTTCTATGACTTCCCATAGAGCATCGTCATCGTTAGACCGAGGCTCAAATTGCGTCTCGAACTCGGACAACTCTCCCGCAGGGGGTTCCGCTTGAGTAGACATGATTCAAACAAGATACAAAACCATTCAAAATTGTTGAAGGGGGTGACCAAGGGGTGACACTAGTAGGAAGAAAGCAATTGACGATTACATAATCATTACTATGATAGACTACTGATAGACTGGTGGCCAATGCGATTTGAGTGTGATCAGAATGTTAGGAAGTCCTCAAGCTACAGTATCCCTCACCTTCTAAGGATTATCATCTCTCGATCAACCAAGTCTGACGATCAACGATTCAATTAACATTAGGTAGGAATACTCCACATATAGGTCAATCCAGAAGCATAACCAGCGCAAAGGCGTTCACTAGTAGAAAAGCGCCTTCTGTCAGCAAGCTCTCTTAAGAATAGAACGAATTGTTCGCGCACCCAATAAACTTGAGCGCAGTGACAGATCCTAAAGCAATATTAGATGCCCCCTCTCCAGAATTCATCCGACGAACTTCAACAAACTCCCATTGCGCTTGCATTCCAGCTGGAGTTCCATCTGCGTTCCATGTCCATAGCGTGATGGAACCATCGTCGTGACCCGTGGCAAGGATATCCAAATGCGAATATTCACGTTCATGAAACGCCAGAGACGTAATTGGCGTGCGCACAGGGTCGAGTCTGGCAATTGGTCTCGCGTTGATTGTGTGCAACATCAAGTGGGAAGCGGAACAAGTAGCAATGTATCCCGTAGACTCGTTGATGGCAGATAGATACACTTCTGCTCTTGGGCTTTCATTGCCGTGCCAAATTGAATGTCGGTAAGACCCTCTGTTCAGGTCCCAAACGATGGCACTCCCGTCCTCGCTGCCACTAACGATAACGGACCATGTACGCGATGTTGCAATACACGCCACACGTTGAGTGTGTCCTCTGAGGAGATGTGTCATCGACAGCGTTGAAGATGCATGCCTGCGAGACCGTCCCGAAGCTCCAACAAAACTCGAAGGCGCCACTTGACCTTGGTTGACGCGCCAAACACGCACAATATTATCACCAGAACCCGTTACTAGAGTGTCCTGGTCCGCGAAGGCAGCACACGCGAGTGCTACTTGCTCGATAACTTGTGTGACCTGAGAGGACTACATTAGTTGAGGCCATCATCGTCAAAAAATGTGTACTTTTCCATGGGATACCAATCGCAGTGAGCGGTCACTCGCGTTCTGATCCCATTCGATTTGTTCATGACCAATCGAAGGGAGGACGATCGTTCCACGAGGCAACGGACGCACACCGCCATATTTCCCATCAAACAGGTCGGCAGAGATATTCGACACGGCACCGTCCAGCACGACTGCGTCAAACAGTTAAAAACTTGAAACGAACGAAACTGGGATACTTGCCCTTGAAAGGCTCCGAATCTCTTACTAACGCAAGTGCGTCCTCAGGGACACCACGGGTTATCGTGACAGGGAGACTCAGGAACCCTTCAAGATTTCGAGGTGGATGTGGTGAGGTAAAGAGCTTCTTGGGAGTTTGCCCGACTGCATTGCTATTAACTGACTGTTTCAGGTAATTAGGACAGGGCTAACGGACAATTGTGGATAATTCCAACAGTAGCTTGTCGTTCAAGATCGTTGGTAATTTTGTCCAGATCTGTCCATGCCCGTCAACGAAGAGTAAATTCCGACAGAGGAGCCTACCAATTGCGCCTTCGTAACTGAGAGGGTGAAAAACGTTCGTAGAATCCACCTCTCGTTGCTTGCATCCCCATATAAGATCTATCCAAGCAGGAAGATTCTCGCTGACGTAATGGCTCTCAAGAACCTGTTTACACACCAGAACAAAATTGTTTAATCAAAATAAATTTCTATCGTAAAACTTACACGGCGATGCATTACGATGAACAGGAACGGGTCTCCTTTCGCCCACGCAGGCAGTTTAACATTGTGAATCCGTTCTCCGGTAGTTTGAGAAATACCGAAGTCGAGATTTGATGAATTCTCGAGGAATCTGAACGCGGTAATCTCAAACCGAACGAAACACAGAGCAATCAGAGGGCTTACTCTGGACAAGTAAAGAATTCAGGTATCAATTCACGCACATCCCCTCGGATGTCATGCGATGCCAATGAATACGCTCTCCTGATATCGCTGAAGTATATCCATTACACATTGGGCCACATCCTGGTTCCAACTGAAGACTAACCTGAAAAGCCTATCGGGCAAATCCCAGTCTCCTCCCTGCAGGGATAAATGAATGCTTTTCCGCACCAAAAAGGAACACACCTGTAGCGTCTTGAACATACTGGTAAACGGCTGCATGCGAATATTGAAGTGGCAAACGATCATCGACCTGTACTCGGTGTCAAGAAAAAAATATGGGCAGATAGAACAGACTTGCGAGCTGAAGTGTGTTCCGTAGTGGAATGGTTCTTCGTCAACACTGCTCAGGTTAGCATAGCGAGCTTCCGCAGCCTCACGACGCTCGGCAGTCAAAGCTCCCATAGGCTTTGTGAGGCTGAAACAACGTGTTAACTTGAAGTCTACGATCTCAGGGAGTGTGCGAACTCACTCTCTAAACACATTAGGAGATGAAAGATCCAGCACCTCTGAAACGTAGTCATTGAGAACCCAAGCTAAAAGTCAATGTGAGTTTCCTTATGAATAAGGAATTAAAAATCGCTGACGAAAAACGGGGTATTGAGTTGCATCGTTTGGGGTACGTCCCGACGATTGATTGAGAATACTCAAATAACCAAACTAGCGCAAAGTAAGTGTTGAAATAAGAAATGTGAACATCACACACATTGCTTAGTTCTCTATTCTGCCAGCGCCGTTGCGCCAATTGGAGCTCTTTCTCTACTGCGCTAGTGGATGATCTACTTTTCAAAAGCGATTTGGGTATAATAGATCCAGGTGAGGGGCTGGGATCGGACGTCCTCGTTTTCAAGGCTATCGACAAGAGCATCTGGGAAGCCGCTTGGCGACGTGACCCATCGAGGAAAATAACCAGCAGTGTACGGCTATCTTTGAAGAAGATCTCGAACCTGACGACCGGGTTAGTAAGGTGACACGCGGTGAGCGACCCATCTCACCCTACGTCCTGGAAAAGGAACATCCTGTCAGAGAAGCCTGATACTTGCTCTAATGACCTGTCACAGGAGATATTCAGTGTCGCAAAGGCTAGGACAGAAAAATGTCCTCTATGTACCATCGTTGAGCCCGATGCGAGTTCCGAACGTCCACGGCACTCCCAGATATAAGGAACAATCCTTCTGGCGCATTAGCTGCGTCAATAACTTCGCCTTCACTATTCTCTACGAGGCCTTCCAACATGTACAGGTGGGTACGCCCGAAGATCAACATGCCAACTAGGAATCAATGATTGAGACTGCCAGTGAGCAAGTCAGCAGTTTGACCGCTTACGAAAAGAATCGACGCCGGCTATTCGGCAGACAGTACTAACAGCTTCGATGACATCTCCAGGCTCGAGTTGATGCCTCACTCTCCTGAGTTTGTCCTCGGTTATCTCTTCAGCAAGCTGACCGTCTGGAAATAATGTTAGTCAAAGTTGATAAAGCATCGAAAGTAAAGAAGAACCGTCTTCGCCTGTCCAAGATGGAACAACCACCGTATTCGGAGAAGTAAGTTCTGACTGGGACAGAGACAGTAACTCTGAACCCAAGGCTGGCGAAGCTTCCTCGAGACCAGCAGACCTCGAGTCCTGCACAAGCATTTCCAAGAGGCTCTCCATCTTTAACCTGGCTGATGTCATTGTTTTGCTTCTGACAACAAAAAGTTCACTGACCTGACTCTATGCGGTCCTTCGGTCTCGTCCAATTTCCATACACGTTTCCGAGCTATATGAGGCCAAATATCACGTTCGGTCGTTGATGCAGACACACTTTCTTCAAAAGATGCGATTCTACGTCGCTTTTCCTGCCTGTATCAACAGTCAGTACATTTCAAGGTCACTGTAGCACGAATTGTTAAGCACAAGTCTAATAGAATCTGTCTGAAGCGTTTGCGCTCCGAAACAAGAATCGTCTTTCGCCATTCTTCAAGATGTGCAGACGCTTTACGGACCGTGTCTGCCTGAGCAAGACTGAGTCGTGACCCAGAAGTGTCTACAGGATCAGGTCGTCCTTTGACTGAGCGCCAGGGCGAACGATATCAAGAATCTATGCATATCGTCTAAGAGACCTTATCATATGACAAAAGGGTAGAATACCTGTTGCTTTTGAGACGCAGATATGTGCTTGCCCATCGCTACAAGTAATCCGAAGTGCGTTAGTTTGACGGATATTTTGGCATCCAGGACCCCGGGAGGCTGCCTCATGGGAGAGAATATATTGAGGCCATCAAGAAGTAGCTGGGCAGTGCTCTGGGACCTGAAGACGCGGCGGAACGATGAACTTGACTCGTGCAGCTTTGTTAAGTCATCGAGAATCCAGATGATCGCATCTTTTGAGGGAGCTGCATGAAGAGTGAAATGGAATATCAAGGCAGTGGACAGATGACCCACCGTCATCGGACTCAGCACTGTTGTTCCCGATTGACAGTCCTTGATATAACGCAAAGAGAAACACGGGCAACATTTGAGGAGATCCTGAGTCATCATCGGATCTATCTCCAGGGCGCCCAGGGAGGATATCTAAAGCTGCATCATGTACACTGCGATCCCAGACTCGAGGTAACACAGTTCTGAGAATGCCCCAACCACCAGCCGACTCGAAGTTTTTGCCAGATGACAACGAGGCTTTCAGGGTGAGGCCAAGCATGCCAAGCACTTGGCAGGCAGTATGTGTGGAAGGTTGGCTCCCAAGCAACAGTAAACAAATCCGCGGCATAGGAAGTGCACCAGCAAGCTTGGAGTGAAGCGAAGGGATGCGCATCATAGAAACAAGGGCTTCAAGGACTTGCTCGGCTTTATCCCTCGTACTTGATCTTAGCAAGTCTCCACGGGACGTTGTTGATCGAGGTGACGATGAAGACGATGATCGGGACTCTGAGAAACATTTAGTTGGACGAAAAGGGTTTGAAGATGAAATAGCCCACCTTCAGCAAGGGTGGCAGCTATGTAAGAAACAATTGGTTTGATCGCTTCCTCCGCTGTAAATGATGATTGTGCAACAAGCACCAGCGTGTTGACGACAAGTGATATAGATTCTTGCGGGTACCAGGTCGACTGAATGGCGAATAATAGCTTGCGCACGATGCCTAGTTTCGACAATCGCATCTTGATGGTGAAATTTCTATATCGACTGGCACGCAACAGGAAGGCGAAATGTTCGAGATGAGCCCGTTGGATGTCGGTACTAGTTTTTGACCACAGCTCAAAGTCAAGTGCAACGGCTCTGTATGCGATGGTGTTGACAACAGTGGATAAACTGATAGAGTGTCAGTGCCTTGCATGTTAAGATAGAAGGCATGCATACTCCGGAGAACGGAAATTTAGACCAAGGAATTCAAACAATGTTTCAAAGCTAGTCATGTTTATGAGATGACTTCGAGCTCTCAGCGTGTTTGCAAGAACATCATAACCGTCTATACGAAAATCAACTACAAGCAAGATCTCGCATATTCTGTACTCACGTAACCTTTCCATGTCATCAGAGTTTTGCCAACTGTTGCGAAGACAGTCAGAAAAGACGCCTAATGCTCTAGAAAGTTCATGCGGCGTTTGAGCAAGTGCTACTAGGCGCAGCAATAGAGCCGCCCCGCCAATCTTCCACACGGCAAGGTCCAGCGTCTGACAGCATACTGTAAATACATCGCCTCGAGTCACAATTTGGTACTTTTTGTCGTGCGGTTGTGGGACGAGACGAAATATGATCGATGAATCACTAATAATCGAATCTCCGCGAATAGCCTTCTTGAGTTGCGAATTCTCAGGCAGCGATGCACCTTGAGCTGCAATATGCATGTTGAGCGAGGTCGACGCTTCGTACGTCAGGAACCTGATGAGAGTCTGATCTTGGAATGAATCAGAATATCGGGGGCCCAGGTGGTGTATAAATCTCGGAATGTCGTCATCTACATGTATTGAAGGAATTAGAGTCCTTTGCTGATAGGAAATGCTTACCGAGTGCGACGGAAAGCAGGTAGGCAGAAGCCACGCACCAGCTAGATTCAACTTTGGCAATGTCATCTCCTACCATGAAAGTTGCAGGCGACATATTATCGAACTTCGGATATGCCCATTGCAATGAGTCAGTTAGAACGCCATCAACGAACAAGCCTAAAACACGACCGGTCAAAAGATTACAGGAGCATATCTGAGACACGTACAGACGGAAGGATGCGATGATCTATGGTTATGATGCACAAGGGTGACATGAGTCCATCGAGAAGTTGTCAGTTTTGACTTTGGAAGCATTTCAACTTTTTGAACGGCGCGTGTTCGCAAGGCTAACGCCCCGTTGCTACCGACAGAGAGAGCCACGGCTTCGTTGGGCCCAAAAGATATGCTGAGCAACTTATGTGGTTCCGATGGCATCCTTTCGAGCCAAATCCAGGCCTGCTCACGATTTAGACACGATTGCGATATTGCAGATCAAATAGCCTACCATGAATGTGAACCCATGGGCAGGGAGAGTCTTCATTTCTGTGGACGACATTGCAAATGCAGAACGGCCATCAAGTGAGAAGTGCTGTGGCCACCTCGACTTTGCACTTGAGCGCAGAAGTTCGAACATGTCTGCATCTACAGTTCCATCTTGCTTCGCAGTGGACTGCAGCAAATCTCTCGAGTTTTGGGTACTAGCACCCATTTCGAAAAGACGGCGAAGAATGTTTGCTAGGATACGGTGCTCCTTATCGTCATCTCCGGCGCTACTCATATTAGCCTTCCACGATTTGAAAAGATGTGGCAAGATATTTTGCATGCTTAGGATGGCGAGATTTCTATGCGTGCTATGCGTCAGATGTTCTAGAAGCCGGTAGACAGCGAGCCTCAAGGCGCGATCCGTATTCATGGTTCGCAGAACAAAGCTCCAAAGAACATTGAATGCTCCGGGAAGGCTGATACTGGCTAGACCGGGTGCAAATTCCAGGAAATGGATGTGCATCGCTTCGGTCTCAGGCAATTTTGTTCGTAACGAGCTGAAAAATTCCACAAGAAATAGATCACCAAATGAAAGAGCTAGCAAGCACCCGAGCGTCACATCCGCAGTCAGTGCATTACAGACCAGTGGGTCCACAGCATCAGAAAGCGAAGAGTAACCAATGAATTCCTTGGTTTTCGAGGTCACGATAGTATTACTATCAGGTGCAAAGAAACGCACCTCGAAGAACTCAAGATTCGCTGCATGTCCCTTCAAAGCCTCGGAGGCCAACGTGAAAACTGACTTGATACAAGCCGCGACATCACGCGTCGATTGGGATCCTCGTCGTCCGATCGTCGTCGACAGTGTAGAGAGCACGTGAACCAGCAAGAGAAACCCATCTGAACTGCGAAACGCGTCTTTCGTTTCGGGTACTTCACGAACGAGAGTAGCAATTCGTTGCAGGAGCTACAGGATGTGATCATGGGTATCCCACTGAACATAGAACGACACGGAGCTCACAGTCGTCTTCGCGACTACTGTCTCCGATACTTTCAAGTCCTCTATCATATCTCGCATGGTTTGTTTTGCTACACGTTCACCGCTGTTGCTGGGATCTGAGGCACCGCCGCCAGTGATGTTAATTGCAGGCAAAGTGGGCGCGAAGTCTTCGTGACTTTGCCATGGTGCAAGAAGTGACCGAAACATCCCGACAGGAACTGCGCTCGATCAGATTCAAGTTCCAATCAGTTAGAACGCAACCTAGAATGACGATGGAGGTATGTTGATTCGTGTTGAAGTACGTGCATGCGAGAGCCGACTTGGCTGGGAAATATTCTTATTACATCATGATCATCAATGTTTGTGTAGAAGTTCCGACCAAGTACTGCCAGCATATCAGACCTATCGATATCTCTGAATATATTCATACTCCATGTACAGTGATGATCTTATTTCTTTCACAAGTCTAAGTAGCATAATCGGGGATATCTGGATATCAAACGGGACTATATGCTGAAGAGACATCACACCCTCTAATTCCTCCTCGCATTGACGATATTGACAAACTCTGGCTTCAATGAAGCTCCTCCGACAAGGAAACCATCTACGTCGAATTGAGTAGCTAAAATGGAGAGTCAGTATCTCCTTCTTGGTCTTCTGCCGTTGACGTACAAAGATCTTTGCAGTTTGCAGCGGTAACACTGCCTCCATAGATAATCCTGGTGTTCTCTGCTACAGCAAGGGACACTGCCTGAGTGAGGAACGTGCGGATGTCCAGATGAGCCTCCTGAGCTTGGGCGGATGAGGCAACTTTGCCTGTGCCAATCGCCCACACGGGTTCGTATGCGATCACAACATCACTGGAACATCGCCAATCAGCATGGCACAGCACAACTGCCCAAGTTCGCACCTCCAGTCACTCTCTTGTAGCACATCGACGACGGCCTGCAATTGCTTCTGAACAACTGCTGCAGTCTGCCCTGTTTCACGTTCCGGAAGGGTTTCCCCGACGCAAAGGATGACTTTCAATGTCGCATTTAAAGCAGCCTTAGTCTTCTGGGCAACGAACTCGGACGTTTCGTGGAAAAGGGTCCGGCGTTCAGAGTGGCCTGAAAGAATTCAGCCGACATCTATGGAAGTTCATAAACCACTCACCTAGAATCACATAGGGGATATTGGCGTCGACGAGTTGCGCAGGACTAATGATAAAAAAAGTTCAAGATTAAGACAACTCAGGCTTTCTGTCGACTCGCCTGAGTTCACCAGTGAATGCTCCTGAATCTTTGTAATAGCAGTTTTGAGCAGAGAGCTGTAGTTCCGATCGCACCGTGTCTTTGAGTGGGATGAGATACAATGACGGAGGCGCAATGACGATCTCTGCAGCAATCTCTGTGAGCCGAAGGTCTCGTACATATAAGAAAAATACGCGCCAGTCGTGCCGTCTAGATCAGCAGAGTTGAGGACACTGATGATAGACCCCAATTGACCCTGCGAGGTGGGGTTCATCTTGAAATTTCCGCCGACAAAGAATTGACGAGGCATATCGAATAAAAGTCGAGGTATATGGTAGAAGAGAAAAGACCTGGATTCGACGGTCGAACAGCGGCGTTGGCAGGTGTTCAGCCTTGCGCAGAGCTAGTCCATATCTAATCTTTATCGAGAGTCCGACGCTAAATCCGATCATACGACGCGAGATCATACGAGCTGATAATCAATAAATTTCAAACGTGGGTCGCAAATAATTGGTACGTGATCCTGACGCAACTCGTACGACTCAGATTCAATTGGCCATGTAGAATTTAAATAGCAATTTCAGACATCAACCAGTATAAGATCTTTATTGTCCCTCATAGCGTCTCAAACCAAACCATGACTCCAGCTGCAGCCTAAGTGAAGAAGAGTCCTCCATCCACAGAAACCTGTGTCGGGATAATCAACAGGTTTAACCAGATTCTAATTCGGTGCTAGTGCACTTACGCTCTGCCCTATATAACATTACAAGGTATCCAATAAACCCTGATATTCCACTGGCTGGGACTCAAGCTCACCAGTTATAAAGTGCGCCTCCTTTGATACGAGGTAGGAGACGATGCTTGCAATGTCGTCTGGAGTACCCTCGTACCCAACTGTTGTCTGTACCTGATGCGAAGACATGGGAATGTATGACTCCGTACAGTTAAGGATTTGCATCTTACTCGTTCAATTAAACTAGGATCATGTCCCTGTTCAGCCAGCCATCGCTCCCTTTGTTCTCTCAAGGTTCGAACTGAAAGTGGGTTCGGACATTGTTGGAACAACAAAAACACTCTAATGCGCACGCATTTCTGTCTGGATGGGCCCTGGAGCATAGCAGTTCACGGTGATACCGTGATGGCCAAGCTCCATCGCTGCGAAGGATCAAGGGTACCAGTTATCCATTACTCGTTCTATGCCCATCACTATCTCACCTGCAGCCTGAGTCAGCCCCCTCACAGCAAATTTGCTGCTGCTATACACAGCGAAATCCTTGGTGGCTTCGTATCACAGGTAAGCTAGAATGCTATTTGGACAAGCACTTCGACCACTGTACCTTTCTTCCCGACCACTGATGATGCGCCTATGATCCTTCCGCCTCGTCCTTGCTCGATCATCTGCCGGGCAGCATACTTATAACAGAGGAACGTCCCTCGGACATTCACAGAGAAAGTGGCGTCGAAGCTTTCTACGTCGGCTAGGCACACGTATAACTGTGGTGAACGTTAGTGCCACTTAAAGGCCACTTACCGTCCAAGACATTGCCAAATGTGATTATCCCGGCGTTAGCTATCATCTGCTCAATATCAGCTAATGCTATCAGAAGTGTGTCAAGCAGGACTTGCTACGTCGATGCCCCCCAGAGCACGAACAGTGGTTGCAGTCATCCCTCTGACCTCATCCTCCATCGATACATCTGCTGGAACAACGATAGTTCGTCGCCCCTTACTATTAATGACACTCGCTACAGCCTCCAATTCCATGCTCTTGGTCGCAATGTCATTCAGAGCGATATCAAAGCCATCATCAGCAAGGCGAAGTGCAATGGCACGGCCAATTCCCTGGCTCGCTCCTGTGACAATAGCAGTCCCTTTAGGTTGCGACATGGAAGACAGAGGAATTTCAATGTTGGTGAGAGTGTAGGCAAGTCTCGAACACCCTTGACACTGATCAGCAGACTCTAAATATCCCAAACCTCCGGCCTATCCGAATGTAGCCTTTTAGTTTTGCCAGTTTTACCACAAATCAGGAAGAAGTTCTTGCGCCCAAGTTTATGTAACGATAGTATCTGCGAGTAAAAATACGATTTTTTACAGGACCTGTTTTTAGGTCATGCTGATTCCCCCATCAACGAACATCTGGGAGTAAAATCAGACCAGCTGTGCGCATCAAGCCAACTTATTGGCCTGAAGATATTACATGTTACGTGAGCAAGAGGTAGACTGAACGAAGCTATGAACTTACCAGTAACGAAGTGTACCTCCTTCGTTCCAAGATAGCATACAGTGTTAGCTTCGGGCTGTCCAGTGTGCTTGATAGGAACATTCTCAAGTAATTTGTCGAGGTTTTGAAGAAAACGAGTGTTCAGTATCTGGATTCTGGACAAGGTTTGCAATTGTGCCATACTCACCGACATCACCCACTTCCTCGAGACAAAATCGTCAACAATTGTTGCCAGATCCAAGTTCCTAGAGTCTGGGGCTTCCTAAAGTCGGGCAAATAATTGCAGATCAACCAGAATCTCAATTTTACTTAAGCATGCAAAGGCAGACATTCATTTCACTGCAGAAGTGTGATAGCAGTTAGAAGGCGGTAATCTAATTCAAGTCTCACCAAAAAAACCATCTGTGGGTTCGAACAGAAACCTTACGTATCTGGAGCGCCCAGTAGGATGTAACTAGGAGCTACATCCTACTGGGCGCTCGAAACACATAAACTATGTGGCCATATTGGTGGGTACTGAAATGTCGTTGATATCTGTTCAATACTGAGGATCTAGGTAGAGGACCGACTGTGCACGCACCTGCCACGCGTTTTAACCATCTAGCCTCAATCTTGTCCGGACGCGCACCTCGGTTCTATTGGGATTATCGCAGTGAGCAATGGGCCACTCGTTGTGTGTGACATCATACATACCGCGTTCAAAAATGCAATGGCTCTTTTGGTTGATGCTGAAGCTTGAATTCGGAGCTGTGACTCGTCTCAAGCCATAGCTAAAGAGTTGCAGCATCAGAAAAGATGGGTCTCCTTTAGATGAGTTCCAGAACTTGGTGGTCAGTATGTCAAAAAGGAAACAAGCTGGTGGCTGTCAGGCGAAAATTCGATGTTATCGGCTGGAGTCCCGTGATCCGGAGGCTAATTTTAGCCCATCTGGGGCTGTGAATGCAACTCGTGAACGTTCAGAACACCCAATTATGATGACCTCGGAGTATTGCCAGAACAGTGCTAGTCTTCACATTTCAATTGTTGTATCACAGGATCCATTGGTGAGTCTGGTGCCGTCGGGGGAGAATCAAACTGAATACACCGAGCCTGTATGCTTGACCAGCCAACCCAATACCTTCTGCTGCATGCGTGCTCTTGACATCCCAATTGATGATGGTATTGTCATCTCCAGCACTTTTAATTCACCTGTCGTCTAGCGATGCCACGACCGAGTTCGTCCAACCCTTATAACCCTCGAATAGCCCATCGCGTTAGCCGCGACAGAGAGAAAGATAGTCAGTGGCATGTGACGAGGAGCGGTCTTTGAGGTTGTGACTGAGCCTTGTGAGTGAGTTACATATGGTTTCTGCTTATTACCCCAGCTCTTGTAGCCCTTTTCCTGGATTCTCGCCCCCGCTGCAGTGCCATGGCGTAGAAATAAATCATGTTTATTCCTTCATCACCTCTAACAGATTGCTATTTATTCACATGCGACCAAGATGGGCTATCGATACTCTGGAAGTCCTACATAGAACGATCGCGAGACGCTAATGTCTGAACACTTCTAGTGTCAGCTCGGGGATGGCACATGCGTTTCTCGAGCGGCGACGAAAACATGTCACCAGTGCAAAAGTTCAGCCTAACGTTTAGAATCGAGCACAATCAAATTCCTGAGGCTTCAGTTCCCCGTTCGATGGTATCTGGACCATTTTACACGCATCTGACAGATTATGCACTTTTTCATGACCTGACCGTGACAAAGATATTGATCGTTGGCTCGTTCAGAGTGCTGGAACACACATACAATGTCCTCATACGTACCTTTTTCACCTTGTCTAGTTCTCTGAAACAGCACCTTCTCATCTGTGGTGTTCTAAATGACAGATCGTCTGTCTGTTCCAATGTTTGATCAGTATGCCATATCGATATGAAAGTCGAGTTGGGATATTATTTCATGAAAGTACAGTCAATTTAAAGATATGATAATGAAGACTCGTTAGAATTCTACATATTCTTTGAAATGCAAACTATAATATCTCTACCGTTCTGACGTTCGACATGTCGCGAATAGCAGACACGTCCTTGACACGTGCGATGATGTCATGATCCGATGCGATTCTTTTGTATTCCTCGCCGCGCTGCTGCGCTAACAAAAGTGCGCCAAAAGGCTGTCCAAGGCGAGCGATCAACCTCAATGCTTGCGGCTGAGACTCTATATCAACTAAGCCAACTTCTTTAGGGTGACCCCAAGATAAATCGTCTAGTGGAGACCCGGGCACGGTCTGCATATCGTCTGAGAAATCAGACAGTCCGAGGTCATGATGATTCCAGGGACGGACGAGTAAGAATCTCTGCCGAGAAGGTCTCGAATGCGAGAACTGAATCAGCTTGTCTTCGGTGGTGACTAACAAGTCTTGAAGTCCGTCTGCTTTGACGTCATATGTGAAACATGTCTCCCAGTGTAGACCGCTCTTCCTTCTGACTCCTGTGACAAGAAAGGTGATGCAAGGAAGGAGTAGTCTGCGGTTCGCGAAACGAGGAGCGTGCAGGTTGTCAAGCTGGGTATACAATGCCACAGCCAACTTTACATCCGCGACACTTCGAAGGTTGGAGACCGACGCCTGCATCTCATCATCGGATAGCGATGGTGGTATGCATGGCGGCGCTTCGTATGAGGCAATGTCGGCCGGGAGACAGCTATTAAACTCCGAAGATTTTCCGACCCAGTCCAGGGCAGTGATATCACCCGACTGAGCCACAATCGCCTGCAACAGTCGGCCGAGAGCGAGATGCTTCTTCTCGCCGTAGATTACAGGTAGGTGAACGCCAAAGATGCCAAACAATGAGTATGCAATATCTTCCTGTAATGTCGTGACACGTGTCGACGCCCATTGAAGTTTCTCTCGTGCACCTTTCATCCCCGGACAGAAGTCCACGAGAGCCTGGGCGTTTATGCCTGTTGAATCCTCCAACTCATGCATGATTGCGACAGACTCCTTATGATTGGGAGAACAGTCATTGAGATATAGGGTCCAATCTGCTTGGTAAAAGAGAACGACTTTGGGAGCCAGGAACTCTTGGACAGTCCATCCTCGTGTGTTCCAGGCGCTCTTTGCCAGTGCGCCAGACTTCGACAATGGCGCAACGTCGGATAGGTAAATAATCGTAAGAGATGAATGACGATACCACACAAACATAGAGTTGATTGATCGCTGGAGCTCAGCACTGTTATTTTGATCGATGCAACATGTATCGCTCCATGCCCAGCGATACCCTGCATCACGGGAAGTTTTGCAGAACATCTGCAGCTTCGTCATGGTTCCGACTGGATCTAAATCGTATACGGCCTTGTCCTGGATGTCGAGTAGCAGCGGCTCCTTCGTTTCCCACCTATGCGATAACATTGCCCAACGGAAGTACACCACCACCATCTCTTTGATGCACTCCATTTGAAGGTGCCCATGTGCCATCAATGAAGACATAAGTTTCTCGTACTCCGTGCTCTCCATGAAGGCAGTTGTCTGTGCCTGTTGATCGCATAAACGTCCTGTGGAGGTGTCGAGTAAACGAAGTGGAGCGGTGTCCAGGTGAGTACGAATCGCTTCTCGAATAGCATGTTCTGCTTCACAAGGAGTGACATAGTGATATTGCCGACGTAGTTCTGGAGAAAAACGTGATCATGATCACGATCACGTTTACTCATGAAAGATTCAAGACTTACGTTGTATCTGCGCGTCGGAAGCATTTTCCAACTTGGTGAGCATGATATTGAAGGTCACGACTGCTTCATCATAGCGATTTACCCCGTAAAGCGCTTCGTGCTTTAATTTGTACCCAACATAAGACGATGGGTTGAGTTCGATCACCTATGGATTGACAACATCAACACAATGTTAAATATTATGCACATCATCCGCACCTGTTCTGCGTCGGAGAGGGCTTCCGCATATAGGTTCTGTCCCATATTCTCCTTACCGCGGCGTACAAGAAGTAGGTCATGTGAGGGATCTAGCCCGATCCCTGCCGAATAAAGCTTGATAGCTCTTGCATGATCGTTTGTAACTACAGCTTCTTCTCCCTTGGCCACACAACGTGCAATGCAGTCTTGCTTGAAGGCTCATCGACCTCGGGGTCAATATCGATGCTCGAGTTGTCCAAGATCATAAGACACTCACTGGTAGACCATCCGAGATAGCTGGTCTTCTCAGCCCCGTCAATCACGCGCATCATGTATTGGTACGATTCGACCGCTTCGATCACTTGATCCGCTCGAAGGAACGCGTCACACCGTTGTTGGTGGGCGGTTCGCAATAACGAATCCAAGTCCCAACCGAAGAGCTGCAAAGCACATATCGTCAATTATTAGAAGTGCTGTGACGTTGTAATGACCCACCATGGTGAATATCTTTAATCTAGGTTCGCAGAGTGCCGTGCGTAAGGACAAGTCAGCCATAGTCGTAATGAGGACCTCCGTGAATTGTTCAGCAGCTTCGAGGTACTGCCCATTCTCAAAAGAAATGGTTGCAAGTTGTACATGTAGATATGACTAGCGAGTGCATTTCAGGAAGATGAATGATACTCTGCGAACCCAACATAAGACGCACGTTTACGACGCTGCACGGAAGCGTATCTGAGTGCTGACAAGTAATGGCTAGGTCTTGAACTCGCCGGATTGCCTCGTCGCGACGGCCTGCATTGAAAAGCGCAACGGCCTGAAAAGTTGGAGACTGAGACTGAGAATGACCAACTCGAATGGTATGAAGAGTACCTTGATCAATAGTAAGAGGTTGATGGTCGTCGAATCATGAGTGGCAAATGTGAAAGCGAGATCAAAAGCCTCCATGGCATCCCAAAGTTGCTCCTTGCCGCAAAGGGCAATGCCCTTAGAGATGCAACCCATTAATGAGGGTTGGATAGCAATTGACTAGGCAACCAAAGGAGTCAAATCAATAGTCATGATAGGCAGAGTGTCTTACGTTGACTGCATCTCGAAGTGCCTGGTCCCAATCTGAATTTCGCGCCATTACAATTGAGCGACTGGCACAAGAAGCGCAGTTGTCGCCATCAGTGCCGATCTCCTGGTTCAGAATATCTTCAGCAGTATGCAAGTCCCCGGCGATGCACGCATTGCGAACTGTCGTGTTGATAGGGAGGTTCTGCATAATAAAACATGCTCACATTCCGTAATAAGCATGTGCACCGAAGGAAAACAACTCACATCGAATAATGAAGGAAACAAGCGAGTGCTAGAGGTTACGTGAGTTTCCGAAGAATGATGGCTCGTAATGTCACAATCGTCAGAGGACTCGTTGCGTGCCAGCTGTGCCATAGTGCAGAAGAATAAGTTGCAAATGAGAAAGGAACAAGATGGGTAAGAGCGTACCTGGATGTCACTTCGAGCGATATCCTTCATTTATTGGCATTAGCAGTATATGATACCGCAGTAAGAAGAGAACTTACCGGTAAAAAAGGTGTCGACAGGGTATTCTGGTTTAAACGAAAGGTCGCCGATCAGGACTTACTAGCCTATTGGACTCGGAACGGAAATGGAGGCTTACGGCAGCGTCTAGCTCTTCCTTCAGCCTATCTTCCGCATTATATTCCTCGAGTATGTTCTTGATGAACCAGAGCCGAACCTTCCCATCTCCATCTCCACTCATGAGCAGTTCTCCATTGGGAGAAATCACCACACAGCCGACCCATGTGGTATGTCCAAGTGCCTGCCCTATCTGTTGGTGTGTTTTTGTGCTCCACAGCCGCACAGTATCATCACAAGATGCAGTGGCAATGAAGGAATCGTCAAAAGAGATGGCGAGAGAATATATCCAGGCAGTGTGACCAGCGCAAGGTTTATCGATCTGGTCTGCGTTGGACGAGTTCCAAAACTTGACTGTTTGATCGTACGATGCGGAGACAAGTTGCTGGCCGTCATGCGACCACACAACGCTTCGAACCCGATTTTGGTGAGCGTCGAACTCGAGAAGAACCTCAGCGTCAATGGTGCGCCAAACGCGGATGGTATTGTTTTTTGATCCCGAGGCTAGTTTCAACCCATCGGGGCTGAATGCCACAGTCAACACTAAACTGTCATGACGAAGTGTCGCGAGGACAGCGCCAGTCTCCGCATCCCATATGACAACCGTGCAATCAGATGACCCGCTTGCCAGTCTTTCACCATCGGGGGAGAAACACAACGAGTTCACATCGCGCGTATGCTTCACCAGCGGATCCAAAATCTTCTGCCCGTTCTCCACATTCCAAAGGATAATGGTTTTGTCCTCTCCACCGCTCGCAATTCTCCTATCATCTGGGGATATAGTGACTGATCGCACCCAGCCCTTGTGTCCCTTGAATGGCGCTCCTACCGATGCTCCTGTCTGCACATCCCAAATTCGCAGGGTTTTGTCTGATGAACTAGTGATAACCCTTCGACCGTCTTTGAAGAACGCGGCCGCTAACACTGATGATGTGTGTCCTAGCATTATTCGCGGCTGCGTTGAGTGCTCTTTCATAACAAGGTCTGCGTTTCTTGCCACATCCGAAAGCTCCACTAACATATTGTGTTGATCTAGAGTGAGAAACAGACGGTCAGTTGCAAACGACGGGTGTGTTTTGTGGACATGTTTATATCGTAAATCTGATGTGGGGTGAGAAGCGCTAATTTTGTGCCCACAACCCACCTCATGTAGGCGCTTTTCCAGTGTTCCTGGTGGCTCCCCACCACGCTGCTACAACGTGGATCTCATTTCGTTTCATCGCCACTGCCATTTGTGCACAACTCGTCATATACAGTATCTCCTTCATTGGTGTACAGTACCACCCATTCCAAAGAACTTACGTCTGGAACCCCGTTTCTGCAATCTTTTTTCAACTCAAGTCCTGTTTCATTATCAGCTTGCTTCCGAAGACAGGGGGTGAGTGTCCTAGAGTGTTGAGAGGATGAGTTGTTGCGGGTGGAAGTAATATCAATGACCACAATCGATAAGGATGCGGGACAGGGTTATTTTTGGATACAATACTGCCAAGGTATGATGAAAACACATCAGATATCTGTCATTCGAATTACAATATCTCTAACGCCCATCCTGTCATGACTCATGAACGTATACAGCAGCTAAGCACCTAACACGTACGATGGTATTGTGATCTGATGTGATTCTCCACCACGAGCGCTGCCTCGCCACAAAACATATGCCGAAAGGTTGTCCCGAACGATCGACGTTGCAACTTGGCTCAATTCTCGCAACTGGAACTCTGTATCAACCAGTCCATCTTCTCCGATGACTCGCCGAACGACCACCATTCCGACGAAGACTTGGGCTCGGTGGACCAATCGTACATGCTCCACGTATCATCTGCAAATCCAGGCAGCCAGAGGTCATAACGCATTCACAGACAGATAAGCAAGAACATCTGCCGAGTATACTGCCGGCGAGCATCGAATCAACTTGTTTTCTGTGGTGATCAGCAGATCGTCAGGCCGTCGTCCTGTGCAAGGCCCGGACATTATCAACTTAATTCCATCAAGACTGAACCAAAAAAAAATTGCATATTCAATCATAAACGACGACAGCTCGATTCCTCTGGATTTCACGGAGCTTCTCCTGAACCATACCTACAGAGTGAAAATTCCTTAGCTTGTGGGTTTCCGCTGGTATTCAATTATTCGACAATTGATGGATTCACATCAGGACAGCATCAAACCACCGTCGACGGAAATCTGCGTGATCGGTTCCTCGTCTCAGTTGCTCGACATATCAATGGCTAAATGAACTTACGCATTGTCCTAACACATGGAAATATAGGTTAGTTCTCATACAGCCCTTATGGGATGGGAAACTTGCCTGTGATGAAATGGGCCTCCTTGGAAGAGAGGTATGCAACAGCGCTGGCGACATCTTCCGGCTGTCCGACGTATCCGACTGCAGAGTTGTCAATCGTCTGTGCCGCAGTTTAGCCAAAACATGTTATGGTAGACATGAATCTCCTAGTCGCACCTTTTGGAAGTAGTCGCCCGTGTCGCCTCGTTTTGCAACTTGAGCCTTTGATGCGACGACTGTCCGTGATTTTATAGGGACAGAACGCAAACAAAATGCTTGTAACACTTACCCATGGGTGTTGCTATGATGCCCGGAGCATAGGAGTTGACCGTGATTCCATATTGTCCGAGTTGCAGTGCTTAATGCGGTCGTTAGTACTAATGCACATGCATGAGTTAACGACCTTACCAGCTGCTTGCGTTATGCCTCTAACAGCAAATTTACTTGCACTGTACGACAACAAGGGGGACGTAGCTTCATAGTAGACGTAGTATTTTCAGGCGCCACACTCGAATCAGGGACAACCTCTTACCTTGTATTCCTACCATGGAACTGGCACCGATGATGCGTCCGCCACGTCCTGTTTTACCATCTGGATTGCGGCGTATTTATAGCACAGGAACGCAGAGGTGGCATTGATTCTCATCATGCGGTCCCAGCCTTCTAGAGTTTCTGCATGAAAAGTGAGTATGCCATGTTTGGTTCACGATGGATCTACGCACCACTTAAGAGATCTATCATGGCACTAATTCCAGCATTCGCGACCATCTGCAGTAGTATGCCATAAGTCCAACGATCACACATTTCGCGCCACTACTCACGACATCCAAGCTCCCCAGAACGTCAGTTACAGTATCAATCATGCTCTTCACCTCGTCTTCTTTGCTGACATCGTAAGTTACAATGCATGTTCTAGGACGGTAGGAGTCCTCTGATTCTCCGCCTCGTCGAAGTTCGGCTGCGAAGTCTTCCAGTACCTCTTTCTTTCCGGGTAGATCATTGAGCGCTAAATCGAAGCCGTCTTGGGCTAATCTGATTGCTATTGCACGGCCGATTCCTTGTGCTGAGCCGGTTATGAGGGCGACACCTTTGGATTGAGACATCGTGTATATCGATCGAACAGTCTCAAGATAATCTATGGACATTAAATACCTTTTGAAATACTTGAAGTACATACACTTATCATGGCGTCTAGAAACAGCAGCCAAAGATAAAGGTCCAAAGGAGATAAACCGCACTTGCAAGCCTTCAACGTCACCGCATCAGAGAATTATGATGTGGGTCTCCCCAGGGTGCTTTACGTTGATTGGGATTTCCGACGTTAGGCATGGCTTTATACGACTTCACATGCCAATATAACGAAAACCTTTTCTATATATGATCATATATCAGCATATGTGACGATATCTGCAGCTCACCAATCCTCTGATCGGCGCCCACCCGTCAGTTTTCTTGACAGGGCGCTTCGATCGAGTCGGTGGTCATTGTCTTCCACGTGAGAAAGAACGCGTCGTAATATTGGCTCGCCCAATCGCAGAGGACGTGAGGCCTGCTAGTCAAGGAACGGCTGCGCTCAGCAGGGTATCCTAAAGTTTCCGAGTATGAAGCCATGTCGTAGCGAATACGGTCTTCTCGGGTGAACGCGCTGAGTAATTAAAGCCAGACTGACAGCCTGCAGCAGGGTTGCAGATCACAAGAGAGTCCTCCCTTGCAGGGACAGGAAGAAACAGGCAACTTCACCCGAGAGGTACACGCGGCCCTCAGGGCAGTGTACATGAGGTTGACTTGAAGATCCAGGCGCCAGCACTCCTAGAGTGATGTCTGGAAAGTAGGCCGAAGGCCCCCCCTTCTGCACTCCGACTTTTAAAGTTTTCAAGTTAAGCAAGGATTCTAGAATTTACCTCCGACGGCAAATCGATGATACAGTCCAAGTTGAAGTGTCTGCTGAAATGAGATAAACCAAGGGAAAACAAACAAATGCGGACCACAAATTGATAACAGGTGCAGGGATGCCTTTTCAAAGGAACGCCCTGTTCAAGGGCTGTCGGGGAGAGCTGCACGAAAGCAGTCTAGTTGAACTAAGACAACCTGGTATACTGAGCGTTTTGGCCCTTGGGAAGCGCCCGAAAGATAATATTCTGATGAAGGGAAAATTGCTAAATTTAGCAAACCTCTTAGATGGGCGGCGTATTGCACGTTACAGGTGCCGTCATGAGGTACCCACTCGGGAAATGCAAGGGGGAGGGGGTATCAAAACGGTTCCTGTTGGGTTCAAAATTCGAGCATCAAACGTATATTACTGTATCAAATATAGATGATCTTAGATTGTGGAAAGTGATGACAGACGCATAATCGAGCCAATCGAGACTTGGTCGAGGCCAATTGGAAGCTCTCCAATTTCCAGTCTGACGCCATCGACAACGAGGTTGATGAACGTTTGATATTGTCTATCATGTCACATCATCTGGCTATACTACATGTGTCTAGCGGTGTCATAGTATTGACATTCATCTCTGACTCTGAACCAACAGACACCTGTCGCTCAATATACAATCGACATCCGCTGTATCGCTTGGTAAGCGTCCGTGAGGTTTGTCTGATGAGTGATAGCCAAGATGCGGTACCTTCTACACTAAACCCTCGTCTGACCATCAAAATTCGCCCCCCCCCCCGCAGCACACTTCAAGTAAAGAACCGTGTTATTTCGCGTTCTCCGCACATGAGCCACTCTGAACAGGGTTCATGAACTTCGAATGCAGTTTCAATAGCTGCGATCAATGGGAACTTGTCTCATTTCAACGTTCTCATCACCGCAGCCGATTCCATTTGCGATAGTTTCATTGGTTTGCTTGATCGCTTCCGAGGTAGATTGGTTCTGCAGCAGTATTAGTAATACCAGCGCTCATAGGAACACAAATGATTGTTTTCAAGATCTCAAAACTGTATCCGCTCGTTTGTACGATGCCTAGGATGGTTTTTTGGCAATACATGCTCATTAACGTTCATTGCTTGTTTGTTGTTGGTACTTACCACACAAATTACGATACCCCCAGGGCGTGGGAACTTCATACAGGAGGGAAGGGTCTGGGACGGTCTTCACGGCGCAAGGTAGCCCCATATCTCCTCATCGTGCGGACTTGCAAAATACTAACGTGACTGCGGCACATCAGCAGAACTTTAGAACAGAATGAAGTGTGTGAAATTGGTATGATACGTGATACTTAGACTTGGGTTTGAACCACAGATGTCAATCTGACCCGTCATGTTCGGTATTTCTCGAGCGAGTACTTCTTGAAAGATACATTTGTTCCTTCTTTTAGTACATTGTGTTTGGAAGACGTCTGACTTGCTAAGACAAAACGATGCCTCCGTCGACAGAAATCTGCAGTGTAGTGAATACCTTGAAAGTTAGGTGGCCAGCACTGTGCACTTACGCATTGCCCTGTTGCAGTGTCAAACAAGCTGCAAGGAATGAACAACAAAATAAGAGCTCACCTGTAATGAAATGCGCCTCTTTTGATGCCAAATAACCGACAATGCTTGCAACATCCTCTGGTTGGCCATTGTGTTTGATCGGCCGGTTCCCGATTAGCTGCGCAGCGTGAGCCAACGGTATAGAGGCACGTGAGCATGAAGCGAACAAACCTGAGCAAGGTAATTCGTCGAATCTTCGTCTGCCAGGCTCATATTCCCTGATTGGTCAGAAATGCTATCCACTGAATTTACGAAAGTGATCAGCTTCAAACTACATACTATGTTCACGTGGAACGTACGTATCTGAGTTTGTATGACACCTGGCGCATAGGCGTTGACTGTAATATTATATTTTCCAAGCTCAAGAGCTTGGCCAGACTCAGTGATCATTCACAATCAAAGACGTTTCTGCTCACCAGCCGTCTGCGTCAATCCGCGGACAGCGAACTTGCTAGCGCAGTATGCAGCAGCTGATGGAAATCCTGCAGACAGCGTTCATATCAGCCCTTCGAGCTCGACTCAACGCGGAATATCAGTCACCGATCTTGCCGGCGATTGAACTTGCGCCAATGATCCTACCGCCGCGGCCCTGAGATATCATCTGTACTGCGGCATGTTTATAACACAAGAAGACTCCGCGGGCGTTAACGGTGAATGTACGCTCCCAGTCTTCAACAGTGGCTACACCGGATGTCATGAGATTGCAGCGCACACTCAAACACAACCACCGAGCTTACTTGCCAAGACGGTGTTGGCTCCTGGAATGCCAGCGTTGGCGACCATCTGTGGAGACATTATAAGCAAGCTTCCAGGAATGAAAGCTCAGGGTCCTACCACATCCAATCCGCTCAGCTCTTTTACGGTGTCGTTGATCATGTTCTTGACTTCCTCCTCGATTGTCACATCCGCGATCACGATACATGCTTTGCGCCCCAATGCCTCGATTTCACTAGCAACGGCAGCGAGCTGGTCACTTTTCATAGGAAGGTCATTCAAGGCAATGTCGAACCCATCCCTCGCAAGCCGCAGAGCGATACTGCGACCGATGCCCTGAGCAGATCCTGTGATGAGTGCGATCCCTTTTTGAGGCGACATGGTTATGGTAGAAGGTGATGGGCTTGCTAGATCGATGAAAGTGGTACAGTCGGATTATATATGCTACAGGAATGATAGCTCCTTTCATCTCGCTTGCAGGTAAAAGACACTAACTACTCTTGGAATATCCCTCGCCGTAGAAGTTAATCGCAATGACAATGATTATGACGTTAGCTTGCGTGGGCTGTGTCATGAATGGTCCGGAAACTTGTGCTCCATCGGTGCCGTTAAGTGTGCTTCGGAGTAGTAACCTATATGCTACCGGTGATTTCAAGCCGTTCCGGGGTGCAGGTTATAACCAAAAGGTTGGTCAGAGACTCCGACGGTAATGGATGAAGCCTTGTCTGGAAGGTTTTTGGCCGTAAAATGGCTGTAGTACCATGTGGCGTAAGCATCTCATGGGTATCATCTCTGCCATTACGACGAGTTACCAAACCCTGCGAGAATCTTTGTCATTCCTGCTTCGAAGATAGGCTAGTTGCTGTTGTGCACCCACAATCAACGTGTGTAGCAGGCTTCTGCTCATGAGCTTGCAACTACAGGGACTAACGATTTTCAGCCAAAAGTGACTTCTCAAACACGTACCAGGGAGATTGTTCATAGGATCATCGAATGACACGGAAAATTACGACAAGGACAACACCCCCGTTTATTGAGGTCTGGAGGCTCAATGAGCATCTAGTTTTATCAATACAGTTCCTACGCATTGTCCTGTGAAATCGGACTGAATGAGCTACATCCCGATTTATCGTGACAAAGGATTTACCAGTAATGAAGTGTGCTTCTTTCTATCTTACGACACCGTGATATGCTCCGGCACACTATTGTGCCTTCGGCTTCCAGTCATCTGTACGTGTTACGTCGATGATGAGACGCGATACAACGAACAATCTCGTACTTGAGCAATGTGGATCTGGTGTTTTTTCTCCGTCTCATCCAAAGCCAGTGTTCCAGAACGATCCACGAGACCCATTTGATGTACGTGACGTCCATTCGCGATGCATTGGTGTCAATGCTGACACACGCATCGGACTTCGCGCATGCAAATTTACAGTGATGCCGTATTTGCCGAGTTCGAGAGCTGGAAATCTCTTCGTCACGGTAACCCTATTCAGAATATTGAGTACCTACCGGCGGATTGCGTCAAACCACGTCAAACCGCAAATGACTAACTTGCTGGCGCAATGCGCGGCGGCGGTACTTGAAACCCCCCAACTGGTCACAAAATTATGGCAGATGAAATGGGTTGCCCGGTTCCAGACATCATTCGTTGAAGCAACCCATGACAATAGGTAGGAAGGGCGGCGGAAAAACACACCTTGACAGGAACGGATTGCGACCATCAGATGAATAGCAGTCAGCATACTGTCAATCCAGTTGTACTCGTGGAGACCATGGACATACAGCATACAACCTCCTAAGTGTGTTCTACAGCGGAGGCAACCATTTTCTTGACTTGCATATTCCTCGGAGACGATGAACGTCTTTCTCCCAAGGTTTCAAATCCTATCGTAAATAAGTTGATGATATTCGGTGGCGACATCATTAAGAGCGACATCAAAGCTTCTGGTCCAACGGAGCGCAATTCCCTGACCAATGCCTTGAGCAGGACCGGTGATGAGAGCAACGCCCTTTTAAATGGACATGTTGATGGTGTCTTGATGTAGCTTGTCGCAGACGCGACAAATTATATACCTACATGATAATCACACGACCAACTGACCAGACGAACCCACAGATCACTTGCGCAGCGCAATGCAACCATAGAATCTGCAAAAGGTTTGGTCATCCAGTCTTGTGACAAGGGGCAATGACGGGTGCACTTACAGAGCAAGGTTTTTTGTATCTTTCAATTCTCTTTTTTTTTGGAACGAGCACTGAGGTGCGGCTGAAACCAAGATAAAGAATATCTTAGTAGTACCAGGCTATTCATGTTCGGCGGAGCCTGATCAAGGTGATCCGCCTCAACTTCATCCTGTAAGGCGAGATTTTGTTTGAATGACTCGAAGATTCGTGCGCATGGAGAATACTAGTGGACCATGTCTGCGGGAAGGTAACGGTGTATTGCCTTGATGCATCATGTACAAATGTTGTGAGTACGCCCGAAGTTCAAATGCGTTGGAGAAGAAACGCATTGTTGTACAGTTTCCCACACTAGCTTTCTTTCGCAATCCTTCCATGTCTTCGTCACGAACTACAGAAGACACCTATGAAGCACAGAATGACCAGCGACTAGATGAGTTACATTCGAAGATACGCACACTTCGTGGAGTATGATTCATGTCCCCTCATTTCTACGAATCTCTAAACAGTCTTCCAGGTTACCACAGACATCTACGACGATGCCGAAAGACAACATCTGACTCTGGATGATACAGTACCTTGATGATTCTCCTCTTCGCTTTGAAATATTAATATATGCATATAGGGAAACGCTTTCTCTAGTTTCTCAACGTCCTTGTCTCAGTCCTCTCGGCGAGCTGCGCAAGCATTCGGCCTCTCCGGCGCAGGCGGCGTCAGACAAATGCGGATAATATTGTATATCGTTGGCTCTTTTCTGGCACTCTGGCTCGTCTGGAAAATGAAAGAGATCTGGTGGGTCAGTGAAAGCCCATGAGCCGCTGTAGTTACTCGTGAGTACTTGTCCGTGATTGACACTATCCCTGCGCTAAATCGGACAAGGATTGGGACAAGCGACACTCATATATATAAGATAATACGTGTAATATCTATACCTGCACATGAATCAACTATACAAGCAACAGGTGTATCGCAAAAGGACCTCCTGCTAAGTAAGTGCATCTCCCGTTACGCATGCGAAAATTTGTCACGCAGACCTTCAATGTCCCATCCACAGATGCCTGGATATGTCGACCGCAAGGTGGCAATTCCAACACTCAATTTACTTACACTCTAAACTAGTACAACTAACTGCGTGCAGCTTACCAGCGTCAACTTTCTAAACTTCCAGTAAGAAATCTTGTCCTGCTCGAATACTGCGCACGCTCCGTGGCGTGGGGCTCTCGGGTATTGAAATGACGGATTTGTGTGTGCATTGCAGTTCTTTCGATTTCTCTTCTCCCCCTAATCACCTTCTTGCATTATACGGGATTATACTAGACATGCTAATTATAGATTCAATTAGATATATTCATTATTCCGTGCGTGATCCATTACTTGAATCTTGAGGGAAGAAGGTAGTAACTAGACCTGAACATGAAAATCTCCAGAATATTACCACGGAACCTCAAAACCAACGCCTTTCCCGATGAAGCTAGACCTGCGCTGCAGGGCAGAGATGGCACGCTTGAAAATGAGTTATACAGCACTGGCCTTGTGTGATCTGTCACGCAGTTCTATGGTTAGGTCAGGCTCGTGCGCGTGAGGCTTACGATATACGGTCTGCACGAGTTTTCTGATTGTTCCATACGAGAGCTGAGATCTTTTTTAGCCCCACGTTAGAACCTACATTCGATGATGAGAATCAAACGTCAATCAATGAAACAATGACACAACAAGATGGCACGGTGGTGAAATTCGACGAGCTCATGAGATGTCAGGGGTAATGGGAAATCCAAAAAACAAAAAACAAACTAACAATAGCTAAGCTGCGTTGAGCGAACATCCACTCTTCTGGATTAAACGTTCTGTTTAAGTCAGAGGTCTGAATGGATGACGGTACGCACCAACTACATGTATGTTTATACGGACTCTCACTCAAAGTTTCTTCCAGTTGGCTAGCAGCGGAGGGCATGGGCCTGCAACACCACTTACACATACTCAAAGTGTTCTGACCCTCAAGCTTAAGGCCTTACTGGCAAGTCGATCAGCACCGCCACTGACCACTCCAGCGAAGAAATCCTCAATTTGATGTTGTAATCACACCATAGCATCTGCGAGGCGTAAGAACGTAACTGCTTACAAGGCCTTCTTAGCCCATACTGATCCCCCCATCGACAGAGATCTGGGAACAAGATCAAACCGGCTGTATACGACAAACTAGATTGACCTGCACATTGACCTGGAGACAAAACATGCTACATAAACAAAAGACGGGCGCAATGAAGGCATGAACTTACCGGTAATAAAGTGCGCTTCCTTCGATGCGAGATAGCTTACAATGCTAGCTATATCTTCAGGCTGTCCAATGTGCTTGACAGGAACATTCTCAAGTACCTTATCGAGGTTGTGAAGAAAGCAGGTATTCAGTATTTGAATAAGATTTGCTATCGTGCTCTGCTCACAGACATCATCCACTTCCTCGAACAAGGATCGTCGATAAATCGTGCATAATCTACGTTCCCAGACTCATCCATTATGGCCTTGGCTAACCAGGAGTTAACTGGGAAATCGGAAATTGGTTCGACCTTACATATAGGAATCTGTATCGCGCCTGGAGCATATGCATTTACAGTAATGCCATATTGACCGAGCTCAATAGCTGTCAAGCGGTCTTTATTAAAGGCTGTCCATCCGAGTATATCAGTAATTACCTGCAGCTTGAGTTAGCCCTCGAATTGCAAACTTGCTCGCTGCATACGAGGAGCTGTAGGGAAAACCTGTTTGGTCATTTGGATAAAAATACTCAAGCAAATTCATATCTATACGACGCACCCATTTTGCCCGCGAGCGAGCTTGCAGCCTTGCACCAATGATTTGACTGCCGCGTCCCTGTTCAATCATCTGCATGGCAGCATACTTATGACACAAATAAGTTCCACGGGCGTTCACTGAGAAGATATGATCCCATGACTCTACAGTCGCTAGTAGAGGACATGAGAAAATGTCAATCGTAGACTTTGACCCAGATCGTACATAATACAAGTGAGGCAAGTGTTACTATTCCAGCATTAGCAACCATCGACCATCTCTTTGACTTGTTTGTTGACGGACACGTCGGCGGGAACGATGCAGACCTGTCTCCCAAGGCACTCGATTTCGGTCGCTACCAGTTCCAGCTCGGCATCCTTATTGGGTAAATCATTAAGAGCAACGTCAAAGCCATCCCATGCAAGCCGAAGAGTGATGCCGCGACCGATTCCCTGAGCAGACCCAGTTATCAATGCGATACCTTTTGAGATAGACACGAACGTGGCAATTCGGCGTGACCTGGCATAACGCAGCTCTTGTGCGCCGATTATAAGGCTTCTATCACATACTCGATGGAGATGAGGGCTGAACGCTGAACGCTGAGCCTTGAGGTCCCGAGTTAAGCGTTACTGGCACGTGTTGTCAGATGTGTTATACGATTTATACATACAGCTTGAAGCTGTCATAGTTCATTCTGCTAATCACTCTGACTTCTCTGGAGGATGCCCAGCAACATCTAGGGCTGGGGGTTCGAACGTTCACCTATAAGAACGTCGACAGGAATTTGAAATTGCCGGAGTACTTTAGGCGGGTGAGTGGCGCGCCGGGTCTGGGAAATTTTCATCCAGATCTATGGATCCGGAGTGACTCGTCACGATGTAATGTAAGTTTGCATGTTCCATGTCTGTACTTCTGACATGTGCAACAAGTTCGCTTAGACTATATCGATGACAACCATACTGTGCAGCACGCACTGTACGGTTTGGACATCCGTGTCAGTCGCTGACATTGTCCCCGTCCGACTTCCTTCTAACTCTCTGTACTGCCAGTATTGTCGCACCGTCCGTCCGCTTGTTGGAAATGTAGCAGTGCACTCAGCCGCGTAACAATGATACTGGGAAAGATCGAGGTGCTTCTGACTCAAGTATCGTGCCTGAGGCTGTAGCACCAGGTGACGAGCATGGAGAAAGTGATAAGGCTCGTATTGGAGTATGTTTCATCTAGCGAGAGATATGTTCCTGCAGGCTACTATATTGCTACAGATGGTTCGCTTCTGGTCGATACAACTGCTGACGTGGGTGAGGAGACTGTTTTCCGGGCAGAACCTGAGGAAACAGCAAGAGGGAAGCGGAGACGGCGTACTGCAACTTGGAACAACCAGTGTGGTGCCTACGACAAACATCAGCTATTAGAATGAGTACCTGGTCATGATAGACCGTGTACTGAACACCAGCAACCGCGTCATTCTCGTCCCCTTACCCATTTACATGATACATACTTGTGAGATTCGAAAAATGTTGAGCCAAGGCGTTGGCACTACCACGATCCAACAATAGCTCATTAGTCAGCAGTACCTTTCAAAATGGTATTGTAGTCGGCCAATGAAAATCGTTCCGATTGTTCAATTGAGATGGCAAACATCAATTCATCAAGGTCTAAAATATTCATTCATAGCTACACCAGCTTTCAAGTTCAGTCGGCCAGACGCTAACAGCTACATCGTCACTTGCCACTGCTCCAGTGGTTCCGATCGAATGCCTAGTAGGCCAAGAGTATATGTGCACGGTACATTCGACTCGCAAGGTGCTCGAAAACTAGGTGCAAATATTAAAACTACTAACATAATGTAGAAGAAACATCATCGAGGCAACGTTATCAGTTGGTACAGGGTCCAGCCCAATGGTATGTAGTGCGTAGTGTCATCAAGAGAAAGCGATTGACAGCATAGAGAGACGACATGAAGGCATACCCAAACTCGCATAGATAAACATACCAAAACCTCGAGATCCCCGAAGCATATGATTGCTCCACGCGAGAGCACTGTATATGCATATATCCACCATGAGCACATGGAAGAAGCTCTTGAGCTTACAGGAAGGCCTAAAAACCACCCATGAACCCAACCATCTCTACTTCACCGAAACCCTCCCGTTTGGCGCGTCTTGCGGCCTTGAATTCTGCACCGCCGATCTTAGAACCTGCTGCTGTCTTGGCCCTCACGCCCAATAGACCTGCTTCATCCGAGATGCGAGGATGCTTAGGCTTGAGCAACGGTGGTAGCCCGGTCATAGGCAATGGCGGCGGGCGATGTGCGGATTTGTGTGGATGGTGGGAACGATGAGGATGAGGTGAGTGAGGCTGGTTAGCTCGTGTGGTTGTTTTCAGAACGACAGTGTGATGATCTATCGAGAATGTGACAGTGTCGTCGTGTGAAGGGTGTACAGACCGCGAGCGGTTATGATTATGCGAGCGTTCGGGCATCGCGGTATGTGGGATGGGTGTCCTCGGGCTGGCAGGGGCGGATGGGAAAACGGCTTCTACTGGAACCTCTTCACCTAGCCTCCTTCGTAGCCTTTCCATTTTGCTGCGTCTGTGCGCAACCTCCTTGGATGGGGTGAGAAGCTGTTCTTGAATAGAAGATTTGCTGGAGGAAGTTGATACGATGCTAGTGCGCCGTGCAGGTGCAGTACGTGGGGGCATGGGTGGGGAGTTGGAGTCCATGGCAATCCCACCAGAGAGTTTCATAAGCGGGGGAAGGTGAGTCGGTTTACGACTCTTCCATGTGTCTTCTTTGGAGGGTCCAACTGGAGTAGGTGGTCTTGGAGGCGTTACCATGACGAACTCTGTTCCTCAGATCAGCATCATCCAGGTGAGTGAAAGGAACGATAAACTCACGATCTTCAATATCATCGACAAATCGCGGGATATCACCGAGCATACGTCCTATCTTCTTGGTCGAGCGCACTAGTGCAGAGCGCTCCTTCGACGAAAGGGTATTGTTGGTTGGGGGTGCGATGGTGCGGGGTTCAGGGGGAGGGTATGTATGTGATGCCATAATGGATGCTAACTGACGGTTTGGGTATTAAAGTACGATGTGCTACAGATAGTCGGGTGTAGGGCGAGGTTTGTAGGTGCCAGACGCTACAGAAAGATAGGTACAGGTAAGTTCAGTGTCTGACAAAGGGACTCCAGGACCCAACGGATGAGGGAGGAGTCGCTGTGGGCTGGAGTTATTCATACGACTCTTAAACAAAAAGGGTTATCGATGTGGGCGAGAGATCCCCGTCCTTGAGTGCCGTACATGCTCTCCCATTTCTCGGGTCGACATGGCGAATCCGGGAGTACGTTTATTGTATTTCTGGTATAGCACCGAAGCTCGTCTGATCAAGTCAGGGAATGCAAGACAATAAAGACCTAACCAATATTGGATGAAAGGAAGGTCTAATTTTGGACATGGGGTCTTTAAGGGCACGCTGCAGTGTTCAAAGGGCAGCCGCTTCTGCCAAGCTTCTTGTCTCGATAGGGATCTGCACTTGTGCTGCATTCATAAATGTCCCTTGTAATTGTCGGCTCGCGGTTACGGTGATGATAGCATTAATGGGTACTCAGAATTGACTCAGAGGCAAGTTTTAACGACGTCGTACTACATGAGTTTGAGAACCAGAACATCCGACCCTTGGATAACTGAGATCCGACCTCCGTCATTTCATCGCAGGCATTATGGACCCGCCCGAAGCACTGGACGACCAAGTAATTAATCGCCGAGTGCAAGTATGTGATGAAGCTCGAGGGGTTGTGATCCTTGTCCTGTGGGAGAGTATATAGGTTACCAGCTAATTATGGCCGCAGCTGTGAATTCGCGCAGTAAAGATGAACAACTTGGTCGAAAAGGTCAGCTGCCTGGGTTTTCGGCGCTCATCGATTGTCACATTCATTGCGACGATTGTTACAAATCTTGTTATCTTTTTGCTAATCGCTGAGTACATAGTACCAGCCAGGACTCTGTAACTGCTCCCCTGAAGTTCCCGATCTAACGTAAACGATGTCGATCCGCTGGACATGCCTATCGTCTCTCTCAACTATAGCACGATCATCCCACTGTGCTTCTATCGCAAACAAAGGCACCCTGCTGTTATATGCTGGCGAGTTCCAGCCGCGCAAGCCTGTGGATGGAGATGTTCACGTATTTGATCTGAACAACGCCATCCAGCATTCCGTAGCGGATAATGCTGGCCTGTGGCGCACCTTGTCCGCATCGTCGAAGCCGGAACCCCGAGTGGGCGCGACAACAGTGTTCGATGGCGGAAATTTGTACATGTGGGGCGGAAGGGGGGGCGCTGATATGACGCCTCTAGATCCCAAGCAATCAGGTATATGGAAGGGGCAGATATCACAGGATGAGGTGGTATGGGAGAAGCTGGAAGGTACGGGCGATGAGCCCGTCACGAGAAGCTTCCACGCTTCCGTCATGGCTAATGTGAGCGTCCGAAAATGCGCCCTACATCCTGAGCGTTCCATCAATTTACAATTCATTCTCTTCCTGATTTTCGTTCTCGTACTGATCGGGATTTGTATGTAGGGAAAGTTGTACATCCATGCGGGTTGTCCTACCTCTGGTCGCCTCTCTACTCTTCATTCTTATGATCTGCAATCCTCTCGGTGGTCTCTCTGTGCAGATGCTCCTGATCCCGCCCGTGGCGGGACCGCTATCGCTTCTGTAAAATTTCCAACGTCTTCCTCTGATGAGGAAGTGATCATTCGATTCGGCGGTATGTTGTTCTTCTATGTCTGATGTGCGCTCTACCTACGACATTCGTGATCCCCGCTTCGTAACTTTATCAAATAGACAATGTCTGACAGTATTCACGCTCTTTTTGTTTTGCCCTTCATATGCGCCCGACTTCTGTTTATTCTGTCCTTTTTTATCATAGTCAACAGCTTGGTATTCATTATCATTTCAGCCTTCCCCATCTCTAAATTAACTAATATCTCATGTATTTTTTTCCAGGTTTCGCTGGGTGCCAACTCCCCACCTCAACACCACCACCCTTGGATATTTACACACCAAGTACCAACTCCTGGACAACCGTTGTACCGTCTGGCGATCCGGAACAGGGATATCCCGGAGCGCGCTCCGTCCACGGTCTCGTCCCTCTTTCCACGTCTGATGGTACTGGAGTCGCATTGCTATACCACGGCGAGTGTGAGGCATCCAACTTGGGCCATGCGGGTGCTGGAAATTTCTGGGATGATGCTTGGGCGCTGGTGTGGCATGAGGGCGCGCTAAGGTGGAAGAAGTTAATTCTGGCAGGTAAGTTAACCTTGGTTCGCGATCCATCATTAGTGCCTGCATTACAACCATGTAACATCCATCGGCTGATCTCATTTCACAGGTGATTCAACTCCGGAGGGCCGTGGCTGGATCCCTTCAACATCTTATACCGCCCCTGGAGGTAATACTCGAGTAGTTCTCTCGGGCGGTCTCCTTAGTTCGAACGAGCGCAGTGGGGAAGTGTGGATTGGCGATGTCCAACTCTGAGTTCTGCTTTCATTCCGAAAGGTACGTGCGCTCTGAATCAATCGAAATATACTTTTATAGTTGAGATCAGCATGGGAGTTATGACTCTACACACGATTTCTTATTTCTTCAATTTGAAACTATGATTTATCTTTTCTTTTGCTCTTGCAAATCAGGTTGACGTAGTAGTACTGCAAGTCTCTAGCGTCCTTTGTAAACAATATCTCCCGTTTCATACAACCTAACGATGATCGATGAATCGCCTTTGAACCTGAAAATTCATCTGTTGGATCGATTGTGACAGGGTGAAGGGGTTTCTTGCCCTCATTGAATTCTAGGTACTGAGCTTCAAGTGAAGGGTTGAACATGTCACCTCTACTAGCATGCGGAACACTACTCGTGGCATCACAAACTGAAGGGCAAGATGGCAGAGCAATCCTAAATGGAGATTA
This sequence comes from Suillus subaureus, assembly GCF_016647635.1. Taxonomy (NCBI): domain Eukaryota; kingdom Fungi; phylum Basidiomycota; class Agaricomycetes; order Boletales; family Suillaceae; genus Suillus; species Suillus subaureus. Next base: position 357,559 of record NW_024538579.1, on the reverse strand, counting down.
GGCAAACCCAAAGCCGATCAGAACCTGGCGAGGAGGCACTGTTGTCTTTGAAAGCTTCTATTAAAGACTGTTGAGTTTACCCTTACCGAGTTTGGAATGCTTCAAGCCGAGTACTATAGATCATTGGACATACCATCTTTGTCGTCATGACTATCGATGAGCAGAAAATCCAGCAAGGTCAGAGGATTGCACAGTCGGCTAAATTACCGCCCAACTGGAGTGAAAAGGGTTGGATCCCACATTCCAACATATTTGATTGTGAATAAGCAAAATTAACATAACAACAGGACAAATGAAAATGAAAAAGAACATACATAGTCAATAGTTCATTTACATCCAGAGCAATACAGTCCCAAGTTTAAACATAGACAAGCTTTCGTCTTGATCACCGAGCTTCAAGGTCGCTAACATACTTCCCTTGCCCATATCCCCCACTCTGTTGGGCCTGCGCACCCCGCGGCTCGTCCCCTCCCGTGTATGCCGATATGTAGTCGAACTCATCTTCATCGAGTTGGACTGGGTCTGGGTTGACTACAGACAGCCTTCGCATTGCCCCGGACTTTCGTGACATCGAAGGCGCAGGCGATGCAGAAGGGCGGAGGAGGGATAGAGGTGAGGTATCTGCCGGCCCACTATACCCTGCCGGACTCAACGATGACCCAGACTCGCTTCCGTTGCGACCGGGCCTGCGGAACGCAGCAGCCGAGATCATTCGCGGTGCACCACCGGGAGCACCCGAGGTCAGTGAAGATGTGGACTTCGCCATGAGGGGAGAGGAGAACGGCGGCGGCGGACGTGGGTATTCAGGTGGTGACCTGTAGGGGACGGAAGCAGGTGATTGCACAGAGGACAAAGAAGATGGCGGGAGGCGAGGCGATGTGGGACGAGGCGAACTACTCCTCGAAGCAACTATGTTCGGTAGAGGACGCGATTCGCCTGGGTCAGCGCCGATATGAGAATGAGGTGAAGTAGAACGGTGAGCGAACGGTGCAATAGGTGGTGCAAGGGGTGAAGGGGGCTGAGAGGTCTGATTATGTTGAGGTGCATGAATCTGCAGTTGTTGGTGTGGCTGAGGCGGGTAAGCCTGTCCCGACATGTAAGAACCTTGTGGTGGGGCTTGGGATTGAGTTGGATGAGTAGAGTACATCACTGGTGCAGGTGTGCTGAATGCTAGCGCATCCAATTCACGAGAGACTTCACGTGCAGCTGCTGCGTTGCGTGCCTGCTCGTCGTCTCCGTCGCCCTCTTCTGAATGACCTTTCGCTTGAGTCTGCAGTGGGGAAGTAGACTGCTGTGAAAGCGGAGACACGATCCTGGTATGCTCTGGCGGAGTTGGTGCCTCAGTATCTACGGATGGCGGAGGCACACGCGGGATACGTCTCTGACTTTCCGTCGTCTGAGGCGAAGGTCTGCTACGTTCTACCTCTGCTTCGTCCTCCTCCGTCCCAGACCTCACCCTTCGGTCTATGTTTTGCAGCGCAATTTCGTTCGATTGGTAATCTTCGGGCTCCTCATCACGGTCATACGGCATACCACCCACCGACTCCTGTGATGTCCGTCTGTCGCTCAGCCCAGTAATGCTAGTCGCCTGTTCATTTCCACTCATGACGCTCATCGCATTGTCGTTGCTTTCGCTCACGGTACGCTGTTCCTCAATTTCAGCGCCCAAACCACCGTCCCAAGCCTGGATTGCAGCAGGAGCCGCGCCTGGTGGCAAACTTGGACTCTTGCTTCTGCGTGTGTCTCCAACACCAGTGTATGGAGCACCTGATCCGGGCACGAATGGCTCGTACTTTGGCGCAGGATCATCAACTGAGGGACGATTTAGGCTTAATGAGTTGGAATCACTGCGAGCCAGGGCGTCGGCGATAGAGCTGGTCAAAGAGCCCGAGGTGTCATGCGCGGGAAGGGCTGAGGAACCACCAGCCATTGTATCTGCTTGCCGCAAGTACGAGAGGGGAGGAATTGAGGGTGTCGGTCCGTCGTGTGACAGGATACCTAAGCTTGGGCCCCTCGTAGGAAAAGAGGAAAAATGACTGGCATGTGTTGAGGTCGGTGTGGAGACGCCAAGTTCGTCCGCGGATGCCGTGCGCTGGCTTGGATGTGGAGGAGACTGTGAATGTCAAAAATGATAAGATATTTTAACGCATGTTGAGCTCGTTAAGTCCCACCAGAGATTCACTCCCAAAGCCGCCTAGGTGGAGCCCGCTTCCTACTCGCGGAGCAGGTAAATAGGGAGAACTTGACAACAATGTCTGTTGTGATTGCATCTGTGGCGAGGCCTGAGTCGAAGATGTATGCTCATGCTCTCCTTGACTGACGCGGCCAGACGCGACAGCCGTAAAGGCCACCTGCGCGATACTGCGCTGTGCCTCAGATACAAGGGCGCTGACACGTGGATGAGCGCTATAATACGCTCGAGGAAGTCCCGGTTGCGTTACGTCTTCGGGAATCTCCTACAAATGAAGGTCATGATGAGACCTGCGAGCAAACACCAGAACATACTGCAACAATTGCTTTGCCTATATCGCCAACAATCTGAGTACAAAATGAGGCGGAGAATGAGCGAAACGAAATAGAACGACTTACCACACCCTTCTCACAGCACTCTGCGAGACCTCCGAACTTGGCCTGCATCCAGCTCTTCGCACATTTTCTCTTAAAGTCGCCCAGCTCAGCTTCCTCACGAACAATCTCACAATCTATTGCGCGCATCTCTTCACGCAGTCGATTGAGAGCGTCACTCTGCGCTGCGAGATTTTTGTGTTCGGGGCTCATCTTGCTGAGCTTCTTTTCGGCACTGTCTGCAGAGGCTCCAACACGCCGTCGTCGGCGCCGTAGATCATCGAGGGCTTCCTCGCGCGTTCGTACAGACTTCATGGTGTCGCGGATTCCATGATGTGTGCTGGCGTATGCACTCAGCGCCGCAGCAAAGTTAACAAGCAGGGTAGTAGATGCACTGAGGATATCCTACAGTTTCTTTGTCAGAAGCGGATAATAAAACATGGCGGGTGCACATAGAGCCATTGGTCTTGGATGAAATGCTCCGTCCAGTCGCGCAGGTATATACTGTACTCAGCTCCACATGGCAAGATGAGGAGCTTGTCTACGCGTTATTGAGCGTCACAGAGCATGCGTGGCATCCCATGAAGCTTTGCGTGAACGTTATGCAATGAAGTGCAACTGCACCACGTACACCCAGACAAAAGCATCACTCACTACGAGGTCATCACCTTCACCAACCCCCCACGCCCTGAGGGACTCCGCAGCCTTGGTTATATCAACGCCCAGTCTCTGAATTCTGTATAATGATGCGAGAAGAACGTTAACGGCGTATATGCAATGTCTGAAGCACACTCACGAGACCAAAACAACCTTCTCCGCGTTAATGAGATCCTGAAACTGTCTAAGATCGCTATTACCTGCAAGCGCCGGAATCGTTGAATTATGGGCAATTTTTGCTGCTGCCGTCTTGAACATGGTTCGTCGTGGCAATTATGTTAGGTAGTTGTTGTGAGTAAACCCTGGCGGCCTCGCGGAAGAGAGGGGGGTAATTGTGCGTGAAGTGGTGCACAGGAATGCCACGATTCGCATAGCCACAGTGTCACGCATCTAAATACCGAACAGGTTCTTGGCAATTGGTAAGGCTGTACAACCTGAGTAAGCACAACCGCAGCTTGACCGTAGTTGCCAAAAACTTCAGGAGACAAATCTAACCAAGCATCAGCAACTGACTTTTGAAAGAAATCCATAGACAGCTACATGAATGTTATACAACGTGAATAAGTTATGTATATGAGGGGGTATCTCGGCATGTCGAGCATCTGAGTCCTTTGGTCATGATTTCACGTCCACGGATTCTGTTCGTCCTCCTCTGGATTCTTGGTTCCATAGGTCCAAGCCCGAGCATATGGGGGCGGCGTCTCAGAGCGTACTACTTCCTCTGGCTCGTGTCCGTCCAGAACATTATGTTCCTCCTTCCGTATATCAGGCTCCTTGTCGACTTCACCAGGGACGACGCGACGGTCATTAGACCACCTGTCAGTTTCTTCTTCTAACCCAACCGAAGATTCAACATGGGTGTGCCCTTTCTGATCCCAGACACGTTTCAAGCCTGTGGCGCGCAGAGAAGTATGAGCAGCATGCGAACTTGAGGGCACCGGGAGCGTATCGGTGGATACAACAAGGTCTACAGCGTCTGGCTCCGCGAGTGGAGGATGAGGAGAAGGTGGGTGGGAATGTAATCCAGAGGGAAGTAAGCGGGGTGATGGAGTACCGAGGTTCGATCGCGAGTGTGAAGGCGAAGAATGAAGGTATGGGGACGATGCGCGAACGTTTACATTGCTTCCAGAGAGCAGTCTCGGGCGTGATGCATGAGATGTCTGTGAGTTATGTCGAGATGAAGACCCTGAGTAGCGCAGATGATTCCCTGAACCCGATCCACTTGCAGATGAGCTTAACGAGTCGGAGATCGGTGGTGATGGAGCTCCATTACTTCTGGCATTTGACCACCTCAACTTCCTCGGTGCGTTTACTTCTGTGCCTCTGACTGCCTTCCTCAAGGGACATCACACGTTCTTCCGAAGCGAATACTTCGTCCTTACCGTCATCGTACTTGCGTGTTTGACCTGCCCGAGTGCCCGTTGCACCATAGTCTCTGCTACTGCTTGTACCAACGTGGACGTTGACGTGCATTCCTTCTCTAACAATCCTCTCTTCCGCAGCCCACATCGCATAACGCGCTTCTTCAGAGCTGACGTCTACAACAGGGTACGCGTAGTCGCCGAAGACATAATTTTTCGCGTGCTCATAGAGTGAATCATCCGCGGTGGCCAAGCCGTCATTGAAATGCAGTGCATATTCATCGTCGTCTTCCACGTACACGTCGTCGCCGGGCATTCGTATGGTCTGCCGTTGTTCTTGATATTGCATGTCGGGCGCAGAGTGAACAATGTTCTCTTCATGTTCCGTGAGCAGTGGAGCAGTGACGTCTCCATCGTTGCCTGGTGACTTGACCAAACCAGCCCCTGCGGTCACCTTCGGCATTTCCATCACCTAGACCCGTCACCTCCGGGAGCCAGTATTTCCGCTTTCCGCCTGCGGAATAGCGCAAGGCCGGCACGTATCCTTCGCTCTCTTGCTGCCCCAACGTGCATTCCGCCTTCGCTTGGCTCGAACTGCACGATAATTGATGCCTTCTCCCCGTAAAGTTGCCTTGGTATCCTCAGCAAGGTCCTTCAGGCCAAATGCATCCCGAACGGCATACCCTATACGCATCCGTGCTACGTGAACTTTGGCAGAAGGTGATGATTTGACAAAGTCTCTATAGGAAAATGCATACATATGCGCGATAGCGAAGAATGGCATCTCGACGCAAATTAAAGTGTCGGTGAGTCCGAGGGAGATGTGTTCGCTGTCCGTGTATGGTCCAAGTTTGGATATGACGTCGGCCGCGACGAGAGTTGATACAGCAATGGATTGCCAGAATGAAAAGAAAAGGATTCCTTTAACACAAAGGAATTTTGGTACAGGGCTGAAAACCGGAATAATGAATTTTAGATAGCTAAGCAAACGCCTGTTGACCCACCGAAATGGCTTCAAATCATCGCTTACACACATCCAGAAGACTGCAAGGCAATATAATGCAAGGCAAATGGACACGTTGTACACGATTGAAACATACAGGTACCCGGACCGGGCCCGGAAATCACCCTCGTGGTATGTTCCGGTTGCTTTCATGATGAGACTGGCAACTGCTAACACAGGTTTGACTTGCACATACTCTATCAGTGGAAACGTGTCAGCGTGACCATTAAAAAGACAGCGACTACTGACGCAGAATGCCTCGTTTAATGAAGAGAAACGTGTATGGATCGCTAACATCTACTTCGTGTCGCCAAAGACTGACAGGAAATATGGCTGGGATAGGTGGTCGTCCGTGGAGTTGAATGAGAAGCGAACGCTCGCCGCCCAAATAATCAAGCAGAAGAACGAAGAAGCAATAAATGACGAAAGCCTAAATCGATGTTCAAAGTTTACAAGAAAGATACTCGTGCATAGATAGTACATACCTCGTATACATCTCGTATCACATCAATGAAGAATGCTGCGTCCAGCGAGAAAAGGGAAATCAGGGATGACAAGGCGTAGATTGGGACCATGAGCATAATTCGGATGACCATCCTGAGAATATCGCGGGTCAGCAAACAGTCGCCAGAAATTAAGTGGAATTACCTTTGCAGGAGGGGCTTCCTATAGTTTCTTAGCTGCAGCCATATCGACAATCCACTGACAGTCACTGCTACTAAGGTCGATATTCCGGCAAGAAGAAGAACAGGAAGTGGCAAGCCAGAGCCCGCACCACGCCCATGGTTCAATTCTGGGAGAAGTCCCATATTACCTGCAGCATGCAGCAAATTATTGACGAGCGTCGTTGAACGATGACAACAAGTTGACTGCCGCGGCGCAGTGAGCGGCATCAAAATTCATTATGTAAGAATCTTGAAATATTAACTAAGTAATTCATTTGCACAATTTAATGGTGCTGGTGAGCTTCAAGTGCTGTAGAAAAATCGCCAATAGCCAGGGAGTAAGTGCGCAAGGGCAAACCAGAGCTAAAGTAATGAATTAGCAAGGAGAAACTTTTGGCTCTGAGATCACTGACACTGTACAATTTGCAGGATTGTTTATCAGCGCTCGCAGTCCTATACACCATGAATCTCCCCCCTACAACTGTTCCATACGCTATAAAGGCAACAGAACAGACAAAATCCACATTCCAGAGTCTGCTGAGGAAGAACGACCAAAGGGGGACGCCCAGCATCATTGAAATACGTGCAAAGGTAGGGAACAGAGTGACGAGAGTGCGTCTTCCTATAAAGCGATCCCCCTCTTCGTCTTTGAAATCTTGTGCATGAAGTGTCGTTGCGAACACTGCACAGCTCAAAGCAACTGCGCGCGCACTGATACTATCGAGGCACGGGCCGGACCCTGGTTATCAAGATATGGATGTCAGTCAACGGCAAAGCGTGCTATAGATGGAACAACCTACGTACCTGCAACAATCGTTGCACCTGCTTCCAGGCACGTATATCCAACGGCTGTCAATAGATTCTTTGAAAGCCCAGCTTTGTGGCCTCCAAATTCATTATACCAGATACTGAGGGCTTCAAAACAAGCGCTAGAGGCGAGAGTCTGTCTGCCATACATCGCGGAAAACATCAGACAGATAGGAAGTAGCAGCCAGCGCACGTCCGCCGCATTCTGGGCAGTTATACGACCGGCGGGGAGAGGGCGATCAGGCTTGTTTCTTTTGTCCTCCTCTGGATCCTGAATCTGATTAGATATGTCAAATTTCAGGAGGTGGATCCATATCCAAATTATGATGTCCAGAATGCGAGTTGTGTGGGGATGGGGAGCATTCGCCAAGGCAAACAAAGTCTGATGCACAAGGTCATGTCAAAGAACACACGTCCAATTTTGGGGGCACTTACGACAGGTAACAGAGTGGTTAAGACATCAGACTTCGTGAACAACAACAGTGTCATGATATGCCCGCTGATACGGCGACCACTATCTAAGGCTTGGGACAACATGGTCTGATTGTTTGCTCATTTTGAGCCAGTTAAATAGCCTGAGATCGACCTTTCCATATCAAAATGGCTATTCAGACGTGCATCACTGGAACATCTATGGTGTCAGTAACTTATGAAACGAATAGTAAAACAAGGTACACCGGCGAACTTGACAGCTCGATTGGATGCCGTCGTGAGTAGAATCTTCAGACATGATCTCAAGCTAATAGAAGCTTTCCGTCGTCCCAAAAGGGCTGCTCATTAGGGGAGATCAGATCAGAAAGGGGACAAAACATAGCATGTCGGTTTGGCTGAGCACAGCCAGAATCCCGTTGAAATATGCAACGGTGACAACGATTGACCGTCTGGTACGGGGACTCTAAATCTGACAGATGACATTGAATAATGCGATGCGATTTACCTGGATTTAGTCCTAGTGCAAGCGTGTCCTGCACCAACTTGACTTAAAGCGTAAACAAAGGAATGATTCAAAGTGGGAAACTGTTTCCACGGAGGGAGCAGTCCTCCTCCCTTGCATTACGTTACCACAGGATAAAAGGATCTCCACGGGAACTACTCTGCATACAAGCTCAAGCTATGACTGAAAGGTGGGTAACGATCGAACGCGTACGTGGGCTTTGTTGGTGCAATCGGGTGTGAAGGCTTTCCGGTGATAGAACGGAATGCCGGGGAGGGCGACCAAGGTATTTCACCTCAGTACTAGCCACCTACTGTCCACGATGCTTTCTTAGAATGAGCGAATCAAAATCCAAGCATCACCATTACGGTACGGGACAGATGCAGGAGGCACTCGATTTTTCCTATCGTAGATCTTCCAAAAATAATGACATGATGGCGACCTCCTTTCCGAGTAATGTCGCATAGAGCAGCGAATAAAAACGGTATGGTCAGATTTTTCATGCCGTTGAGCCTGCCACCTACCCGCACATCATTCCAAGGGGGCGAAATTGAACTTCAGATGACAGTTCAACTACGTTGAACTCTTCACAGGTGTGGTGCCACTCGAGGAACGTAGAAGACGGTCATACAATCTGACTCGTGCAAACAAGCACTTACCGGACATTGTTGTCCGTACGTGTCATAATCAAGATCTTGTCAGGCGCTATGTGGCTCAGTCAGCGTTGTTGCTTGATTCGAATGCCGATAAACGGACTGGATGTATCCATTATCTGGATATAAAATCGAACCCTTATCAGGAAGTGGCGCACGACCTAAGACTATGTGACGTACCTTAGTCCAGTCTCCTAGAAGCTGCATCACGTTCCGAGAACGAAACCAAGCTGCAAGACAAAACGAACGTTGTGCAAATAAGACTTAGCGTGATCGTTGCAATAAAAATAATTGGGATGGTGCGACTCAAGTTCAGGAGGCAGTCAGCCGGAAGAAGAACTTGAACGTTCTGAACAACCATCTGTCAACCATGGGTATTTTCCTACTACATCCACTATGACTCCTGTACCTGTCCGCGCATTGAAGCGGTCGAGTACACGTATCGTCTTCTCACCCGTTAGCTCGTCACACATAGTTAGTATTTTTAAGTCATCTCATCTTCGAAGGGCGGCGCGTCTAAAACGGCTGGCGGGAACGGCGGATTGGCGGTGGTACGCCCCACACCAAGGCATTCGCGGGCCCAGAGATGTGACAGGGATACTAGGGGTCCCCTTGACTAGATAGTACTGTCCTCCTTAGAGAATAACTCTCCATAGGACATGAAATTTGAGTCAAAAACACATTCAGGAGGCGATCATAATTCACGTCGTGGGGACGACCGACGTCATTCGGATTCTAGTTTCTTGTGAAAGTCAGTACTTACTATGGAAAATATAGGGCAGAGACTACGATAGAGCTCCGGGGATTATATCCAGGTCCAGTCCGAGTTTGCCAGCCGCTCGGCTCGAAGTTTTAACACGCCCGTTAGAGGCTCAGTGGGTCGGCTTCAGCCAAACGCCCGAGTCTCTCGTCGTCATCTCGGTCTTCCTTATTAATATTGCTGAAATGAAAAAGGACGACACGAAAAAGAGAAAAGGGGACCAATACGTACTTGAATCGTGGTCTCAGCGAGCCTTTCGACACCTACAATGCTTGGCAGCCTCAGGCTTCATGTTCAGAATTTAAAGATCGACGAATGACGATGACTTTTGTAACGCTCTCACGCCTATATTTGGCCTACATCGAAATTTCTCTTGATGTGGGAACGTTCTCCTTTCTTTTCACGACAGGCTAATTTCTAGGGGCCCCGTCAAGGCAAAGTGATCGTTCTGGCTTCTTGTCGCAAGCGTAGTTGTAGGGCAATTAGAATTGACGGTTTGTATCCTACTAACGCCAGAGATTATCTTTTGCAAATATTTTTCAAAGTCCGTAATCATCTACCAATTTATGCACGGACAGTTAGTGTTGCCGCAGAGGCGAATCGAAGTGGAATATTCTATTTAATCGACACAGTTCGGCACTAACGAGTTCAAACGAAGTATACCTCATTTACCTCGCAATGCGAAGACCAGTTCGGGAGTGATACGGACCGGTAGTCCAACCAATGAGAAGCCAGGGATAATAGCCGCACGGCTGTGGCTCCGAAGCCGCGAGCGTGACCAAAAACCTTTGCCACGGCCTCAAAACTATCTCATTGATTTCTTGTCAAATAGCATTCATTCAAGCCCGTAGTGCGTGCAGGAAAATTATGATTTAATTAGCTTCAAGATTTGTGCCAGACAAAGTGTGGCTATTCAGGATGCACGAACTGGTGGTAGGTAATAGTATTCTGTATTGTTTTGCCTACGGACAGCCATCAATGCTCATCCATTAATTTAGTGCATCATCAGAACGGGACAGATGCAGCTTTCAACTCTGGATACTCAAGCACCATAAAAGAAACGCCAGTAACCCGGAAGTAGATGGCCAAGCGAGTACCACAACTGGTATGAGTTCACTGTCAGCTTCACCTCGGTGTGCTCCCAAATAATATTTCGACTTACGCTATAAAATTTGCAGGACTGCTTATCGGCGGCTACCGAGTCGTACATCACGAATCGGGCCCCCACATATGCGCCGTAAGCTACAAATGCGGTGGTAGAGAGCGAATCTAGCTTCCAGATATGGCTCAGGCCAAATGACCAGAGGGGAATGCCGAGCATCATTGAAAAGCGCACTGCTTTAGGGAATATTGTGGGTAGCGTGCGCCTGCCAGTGAGGCGGTCACCCTCTTCATCTTTGAAGTCTTGTGCATGAAGTGTAGTCGCAAAGGCTGTCGAGCTAAGTGCGACCGCCAAAGCACCAGCCTTATCGATGCATGAGTTGCGAGAACCTGTACACTTGATGAGCAAAATGATGGATTTCTGCAACCGAATAGATTTACCGGCAGCAACGGTTCCTCCGACTTCCAGGCACCCATAGAGGATGGCTGTGAGTACATTCTTCGACAATCCCATTTTATCGCCGTGAAGTTCGTTATACCATATCGTCAACACTGCAAAAACGGTGCTGGCCAGCAGAGCCTGAGTGCCGTACCACAATGACAGCATCAGGCAGACCGGGACCATTACCCAGCGCATATCAGCTGCGCTGTCGACAGAAATGCGACCAGCAGGTATCGGACGGGAGGGCTTGTTCTTGCGGTCCTCCTCCGGATCCTGGATCTGGTTTGCAATGTTGAACTGCAATAAGTGGAGCCATATCCACAAAGGAGCATTCCAAGCATGGATGGGGTCATATTTGTGAGCCGCGGATAATGCGAATATGGTCTGAAAAGTGTAATTGAATAAAGGGGTGAGACGCGGAATAGTTGTCACACACGACAGGTATCAGAGTGGTTCTGACATCATTCTTTGTAAAAAGGAAGACCGTCTCGATATGACGAGCGATGCTATCAGCGCGAATAGTGAGAGCTTGAGAAAACATAGTAAGTTGTTTGAATGCCCAGGTTGTGTGCCAGGTCCAGGTCTTTATATCCTGAATGCGCGCTTACGGGAAACGTGAACGACCGGCCGATAGCGAAACTCATACCGGAAGTATAAAGACTACTCCCAAAAGTCCCGGAGGATGCTATGCTGTTGTTTAATAATTCAGGCTTATCAGACTAGACATCCGATCCGATGTGCATTCGTGAGAAAAAGCTATCGGAGTCCCCTCGAACCGTCATAGCCGGACGCACATCGAAACCCACAGCCGACAGGGTTTCGAAAGAATGAAATTATACAGCCCCCTAGGCACCACCTGGTAAGTATGGCCAAAATATAGAGCGTAAGCCGCTTACCCTTCGACCCATGGCGTGCCCACACTGCTATGCTATGGCTATAGTGAATCAATGACGAAAGCCTCTCATGGTACTAATGCACTCACTATCTAGGGAACCCACAATCTACAGAGCTCAGAAAACACTCGAAGATTCCAGATATCAAGTATTGATGCAATTGTACTGTGGGGGATCACATCGGTTGAACAGGCGCTCGAGAAGTCACGAGCGTCACGATGAACAATTCCATAGGTCATTGACGCTACGAAATGACGCTCGACTCGAATTACCGCCAGGCGCCGTGATATAATTACAGCCACGATAACATCGAAGTTAACGTTTAACATGAGATTGCAGTTAGCATAGTGCTGATTTCCGAATCCGACGGGGCGCCGAGCTACGACTCGAGTTCCGAGGACTTGGCATTCTCCTACTTGATAGGAACCATCAACCTGATTGGAATACAAAGTAGACAATCGAAAGGACAATTGAAAGGACAATTGAAAGACATCCTGTGAGCTCCAAAGTCCTAGAGGATCGTATCGATCGGCCACTTCCTGTTTGTCAGGTATTGTGAAATCCTGCTCATCAAACGTGGTTGCGCTAGCCTCTTTCGATTAGTACGAGAATTGTAGCGATGCGAAGCTTGCGGATCAGGAATGCCTACCTATTTCCCAGTAGATGGTTGAGGCCCGAGGACGAACATCTACTAATATCCTGTTACAGTTTGCCAGTGGTCGGTGACACTTCTGTGGTTCAATAACAGTCCCGCTTCTCGGAGTCCCAACATAACCCACCAATCGAAGGCCAATGCTAAATAACCGGCATGAAAGCACGAGAAACAAAGCAATGCACCACATTAGCTTTCAAAGTTCAAATGACAAGGGAGTAGATCCTGCACGATCGGCAGCAACGTCCCGGACCCCGGTCATGTGCCCAGCACCGCATGCGTGACGACCTCGTGCTCGTTAAACACTAAAATTTTACTTTCGCCAACGAAAGATCTGCCATGTACAGAAGGAGTAAGACTAGAGATGTCAACGTTAACCATAGTTATGTAACGTGAAGACTGACGCAAAGATTTGTGGAGGTATCTAACTCAGTAACTCATGAAATTCCACACTGGCATGATACGTATTATGAATACGATCATTTCACTACCGGCACGAACGGTCAACGTTCTACCTAAACAATGATGCCGTATGTGACGTACCTCAAACTCATGGACTCAAGGCGGGCACTGCCCAGGTAATATCTCTTCGTAATTACCACCGCTCGACGATGAAGTGGTTTCTAGACTTGATGTATGCGGGCTGATCAGGTTCAGATAAGACCGTGCGTCTCTGATAATACTGGATATAGATGGCGAGGGTAAAGGCTCATCACCTTCCGCGATGCTTTCGAGTCTAAAGGTAGCAGATCTACTCCGCGCCAAAGTGGAGTAGCTTCTATTGCCAGAATTCCCTCTTACCCTTCTACGGCTAGACGAAGCTGAACATAGCTCAGAACATAGCGGAGATAACTCTGCCTGACAGCCGTAATCTGGTGTGGAAGTCGTTGACGGGCCAATTACAGAAAGCTATTCTCAAAGTTTCCATTAGCTCCTGATAAGATTGATCATAAGGACATACGATATGCACAGGAGCTGACATCATATCATTGTCAACCGAGGATCGGTTGCTGTTAGACGGGAGATAATCGATGGCAAAGGGCTCGTCACGAATCTCTGGAAGATCTTTGAAGCAATTCGGACGACTTCGGGAAGTCGGTGGGAGCGGAGTTTCGTGCGTCTCGTAACTGGATGGCGTTCCAGAAAATACGACTTGCATAATGTGATGCTGGGCTTCAGATAGTAACGAGGTCATGTGCTTGTGCCCTACATATGGATGTTTGGGTGACTCCGAAAGTTCCTGACGAGTCCCGGCTCTTAGGAAACTGAGCACTGGTAAGTAATAGAGCATTACCCACGACTACCATTCGCTTCCCGATCTCCCCTACAATCTGTTCAGACATATATCAGAAAATCGTGACCTGAATGGCATGCAGAACATACCATGCCCTTCTCACAGCACTCTGCAAGACCTCCAAACTTTAGTGTCAGCCAATTTTTTGTGCATTTACGTTTGAAAACGACGATCATCGATCGTTCGTGCGCGATTTTTACATCCAAATTTCGCATGTCTTCGCATGAAGTATTCAGTGCGTCCATCTGTGCACCGAATGCCTTGGTCTCCTGGTTCATCCGAGTGAGCTTTTTCTTGATGCTCTCTACGGAGGCTGCAGTACGCCGCCGGCGCCTTTGAAGCTCATCAAGGGATTCTTCACGCGTGCGCACGGCCTTCATGTTGTCTCGAACGATGTTTTGAATAGAGCTGTAGCGGCTGAGCGCGCCAGAGAAGTGCGCCAGGAGTGTTCTGGAAGAATTCAGTATATCCTAAAACCCCGTTCGATGTTGAGTTTATCTCGAGACAAGGCCAAGACGTACAGAAAGATCATCTCCTTCAGAAATTGCCCATGTCCTCATGGCATCAGCAGCTTTCGAAAAATCCGAGCTCAGCCTTTGTAGTCTACCTCGAGGTTTCATTGATAGCTGTGTCAAACGCTAGGTGGACTCACGAAGCCAGCACCGTCTTCTCTGCTGCAATCAAATCTTGCAGAGGCCTAAGCTCCTCATTTCCTATCAACGCAGGAACAGGGATCGTCGAGCTATGGGCCATCTTCGCAGTTGCATTTCTAAACATCGTGGTCGGTCAAGAAGTTCCGAAGACACTGGCGTTACTATTCGGCACCCGGCCTGTGCCAAAAAGGATCACCTGGCATTTTGAAGTAGAATAACAGCGATCCACCTACCTTTGATCTATTTTGGATTTGTATCATACAACCGTGTGAGACGGGGCAATTCTTGTTGATAAAATAATGGCTTCACCGAATAACTGGTACGTTCTTTCTCCTAGTAATGCCAATGAGTGACAGGTGATTCTGACTCCACAAGTACTTTGGATATTGAAAAGTCACTAGTCATAATGGGGATGACATGAGCGTCACAAAGTAGCTATTAACCTACTTAGTAACATACGGATTGACCACGAATTAATCAGTACCAAACAGTGTCCCGACTCTAGATCTATGAAGTAGAGACTTGAGGACTTTGATACAGGTCCGGAATGCCGCATATTCGCACCGCGGGGAAACCTTTCCTTTCTTGCATGTACTTCTACCCCTTGATTATTTGTGGTGCATGTGTCTTTGTTCTCTAGAGGAAGATACCGGGCAGAAAATTCAAAAAAAAAACACAAAGACAATATCCTGGGGAAGGGGCAACTGCGTGCAGCGAGAGTGACATTGCGAATTGGAGGTATGGAAGACAGAGATGATTAAAGATTGGGATATAAAAACCATTGATCTAAGTAGAATTCAGGGATGATCTAGCAGAGTCGGCGGGCGGCTCGCTGCCAATATTAACATAACGAAAGAGAACCTGGCAAATGGCATGACTGCAGTGTAAACTTCAACGTTTTCTTGCCAGTCTTGTGTCGAGGTACACAAGTAGGCACCTTGATCGTTCTGAACTCCGCGAAATTGCACACTAGATAAGGCCTATAGCGATCGCAATTGCCACCACGTCGCTTTCAAGTGTTACATCCAAGTCAGCTCACTTATGGCATCCCTGAAGATCTCCGTCGGTGACACTATTCCCAGCGGCACCTTCAAAACCATCCCTTTCACTGAAGAGTTAGCTGATCATGTGAGACATTGCTCTGAATCCTAACATTGTTGTTGCTAATATGCCTGGTTACGCATAGTCGGCGTGTGGTATTCGTATGTCCTGTCTCCTGCCAGTGCCCATAGAATAAGGCTTATCAGAATGATCACAAGCCACCGACCTCTCTACTGACAGTTGGAAGGGTAAGAAGGTCGTGCTCTTCTCAGTGCCTGGTGCTTTCACCGTATGTATTTTCAAGTGCATTCTGATCATTGAATTTACCCCATCCTATTAGCCAACTTGTCACATCAACCACCTTCCGCCCTACCTCGCCAAGTATAACGAGTTCAAAGCCAAGAATGTCGATGTCATCGCTGTCATCGCCGCCAACGACCCGTTCGTCATGAGCGGATGGGGACGTGTCGAGGGACTGACAGACAAGGTAAATCGTCCATACTATCAAGTCATTCCAGGAGCAAACGGAAGAGTTTGCGCGCGTAGATAATCACCCTCTCTGACCCCAATGCTGTGTGGTCAGGGAGCCTGGGATTAAGTATCGACCTCTCCGAGCGCGGATTTGGAGTCCGTACTGCACGATACGCCATGATCATAGACGACTTGGTTATCAAATACGTCGAGGTTCGTGTATTTCTTGTGAATACAATAATAATGGGGATCCTGATGACTGGTCTACGTAGCTCGAGCCTGGCCCCGGAGTGACTGTTTCTGGTGCCGATGCCGTATTGGCCAAGCTGTGATTGAAGGTATTGTTCTTGTTCGCGTATCTAACGCATGCATTTGTGAGGCTATCTCATTGGAATGAGCAGATACCTCTAAGTAGGCGCTTGCTAGCATTGTGTGTAAATCAATAGAGTGAAAAAGAATATGTTTACCCGTCTGCTGAGGATTTTCTCAATCGAACAGTATCTCAATAACTTCCAAGTAACTTGGACTCTATAGGGGAAGCCGATTGCTGTTTGACGGGATGTTGTAAACCGCCTCGGCCAGGTTCGGGACCGTGCGCAGATTAATAGGTAGTTGTTTGGAGCTGTATACGCGCTTTTGGTCAGGTGATCGAGTATTGTTTGTTGATGTCCTAGATAAAGTTCAAAAGTAATAGGGTGTCGAGCGCGTCCACCCTCACTTTTCTTCACCCACAATCCATCAATCGCGATGCCCCGCAAAGCTGCTGCGACCGCCGCGCCTGCAGACGATTCCGTGCCCACCGGTACCACTACAGCAGCCGTCGATGGTGACGCCAATCCTGCTCGCCGTTCATCCCGCCTTGCCGGTCGGGACAAGCCAGCGCCCAAGAAAGCTCCCGCGAAGCCGCGGGGGAGGAAACCTAAACCTACCGCAGACAGTGACAACCAAGAGGTTGAAGCTGAAGCTAAACCCAAGTCTGCTAGGGGAAAGAAGCGTACTGTTGCTGAGAAAGCTGCAGAAGAGGGCGCTCAACCAGAGAGCGAAGAGGCCCCCGCTGCCAAAAAGGTCGTTTTGCCTCTACTTTTCTACCACATATCTCAGTATACTGAACCGGTCGTCAGGCTAAACCCGAGTCCAAGGCTGCGTCGAAGCCTGCATCCAAGGCTACTTCAAAGCCAGCCTCTCCGGCAGCCCCCACAAAACCAGCCTCTAAGGCCACGAAACCTGCGTCTCGAGCATCCGCCAAACCTCTTTCAACAACTGCCAAGAAACCTGCTTCGAGAGCAGCTTCCAAGAAGCCTGCATCTAGGGTAGGACATACCTCGTTTGATTTAAAACCATGCTTATCTTGACTTTCAGGCTGAAGCCCCAACAAATGAGAACGAGGCCCCAGGCCCCGCTGACAAGACTATTGTAGAAGAGCCAGAGGAAGAAGCTGCTGCTTCTGCTGAAGCCCCAGTTATGGAAACCGACGTAAGTTTTTTTTGCTCGTTGGCGTCCAGAATATCAACATGTTTTTAGGCTTAATTACCCTGTTCTGTAATCATCCATCATCATGGATGTTTCCCGCTATATCCGCCGCAGACAAATGTATCTTTTCCCTATCATTATCTGCTATCACCGATTTGTATCCTTGTCTTTCCTCCCCGAATATCGATCTCGTCCCCTCGCCGTATTGTTCGTAATTTCGTTGTCATCCTTCACCCTTACTTTTAACCTGTCCCAACGACTTTCATCTCCAACCTTCTAGACCATCGCCATACACTCTCTTGTTGGATGGAAACGTTATACGTCAACGGTGCTAGCACCTCTTTTGTTTAGTTTAACTCCGTTACCATTTTATGTATGCGTACGTTGGTTTTGGTTACCCTAGGTTTTGTTGTGTGTATGTGATATCTACATTATGCAGGTATTGCATATTGCAGGGCGACTCTAGTCGGGACTGCAAGAAGCTGCCTATATTCTATCCGTATGTGTTCCAGAGAACAGACGAATAAAATGTTTTAGCTGTTGCGCGATTTGTATGCACTCAGCAGAGTCTTTCCTCTGGCGGGATTTCCATCAATTACTCATGCGCGATGGTTCTGCATGGACATGATATGATGTCAAGGTACCTTTCAACCCCAATTCATTTGTCCAGGGTTTGCTCAAGTGTTCTTGATGTTGTGCTATCATTGTGCGCTGAACACTTGCAACTTCTAACTGGACTCGCGACTCAACTGTTGGCGGGAGTTATGCCCAAACTACCGCAGTCTCATAGCAGGCCCGGGCGATCGAACGTCTGGAAGTATTTGCTTCGCTTCTACCCATCCTGTTCACGCATCGGAACTCTGGGCAGGAAAAACCAGCGACAGCTCTTCGATCATCTGAGTCGGTCTGTGACTAAGCGCTCTACTGACAGACATGTCATTGAAATGCGTTCTTCTCTCGAGTCGTTGCCTACTACATGGAGTTCGCACTCGAATGGCATCATTGATATTTATCTCGACTTCAAGAGTCAGATTGGTTCAACTACAGACGCACAAGCACAAGACAAGATGCCCCGTTGCGATGAGCATTGCTCAACTATTCGATCGATGTAGCGCAAGCGGGTAGCTCGTCATAGGTGGGTTCGTGTTGCTCGTTGCGTGCAATGTCCACACAGGCTTTTTCAATATCACATCGCGCAGCGCACGATCAAACGAGACTCCTTGCATAAGTTCGGTTGTTATGCGCTGAGGCGAATGAGAGGAGGACATTTGTGACGGCGGACACGGAGAGCAGAGAATAATAACAACAGTAGAGGTGGCACATCTCCGACAGGCGAGAACTCAGCTAGTCACGGAAAGTCACACATGTCTTGCATACATCACGATCACGAGCTAAACATACAAGCATTCTTCGACAGACGGGACAGAGCAACAGCAGCCCGCTGGCAGCTGCTACTTGGATATCCAGCTCCTTGCATTTCGAAACACCTATTACGCCTGTTCGAATTCCCAGTACTTCGCGTCCGAGGGGGGAGCTGCCTGAGCAGTGATCTGGAGTGAAGTTGGTCATAAATCGAGCCAAGAAAGATCAGCGACGGAAACAAACAGTAGTCCAGTTTCCACCGTCTGCGAGAAACCACACGTCGTTGAAGTCCTTTGGATGGATCCTGCAGATAAAGGTGCGAATGAATTCTTGATACAACTGGAACCGAAGACTGCGCTCACTCAAATTTGACGCCGTCGTCGCTGGACAACTGGAGCACCTGCGCATCTTTCTGGCCTTTGACTTTGCCGCCCTGCGATTTCATGCCGTCAGCAATCTCGCATCCGTCAACACCAGACAGACTTACCATCTGGTCGATTGCAAGGTACAATTTTGTCGCAGTATCATAGAGAGTCGCAAGATGCTGAGCCTTGTCCTTGACATCGACTTTGATCTATGGGGATTGATGAGCACGGGAAGGACGTCGCTGTAACGATGGACGCGTACGACTTGACCGACGTCGTGGCCGACGACCTCCCCGCTTTCTGACATGTAGACGTACCGGTCTGCATACAAGACATTCTTGATCTTGTATTGTCCGGAGGGGATCATGTGGCTCATGGTTAATTGAATATTCTGTTGAGCGCTGAGTGAGAGAGGGTTGTTGATAGAAACTGACGACAGCTCGAGGGTGCACTGCGACATTTATACCTGGCCGAAAGTTCCAGTACTAGTTCCGGATAGGCCAGAATCAGCACGACCCTCCGTCCAAGTCTTGGTCTTGAGGATCACGAGTCGCTTGTGTTCGGGCACTGATCAAACACCGGATTCCGTTGGAGGCAAGTTCTTGATGGAGGTAGGTGCAATGCTTCCAAATCACTGCATCGGACTGACCCACAAACATTATTGACCTAATCATTCCTCGGGTCGCGTCCGGTTCATTATTCTCGTACATCCCCAGATCGAGTCGAACAGCTCCTTGTCACCCCGCAGCATCGCCATTTCAAACAAGGGTACAAGCATGACCAGTTCCCTGGAGCTTGTTACTCGTCCGAAAATTCTCGATTCCCAGAAGTTGCGTCACTTCAAGGTACGAATATTGCTCCCTGGAGCCTATGCAAGACCTCGAGGATCCCATGTTCGTTAGTTCCGACAGTCATTCTTTCGCCGACGTCCGCCGAGCCTCTTACCTCCCAACGGCGCTCTGCTGCTCATTTCTCTGAACATATAGAGTATAATATATGTAGTATGTTCGTGAATCTAATCTAATCATCTCTCACTTAAGAATGGAATCAATGATTATATATTGCTACTTAATGAGGGGTCAGGCCTGCTGAGAGTTAGGAACGTGGATGTCAAGGTTTAGTGAGGTTTGGGATACGCTTTAAGACTGCCTCAGGCTGTAGATAATTTGCTAGACCAAGTGTTGGCGCCGTAAGGTTTAGGTACGAGTCCCGTTTAGGACAGGTTTAGCGACGCTTAGCGATGCTCGGATCCCAGCCTCAGGTGAACTCGAACTTTTAGAATTGAGCATCTCTCTCATAATACATAACAGCGTGCTTGACACTCTACCGTAAATACTTGGTGTTGTTCGGTCCCAACTTCGGCAAGTGTCAATTAGGTCAACGACAGTTTGAATGGAAGATTCACTGCACCCCTGAATGCTACTCACGGGACCAACTCAATTGCCCTGCTTGTACGAGTCTACCATCCCGTCACTCGTCCTCGCTGGTTCAGGCCCCCTGGAATTGCATCGCTTCAAGTACGAGCAATTCGGACGAGTAATAAGCTCCAGGGAACTGGTCATGCTTGTACCCTTGTTTGAAATGGCGATGCTGCGGGGTGACAAGGAGCTGTTCGACTCGATCTGGGGATGTACGAGAATAATGAACCGGACGCGACCCGAGGAATGATTAGGTCAATAATGTTTGGAGGTCAGTCCGATGCAGTGATTTGGAAGCATTGCACCTACCTCCATCAAGAACTTGCCTCCAACGGAATCCGGTGTTTGATCAGTGCCCGAACACAAGTGACTCGTGATCCCCAAGACCAAGACTTGGATGGAGGGTCGTGCTGATTCTGGCCTATCCGGAACTAGTACTGGAACTTTCGGTCAGGTATAAAGGTCGCAGTGCACCCTCAAGCTGTCGTCAGTTTCTATCAACAACCCTCTGTCACTCAGCACTCAACAGAATATTCAATTAACCATGAGCCACATGATCCCCTCCGGACAATACAAGATCAAGAATGTCTTGTATGCAGACCGGTACGTCTACATGTCAGAAAGCGGGGAGGTCGTCGGCCACGACGTCGGTCAAGTCGTACGCGTCCATCGTTACAGCGACGTCCTTCCTGTGCTCATCAATCCCCATAGATCAAAGTCGATGTCAAGGACAAGGCTCAGCATCTTGCGACTCTCTATGATACTGCGACAAAATTGTACCTTGCAATCGACCAGATGGTAAGTCTGTCTGGTGTTGACGGATGCGAGATTGCTGACGGCATGAAATCGCAGGGCGGCAAAGTCAAAGGCCAGAAAGACGCCCAGGTGCTCCAGTTGTCCAGCGACGACGGCGTCAAATTTGAGTGAGCGCAGTCTTCGGTTCCAGTTGTATCAAGAATTCATTCGCACCTTTATCTGCAGGATCCATCCAAAGGACTTCAACGACGTGTGGTTTCTCGCAGACGGTGGAAACTGGACTACTGTTTGTTTCCGTCGCTGATCTTTCTTGGCTCGATTTATGACCAACTTCACTCCAGATCACTGCTCAGGCAGCTCCCCCCTCGGACGCGAAGTACTGGGAATTCGAACAGGCGTAATAGGTGTTTCGAAATGCAAGGAGCTGGATATCCAAGTAGCAGCTGCCAGCGGGCTGCTGTTGCTCTGTCCCGTCTGTCGAAGAATGCTTGTATGTTTAGCTCGTGATCGTGATGTATGCAAGACATATGTGACTTTCCGTGACTCAGGCTGTCTGAGTTCTCGCCTGTCGGAGATGTGCCACCTCTACTGTTGTTATTGTTCTCTGCTCTCCGTGTCCGCCATCACAAATGTCCTCCTCTCATTCGCCTCAGCGCATGACAACCGAACTTATGCAAGGAGTCTCGCTTGTGCTGTGCGACCGGCAAGATGATGTTAATATCGCTTAATCAGTCACTGGGAGAGATACTGCAGACTCCTTACCAACAACTCTCTTTGATGTGTGCGGGTGGCGCTGGACGTAGCAGTTGTTCAACACTAGAGGAAGATAGCCTCATCTGGAACCAAGAGTCGGTCAGCCATGACACGGTGTCCCCTTCGGTATTTCCGCCCCATCCTCTTTTGCCGTCGTATTTGCATTTCGATTTCCTTAGGTTCCCGCATTATGCCTCAGCTGATATCGAGTTCGGCATCTCAGTTCTAGTGGCTCACGTCAATTATTCAAGGTTATCCCTGACACTGGGAAATGAAATCACTTCCCCCGCATACAACGCGCCAGATAGCTCTAAGTTCTCCATCAACTACCAGAGTGACTCCAAGGCTATTTCCCAAGATGGCCTCTGTACCGGAGACATCTCTACCAGTTACCAGGACTTTCCTGCGGGTTGTGGTAGGGTCCAGCTCGGCTTGATAGTGCTCAGGCATCCTCAGATCGTAGACCGGGCCCTTCTTGACGGCTCAGGCGGCTTCACCTACGAAAATATGTGCCAATGACACAAACCAACGTGTTGTACATATTAGCAACTGGGGGAGGGAAGAACTGACATAGTCAACAAATGATCACACGTGTCAGATAGATGGAGAGTACGAGTCTAGGAGACAACAAGCCTGTGCGGAATGACGGCGTCAGGAATCTGCGCAACGCATGAAGTGAGAACTTGATAGTATTAGTAATAGATGAACAATCGAGCAAGGGTGGCTAACAAGCGTGTATCCGAGACAGGGTAACTATACTCAGCTGGCACCTGCATATGACACACTCGACGACACTCGTGGTGGTCGAGCGAGTACATCATAGTCCATCTACGTGGAAGACGAGTGAGCACTGGAAGGTAGATGAATCAGCGCTGAATTTACCAAGGTTGACATAAAAGATCGCGTTGATTTTCTAGATCGGACAGATGACAGGAACGCTGAGACTCAGCTGGAGGAAAGGCAGGATAACGTGGCATATGTAGAGGCGTGGCTGTACATGTGGAAGAGGGGACTAACAATGAGGTTGACATAGAAGGAATGTGTGCTGATGGAGGGCAGGCCGCTACGCTGAGATGGGGAGGAAGAGGTGCACGTATGCTTACGGGAGACTAAGAGCTTATGCTCGTAATGAGCACAGGCAACTTGTGTGGGGGAGGAGAAAGAGTCTTCATATCTGCGTCAACTGAGTTCCCAGTTCATGGTATTGGGGATGGTGATTGTGTAACGAGTGACAGGTTCGACCACCGGAAAGTCAAATGACAGCTAGTCCTGAGCAGCAGGCACCGATACGAAGGTACCGAATTCGGAATCTACACTGGCCATGCGAAACGTTGAATCCCAGTGAAAACCTACAAGTAATGGAGCTTGGAGTGTGGCCGACGGCGGTCAGAAATGAGGATAATGCGAAACCTGGTCAGACGAGACGGATCATGATAGAACGTGAAACTCGCTCATTCTGAAAATTATAATTATAAAACGTCTTTCAAAGTGTTGATTTCACCTTCAGGCTGTCATGTGACTTGTTTATTTTGTCAAAGTCTTGTGCCAGCTTTCCCGCGTGCTACCCAAGGGTAATATGATATTTAAGTTGACGTTCTAAGTCACCTTAATTCGCTGGTCCTCACAAATAACGCTTTTCAGCTTAAAACCAGGGTGAGCAGGCGTCTTAGGTATTGCTTTACTAAATTAGAAAGGTGGGAGTAACAGGCGAGTTCATGGACCCTCCGAGTCCGATGTAATGTATTTTGTATGACTTTGAGTTTTTCGTTGATCAGCCTCTGATGTAACTTAGGACGAACTGCATCTTTCCCTCAACAATTGGTCCTTGGTCACCATAAAACTCGAAACAATGATCCTCCATGCCGTAGGTAGTAGGTTGCGAGCGTGCTTTGCTGTCAGTAACTCTCATGGGTCTGGTGCAGATAGCATCACCTCAACTACTTCACTCATTCCATTCGAGCAGGAAGAACTCGCAAAAACGCTCGATCTCATGGATCGCCTCAAAGGTTGGCAGTTTGTATCAAGCCGTGTTGTATAGTTTGCAGGTGATCCTGATGGCGCAATCAGGTGGACTCGACGAGCCGTTCCTGCGTGCAAAGTGCATCATAGGTAAGTGAACTTTACTTTGTTTCACTCCATGATTACTCACATCAGACTGCAGCGTGCTTCATAGGAATTTCGCTACGCTACGTGCTATATATTCTTCTCGCTTTATTTCAGACCATTTTGACAGCATGGGCCTAAGTTCTTCAATTTTTGCGGGCTGCCTGCCTGGTGCGCGCCTAAACTCTGACCAGGCAATCTTTAACAAGAAAAAAGTCACGACATTCCGTGTCCATCCAAATTGTATCCCTATGCTTTTTCTATGCGCCGTGTAACTACACGAAGGAGCCTGATGGCACCCGGGCAGACAAAATAATCAATTACATCCTCTTGAAGCGGTTTATAGCTAAGCTGAATGATGATTGGTCTAGTCTGGCACTAACTGTGCGTGCATGTTTTATCTTCTGTACCATTGTCTAAACTTTGACCAGGCGACCGTAGTGCTCAACATAAATTTTACTTTTCTTGCGCTTCGAGTTGTCACTGATGACACACAGACAATGAAGATCATTTAGTCATATCTCGGCAATGACCAGGGTTGAAGTGGTGATCCTAGGATTCATACTGGTCCACCACAGTCAGAGGAAGGATCAGAATTTGGGTAGTATGATGATTTAGCTCTCATCATTCTACTGCTAACAGACTTGATGATCTCTCTCAGAACGTACTTCCGACAAGAATGTCACACCCGGTGTTTGGAACGGAGTCGCTAGCCATCATATACAGTCTTCCCCAGGTCTATGCGCTTCTCATGTGGAGTTCAGCTATAGTTGATGATTGACTTTAGGCAAACCCGACCGATTACCTCCAGTATGGCGTTCTTTGTTATCACTTTTGCACGCATGGTATTCCGCTCAGTGACGCAAAACGCTTTCAGCGCCACTGGTGGTCTATCATGCATCTTTGTATTTAGACGGTGTGGACGACACGTGCTGCATCCGAACGAAAGGACCCCCCCGAATAAAATTAGCGGCGCTAATACCCGTACTGTCGTGCGTCGTACATTATTTTATACCCCGCCTCGCCGAAGCGGGTGACATGGTGACATCCAACTGAGCATAGATTACGCTCCCAGTGAGAACGACCAGTGGTCGATCGAGCGATGTTGATATCATCTTGCCGATCGCACGGTGCAATATTTCACAGCGAGGAAGGGGGTCTCATGCACACCCTCAAACGAAACTCCTCGCGGGAGCTCAGTTGTTACCTGCTGAGGCGAGTGGGAAGAGGACGTAGGTGATGGCGAACGTGGAGAGCAGGTAACAATAACATCGGCGTAAGTTGGTAGAGATGGTACATCTCTGACAGACGAACACTTGGACATCCCACTGTCCTACTGTCCAGGCACAGAAAGTCACAAACATGTCTCGCATACATCACGATCACGAGCTAATCATGTAAGCATTCTCCAACAGACGGGTCAGAGCAACAACAGCTGGTAGCTGCCACCTGGGTCTCCTTGCATTTTAAAACACCTATTCCACCTTTTCGAACTTCCAGTACTTCGCGTCCGAGTCGGGAGCTGGCTGAACAGTGATCTGGAGTGAGGTTGGTCATGAATAAAGCCAAAACAGATCAGCAATGAAAACAAACAGGGGTCCAGTCTTTGCCTTCTTTGAGGAACCACACGTGATTAACGTCCTGTTGGTGGATCCTGCAGATAAAGGGGATGAATGAATTCTCGATACAACTGGGACCGAAGACTGCACTCACAAATTTGACGCCGTCATCACTCGACAACTGGAGCACCTGGGAATCGGTGAAGCCTTTGGCTTTGCCATCCTACGATTTCGCGCTGTTAGCAATTTCGCATCTGTCAACACCAGACAGACCAACATCCAAGTCACACCCAAGGTACTTGTTTGTTGCAGTATCAAAGATAGTCGCAAAATGCTGAACCTTGTCTATGACATCGACTTGGATCTATGGGCATTGATAAGCGTGGGAGGCACGTTGTTGTAACGATGCATGCGTACTATTTGAGCAACGGTGTGCATAACTAAGTCCCCGTCTCCTGTCATGTAGACGTATAGGTTTGGATACTTGAAATTGGCGATCTTGTACTTTCCGGGATTGATCATGTTGTTCATGGTTGATTGAAGATTCTGTTAAGTACTGATTAAGAGAGGTTGTTGATAGAAACTGCTGACCGCAGCCTGAGGATATGCTGCGACCTTTATACCTGGCTGAAAGCTCCATCACTAGTTCCAGATAGGCCAAAGTCAGTATCACCCTCCATCATCTGAGTCTCTTGGAATAACAGGTGCGTCAAGTGCTTCCCGAAATGAGACTTACCTACATTATCAATGATCAACCTAATCATTCCTCAGGTCGCCTCCGGTTTATTAGTATTGATCTCTTACATTCCCAGATGTCGAACATTTCCTTCTTACCCCGCTGCATCCCCATTTCAAACGAGGGTTGTAACAACTTGCAGCAGAGTGACCAGTTCCCCGCTACTCGGCCGAAAATTCTTGATTCCCAGAAGTTGGCTATTCAGGGGTGCAGTGAATCTTCCATTCAAACTGTCGTTGACGTGATGAAGACTCACCGAGGTCGGATCCGAGTAACACCAAGTGTTTATGATGCACGGGGATCAGACAATCCAGCTTTGTATACCGCATAATCATTGAGGTCAGGCAAACGGCTGGTTCCGAGCGTTCAGGAACCGGCACCTTGCACATAATGGAAAAAAATGTTTTCATACCTTCGTTTACAACTAAAAACAGCTGTATGGCCGGTCTGCGCCTTTTAGATGGATGTACATACTACAATCCTAGTGATGAGGTAAATAAGTAGTAGCAGACGTGTAAGTACAAATCAAGGTAGAGAATCCATCTGTATATCTCTCCCATTCAAGATCAACTGAACAATTTCAGTGCCTTGCATGGAGCTGTAGAGTAGTGGGTCATGGACGATACAATGCCCGGTTGGGGGAATTTCTATTAACGAACGTGAAGACCACACATGTGATATGACGTGATAATACGAGTATTTTGATAAAGATCGACGGTCCTTCACGGGCGGCGGCATCGAAGCGTTCGCATAATTGATGTCGAAGGGGTGAATGAGTGGAGACAAGGGCGTGATGGTGATGGGCCGATGGTGTGTTTGAGCAGTGTGAACAGTGGGCGCTTGGATAATTGAGACATTGGACTACACAAAGTGAGATGATTTTTGTCGAACGAAGGCGTTGAACTGACTCGGAATGTACGTGGATATTCAGAGCAGTGAGCAGCGTACCAGCGGGTGCAGCACTAGTGTTGGGAAGCAAGAGACGCGGCCCATCAGCGAAAGAACAACTGTTGGAGCTAACGAACGTGGGCTCCTCGGGGTCTTCCATAGGCAATGCTTGTACCAACTTCTGGGAACCAAGACGAGTAGCGGCGAACTGGTCACTCTGCTTCAAGTTGTTACAACCCTCATTTGAAATGGGGACGCGGCGGCGTAAGAAGGAGGTGTTCGAGTGCATCTAGGAATGTACGAGATCAATATTAACATTGAACCGGAGGCGACCCGAGGAATGATTAGGTCATTGATAATGTAGGTAAGTCTCAATTCAGGAAGCACTTAACGCACCTGTGATCCCAAGACCAAGACTCGGATGATAGAGGGGTGATACTGACTTTGGCCTATCTGGAACTAGTGATGGAGCTTTTAGCCAGGTATAAAGGTCGCAGCATTTCCTCAGGCTGTCCTCAGTTTCTATCAACAGCCCCTCTCAATCAGTACTCAACAGAATCTTCAATCAACCATGAGCGGCATGATTGAATCCGGAAAGTACAAGATCGCCAATTACATGTATCCAAACCGATACGTCTACATGTCAGGAAACAATGAGTTCGTCGGCCATGACGTTGCTCAGATCGTACGCACGCATCGTTACGGAAATGTGCTTCCCATGCTCATCAATGCCCATAGATCCAAGTCGATGTCATAGACGTGGTTCAGCATCTTGCGACTCTCTTTGATACTGCAACAAACAAGTACCTTGGGTGCGACTTGGATGTTAGTCTGTCTGGTGTTGACAGGTGCAAAATCGCTGACGGCGTGAAATCATAGGATGGTAAAGTCAAAGGCTACGACGA
This sequence comes from Suillus subaureus, assembly GCF_016647635.1. NCBI lineage: Eukaryota > Fungi > Basidiomycota > Agaricomycetes > Boletales > Suillaceae > Suillus > Suillus subaureus. The sequence goes on along the minus strand of NW_024538579.1, from coordinate 329,292 downwards.
TCCACAGGTGCTCCAGTTGTCGGGTGACGACGGCGTCAGATTTGTGTGAGTGCAGTCTTCGGTCCCAGTTGTATCGAGAATTCATTCATCGCCTTCATCCGCAGGATCCATCCACAGGACGTCAACCAAGTGTGGGTTCTCAAAGATGACGGAAACTGGACCTTTGTTTGTTTTCATTGCTGATCTTTTTTTGGCTTTATTCATGACCAACCTCACTCCAGATCACTGTTGAGCCAGCTCCTGACTCGGATAATAAGTACTGGACGTTCGAAAATGTGGAATAGGTGTTTTGAAATGCAAGAAGACCTAAGTAGTAGCTGTCAGCTGCTGTTGCTGTGATCCGTTTGTTGGAGAATGCTTGTATGATTAGCTCGTAATCGTGATGTATGCAAGACATGTTTGTGATTTTCCGTGCCTGGACAGAGGGATGTCTGAGTGCTCACCTGTCAGAGATGTGCCACCTCTACCTGGTGTTATTGTTATCTGCCCTCCACGTTCGCCATCACCCATGTCCTCTGCTCACTTACCTCAGCAGGTAACAAGTGAGCTCCCGCAAGGAGTCTCACTTGATCATGCGCATGACATCCCATTCCTCGCTGAGAAATATTGCGCTGTGCAATTGGCAAAATGTTAACGTCGCTTAATTAGTCACTGGGGAAAATACTGCACGGACTCCTTACCAACAACTCCCTTTAACACGTGCTGATGACGCTAGATGTAGCATCTGTTCAACACAAGAAGAAGACAGCCTCGTCTGGAAACAAGAGTTCGTCAGCCATGACACGGTGTCTCCTTCAGTATTTCCGCGCCATCCTCTTTTGCCGTCGAGTTCACACTTCGACTTCACTATGTGTCAGAATTATGCCTCGGCCGGGATCGAGCTTGGCACCTCAGTTCTCGAGACCCACGTTAATTATTCGAGGCTATCCTCGACACTGGGAAATGAAATTACTTCCCCCGCATACAACGCGCCGGATGGCTCCAAGTTCTCCACCAATTACCAGAATAATTCCGTGAAAGGCTGTTTCCCAAGATGGTCTCTGTACCGGAGACATCTCTATCAGTGACCAGGACTTTCCTGCGGGCCGTGGTAGAGTGCATATGGTGCCAACACAATGGATATATTGAAATGATTTGATATCATACGCATGTTCTGTCTGCAGAGATCTAGAGCCTGACATCAGCAAAATCATCAAACATATGTGACGTCTGCCAACCGGCGATGTGCACAGCCCGGCTCTGTTTGATAGGGCTCAGGCTTCCTCGGATCATAGACCAGGCCCTTGTCGACAGCTCCGGTTCAGGCCGTAGCTTCACCTAAGAAAATATGCGCCAATGACATAAACCGACAGGTTGTACATATTAGCAGTGGGGGAGGGAAGAACTGACATGATCAATAAATAATCACACGTATCAGATAGATGGAGAGTACGAGTCTAGGAGACAACAAGCCTGTGCGGGATGACGGCGTCAGGGATCTGCGCAACGCATGAAGTGAGAACTGATAGTATTAGTAATAGATGAACAATCGAGCAAGGGTGGCTAACAAGCGTGTATCCGAGACAGGGTAACTATACTCAGCTGGCACCTGCATATGACACACTCGACGACACTCGTGGTGGTCGAGCGAGTACATCATAGTCCATCTACGTGGAAGACGAGTGAGCACTGGAAGGTAGATGAATCAGCGCTGAATTTACCAAGGTTGACATAAAAGATCGCGTTGATTTTCTAGATCGGACAGATGACAGGAACGCTGAGACCCAGCTGGAGGAAAGGCAGGATAACGTGATGTGTTGGAGGTGTGGCTGTGCATGTGGAAGAGGGGACCAGTAACAAGGTTGATTATATAGAAGGAATGTGTGCTGATGGAAGAGAGGCCACCACGCTGAAACGGGGAGGAAAAGGTGCACGTATACTTACGGGAGACTAAGAACTTACGCTCGTAATGAGCACAGGCAACTTGTGTGGGAGAGAGTCTTCATATCTGCGTCAATTGAGTTCCCAGTTCATAGTATTGGAGACAGTGATCGTGTAACAGGCAACAGACTCAACCACCAAAAAGTCAGATGAAAGCTGGTCTTGAGCAGCAGGCACTGATGTAAAGACACAAAATTCAGAATCTGCATTGGCTGTGCGATTTCTGTTTCGCTTGTAGGCGAGTTGTTGTTGAGGGCCGATCACGAAAGGCAGGTGTTAAAGTTGCTGGGGGTGTTTTGGGGGGAAACAGCATAGCCAAACGGTCATGAGAGGGTAAGGGGAGAATCTTATGCTCGAGGTGAGGAACCAAAGGTATGTATGAATAAATGATTTTGATGATTAAGTAAAAACACCAAACCCAAACATTCAAACATCGACTAGAGCAGTACCTGCATCAAGCACTTACCACTCACTGAAAGCCATGGCTTGAGGGCTAGCCCTAGACACCACAACTCCTCATGACTGGTGTTCTCTAGTATTCCTAAGTAAGTCCATTTATCTTTTGACAACACAATGCATCTGCAGCAGTCCTACGCTACATTTTACCCATCCTATCACCTACTCACTGAAAGTGCTGGTTGGTAACATTTGAGACTCAATGTGCAGTACACTTAAGTCTTCTTCAACTATTGTTGAAGGTAGCTGAGCAGAATTAAAACTTGGCAGCTCAGCGCAGCTTGGCCTACCACACCAAACCTCCAACCTATGTACTCAGCCTAACCACAACCACACAAAACCTGGCGCTGCCTCCATGCCTCAAAACCTCACCAGCTCCCATCACACCAGAGCATTACCTCCAGAGGTCCTCCCACCACCTCCTGCTTTTGCACAGTCACCAGGAAAATGACCAAGCATTTATTTAGCCTTATTCTACTTGGTAAACCACACAAGATGGACTGGGTGATTCAAGAAAAAATTGATCACAACAAACATTGAACATTGTGGAGACATGTCTCTATGTCCTAAGCTCATACAACTTTGATGAAGGGTCCCAAAATGGATGTCAATGTTGAAGACATCATTGCCATTCAAGTTGCTGTTCATGAGTGTGAGAGGGTCCAGGTCATCCTGTAATAGTTGCAAGGGGAATCCTCATTTTTATCTGGAAAGCAAGCTTGTGGGTGTGGCAGAGGTGGCAGTGGCACCAGCACAGGCTCTTGTTTTGGAATACCTGGTGAGCAGTACAATTCTCCATACCTGGGGGAGATGTGCTTGAGGCTGGTGACATTGATGCTAAATAACTTGGCAATGGCATGTCTGGCATTGTTGGTGGGATGAGTTTGGTGGAGAACAAAGATGGTGACCATATGAGGGTGTGGATGCCAAAAGCACACCTTCAATCACCAGCAAAGGTAATGGACAAGTGGAGTTTGGTGCAGTGGAGGGTGCACCCCACCCCATGCACTGATGAAACTTGACTTGGAAGCTAGATGAGCACAGATGGCGGGTGTTCTGGATGAGCAAAAAGATAGGTGATGAACAACCTGAGTTGTAGGTTGAGTTGATTGAAGTTTAGGTGGCGCCTTCTGTGTAGACGAATCGTCATTGGCATTGGCGAGGGCCAGAAAGTCAACTTGTCCTGTTCGTGGTCAAGAGGTTTTCGCCACCGCTGTTCCTACTACTCGGGTAATCAGAGGCAAATTTATAGCTGAAAAGGTTTTCGAGGTCTTATCCCATGTTACGCTGCACGCACCTTGTTTTCGGGAGCTTTGCGAACCGAAGTATTTCCGAACAGTAACAAGGCACTCATCACTCTACGAGAACAATGAACTGGAGGCGACCCGAGGAATAATTACAACGATATAGGTTAGTGCTGGCACGTGCAGCGGTCTTACAGTGATTCGGAAGAAGGGCATCTGACGCACCTCCATGAAGAATTTGCCTTCAACGGAATCCGGTATTTGATCAGTGCCCGAAGCCAAGCGAGTAGACCAAACTCAGGGTTACTTTGGCCTATCTGGAACTAGCAATGGAGCTTTCAACCAGGTATAAAGGTCCTCAGGCTGCACTCAGCAGTTTTCATCAACAACCTCTCAATCAGTATTCAAGAGAATCAAGTTCAACCAACCATGAGCAACACGATCCCTTCCGGAGATTACATGATTGTCAATGTCGGGTATCCAAACCGATATGTCTGCATGTCAGAAAATAAGGACTTCGCTGGTCATGACGTCGGTCAAACCGTACGTGTGCATCACTACAGCGACATGCTTCATGTGCTCATCGATGCCCATAGATCAAAGTCGATATCAAGGACGAAAATCAGTGTCTTGCGACTTTCTATGATACTGCGACAGAGTTGTACCTTGGGGTCGACCAGACGGTTGGTCTGTCTAGTGTTAACAGATACGAGACTGCTAACAGTGTGAAATCGTAGGATGCCAAAGTCAAAGGCTACACCGATCCCCAGGTGTTCCAATTGTACAATGCCAGGGACGGCAGTTTTGAGTGAGTGCAATCTTTAGTCCTAGTTGTATCAAGAATTCATTCAATACCTTTATCCGCAGGATCCGTGTACCGAATGGAGACAAGATGTGGGTTCTCGAAGACGGCGGAGACTGGACCCCGGTTTGTTTTCATCGCTGACCTTTTTTGGCTTTATTTATGACCAATGTCACTCCAGATCACTGTTCAGGCAACTGCTGGCTCGGACGGGGAGTACTGGAGGTTCGTGATGGGGACCCCGGAATAGGTGTTCCAAAAATGCAAGGAGGCCTAAGTGGTTGCCAGAGAATGCTTGTATGATTAGCTCGTGATCGTGACGCATGTTTGTGACTTTCCATGACTGGACAGTGCGAGATGTTCGAGTGTTCACCTGGCAGGTGTGTCACCTCTACCAATTTACGCGGGTGTTATTGTCATCTGCTCTCTGCGTTTGCCATCAGCCATGTCTTCCTCCCACTTACCTCAGCGCTAGCGGGTAACAACTGAGGTCCCACAAGTCTCCCTTGATCATGCGCTCGAGAGCCCATTCCTCGTTGTGAAATACTGCGCTGTACGACCAGCAAGATGATGTCACCGTCGCTTGATCAATCACTAGGAGAAATACTGCGCACAGACTCTTTACTAACAACTCCCTTTGATGAGTGTTGGTGGCGCTGGGCGTAGCATAACATTTACTCAACACCCGAGAAAGATAGCATCGTCTGGAACCAGGAGTTCGTCAACCATGGTATGATGTCTCATTCGGTATTCCTGTCCTACCTCACTTGCCGTCGTGTTCACACTTCGACTTCACTATGTTTCAGTATTACGCCGCTGCTGAGATCGAGCTCAGCACCTCATGCTCAATTCTCCAGGGCCCACGTCAATCATTCAAGGTTATCCTCGACACTGGGTAAGACAAATACTTCCCCTGCCTACAACGCGGATGGCTCTAAATTCTCTATCGACTACCAGAGTGGCTCCGTGAAGGGCTACATTTCCCAAGATGGCATCTGTATCGGAGACATCTCTATCAGTGGCTTGAACTTTCCCGCAGGTCGTGGTAGGGTGCATGATGCTGCCAAACACAATAAATATATTAAACCAATTTGATATGATACGCCTGTTCGGTTTGCAGAGATCTAGAGCCTCATGAGCAAAATCATCGAATGTATGTGACGTCTGCTATTAAATTTGAAACAAGTGCCTTACTGACATCCAGTTGTTTGGATCCAAAACTTTTACTCAGCTGTCATCGTGCTTCCGAACAGGCTCGCGCAATATTAATGTGCCGTACACTAGTATTCCGGTCGCGTCGGATCTATTTTTAAAGATGGAGCTCCAACATGGAAACATGGAGGACGCCTTGGCCCCGCCAATGCCTGGATTTCTCTTCAGAATACCACTCGGACGCTCCGTAACTTTGCGGGCCCATCTTCCATCTTCCATGCTAGCTGTCGTTGATCCAAGGTCCTCCATGAAAAGATTGTTCGAACCGTACTCGCCAACCTTGTATAATGACGCCTCGGGTTACAATCGGTACCATCTCTGAAATTCAAGTTCTGATCACGTAAAACGCGTCGCTGAACGGCGTCATGCGGCCAAGGCTCCTTTTCATCTCGAGCAACCGCTGCACAGTGTTCGTCATGACAGCCCAGATGGAACATGTGATCACCTCTGATAGGCTACAATCTGTGCCGTAGCCTTATGGAGATTATGGGGTAAGAAAGGCGATCAATAATCATGGGTTGTGGGCGACCCATGGAAAGACTACATAGATCAATATATCCCTAATGATGCTTGCGCTTCAATGACAGGTTCCAATGGGCGCACGATATTCCAGAAGAGCCAAGTGAGTTGTCACTCAAGACCGAGACTCAGACGAACGGTGATGCTGAGCATCAGTATCTAGAACGTGATGGAACCTTCAGGCACGTATAAACGTTGCAGCGTATCCTGCCATTGATTTTTATCAGCAACTATATCTCACTCAGTACTTGGCAGAGTCAACTATCAACACACCTCACATTATGCTACCTTCCGGTGACTACAAGATCCAGAATTTTTTGCATAACAACAGGTTTGTCCACATGGAAGCTGTGGGCGCGGTTGTTGGCTTCAGGGATGGTGATGTTGTACGTGTTGCATCATTGACGTTGATGATCCTATACTCATTAATGCTCATAGGTCCAGCTCCTTGTTAAGGACGAAGTTCTGGGTCTTGCAACTCTCTTTGATAGATTGAGGGACAAGTATATTACCATCAATAGAGAGGTTGGTCTATCTGGTGTTGATATATGAGAGATTGCTAACAACGTGAAATTACAGACAGGCGACGTCGTAGGCAGCGTCGAACCCCAGGTGCTCCAGTTCTCCACCGAAGGCGACGGAAAATATGTGTGGGTATGGTCATTATTTCCGGTAACGAGAATTCATTTGTCCCCTTCATCTGCAGAATCCATAAAATGGACATCAACGAAGTGTGGGTCCTCAATGAAGACGAAGACTTCACCCCGGTTTGTTTGTTGTGATCTTCTTTTGGGGGCTTTATAACCGTCACTCCAGATCGTTACTGCTCCGGCTCCTCCCCCAAGCGCTCGGGACTACGAGAAGAAGTACTGGCTGTTCGTGAGGATATTTTAAGCTGTTGTGGAATGCAAGGAGGTCAGGTTGCTGTTACTGTAACTCGTCACATCGGAGAATACTTGTATGATTAGCGAGTCGGTTGTGATGTACGGGTAGCATGAAATCAGAAAATACCTTGGCGTTATCTTTGTCTCATGCGCACCGAGTTGCTATCCCATACGGTATTCCGGCATCGTGGAGCATTTTCCTGACAAGTTGACGAAGAAGGAAATTGTTTCAGCGGCGAATGGTGAGTCTTGTAATGCTTGCCCCTCTACCGCCAAGAACGATGGCCCATTTTTCGGCTGTAAGCGTGGAGAACCTGATGCATTATCTCAATCTGAAAATACAAGCCGAGCCATTTCGACGCACCTTTAGGTGGACTGCGCATACTTCTATTACGCCAACTGAAGCATGTTCCTGACAGCTTGACGAATAAAGCCTTGCGTTACATATTAATATTCTAGCGAGTGAATAGTGTACCTGACATCTATACACCTACCGAAGGGCACGCTAGCCCAGTTACCGGCTGTAGGCCTGGGTGCAAATCTGACCTTTGACGGCAATGCGGAATTTGTCAATCTGAAGCCCCAAGTCGAGGAAGACAGTGTATTCATAATCTCAACACCTTTGTTGTATCGATGCGTTACACAAAGCTGCCAAGAGCAACGACGCGAATTTGCTTCCGCGAAGGTTGACATGGACATTGATATTGGTTACCAGTGCACTGGCTATAAGGCATTGCGGAGTTTGATTGACATGCTGTGCAATGCACATGTGTAGCGCAGCCTCGCGCCAACCTGCCCCTAGCTTTAAGGGTTGAATGTGAATTGGGGTTCCAAGTAAGCAATGCGGGCGAGGTGTTGACTTAAGGTAAAGTGTTAGTACTATGGCAGATTCACCAGTGTAGGAATGATTAATTACTTACTATCTTCGCTTGAGTCGGCGCTTCAGCTTCAGCGGCTATGGTCTGAAGCTTGAGCGCTTGAGCCTTGAGGAAACAGATTTGTATGTAGAAGCCTATTAGACGTAACCTGTGACAGGATTGATGTCCGAACAACGCCATTTTTCCTGTCACAATTCTGCGGACGCCCAGCCTGTTTTCCAATCAGTTGACGACGACCACCAACATTTTGCAGTCTTGGACTGAGTCACTGAAGTACTCTGCTACTCAGCAAAAAGCTTGCGAGCAGGTCTTAAACCTTTAAACTTCGAAGCTTCAATAAATGGCATCTGTACAGGTTCCAACTTCGTTATCTTCATTCCCAGAAGAGCTCCTTGCTCGTATACTTGCAGATTGTGTGACTCCTCCCCAACTATTACCAGTTCGTCCACCTTGGTACACCCAACCAATATTCTTTCCATGTCCCTCACTCTTAGCCCGCTCGGCTCCACACACCAGCACACGTGCCCCACTATCGCCCTTGCTTGTTTCGCGGCAGTTCCTGCGCATCGGTACTCCCATATACTATCAGACTCTCTACCTTCCGACGGCTACCCATGCTGCCCGCGTACTCGAGACGCTTATCGCCCAGCCGGTCATTGCTGGTGCGGTACGTCGCGTCGTGCTAGGCTGCGTGTCGCTGGAGGGCGCTCGTGTACTTCGGGCGTGTGAGAGGATCGAAGATGTGGATATCTGTATGGATGTTTATGAAGCTAATCCTCGGGGAGATGCAGCAGAAGATCAGGATGCTCAAGCCCTATGTGATGCACTAGATCGAATAGACTTGAAGCATCTTACTATTCGCAGAATTCCAGATGCATACCTCACACTTACGCGCCCGAAGTACCTTCTTGAGCGCATTACAAAGGTTGTACCCCGCTGGTTTAACCTTGTATGATCTTCTATTTTCCGTATCGGTCAAAACTTACTGATTCGTGATGTTCTCAGGAGTCCGTTCACTTCGCGTTTAAAATCAGTTCAACACCAGCCACCAGGCCTTTGGCTGAGGCTCTGAGCCATGCCCCAAAACTACGCAGTCTTAAAGCACAACTCCCGGAGATTTGGAATGAATTGTTCCTCACTATCTCCACAAACCCGATTCTCGAACAAGTCGCATTGTATGTAGAAGGCGCAGACGGGATTTTGCATACGACTATGTACATGATGGGAGCCAGGAAACATGCACACTTGAGCGAACTGATCAAGATTGGAACGTGAGCGTTACTCCATTCGTCGGCCTTGTCCTTGTACCTAACTATATCCTGATTTGCAGGACATTTTTCCGAACGAGGGCACGTACAACTGCTGCTGCAGTGCCGAGTCCACCGTCAGCAAGACCATCGACTCCTCTGAGCGCCAACAGAGTGAAGGAGGTGGCCGCCGAGCTCATGATTCCTGGGCTGAACCAGAACGTGCCTCTCCCTGTGGCGGGAGGCTCACATGTACTTTGATCGCTTCCTATCACATATTTCGCATCGGCTATCATCTTCTATCATCACTCACATGCAATTTCCTTTCAACATCTCCCGAAGTCGCGGGCGACTTCCATCACGGCACATGTTCCCCGCGCATTTATGACAATGATGATCTTTGTAACGCTCTACAACGATTTTTCTTTTGATATGACACGTTCTCCTTTCTTTTCACTAGTACTTATTCCCCGCAGCTCCGTCAAGGCAAAGTGATTGACCTGGCGAAGTTCTTGTCGCACGAGCGTAGTCGGTCTGGTACTTCTCCACTCGGACGTTCGTTCTTGTTCTTGTTACTTTGTCCAGACATTATGAGCATAGGTTAGGCTAATGGAAAATTATTTACATACACTCGTATTGTGCTCTTCAACCCGTCCAACATTTATCCAAACACCTGTCGATAGGTCGTGATAGCATTGGGCTGTCGTATAAACTGAAGTACCTTTGATCCAAGCCATTCTGGACAACCAGGTGTGATCCGAAATACATCTGCTGATAGCGGATTGCCTAGTACCCGTTAGTACCCATGCCTGCAGTAAATCAAAAGGGACTTGGACGATAGTCTCAAGCGTCAACTTATGTTGGTGATCAGTGTACGGGAAAAATGATTGGCTTACAATGAACGATTTTAAGTCAAGTCATTGTGTAAGTACAGGTTCTGATCGCTGAGTCCAAAGGTAATGTGTGGACTTACGATTAACCAACCCTCAAAGTACCAGCTAACCAAGGTCAAAATTTTGACTAGTTTTCAATTTGTTTCGTGTGGTACAACAATAAGCTATTGAATAGTATATCACTAGGACAGGATAAATACGACTTTCAGCTCCGGATACTCAAACACCATAGAAGAAGCGCCAGTAACCTGGAAGTAGATGGCTGAGCGCGAACCACATCTGTTATAAGTCCATTGTCAGCTTCACCTCGGTGTGCTCCCAAGTAATATTTCGACTCACGCTATAAAATTTGCAGGACTGCTTGTCGGCGCCTACTGTGTCATACATCACAAATCGGGTCCCCACATATGCACCGTAAGCTACAAATGCAGTGGTAGAGAGCGCATCTAGCTTCCAGATATGGCTCAAGACAAATGACCAGAGGGGAATGCCGAGCATCATTGAAAAGCGTGCGGCTTTAGGGAAGATTGTGGGCAGGGTGCACCTGCCAGTGAGGCGATCGCCCTCTTCATCCTTGAAGTCTTGCGCATGAAGCGTAGTCGCAAAGACTGCCGAGCTGAGTGCGACCGCCAAAGCACCGACTTTGTCCATGCGTGAGTTGCAAGAACCTGTACGCTTGATCAGCAAACTGATAGATTGTCTGCAACTGGATAGATTTACCGGCAGCAACGGTTCCTCCAACCTCCGCACACCCGTAGATGATGGCTGTGAGTACATTCTTCGACAATCCCATTTTATCACCGTGAAGTTCGTTGTACCAGATATTGAACACTGCAAAAACGGTGCTGGCCAGCAGAGCCTGAGTGCCGTACCACAACGACAGCATCAAGCAGACTGGGACCATCACCCAGCGCATATCAGCTGCGCTATCGACAGAAATGCGACCAGCAGGTATCGGACGGGAGGGTTTGTTCTTGCGGTCCTCCTCCGGATCCTGGATCTGGTTGGCAAGATTGAACTGCAACAAGTGGAGCCATATCCACAAAGGAGCATTCAAAGCGTGGATGGGATCATATCTGGGAGCCGCAGACAATGCGAATATGGTCTGAAAAGTGTAATTGAACGAGGGGGCGAGACACGTATTAGTTGTTACATACGACAGGTATCAGAGTGGTTCTGATATCATTTTGTGTGAAAAGAAAGATCGTCTCGAGATGACGAGCGATGCTATCAGTGCGAGCAGTGAGAGTTTGAGAGAACATGGCGAGTTTCTTTGAGTGCCCAGGTTATGCGCCGGGGCCAGGCCTTTATACCTCGAAAGTGCGCTCGAAAGAAGCGCGAACCGGTATGGCAAAAGTCATGCCGGGAGTATACAGGAACTCGAAGACTGCTTCCAAAAGTCGGGACACCAAACGGTTGTGAATCAATAGTCCCTGAGTCGCTCAATGCTGTGAACTCGCAACTGCCTCGTCTTTCGGTAGGGAAGATGTGCGACGCCGACTTGGAAGAATTCTATACAGAAGGCAAACCCAATGCTGCGGCTATGCATTCGTGAGAAGCAGCGCTCATAAGCCTCGGAGAACCCCTGAACCGTCACAGCTAGAGACAGCCCCAGAGTCGACAAGGACTCAAAAAGATCATCTTAGATGGGTAATATGTGCCACCCGGTAGATAAGCGAAAAATTAAAGCGCTCGCTGCGTAGCATTTGACTCGTGATGCGCTCATATTGCTATCCTATGGCGATAGTTGGTCAACGATTAGTAACATCATATTGTAGTACCAGTGCACCCACTATCCAGAAAAGAACGATCGCCCATACTCTGCAGAGCTTGAAAGATCCTCGTGTAGTACACTCGAAGACTGCAGATATCAAGGACTGACGTAGTTGTGTTGTAGGAAATCATTGGTTAAGCAGGCGCTCGAGAAGTCACGTTGACCGATTCCACGGTCAGTAATAAAGAAATGACAATTGACTTGAACTACCTCCAGGCGCGTGTTTACCGCAACCTAATTGTGAGCCATGAGGCCGCATAGCGCCGGCTTGAATGAACATGACCTACCGGTAAATAATTACAGAACAGAACGACAGTATGTTGGAAATGGCTCCCGGCTACCTCGTGGTGAGATTCTTGCAGTACTGTGAACCGCTACCTCCCAGTCAAAGATGGAGATTGGACAATGTCGACAAATATCAGCGCAACTGCATTGTATTTTGTTGCACCATGTAATTAATGAAAACCGAATTATGGCAAATGACTTATAAGATACGCACCACAGAATACTCTTGTCTGCGAGGAAACACTCCACCATAGGTTGTTGCCCGAGATTTCCTATAGCAAGCCCCCTGAAGCTCCCTTATAATGAGGTGCCCCTGTCTGTCCAGGATCCCAAAATCGGCCCTCAAAAATGCCAAATTGGATAGAGGGCACCTGCACCATCGCGAGGGCTGGCTTGCAAACGGTCAACCGTTTTTTCACCGCTTTGACCGAAACTTTGAAAGCGCGTGAATTTTAACGTCACTTTGAGACGTTGAAGTTTTCGCATCCAAGGACCATGACTTGCTAGTGTACAACTTGAATCACCGATACCTATGGTGTGGTTTAACCGTTTTGCGACCCCCGATTTGCCATGGCCCATCATGGAGAACGGTTGAAATTATCCGCACGTGATCAGGATCTTTTGGTTCTCGTCACCAACTCTTCACCGTCTCTAACGTCGTCGTCGTCGTTGTGGCAGTACTAGTCTCCCTAGTCTGCCTTGTAGAAATCTGGCTTCGTTCAATCCACTAATGCAACTTACATGTTAGCTTTGTGAAGGGAGTGCTAGCTAATGCACCAAATATCTGCCAGTGATTCGGCCCGCCGGGGAGGTATTCATTGTCAGTAACGAAGTCTCTACTCAAGTTGATCATTATTATTAATCTTTGCGCAGAACTTATAATCCCACATTCGATGTCACCCCATGACTCCGGCTGAGTATTACTGTATAGTAGGCATTCAACTTGCCCTTCCAACATGTTCCTCGCTACGATCTTCACCTGCCGGTAGCACAATCTCAACTTGAACGCCGAGGATCCATTCATATTCTTAACCATTGGATCATTAACTGAGTCCATCTTTCCAACGGGAAATTTTGTAGCCATGTGCTTTGCCTATTGTCCTTTCCCTGCTACCGCTGCCAGAGTTGCAGAGATCCGAGTTCCAACGAACGTGAATCATTACATCTCACTCAAACGTTGCACCGACTGACTCGATTCCTCATCGCAAGGCTGGCTTTCTGAGCCTTTTCAAAATCCTTGCAGCAGTGAACTAGCACTGGAAAGATGAACCTCGACAATACAATTTACGAAGAACTGCGTGCCCATTCGACCGGTCTGGGCTGGAGGATTGTCGATGAATGACTTGTGCGTAGTTATCGCCTTCCAACTGTCTTCCTCTATTGATCTATCTACGGGAGACTAGCGATCGCCCACTGTGAGTCTCTGTCATCCTTTTTCATGAACCTTCAATCCGACCCTCAATCCGAGGAGATGTCGCAGATTTAGCTCGCGCACTACCATCGAAAAGTGGGTATGAGATGTGTGATGAAGAGAATAACCTCGAGGGATCAAACGCGTTCTCTAGGTGGAATATCTGTATTATGACCTTCCCATGCCATAAACAATCTCACCACACACTTGAAGTTTCATGCGTTTTGCTTCACTTATCTCCCGTGTTTGTCTCATAGCTGTCTTGTCCTATATCGTGATGAAACTACTCGTATAATCGTCGGAGATACAATGGCAAGTTGTTACATGTATACGATCTATATGATGTTCGCAAATGGCGACCGACCCTCCAAAAATAATGTCCATCCTCTAAATCTGTCTGGCAAAACATAGAGTGGCTCGTAATTGTACAAATGTCGCGTAGACACTCCCATCTCCGTGCACAAAGACCATGTTTCCATGAAGCATCGCAAAGCCAAGGCGAAGTCACCATGCACAAAGGCAATCTCCCCTAGTCCCCGTTTACTGTATGCCTTGAAATTGAGATGACCTTGGATATCGCAACCTTCAATGGTGGCAATGAAATGATATTCGGCCCTGTCGTATGCACCTGCAGTGAGCTCGATGCAAGCCGAGCCATAAGATCTGACGAGAAATACAAATGCAGTGCGCAGCACAAAGAATTGGAGTAGTCCCGGGGCTGGGTTGATGAGCTCCCTTGCAAGGGCATGATCCCCCTGCTTGCTTGCAACAAGGGCCTTTAAGATGGCGGGGATATCATGTGGGAGTTGACCCTCGCTCTCTACGATTGTCTGCAAGATATCCATGGCTTTGGATAACCTGCCTTCGCAAAATGCTACCTCTGCAAGTCCCTCGAGTGCGTCTCTGCGGACAAAATCTCCAGTACTTGTGCATTGCAGGAGAAGGTCTTCTAAGTGTGTGTTCACCTGGGCAATGTCTTCCCCGTAGTAAAATTTGGCCCGCCAGTGCCACAACTTGAACCGCAAGCCCCACATATGATCTTCCGAAGACTTCACAAATAATTCGTCTGCAGATGCGGATGTGTACATCCGGGCTGTATCTAAAAAAAACCAAACCTTGGCTTTCGTTGGTTCACTGAGATACTCCCACGACTCGGAGGGTTGAAAGCCCTCCAAAACCTGTTGGGATTGAAGGACGCGGCCTTGACATCTGTATATGTCTGCACATGCACATGCGATAACACATTGGGCCGCCATTTCGTGCTTGCCGGTGGCAATACAGAGTGCCCCAGCAGCTTTGAAGGCCTTCATGGATTCTGTGTGCTGAGAAAGAGTCATGTAGAGCCAGCCGAGATTCCACAGGCAGTGTGCTTTGGACGTTCGCGCGGAGGAGTTCTCGACAATGTTGAAAATTGCAGGAGTAAGGGAAGTTGAGCGAGGAAAATGGCACTTCAAGCACTGCAAAAATGTCCAGCAAGCGGGATAAGTCACTTCAGGGATGTGGGCGAGGCCGAAAGCAATAACATGCTCGATGTTGAGGTGATCTGAGGTAATGATATCAGCATGACCATCTCGTTCTTCCGAACACCGTTGGACGGTGCAATAGTAGAAGGTGTGTATCCCTCGCAAACATGTGGAGTCAGGTGGTGGCAACGAATCTCGCACATAATGTTGAATGGGTGCTAGCATTTTGACGAAGCCGTCTTGACGATAAACGAGAGAATGCCTCCATAAAATATCACATAGTGTCGATTTGCAGGGTAGATGGCAAGATATATTTCGACAGGGCCTCATTGAGACCCTGGGGTAAGAAGGCGATGACAGCCAAAGTATGCCGAACCTCCTCTCCGAGTTTCTGGATTGACGGTGAGTTGAGTGACAGCTGCATGGTGTATGACAAGCTTTGCAGCTTTCCCTCGCCATGGTCTAGTACGGCACTGTGCCGGTCCTTCCATCTCTCCAGCAGCATGACCGGTGACCAACCGTTTTGCTGCGCAGCATTTGCAAGTAGATTGATAGAAAGCGGGTGGAGTTCCAAGTCCTGAAGTAGGTTTGTTATTCCTCCCTCCGCATTTTCATGATCAGCCTGGCAGTAAATTCGAAAGAATGCCTCCTGAGCAGAGCTCGAATCCAAAGGTGGAATATCCTTGGTAATCCATGGTACATTCGGTGCACTCCTTCTACTACGCGATGTGAGAATCAGGACGGTACCAGGGATGCATGCGATTTCAGCAATGACTGATGGTATTTTCCCAAGCGCCGATGATGCACTGGCCTCTTCAAAGGTCTCAGCATTATCGAGGACAACAAGTGCACTAGAGGAATGAAGAAAGGTAGATATCGGGCGCAAAGTATCAATGCCGGCGATCTCTATGCCCAGGGCTCCTGCGAAACGAGCCATAAAAGTTTCGAATGTGATAGTCGAAGGATCCAGGCCATCGTAAGTCACGAAGAAGCACCGATCAGCAAATTTTTCGATGGTAAGTGGTTCGTGAAGGATGGCTTTGGCAAGAGAACTCTTTCCCATGCCCCCTGGGCCGATCAATGCGATATGTTCATCACTGACAACGAGGGTCGTCAACTCTGCCACGAGATCATCGCGGCCATAAAACATGGAAGGTCGTGATGGAGGCTCAGTTGGGTGATACCTGATTGCATTTAGAGGACACCCACAACCGGCAGAAAGCAATAACTTACTTTAGAACATTGACACCAATTGTATTACCGTCGAGTCCTAAAGCGAATCTTTCCACCCTCATGGCAATGCCAGCGATCGCTTCAGTCTTGAGATGACATTCAGCAGCAGAAGTTCAGGTTGAGCTACAGAGACGAGACGCACATTAAAGAGCACGAGGACATGGTCTATATCCTTTTCCCAACTAGCGATCTGGTCGCGATCAATTGTAGCAGAGAAGAACCTCTTCAACAATCCTTTTTCCTTCCTTGAAACTACCTCATTATTGATATTGTTAACTGATCTGCTTGGCGCTATCAGTTCCCGGCACAGTGAAATTAGTTTTGCCTACAAGTTAAGCTCCAATAAAGCATGGGCCAAGTATCCTGGTAGATTGTCACTGGTAATGTCTTTGGTCACTCTTTCGAGGATTTCTCTGATGATCTTGCATTTTTTAACTATCGCCAGGAAATCGGACTTGTTCTTGATCACCGACTATACAGACCTGAGAATCTTTTACGTTCATTTTCGAGAGTTATACTGACGCACCTGCACGATCATCAGGATATTGGCGACTGTTCCGAGTATACCTTTCGCCAAGTTGATAGGTACGAAGTCTTGTGTGACTTTGATGGCTGCTATAGTGATACCCAGCAGTTGGCTGATATTGTTGTCCTGGGACTCCTTGGTTTCAGAGGAGCGTTGTTTAGCATTTGGGCTGTCCTATTTTAGATCAGATATACAATAATGACGCCTAGATATGTTCCTTCTTGCCTTTGATTTTTTGGATCTTTTCGACTTTGGGCTTTTGAATAGCATCGCCTCAGCCTAAGGTCGTGTGGCAGACCCTGGTCGGTATTCCAGTGGATTTAAGTCAAATATTGAGTGAGCGTCTCTGCCTGCCTTGAGTCACCTTGGACCCAAACTACTCGGTGTGTTGATGGTGAGAAAATGCACAGCATAATGTACTGGCGCCCGATATCATTGTCTGCTTCCCTCTTAGAGGAAGCCTATCAACCAACTCTCTAGTTGATTATTGCGCTCGCACTGAGCTTTCGAAATTGATAGTGCTGTTCACGTTCAGCAATGAGATCAGCTGCACGTGATTAAAAACTGTCTCGACTCACCGCCTCTCAAACTCTTCGTCTCAACATACTGTGGTATCACTGGCTCTGTGAAGGGCACATTCTTTGCATGCCCTCTGAGTCAATGATATTTTAAAAGCATGCCCCGATCATCCTATAATTATCAAATACCGCCGCAGCACCTGCATGCAACAGCTCCTCATGTGGTTCTTGCCTTTGCACTCTCCCTTCCCCATGGCTCATGTACCAGAGAAGATCACATTACCTTCTCAGTTCATGCAGGCTTTGAATTAGTTGTGGTTGCATTTGCCTAGTCATAGAAAAGTTAGGGTTTCTCCCTCGTGATATCTCCCCTTTCAGCTCATCTGAGACATAACAGCAAGTTCTTCCTCCCTGTTCGCCTGGGTACATCGTGGTGTTGCCAGAACACTTGTTGGTGGATGCCATGTCTTGACGGCACACTCTGAACTTGGCTTGCCCAAACTGCCTGGGAGGACAAACTCATATACCTCATACCTGCAATGGTGCAGCTGTCAATTTGCAAATAGGTGTAAGGAAACGAGGGGAAGATTGGAGAAGGATATGTAACAGTAGTTCAATTGTGTTGTGTTTGTTATTCTAAGGTACAGCACAAATAAAAAGGCTAACTCAGCTTCCCACAGTGGTCAATGAGTCGGAGGAGCCAGTCATTTGGCAGTGAGCCACTGAGCAGCTGTGCCCCAGAGAACTTGGAGATCATGTTGCATGCACCAACTGCAGCACACGTCTTTGCTGTGATTCAAGGAGCTTCGCACCACCAATTGGTTGTGCCTATGATACAAGTTACAATATTGGCCATAGTCTATGAAGCAGTCAGGGAACCCATGTGTGCTCTTGGATCGTTGACATCAGAGTCTCTAGTTGTGCTATACGAGAACTTGGGTTTTCTATTTGAAGAAGCTTTTCATCCCTAGCATCAGGGATGGGCCAAAAATGCCACATAAAGAGAGGAACCATTAAATCTGAGGGGAGTGACCATGCTCTTTGATTGCCTATTCTGAAACTCCACCCCAAACATCCACAATAGTAGGAATGCTGGCTTGTACAGTGCAAAAAGATGCAGCCTGCAGAGAGGTGTGTGTCCTCTGCAGGTACTTTGATTTCTCTTGGGGAATGGCAACAAGGCAATAGCCACAGAGGTGGGGATAGTGGAGTACCATCAAGGCTGCTTCATGACATAGTCTTGAGACCAATCCAAGGATGATGAGGTCAAAAGGGGAGAGATACCGGGTGATGTCTCGCCAAAGCTCAAGAGGCAGCGTTGGGCAAATGGTGCTGTGTGATACATCGTCACTCCTGTCAGCTCTCTGAGTGAGCAATTTCTCCACTTTAATGTTGATGTACCATGCATAATGGCAAACCTCCACAGCACGCTTGAAGAGTGCATGGTTGATGTGATAGCCAAGATGGGTGAGAGCAGTGATGCCTGGCATAGAAGGTGAATGTGCAAAGAATGATGGTAAAAATTGGAGAGTGCTCATGTGGCTAAATATCACTGTGTATGTGTCTTTGATGACTTTGACAATTATGCAATGGAAGACAGAAAATGTGATTCCAAAGCAATGACCAGGATTATCCTTCTGCTCCATGATTGCATTGATCAGGCGTGATACAGAAGCCTGTAGGCATCGCTCATCATATAGATGTGTTGCAATACAGACAACAATATCTTCATGAACCCATGTGAACTCCTGTCTTTTCAGCTCAGGATGGTAAACATGCCAAATGTTGTTGAACATCTGAGGAACAAGTGCAACATTGGCCATGAAGCATGCAATTGACCATTGACTGTCCGTGACCTGATTGTGGTCATTTAAAAGCTCTATTTCATAAATTTCCTTGCCAATGGCTGGGTTAATCATGCACTGCCCAACCATGACCTCTAGCAATGTGACTCGAACATGCTCATCTTCAGACAGGATGTCGCTTTTGGCAAGCAGATCACTCAAAGCCACTTGTGATCCAGTGCACATCAAAGACTGGTATGTCATGAGTTCAGAATTGTTGATGACTGGTGGTGTGGTGTAGAGAATGAGATTGCTCTAGGTGTATATCACCCATATTTTGACTCACAATGATTGGTATAGTGCACAACTCACTATCTATAACTTTCCCACAAAATGCGCCAGAGGTGCAATGCTTTCCTGCACTATGCGACGCATTCCTGTGCACACACTTAGCATGCTCTTCCCATGCTTGGTCGCCCTTTGTCGCGCAGCATCCCAGAGCATCCATCCATTGTCCAACCAGTTCCCTAGTGAGTCCTTTCTTGTTTATTCTCATATCAGACCATATTTAGCATCATACAATATTTTATTTCATCATGGACCCTGTCCTTACATCATTTACATACTTAGAGCGCTCCCTATTTGCTTCCAAGCCCTGGGAGTGTGCCTAGGCACAGCTTACCTGTTGCCTAGAAAGTTTTCATACAACAACCACCACCATCCAGTAGTGTCTAGCAGTCAGAATTATCATGAGTTAGCATCCATCAGAGTTGTTGCCCTAGTCCTCAGCCCAGTCTACTATCATCAGTCTCCACTCAGCAGTCTTAGTTCACACCTATCATCATCTTTTACACATTTGTGCACTGCATGTGCCTTATTCCCACGCTTTGCGCTCCTGCACGCTTGACATTCCCATGTGTGTGCTCCCAGCGCACTTCACCAGAGTTGACCTGGTGTCACTTTGTGGATCTTGCTTTCCTTGCTTCCCTTAAGGGTCAAACACATCACTCGGCACACTTTGACCAACACAAAGAGTTAGTAGGCTTTCTCTCACCCCAGAGGTAGAGCCTTTCTTTCTTTCTTTAGCTCTGCAACTCCAGCAGAGTTGTTGAACCTTCAGCAGGCTTCTTGTACTTGTGCTCAGGGGGGCATCTCAATATGCAAGCTGTGTGGCCATAATGATCTTTGGAGATATGATCTTTGGCAGTGTCATCTTTGGACATGTGATCATTGGTGATGTATTGGATAAAAGTGTTATCATCTGGAAGGCATTCCAAGGAGAAGAAAGGCATGCCATCCAGGCAAAAGATATTGCAATCAAGGTCAATCTCATAGGTCCAGATGCAAGTTTCTGGTGGGGACCAGGAGGGGGGGTTGAAATCATCCCCATTTTCTATCAGTAATGGGGAATGTGAAGGGCTCTTCAACCTGTCCAACATCTCTCCAAACACTTGTCAATAGGTTGCGATGGCATTGGGTTGTCATATATTTTAATGCTAGATACTGCATAAGCCCTCAGTGTGATGGAACAAACTGAGGGAAGGTGAGAAAGAGAAGTGGGATATATATATATATACATGGAGGTTTGAATTCCAAACAGTGACTCCACTCATTGCATCATCATTGAGTGTAGCACCAATACTCCTCCTTGACTTCTCACTGTAAACCCAAGCAGGCACGAAGACATTCAAAATCCTTTCACATGAGGGCCTTAGTAAATATATCAGTGGCATTATGCATGGATTTGACATAGGAGAGTTTGAACTGGCCACAAGTGACTTGTTCGCGTAGGGAATGCAATGCGATGTTGATGTGTTTAACTTTTGAGTGGTATGATGCATCTTTGGAAAGCATGATTCTGCCAGTGTTATTGCAAAGTAAAGGAGTTGGGGATGATTGCACGAATTTGAGTTTGAGAAGCAAGGTGCACAGCCATGTAAGCTCTTTGGCTGCATCAGACACAGTGACATACTCTGCCTCACAGGTTGATAAAGAAATGGTTTTCTGTTGCTTTGTGCTCCAGGTAATCATGCCTGTGCCCATGGTGAAGCAGTAGCCACTAACGGATCGATGGGTGTCTGGACAGTTGGTGTAGTTGCTATCAGTGAATCCCAGTAGATGGGCAGGGTGTTCTCTGCCTAGGACAAGCTTAAGAGTATGAGTCCCTTTGAGATAATGGGCGATGTGTTTTGCTGCATCCCAGTGTACAGGACTGTAGCAATCAAGGTGTTGACACAATTGCTGTATGGCGTGCACGATGTCGGGTTGTGTACCTATGGCAAGATACATTAAAGAACCCACAAGTGATTGGTAAGGTGTCTGCATCATGAGGTTGCATTGAGCATTGGTAGTGGGAGCATGTGAACAGTGTGAGAGATGCAGGCCAGTTTCCATTGGGGTAGAGACAGGTGAGGCGCCAGACAAGCCAAATTGTGTGACAATTCAATCAATGAGCACAGTCTGTGAGAGGCTGATGGTACAATTGAGTTGGTCACAGTTGATAGCAATGCTGAGACAGAAACATGCATCACCTAGGTCAGAAATTTGCCATTTAGTACATAGCTGTGATTTGAAATCAGAGATGATGGTTTTGTTGCTGCCCACAGTGAGAAAGTCATTGACATGCACTGCAACGAGGAGGATACCTGTGTCAGTTTTGTGATAGTAAATGCAGTGTTTGCATTTAAGACATGTGAATCCCCAGGTGATCATTGCTTCATTCATGGTGCAGTTCCATACAAGACCACCCTGTTTCATTCCATAGAGGCCCTTTTGAAGCTCCCAGACCCAGTCCTCTTTTCCCGGTTCAAGGAAGCCTTC
Source organism: Suillus subaureus (assembly GCF_016647635.1). NCBI lineage: Eukaryota > Fungi > Basidiomycota > Agaricomycetes > Boletales > Suillaceae > Suillus > Suillus subaureus. Next base: position 307,423 of record NW_024538579.1, on the reverse strand, counting down.
AGGCTGGTATATGTAGCAAACCTTGTCAGACTCTAGTAACCCATGAAGAAAGGCCATTTTGATGTTGATTTGATCGATTTCCCAGTCTAAGGTGGCTCCAAGGTGGGTGAGAACATGGAAGGATTTGAGGTGTGCTGTTGGCGCAGAGGTCTTGGTATAATCCTGTCCCCAAATGGCAGAGTACCCATGACAGACATAATGGGCCTTAAAATGGGCAGGTTGTCCGTGCTGGTCGCATTTAAGCTTGAAGATAGGGTGACCTCGCATAATTTTATGACCCAGGGGTATAGTCAATCATGGTACAAGCTTGTAAATGCCAAGGTCTCATAAAGAATCAAACTTGTCTTTGAGGGCTGCCTGCCATTGAGTTGAGTGTGCTGAAGCCATTGCTTCAGCATATGTGGATGGGTCATCAGGGTATTTGTGTTGCAGGTTATCAGGCATAGCTGCAAAAAGATCAGCCAAGGACAAGAGCTCCTCCTCAGTGAAAACGGTAGCCATAGCCTCAGGGGATGTCACCTTAAGGTGTTCCGCAGCCAAGAGTGAATCTAAGACAGCACATTGTGTTGCTGAGATATATGGCTTACCGTCCAAAGCACATTGTTGTTCAGACAGCATGGGAGCACGGGTTGAGTGTCATGGAGGTGAAGCTGAAATAGATGGAGCACAATGAGGAGTGTTTGATGAGGGGGAATCAATGTCCAGTATTTCCTCAATGGAAACAGAATGAGATGCTTGTGCGATGGGTGTTGTCATAGGCGAAGGTAAAGTAGCCCCTTGTTGATGTGACTCAATAAAAGACACATGATAAGAAACAAATGCTTGATGAGAGGCATCATGATAGCACCGGTAAGCCTTCAAATTGAGTGAATAGCTGATAAGAGTGCATTCAACGGAGTGGCTGTAAACTTTAGGATGGTGGTGATTTTGAATCAGGATGAAAGTCCTACATCCAATTTCATGCAGGTGAGAAAGGTCTGGTGGGCAGTCATACCAATGTTTGAATGGGGTGTGACCATCTTGAGACGTTGAAGGCATATGGTTGGATAAGTAACATGCCATTAGGACGAATTCGTCCCATCTGTTCACTGGGACATCACAAGCCAATCTCATCGCACAAGCTTTACCCATTAAGGTTCTGTGCAGACGTTCTACTCAACCATTGTGTGCTGAAGTATATGGGGCTGTGAACTGATGTTCAGTACCATGTGAGAGGAGCCACTCTTGCATGGATGCTGACTTGAGTTCTCTGTTGTTGGAGTGACAAGTCCTGACTTTGGTACCAGTTTCGACTTCATGAGCGAGTGCCCAAGCTTGAAGTGTGGGAAATGCGTCAGATTTTGAAGTGAGCGGGATAGACCAAGCGTAAGAAGAGTGATCATCAATAATATCCATGATGTATTTATTACCAGCTGCAGACACAGTATCTGGATTCTCCATCAAGTCCACATGTATGACACCCAACTTTCTGCCTGCTCTGACACCCTGATGCGACTTGGGAATGCTAGAATGTGTCTGTTTGCCAAGGATGCAAGCATCACACTTAGGTGGGACGGGAGAAAGATCAATAGGCATACTGGTTGCGTTACTGGAACATGCGAGGTCATATACAGCACGGTAGTTAGCATGCCTGAGGCAGCGGTGCCAGCACTCAAGGGTTGGCTTCTGGTGGGCTAAGAAGGTGTGATCTGCAGACAGCTGTCCACCAGATAGTGCATAAAGATGGTGTGAGGTGAGAGTCCCAGATAGCATGCGAGTGCCATTGCGTGACTGGACCCAGCAGTTGGTAGCATTGAAAGAGGTGATACAGTGATGTGCTTCACAGAGAGCAGACACAGAGATCAAAAGCACCATAGCTGCAGGAATGAACAAGACATTGTTGAGTGAGATGTGGATGCCTCTGGCAACAACCAGGCATATAGTACCAATGCCAATAGCCTGGATAGAAGATACACCAACCCTGTTAATGGAGCAAGGTGGGATTGGATGAAGGGAGAAGAAGTCATCCTCCTTGTTGCTGATGTGCACCGAGGTGCCACTATCAAGGAAGAGCAGGACCACAGAAGGGTCAATGATAGTGCGCTTACGCTGATTGAGAGCCTTATATGTGAGACTGGCAAAGTCCACAGGACAAGTGTTGTGGCACCAGTCCAGGCTGGTGGTAAGGTTATCAAGTGACATGAGGAGAGTGGTATAATCATCTTCCCCAGTGTCAGATAACTTGTGGATGAATGCTGGAGTCATGACATCACTGGCCAGTCCGGCAAACTCAGTGGAGGTGGGCATATCGGAAGTTTCAGCAGCAGATGGAGTGGCAACATATATGGCCTCATGACTCTTGCTGTCGAGTAGGTAAGCACGACCATTCATGTCATAACGCAGACCACCTGGCTTTCCAGTGGCTGCAGTAGGCTTAGGTACAGTGGTTTTACCTGCAGGCTGTCCCTTAGCCTCACAAGCTGCACATCTATGTGCCAACACTTCCTCTTGTTTCCCCTTCATAGCACCTCCTTTGCTGAAGCAGTCTCTCATTGAGTGACTGGAGTTGCCACAGGTACCACAAGAACTGTGTTCATAATGACTACCCCCCTTACTGGTGGCAGCTAAGGCCACATCACCACTCTTGGATTTCGCAGTGTCAAGCAACTGTTGCTCAACATCAAGGCGAGAGTGGATGTGGGAAGGACCATAAGGGTTAGTGATAGTGCTGGTGGTGAGAGCATCAGTGATATGATTCTGGATGTGTGGAAGATCCTCAGCCATAGCATTGAGCATCATAATGGTGAGGAAGTCTTCTTCCTTGGGAATACTGATGGCATAGATGCAACATACTAAGTTGTGGAGAGTAGTGCTAGTGGTAGAAAGCCTTTCTGAATGAACATACTTGATCACCAATGCTTGTTGAATAAGGAGAATCTGGGCAATGGGTCCAACCTTCTCATGACATGATTTGAGGGCATCCCATGCTAGGTGAGCATTGGTGTATCCACAAAGGAATTCTTGTTCTTCAGAACTGGAATGGGTGTGTAAGGCAGCCATGATACACAAGTTGTTGAGATCCCAATGCCCCGCACTGGAGGGATCCAGTGAAGGGTCAGGGCAAGCAACTAGTCTGAGAATATACCCCCCTCCATGTTTGAGTAAGAGGTAATTCTGCATATGGTTGGACCATATGCCCCAATTGTTCTTGCTTCAATCGAGAACTTTGATCTTGTCCAGATCAGTCTGGCTCAGCATAATGGCCATGATCATAGCTTGAAGTGTAGACATGGAGACTGAGGGTGGGATGACAGATGGTGGACTGAGAGATGCGCCTTTAGTGCCAGAGCTCTTAGAGCTAGTATGGGTTGTAGTTGAAGGCATAAGGACAGGAGGTGGGAGATCAAAAACAAGCGACACACAGGTATATATACTTGTGGGCGACTGCAAGTGATTTGCCTTGACCTAAGAAGGCAAGATTAAACATTGAGATGACATCAATAGACATTGATAAGATCCCCAAGGGTTTAATAACCTGGCAGGTTTGTTCTGGAGGCTTGTTAAGTACCTAGCTGGTAATTCTGCTCCTCAATTTACAAGTGAGCAGGGCTCATAACCTTTTAATGCTAGATACTGCATAAGCCCTCAGTGTGATGGAACAAACTATATTGAATACCTAGATACTACATAAGCCTAAGCTGTAGTCAGTATCTAGCAGCATCAGTAAATTAGCACATTTCTTGGTGCCACTTTGTGCAAAAGGTTAAATCTTATTTACATCTTATTTACAATTATTTACTTGGCACATTTGTTGACAAGTCGAAAAGAAGCATGATGCAAACAAAGCACTGATAAGCACTGCAAGTGTACAGAAGTGACTTCATATATTTCAAGCACAAAAAGTATAGTAAGTCTACATCTACTTATGTACCCGTTACTGCTGATTGATGATCTGGACAGTTGATGGCTTCAAAAAACATTGTTCGAGGCCAAGGCAGCAAACACCAATGGGATGATGTTGAGATAAGGGCTGATTTGATGATTTGCACTGAGGTGGTTGCAGAGGGAGTGGAGGTGAATGGAGAAGGGATGGAAGCATCATTGGGGCTCTGGGAGAGGGTGAGGAGGTTCTGGACCAAGAAGGATTGCATCCAAGTCTGTGTTGCTCAAGTGTAAGGTGACTGTATACCAAAGTGAGTACCAAAATATCTTGTGGTATTGGAACACTTACCAGTCATGCTATTGATAGTATTGTCTCACTCATTCAGACCTGTAAACATGAGCTGTTAGCGTTGTAGCACATGTACTATATAGAAGAATGCACCCCGCCTGTATTGTGCACATCACCAAAAGTTTCAACTGATGCCCTGGGACCTGACCATTAGCAACAGACTGAGGATTGGATTGAATGACCATTTTGTTATTGATATTGAGCTTGTAATGTGCATGAATGTGCCAGGAGAGGATGGAGAAGATGGTAGGTTATCTGTGTCATTGGGCAGAGAGGAGCAGGACCACCTGCTGGGAGATGATGGTGGAATATGAGGTGGTGCGTTTTCATGCTCTAGCTTGGGAAGACCTGAAAGGGAGAGATGAGGGGATCTGAGCTCTGGAGGATCATTGATGAGCGCACATGATGACCGTGTCTGCAGTCTGCAAGTTGAGCCCCAAACCACCAGCTCATGTCGACAGGATGGAGACCGAATCCTTCGCATTGAACTGCTGTATGTGTAAGGCATGCTCTTCTGTTTTCATACCACCATCAAAACAGAGGTACTTCCAGCCCATCATCTTCAAGAAATCTTCCATGATGTCCATGACCTTCATCATTTGGAAGAAAATGGGGATCTGATAGACACAATGATCAGTACAACTCAGGCAATTATAGGTGTGACACACCCTGTGACCTGCTGCAAAGAACTTCAAAAGGATGTGCAACAAGAGCTTGAGTTTCTCTTCTTCATTCACATTTGGGAAGGTTGTTCTGAAGGGGGGTGCTGGTGAGAATGAGGTGGAAGTGGGAATGGTAGGTACTGCATGCTCCACATGATGGCTCTTCATGACATATCTGGAAGGTTGTTCTGAAGGATGGCCATGAAGTACCAGTTGTTAAGCATGCCTTCAAAAATGTTGAGCTTCTGATCCAGCCTTCGTGAGTTTACCGAGTTGGATATCTGAGCAAAGACAAAGGCATTAAAGACCAGTGTCTGCACAATGGTGGCATTCCCCGACATGTCTGCGAAGCCCAGGGGGTGCTGGTTAGGATAAGGTGGTAGTGGGAATGGTAGTACTGCATGCCCCACATGATGGCTCTTCATGTACATAGCCTTGAGGTGAGGCTTGTCAAGAGGGGAGACACATCAAGGAGTAAGATATTCTATTGGGATCTGACCGTTAAAAACAGACCAAAATATGAATTGAAGACTTACCTATGCCATACATGGCGGTCAGGAGGTTATTTCAAAGGCATGGTGATCAGTGAACTTGTTGACATAAAATGAGCAGAAAGAATCAATAGAATGGTAAAACATGAGGCCATGAGGGATGTAGTTGGAACCGTATATAGGTAGCAGGTGTGCTGCACAGAACACCATCTTGATATGAATCACAGCAAGGTGCTGAGAACCATCCTCATGGAAACTGGGAAGGACCATCCACATGCCAGTGTCTTCATCAGCACAATCATTAATCTTCTCAAACCATTGAATGAGAGCACATGGATATACTTCCCAGTTGTGATTGAAAGAAAAGAAGCATATGATTCTCGCAACTTCGAGTCCTCGCATGCCTTGAGCATCTGAATCAGTGTTGACGAACACACAGTCGTTGCGCAGGTACTCATTTCTCCAGAGTGGACATGCATGGATATGTTCCCATCGCATGCCACCAGTACCACTCAGATCGCTGGGAGCAAAGAAAGTTGTGGCAGCAGAATTGAAGACCTGGAGCTTGCCTTTGTGCCGAGGCAAGCTACCAGTTGGGACATCTGCAGGATTGCGGGGATCATCTCAGTTGAGTTGAGTGAACAAGAAGTGTCAAATGAGGCATCACAGGTCTGGAACAGCAACTTCACATGCTAATGCCACTACTGTTCATGCCCATTTTTGTTCTGTATGATACAATAGTTAGCATCGAGGGTAGACACTGCTTGGTATCACTTACGAGGAGTTTTGGCAAGCCATACATAAGCAAGGACTGTTGGACCATCCACTATCTCACCATCATCAATATCAATGACTGGTTGTGGTTCAACGTCATGGGCATCTGGCTGTGGTGGAATAGGAGGGACAGCTTGTTCATCTTCATCTAGTGCTATATGTTGCTGTTTGAGTATGCGAGAAGACAATCAGAGAAAGAAATGTTGAACAGACTTACCGAGAGCGGCTAAAGCACTTAACAAAATAGTGCCAGTGAGCATCCCTTGTACATCAAAGTCTACATGGGATGCTGCAAGCTTGTCAAGGCATTGATTGGTTACAAGCATCTGACCAAGGGCATTGTGCTTGCTTGACCAATGCCAGGGCTCCTTTACAGCCTTGATGTGTTTTGATTCTGTAATTGAGGAGCATAGTCCGTTCAGGGCACCAAAGAGTCGAATCATGTCTGCATAATGAATCATTGAGCGCTGGCGAGGGAGTGAGAAGGTAGGAACGACAAGATCAAATATCTTGCAATAGTGATGGAAATGGTGAAGTGCATCTTGAATCTGATTTAAGGTATCTTCGGTGACAACATCACACTGCACAAGATAACAAAATTCTAACAATGCACGAAATGCACGAACCATATCTCCAGGTACGTGGCCTTCAATAGCTGGAAGAAAGACCTTCATGAGCACTTTCGAATCATCACCTGTCCACTGTTTGAAGTCGTGGCCTTGAGGAAATCATCATAGACCAGCAAATGATGGTACAGCAGTGACTCTAACTTAAATTAGACAATAGTATCAAGATAATAAATAAAGTAACATACCTGCAATCTATGTCACTCATAATCTCCTCCACCTGCCTGGTCCCATGTGCAGCCTTGAGGTACTTCACTACCCAGTTGACGAGATGGTCTGTGAATGCACCTTTAATGAGCTGATGGAGGAGGTCAAATGACAGTAACTCATGGATATCTGCTCAGGGGAAGTTGTTTGTAAAGGGCTGCACAATAGATATTAGCTCGGTATTGCAAAGTGACCAATTCCACTCACAACGAGATCGCCAATGATACCGAATTCATCCCATAATACATCCCTGCATAGCTCATCGATTAGGAAATCAGTATGCCCATGACAGTGATACACACCACCACCATCAAGGTTTGTTTGAACTGCAATACATCTATGTGTATCATTAGTACAGATGGATACTGATTACAAGCTCCAATACTCACTTTGGGCACCAATGCTTAATGATACAAGATAGCACTAATTGTTCCTTGTAATCTGCTATGTAGATAATGCGCCAAAAATGACCATCTCCACAGCACACAACTTCATATTTGGTCATTGCGGATTTCAAGCTGGAGAGAATAGCAGATAGCAAGCTGTGGAATAGCTGGCAATGAAATATCCGAAACATGTCATCTTTTGAATGCTTCCTGTCAGCTGTAGTATAGTAAGTTAAATGATGCACAATAAAATTTAGAAAAAACATGTACTTTTGGGTATGATGAGGAAACCGATTATGACAAGAGCATCATGGTGAGCACACTGTACGTTGTTGCATACATTGCTGATCAAGGCATAAAGGTGATAGTACTCATTGTTACCGGTGCCCACAGAAATGGTAGTTTTATCACTACTGAGAATGATTGGGACTAACACAGATCCATGTGCCTCTGGATCTTTTGATATGGTGTCCTTGGTGAAGTGTTAGCTATGTCCCAACTTGGAGCAGTAATAGCTGGAAACATACTGCTTGTTGCCATGCCAAGTCCCTGGACATGAAGTCTTTCCAATGACATGTGTCATCCACTGCATCGTATTCACGAAATGGCATATAGTTGATTTCGTCTTTGAAGGTAGGGTTGGCTAATATGTTGTGTGCCATCGTGCAGGGGTCCCTATACCACACCTCAAATTCATCATCCATCCATGGTGGGACAACCTCAGGGCATTCTCCTGTGTATTGAACTGAGAAAGATTGCCAAGGGACATCACCAAGCTGTGTTGCATCTATGACATTGTGGAGGTCTTTATGATTGGTGAATGGAGGGACATCATGGTGTTTCATGAGAGTTGCGGCCATTAAATTGCATAGGAAATCCAGGTTCTTGGCAGACATGTGGCATTTTTTGAATGCGAACTCGGCCATCTCAAATTCTATTCTATTGCAATATGGGCTCCAATCATCAGGAGCCTTTAGTGGCATAGGAGTTGGAGGGGTGCCATGTGGCAGAAATTCTCCATCAGCCGTGCATGGTCATCCTAAGTGTGAATCTAAGTCAAAATCAAATCAAAAACAGATGTAAAAGAACACACCATTTACCATTGAATGGTATGTATGATAACACTGCTTGCTTGAATCAGTAAATTCTGCATCAGCATTGTCTGAATCCTTGTGAGTTGGTTCAGAGGGCGCAGGAGGTGATGGCTGGGGATGTTGTGAGAAATCCTGAGGTGGTGGTGTGAAATCTGGAGGTGGTGGTGTGAAATCTCAAGGGTGGGATGGTGACCAGGATGGTTGAGGATGGTGGCAAGGGGGTAGCGGTGGTGGTAGGAGATCTTGAGGAGGTCCTGGAGTAGGTATATTTGAGTGGAGTGAATGCCTGTGTTGGGTGAGACCTGATTGATTTCGAAACCAGCATGCGCAGCCCGGAGCTGGGCATGGAAGCTGAAGTAGGTGGTGAGCATGGCAGGGAGGCATATGTGCTGTCAGCCAAGTTGGTAGTAGTCGAAGAGGATTTCTGAAGGCAAGCGACCAATTCGGACCAGCACCAATGTGACTAAACCAGGCTTAATGCACCAATGAAGGCTAGATTTTGGGGTTCTTTGAAGAAATGCCCAAATCACACAGGCTCATTGACGAACACTGGAAATTTAAAGGTGTCTGATACAGTGAACTCTGGGTTCACTAGACCAGCATTTTGGAGTGGCAAGTGCAAAAGAATCGCGCAAATCTAGTAGGTACATCAGGGTCAATGTAGATATTTATTCAGAGTCAGCTTAGACTACAATTTTTGAAGAATCGTGACAAAACATACCTTGTTGTGAGCTACCATCGCCCTCAAATTTCTTTAGCCTCCCAAACCCTCCATTGATACTATCATGCCTGCCAGCACAGTTCCACAACGCATGATGACTCAACCTAAGAATGCAACTCAGCATCCAGGACATATTCTTACTGGAGGTGACAACTGCATAAAAAGATGTACCAAAGCTCAAAAGGCCACTGACAATCAATGCGAAGAAGAGGAGAAGGAGGCAAGTCAAGCAGCTATACAGGAAACTCATAAGTGTGTTGCAGCATTTCAGAAACAGTTGCAGACAGACCAAGCTGCTGCATGTGCTGATGCACCTAAGCCTAGTCATCCTTGTCCTCATCCGGTGAAAAAGGCTGCAAAAGCTCCAGAAACCACCAACTTGACTACAGCTGCCAATAAGGCTATTGGCGCCAAAGGTAAGGGTGGCAGGGCTGATAAATCAGCTGCCAGTGCCAATATTGAGCATCCTGGGAGTGAAGAAGATGAGGAGTTGGAGGTGCAGATGCCAGGAGGACACACAAAGAAGAAGGGAAAGAGGACAGTGATACCAGTGAAAACACCTATGAGAGATGCAATTGATGTGGCAGGTGCCCTTATCGCCAGTGAATCAACACAGGCACATGATGATGATAAGTCATCTGACTCAGATGTGTAAGGCATTTTATTGTTTTAACCATGAAGTTCCATCTGACCGAAACATCTCTTTTTTTTTCAATCTCATGGTCTATGATAACAATGCTAGCTCTCCACCAGCTCCTAAAAAATTTGGTCTTGCTGGTCGTATTCCAAATTGGATGTTGAGTATTCCCATTGGTGGTTCAAAGCCATCCTCCAACTTGAAGCACAGATCTTCTGGAGCACTTTCTACTATCTCTAGTACCACTCCCTCCTCTAAGCTTACTAGGGGGAGCACTATGAGTAGTGGTGGTGCTTCACTCACACCTATCCATACCCCCAATGTTGGGCCCAACAACATGTCAGACCTTTTTACAACCCTTTTTGCAGATGATGAATTAACCGATTCAGCCAAACGCTCTCAAGCGCTTGCTCATATGTCAAAATTAAAGGCTGCTCAGGTGAGTCCGACCATCTGGTTTAATTCCATGTGCTTACTGCATTTCCAGGGTGTCAAAATTTCTCAGAAGGATTCTATACCTCAGATGAACTTAGCCCATCACAATGCCAATCCAACACCCAAGCAGCTCAACCAGATTGAGCCTGATATCACTGCTGATGATAGTGCCTTCAATATCATGGATGACAACCTTGAAACGAATGTGAAGACTGCACCTGTAGTAACTTCCCTTGTTGACTATGATTCCAACAGCGATAGGGAATCTGATCTTGAACCTCCTCCTTCTGAGCAGGTTCCCAAAGGATACTACAATGCTGACCTCCGGCCTCCACATATCACTCCATCTTACTCATCCTGCTCTACTGGTGTCAAGCACAAACTCATAGATGCTGAGGATGCCTTAACTGAAGATGACTTGATCAAGGACAATCTACTTGAGGACAATCTATTTGAGGACAATCTATTTGAGGACAATCTATTTGAGGACAACCTCATGATTACGGATGACTTTGTGATCGAGGACAATGACCTCATGATCACAGATCAGCAGGTTGAGGAAGACTTACCCTCCTCCGATATTGAATTTGTGGGTCACATCAAGTGTGTGGTCAAGCCCAAGCATGTGGTCAAGACTGAGTACAAACCAGTGTCCTTGTGGTTGACTTCTACGGTAGTGTGCTCTGGTTTCAAATATTTTGATTCTACTGACTACAAAATTTATAGACCAGCATTGGCGTCAAATGCAATGCCCCCACAGCAAAGCAGCTGAAGTCTTCTTGCAGTGTGTTCAGCATCCCAAGTACCATAAAACTTGAGGCTGGTCCCACAAATCCCTTAGAGGTGACAGTGGAGATCCTCCCCCATTCTTTGTATAGGATCAAGCACCTTCCTGGAGGACCTCAGGCAGTGGCTAGGTGGAGTTCCGTTTTCATCCCTACTCTCATTTCTGCTATCAGAGATCAGGATGAAGTCTGGGGTCGTATCAAGTTGGAAGCCTTACTCCACACTACTTTACAGGACACCTGGGATGTGGTCTATGAAGATACCCCCCACACCATCACAAATGATGGACCTGTTATGGCTATAGTGAGTAATTTTTGATGCTATTCATGTCTGACATTTCTTCTTTTTAGGCTCTCCAACAGCTATCAGAGTGGTGCAATGGGATTGGCTCCACGGCTGTCACAGTATTCACCAACTTCATGTCATTGCAAGATGATGTCAAGACCAATGAAGATCGCAAAGGATTTGCAGAGAGCTTACTCATCGACCTAGCGTTCCTGTATGGGAACATCATGGAGGATGGGAAATGTGAGAGACCTTTTCAGTCTGACCTCATTATTCAGGTTCTTGTACAGCACACATGCGCCACTTGGGGCACTATTGACAGCCATCACAAAAGAATGCATGCGAAAGGCGCTCTCAGTCTTTGTACTGCAGCGGCATGTATTTCTCCCCTCTCTTCACAGCACAGCTAATTATTTCCTGTGTTTCAGATGGAATGCGCCATACACCTTATCGCTTCCGAGACACTTGTCAGCAAATTAGAGGTGAACAGTAAAGGCAAGGCCATCAAGGTCCCTCACTCTATGAACAAGTCCTCAGGCAAGATCAGCAGCTCTCAAAAGGCCTTCTCGGACACCAACTTTGGTGAAATGACTAGGTGTTACATGAAATCTATTAATTGCCTGCAAGATTCGGTCCTCCAGGATATCTGGGGATGGGCAAAGGAGATCGCCTTGAAGAGGCATGGTGCACCCTCCGCTGTACTAGATGAACACTCTGAGGATGAGCATGCACTCATCTTCTAGTAGTACTACTAGTTGCCAGTACAGTCTTTCTCATTGCCTGCATGCATCTCACTAACTAATATTTTCAAGTTGACTACTACTCTTCGCCACTGCCTCGTCCTGCTACTCTTTGCCGCTGCTTCATACTGCTACTACTCTTTGCTGCTTCATTATTCTGCTGCTGCCAGTGCTATTGCTTCTGAAGCTCCTTTTTAATGTCTTTTCTGTACTTAATCTACTTGTTGCTTGAAAATGCAATGTTTTGTGGTCATGTTTCTCTCAAAAAGTGTGAATAAGTCATGAACAAGTCAAAAATAAGTGAAATAAGAACTATTACTTGCTACTATTTGCTAGCACTTGCACTACTTACAAAGGCAAAATCATCGAAAAAAAGCCAAAATAAGTGTGGAAAAAGGTCCAGTCAAGAGGAGGCATCTGCTTTTTCAACTTAAAATTGCTTGTGGCAAGTGGGTGTCGCCGTTCTTGCACGTGGCTTATCCACACCTTTTTGGGAACTTAACCGGCGGCAAGTTACCAAAAAGGCAGGTCAAGAAATATGCTAATTTACTGATGCAGCAGAAGGACCCATGAGAACCCCTTTAGAACCCAGGTCGGCTGAGGCCCAAACTTGTCCGGACACGTTTTGGGGATTTTTGTCCGGATGCCGTCCTGGGTTCACCTGAGGGCTGAATTTTGTCCGGACTCTGACCCAGGTTACCAAAAATCTCAAAAATGCGTTTTTTCTTATTCTAAGTAGCTAGGTGTGTTTAGAATAGCCACGAGAAGCAAAAAACAATCAAAAATCGCCTTCTTCATCCCTCTGTGTGGCCCCGTTCCTCGAAGTCCTCTTGCGGAACGATTTGGCCGCTTCCGCCAACTGAGGCAAAGCAGTTGATAGGATATCGAAGTCTGTGAGGTCTGCAGGTGCAAGTTCGAGTCCCGAGCGCGTTAGGTTGGGCTTAGATGAAAGTAGACAGAGAAAGGCAGTAGAAGGAAGGAAGGCAAAGTGGTTGCATTGGAACATGGCGGTTGCATCAGGAATGGAACGAAAATGACGATGAAAATGTTGCTGGTAGATATGGACGCCAAGGTACGAGACACCAGCGATAGCGTCTGCTTTGTCAACAGCAGCGTGTTTGCCGTTTTTACCGCCACCTTTCGAGTATATTGCAATCACTGAGACTGTGTCAGCGATTACAATGACATGATAGCACAAACTCACCTCGGCTGATGCGAAGGCCCCACTCCGTGTATACAATCGCAAAGTCATCGACTTTGAGGGGACGGAGGGGGACAAACGAGATCGAGCTCGTTCATAACTAGACGTGAGACAGGAGAACTGTACCAATGAAAGAAAAAAGATGTTGGTTTGCGCCAGTTGCACTTTTGTGGGCATCACATATAGTAGTCGACTTGCTCATTCGAACTTCAAGCGTCCAATGGAAGCTGTAAAAAGCAAGATTTGAACTCTCGCGTTCAACATTATCGACTGTGTCGTTCCGCTACACTACTCTACCATATTTGTCCGGACTTCGACCTGGCATACCACCACCCCCCTCGCAGATGTCCGGACGCTCACCTGGGTTGACACCCAAATTAGACGTTTTGTGTCCGGACTGTAACCTGGGTGAAACGGTCATTTGGGTCAATTTTTGTCCGGACGCCAGCCTGGGTTCCATGGGGGTTCTCATGGGTCCTGCAGCAGACCGAATAATAAAAAGGCTTACCCTCAGTGTGATGGAACAAACTGAGGGAAGGTGAGAAAGAGAAGCGGGATATATATATACATGGAGGTTTGAATTCCAAACAGTGACTCCGCTCATTGCGTCGTCATCGAGCGTAGCACCAATAATATAAGTTGAAGCACTTTTAGGCCGAGCCATTCTGGATAACCATCAGAATTGTGGTGTGATTTGAAATACATATTCCGATAGCGGACCGCGTGGTACCCGTTAGTACCCATGCCTGCAGTAAATCAAAAGAGACCTGGATGGTAGTCTCAAGCGTCAACTTATGTTGATGGTTCAAGTTAGTGTACGAAAAAAGTTGATTGGCTTACAATGCACGATTTTAAGTCAGGTCATTATGTAAGTACAAGATCTGGCCGCTGAGTCCAAAGGTGATGCATAGACTTACGATTGAATATTGACTGGCCATCAAAGTATCAGGTAACCAAGGTCAATTATTGACTAGTTTGAATTTGTTTCGTGTGGTACAACAAGAAGAATAAGCTATTAGATAGTATATCATTAGAACAGGATAAATACGACTTTCAGCTCCGGATACTCAAACACCATAGAAGAAACGCCAGTAACCTGGAAGTAGATGGCTGAGCGCGTACCACAACTGTTATGAGTCCATTGTCAGCTTCACTTCGCTGTGCTCCCAAGTAATATTTCGACTCACGCTATAAAATTTGCAGGACTGCTTGTCGGCGCCCACTGTGTCGTACATCACAAATCGGGTCCCCACATATGCACCGTAAGCTACAAATGCAGTGGTAGAGAGCGCATCTAGCTTCCAGATATGGCTCAAGACAAATGACCAGAGGGGAATGCCGAGCATCATTGAAAAGCGTGCGGCTTTAGGGAAGATTGTGGGCAGGGTGCACCTGCCAGTGAGGCGATCGCCCTCTTCATCCTTGAAGTCTTGCGCATGAAGCGTAGTCGCAAAGACTGTCGAGCTAAGTGCAACCGCCAAAGCACCGACTTTGTCCATGCGTGAGTTGCAAGAACCTGTACGCTTGATCAGCAAACTGATAGATTGTCTGCAACTGGATAGATTTACCAGCAGCAACGGTTCCTCCAACCTCCAGACACCCACCGAGGATGGCTGTGAGTACATTCTTCGGTAATCCCATTTTATCACCGTGAAGTTCGTTGTACCAGATCGTGAACACCGCAAAAACGGTGCTGGCCAGCAGAGCCTGAGTGCCATACCACAACGACAGCATCAAGCAGACTGGGACCATCACCCAGCGTATATCAGCTGCGCTGTCGACAGAAATGCGACCAGCAGGTATCGGACGGGAGGGTTTGTTCTTGCGGTCCTCCTCCGGATCCTGGATCTGGTTGGCAATATCGAACTGCAATAAGTGGAACCATATCCACAAAGGAGCATTCCAAGCGTGGATGGGATCATATCTTGGAGCCGCAGATAATGCAAATATGGTCTGAAAAGTGTAATTGAACGAGGGGGCGAGACACGTATTAGTTGTTACATACGACAGGTATCAGAGTGGTTCTGATATCATTTTGTGTGAAAAGAAAGATCGTCTCGAGATGACGAGCGATGCTATCAGCGCGAGCAGTGAGAGCTTGAGAGAACATGGCGAGTTTTTTGAATGCCCAGGTTGTGTGCCGGGTTCAGGCCTTTATACCTTGAATTTGTGCTTGAACGAAGCACGAACCGGCATGGCAAAAGTCATGCCGGGAGTTTACAAGAACTCAAAGACTGCTTCCAAAAGTTGCTGGATTTCGAGACACCAGACGGGATGTGAATCACTGGTCCCTGAGTCAAGGCTGTGAAATCTAATCTTTTTTTGGTAGGGAAATATACGACGCCGACTTGAAAGAGTTCTATACAGAAGTTGCGGCTATCCGTTCGTGAGAAGTGGCGCTCTTAACTCTCGGAATGCCCCTGAGCCGTCATAGCCAGAGATAGCCCCAGATTTGACAGTGTTCGAGAAAATCACTTTATATGGGCAATACGTGCTACCCGGTAGATAAGCGAAAGATTAGAGCGCTCACTACGTAGCATCTGACCCGCAATATGCTCACATTAATTGCTACCCTGTGGCTATAATTGGTCAATGATTGGTGGCATCAAATTGCAGATCGCACTCACTATCAGGAGAAGATCGCCCATACTCTGCAGAGCTTGAAAGATCACCAGTGTAGTACACTCGAAGACTGCAGATATCGAGGACTGATGCAGTTGTACTACGGGAAGTCATCGGTTAAGCAGTTGCTCGAGAAGTCACGAACGTCACGATGCACAATTCCATGGGTCATTGATGCCACGAAATGGCGCTCGGCTTGAGATACCTCAAGGCACCCCGCGATGTGATACAGCCATGCTTTCCACGATAACATTAAAACTCGACGCGAGCTTGTAGTCAGCATAGCACTGGCTTCTGAGTCCGACGGGACGCCAAACAACGGCTCAAGTTCCGTGCGAGCTTACAGGCTGGATAGCGCTGGTTTGAATGAACACGTTCCACTGATGAATAATTACGAAAGCGTGCTGGAAATGGCTCCCGGCTACCTCGTGGTGAGATTCTTGCGGTACTGTGAACCGCCACCCCCAAGTCAAAGGTCGACTCGATCCGCCAGCATCGACAAGGATCAACGCAACTGCAACGTATTTTGTTGCACTATGTAACCAATGAAAGCTGAATTATGGCAAATGACTTATAACAAGATACGCACCACAAAATACTCTTGTCTGTGAGGAAACAATCCACCATAGGTTGTCGCCCGAGATTTCCTATAGCTAGCCCACAGTCAAAGTAGCCGTGACAAACGATATTAGAGTCTTAGTAGGTCTTAGTGATCAACCTGCCTACGAGGCGATATGCACATTCGCGACAGATTGATCTCCAGTCCAGTCAAACATATTGACACGATGAAGAGAGATGTACCACGGTTCCTTGTAACTGGAAGCTTTAAGAACGAAAGTAAATGGAGGATGGGTTGTCGCTCTCACGCAAATCGATGGTCCGTGCACGCTCAGCCCAATATAAAATCCGACCAGATAGGAATTGAATTCTTCATACTTACCTTGATGGCACAGGCCTCTTCACGTCTCAGGTTCGTGGGCCGTGGAGACCTTTCATAGCACGGCGACCTTGTCCTCAGAGGGTGTTTGCGGTTTGTATGGGCTTCGGCTCATGCACCGTCTCAATATTTTCCCGTCCCACCACGGCCACTCTGGCTGGGTGGGCCTTTCTTTTTGCTGTTTGGCCGTCCTGACCCTAACCCTAGTTTGCTGTATCGAGGGGCGGGCTGAAGTCATTGACTCGTACACGTCAGCCGCTTTGCACGAGTAATCAAACTGCTTAAGTTTCCTCAGTGTCCATTTTCCGGATGTCCTCACTCAAATATCGTATTAAAAATGTAATGCATTATTTAACATTGGCTTAGAAGTTCTGGTATCTCAGCTACCGAGTGCTAGTGAGTACTTGAGTGATGTTCTATTTGTAATGTTTGTTCGGTTGTGACTCGACATGGTCATATCGTCATGCAAGTGCTTCATATTAAACCTGTCCCTCGTCCATGTCTTGCCAAAACATTTATGCATATGAGCAGCACCACGTTGTAGTGATACTGGTGCGTCCGGATTCATACAAGCTTACAGTCACGTGGCGGCCTGTATAATTTCATTTCAGACTTCCCATTTCCTGAGTTCGAGTGTAGCCGATCAAGGAGTGTGATTTCTGGGTTTTTCCCGTCGTCTTGCTAGGTGGCTGTTGAGTCATAGAGTCGTCACTAGTTCCGTCTAGGTTAAACGATCCTACATGACTGTGCGTATCCATTGAGATTAGCAACGCCGTCGATTGGCAAGATCGTGAGTATCACTAGAGGCAGTCACATCGGCTGTCCAGTGTTTAGCGGCGGCAAGCAGTTTGAATCGAAGACTTGGAGCACATACAGGAGTCAAAGAGCCTTATTCCCTCACGTTGACTAATAAAAAGAAATTCACAACGTTTGAGGTTGCAACAGCGTTGGGATTTACTGTTGTTCACCCCTGTCAGAGCCTCTAGGATGTAAGGTGTAACTTGAAGTCACCGTCGCGGAATTGCAGTTTGCGCGCACGCGGTCAGGGATATCTTCTGGTGTGAATTGCAGTTGTCGGTGCCGGTGTCGCATTAGGCAAGAAGCTCTTGAATGAACCCAGTTTTATATAATCTTTGAGATCCAGGCGCAGGTTGATAGCGCGGCGAGGATTGAGGCGCTGAGCACCTATATGTGGAGCGAACCAGGGAAGCTGCCTGCCGGGCCTAAGGACAATATGCGCGGGGATAGTCCTCGTCTTCTAATACTTCATAAGGAAGCAGTTCTTCGCTTGATCGTGATTCGAGGTGGAAGCTACTAAGGTAGTGCTCGAGATCAGATAGAATATGCAAATCGGCAATCATTTTTTGAAGAAGTTCTTCACCATTCTTGCTTTGCAAGTTTGACAGGCATTTCGCATGGTATCTGAGCGCGACGAAGTTTTCTATGAGTATCTCATGGCTCCATGACATTCGTCTCCATGACGTACGCTGTCCGACCTTCGGATTTGAACCACTTGAAAATTGTTGTTGTCGCGATATATGAATGGAAGAACTGAGCTCTATTTCGGCTGTGATTTTGAAGTTCCCAAATGGACGGCGTGGGAAATCTTGGCTGTGTCCAACAGTTGTCACTTGAAAGCAGTTTGGATCGAGCAACTTGTCCTACCAAACGGCTGGGCATCTGCCAAGCTTCTGCTTTAACTGAATTTCTTGCCAATCTGTGAACTACTTCTGTGGCCCCTGTGCCCGCGCCTCTCATTTCTGTTCTACGTTAAATTTCAACTTGTATATGTCTGCACACGGCCACAAACATACGGGTTCCGTGACCCAGAACCACAAAGCTCAACTTGCTAATGCCTATAACGAACTCGGGAAGGAACTCTCATCGAGCAAGATAAGGGTTGTCGGAAACTACACCCTTGGAAAGGTCATCGGTGAAGGTATGGTTTCTGACTATCTTATTCTTGCTTTCCTATCCCTGACACACACCAGGCGCGTACGGCAAGGTTCGCCTGGGCACTCACCGTATCACCTCTACCAGAGTTGCCATAAAGCAAATTCCGAAGGCAATGTCTGCCTCCCTCACCCGCGAAATACACCACCACCGCCAGCTCCACCACCCCCATGTCACTCAGATGTATGAAGTCATTGCCACTGAATCTCACATCTGGATCGTCACAGAACTCTGTTGTGGTGGCGAGCTGTTTGATTATCTTGCTGAGAAAGGTCGCTTGTCCGAACAGCGAATCCAGTATCATTTTTGGTCAACTTGCACTTGCAGTCGCATATCTACACGAGAAGGGCATCGTCCACCGAGATCTGAAGCTTGAAAATGTCCTACTTGATGAACGCTGTCGCGTCAAACTTGGCGACTTTGGCTTTACTCGCGAATATGACCGCGGCGTCTATATGGAGACTTTTTGTGGCACTACCGGTTACGCGGCCCCTGAGATGCTCCAAGGCAAGCGTTACCTCGGTCCAGGTGAGCTCGCCTGCCTTACTTTCTTCTATTGGAACCTTTTAATTTCGATGATGTATCAGAGGTCGACGTTTGGTCCATGGGTGTGATTCTCTACTGTCTTCTAACTGGCACACTTCCGTTTGATGATGATGACGAAGCAGTCATGAAAGAAAAGGTCATTAAAGGCCAATATGAAGACCCCGAGTGGCTCTCTACAGGTATCTATTCATTTTATGCTCTTCGGATGTGATTTACCAGCGGCGGACATAGACGCCCGCGACCTTATCCGCAACATTCTCGAGGTTGATCCTGCCAAGCGTCTGACAATCCCACAAATTCTAGCCTCTCCCTGGTTTACATCCACTCCTTCCGCCCCTGTTTCCGACCAAGTACTACTTGGTGTCAATTGCGTTCCTCCATCCCCGTCACTTGCCCGCGATACCTTTATCCTCCTTGTAAAACCCGTC
The DNA here is from genome assembly GCF_016647635.1 of Suillus subaureus. Lineage (NCBI taxonomy): Eukaryota > Fungi > Basidiomycota > Agaricomycetes > Boletales > Suillaceae > Suillus > Suillus subaureus. Next base: position 287,682 of record NW_024538579.1, on the reverse strand, counting down.
GTGAACACTCAAATACAGGTGAACGAACTTTCTATTTCTTCGGCGACGTCGACTACATCTGAATCCTTTGTTTCTGCATCATCTCATTTATCTCCATCTCCTCCTACAACTCCTGGTGACACTCCTAAGGATCCTTTCGACACAACTCAGAGTAACGAGAGCCAAGCCACAATTACTAAGGCTGCTCAGCGCTCTCAATGTTTCAGTAAAGATAGCATGACTCGACCACCTGAAACCGTCATTGAAGAGGAATCTGAAGCAGAGAACGTCGTACCATCCGCCACAGGGTCAGTTACAAACCTCGATCAGACCCCTAAGGCACCCCCGTATCCAACACGTACACCCGCACGTACAAAGCGCCGCTCTGTGTCTTCTACCCTTTCTGACCCCGACTCACCAACACTGGACAAGCCATTGGCCCCTCTACCACCCCAAGATTTTGCATCATTGCTCAGCACTCCAGCTCCCATAATTTTCTCCACGCCCGCAGAACGCGACCTTCTCAATAGCCTCAGTCTACTCGGATTTGACACTAGTCAGATCGTGCATTCTGTTCTCAGCGATGCATGCGACGCTGCAGGTGCTATTTGGTGGATGCTAAAGCGTAAGCGGGAAAAACGCGTTTCGGCTGGAGAGATACCGGCCCCTCCCGAGTTTTCCGAGCGCGAAGACAGCAAACAGCGAGAGAAAGACGGAGAGAAAGAGGACCGCCCTGATTCTCGGAGACGAACCAAGCGTGGCATCGGTGTGCAGACTGACGATGCCACAATTACCTCATCATTGGGTCTAATACACCGTGCTCCTGAATTTGCCTTGCTGCCTCCGACGCCCACCGTCCCATCATCCACACGGCCTATGACGCCACCACGTGCGAAATCGCCGTTTCTGTCACCGTCACCGACTACTGCTGAATCCTCCGGCAGGTCCAATCCATCGACGCCTAATGGAAGCTTCAAAGATAAGGACAAGGACAGTAAAGGGAGGAGGGATAGCAAGGCACGCTCTGGCAGTGTGAGCATTATGCAGCGCGCCACGAATGCCCTTGAAATCGCAGGTCTCGTGCGCAAGAAATCAAGCGAAGTAGTAAAAGGGGAGGACAAGGACCGCGAGCGGGAAAGATCCAGAGAGCACGAGAAGCGAAGTGGAGGCGGGGAAGAGCCCCGAAATTCTGGGAACTCCTCCAAGTTGACCAAGTCCCCGCCTTTGAAACCTAAGGACCAACCTATTGTCCCTACTATCCCGTCTGTTGCAGAGTCAAGTGTTCTGTCCCCTTTGCCTGGTTCGCCGTGGGTGGTCACTGGTGGCCGAACGTCTCCTCCACAATCACACGCGCCGACACCTGCAAACTCGCCAGGTGATACGCTGACGAGCCTACCGAACTTCTCAGACGAGGGAAAGGTTGTGCCACCTAACCGGAATCGTGCCAGTTTATTGTCTACGTTCAGATTGTGGTTCCAGGAAGATAAGAAAGGAAAGCGGAAGGAGGCGCCTCAAGCTCAAGGCAGTGGACGCGGACTCTCATATAGCCGTTCTCTTGCCATCCCTCCTACTGCTTCCATGTCACCTGGTGGTCATGGAAATGTGAAGAAAAGAGGCAGTGGAATTGGGCGTGGACGGCGTGTGAAACGTCACTCAACCTCGTCGCGTCGCTCAAGCAGTGTGAATTCCCGTCGGTCGTCAGGAAACTCTGGGCAAATGCTAGTTCTGGAGCCACCTCACATACTGGAGCAAATTCCCAGCGTGCGATCGTATGGCGGTGCTCATACGCCGGGATCTGACAGGGGAGAATATTCATCGCGCCCCTCCTCCATTCATAGTGTTACACTTGGGAAGCATCGCAAATCGCCATCTGCAGGGTCTAATGGGTCAGCGCACTATCGCACCAATTCACCGATGCATAAATATCACCACAGACGAGCCGGGTCTTCTTCGTCAACTCGTGTCATACGTCATCAGGCAGGACCTCGACCTGTACACCATAGGACTAGTTCTGCTACGTCGTCCGTCCATTCACTAGCGTCCTCCCGGCCAACTTCATGTTATGAAGTCTCGGAAGGAGAAGGCACCCGCACGAGTTCTCCGTACAAGAGCTACCCGTCCCGCCGCTCGCTTGACGACACCCCGCGGCGTGGGACAACAGGCGGTGCGACATTCGTGGCCCAGAAACGGATCACGCCTTTCATGAGTCCCTCAGGAACCGTCGGACGAACAGGCTGGAAAAAATCCTGGGGCCACGAGCCTCCTGGCTGGCAGTCCCGTTCTACGCATCTCCCTATCGAAGTGCTTTCGATATCTCCAGGACCAGATGGGCCCGCGAGCATTCGGGATGTGTTTACCGGGAGGCAGAGTCTCAATTTGGGCGATGAGAGCGATTGGGTGGATGAGGATGATGACATACCTGAGTTTGCGGGTGGGTTGGGTCAGATGCCGTCGAGCTCGAGTACGAGCTCGTCGTTTATCCCCGTCGAGTCGCCGATCCCCATGTCGCCTCCTGCACGGAATCATAACTCACGTTCGGGGAAGGGTCGTGCTACTTCACTGGCTCCGCCGAATAGCAATAGCAGGGCCAAACAAGGCCATTCGCCCGCTAGGTCGTCACCTGTCCCGACGGAGAATGTGTTCGAGGCTTCAGATGTGAGAGCAGGGCGTCGTCAACTACCCACAAGCCGCTCAGGCCCTGCATTCAGACAAGCGATACAAGAAGAAGACGAGGGAGAAGAGGAATAAATCCTGGATTTTTCTTTCTTTGGCGTGTTATGCATGCATTGGTAAATACTGTCTCATATTTAAGCTAGCTGCTGGTTTTCTGTCTTGGATGCTCTCATAGAATTGCTCTCGTGCGCTTCCTCATCCTTTTTCTGCGTCATTATGGTCTGCTATTGTCATCGCCATCGATATGAGTCATAATGCGATCCCTTCTTGTACTCTCCATATCATTATATGATACCCAGACTTCTACATACTGTATCTTTTTCGTCTCCGAGCTCGTACCGGTGTCTACATAGGTGGACTATCATGCTATTTAAAAACGAGATGCGCGAGTAACCAAGGAACTTTGTCAATAAGCTGATTATCATTCGGTGCGGGATAGACGGCACAAGCATAGATATAACCCTTCTTACCCGCCAAAGTCACTCTGATTTCTGCATACCGACTCCAGCGAGCAAGGGTGCAATGTGCAGAACCGGCGGCATAAGCCAGTTAGTACTCAGCAAGGCCATTCGGCTCTAGCAAGCAAAGTCATCGACTCAGTAGTGAACTTGAAGTGAAAGACAGAATTCGACCTGTGACGACCCTAACGTACTGTCCTCAAGCCGAAGGGAAGCGGTGGATAAGTGATAAGATACTGTAGGTCTTAGGATGTGTACTGTAACGCGATGAGGAATTATTGTGGTAGTTCCAAGTACCTCTGCAACCTAAAAGTTTGCTGATAATATAATCTCCGGGATAAGTCGCAAACATGCACTACGATAACCTCATTATATCGGGATATATCATAGTGCCCCAACCAGAGCCTGTCAGGACCAAAATTAGCTTCGTCATAGTACTTACTGGATATAGTGACTGAACAAACACCGAGTCCTTCATCGGTGTCAAGCACCTCCAACAACAACCCACGTTGGATAACATTGAATGTAGAAGTACAACTGGCTTGTAGATCAGTTATGTACAGAATTGCAGCGATACGTGCATTATAATGCAGCAGTAGGTGGCGAGATTATGAACCTCCATGAGAGGCCAATATCGCTCAGAGGATTATTGGTAGGGACTGGAAGTTGCGGAGTGCTACAAATATTCAACCGGAAATGACAGGGACCACGGTATGTGCATCACAAGGTGATGCTCTCCAAAGGGGAAAAAGAGACAATATAAGGACGTCCAGCGTCACAGGTTCTGTATCTGCACGATAAGGAATTGCTTCTCGTCCTGATAAGTCGTAGGATATCAGTAGGAAGTGAAAGTACTTTAAGCGGTCGATGAATACTCACGCTGAACTGTTCGTCCTCCTTATCGTTGTGGAAGGTCCTCAAGAAAGTCAGCAATTTCTCCTTGTTGCGCCTTAGTATCGTTTCAATCTGAGGTGGTTTCTTTGGATTGGCAACAAATACCTAGCAATAAGTTACAATCAGTGAATATGGGCAGCGAACAAATTCACGGATTCCCACTTTAAAAACGTGGAAAGCTTCGAACTGGATATTCTTGCTCTTGTCCCGAAGCATGTTCATCATCATCTTCAGGTTGGATTCTTGAGCGATGTATCTGGTCATGACGCTGAAATTGGCACGATCAAGGAGGATTTCGCCGAGGAGCTTGAGAGACTGGCGCTTGGTAACATAATTGTTGGAAAGTAAAAGAGTTGTAAAAGAGGCGAAAAACTATATAGAATGTTCGATAAGAAATGAACACCACTATGAGAATTTGATACCCACACGATCATAGTTCTTGTCCAAGTATTCCGCGACCATAGGTTTGTGCCGTGTTAATGTCTCTTTGAGATTTGCAAATGCGTCGCATGAAACTCCAAACGATGTCGTCTCTATATGATGAGGAAACATGTAGAACCTGTGTGTCATTTGATGACATGTTTTGAATGCACGATAGAGCACTCACTGTTCAGAATAGAGCAAAATCTTCGCCAACTGTTCGTGTCGCAACATCTCCCTTAAGACCATTCCCGTGTTCAATGCAACCTCTTCATTACTATATCCTTCCAGAGCTGCAAAGATAACGTCTTCATGCCTAGCGCATATGTATTCCACCGTTGGTAACCGTGCCCCGATTTGACGCCGGAGAAGATTGTTGAATATCTGGACGACGTCCTTTCGAGCCTCAAAGTCGAACTTTGCGATATTCTGCACGAGCAGGAGGAGTAGGTCTGTGGAATACGTTTCTTGTGCGAGTTGCGCAATGAGTTCTGGCAAAGGCTCTAAGAAGCTTTTAAGTAGGGATGACATGAACGCGAAGGATCAGCACACCTCCTCCATCACCATATAGAATACCTTTTATTGCCTGGAGATTTCTAGATACTTCTTCACCCGCCTGGTGGTCACGATGCCGTTCAGTTGTGAATTTCATCTGAAATCACGAGTTCATCCATCAAGCTCACCTTTCTCCTCGTCTCACTGCCTGGAGGCCCAGATTCAAGTTTGGGTATCGCATCTCGCAAGCCACGGACGATATCAGGAGGTGTTCGTGGTTTGGTCTTGAAAAAGTTCATTGTCTACACAGTTGAAACAATCTCCTGAGATATTGGACGATAAAGAACGGGACTCCCGAGGGTTTAAATGGACGGACGACGGGATGAATAGCGCGGGATGAATAATGACTTGACTGAAACCCCCGAGCTCAGAGTTTCTGTCAAAGACAGGCTGTACTGGCCTTGGTAAGTAGCCTATCTAAGCTTCGCATATCATAGGCTTTCTACAGCACATGCCTGATTTGGCTTTGTCTCAAACCACTAAGTAGTACTACTGCCACAGTAGCTCAAGCATCTTGGCTAGCTCATGACCTAGGCCAGCCTGTCTAAGGATGATACTAGATTTGAAACTGTGCGTGTATTTGAGCCAGTTCGAGCACAATAGCCATCTCTCATTCATTGGTTGTATTTGTATTCACTTGGTAAAGGAGAATTGAAAAAGATCGCGTATCATTTGGCACAAGGATGGAGACCACCCAAGTACATCTGCTTCCAGTTGTCTGACCACAGCTCAAGGTAAGCAGACCATTACACCTTGACTTGTGATGACCGCAATGATGTCTTCGTGTCCATTATCAGCCGCTGCGCGAGAATAGAGAACTCAGCGACGCAAGCTGATGGCCGTCATCTTTGCCAACTGGTCTTCAATACAATAAATCTATAGCAAGCAACAATCAGTTTTTGATTAGGCCTCCACCGGGCCTGTCACTCTGTCTGACTTTTTCTTCGCTCAATGTACCCTTCAGTCGCAGGCGAACTGTTTGGGATGGCCGGATACAATTGCGCCTGCATTCTGCGGGCGGCTAATATCGGCTCCCGCACTTCAGAGGCACATGTATTTGGAATGCAATGGCTGTTTAGTGACACGGCATCGTCGGCACGTTCTCTATATTAGTGGTCACTTGTTCATTTGTCGGCTGTCCGACGACAATCTCTATCGAACGTGTTGTATGTTCTGCTAGGAGTTTATAGTAAGTCGACTTCCGCACAAGACTACGGCTATCAGGCAGAGTCATCTCTGTCGTGTTCTGAGCTATCTTCAGCTCAACATGGTCGCAGAAGAATAACGGGGAGTTCTGGCGATAGAAGCCACTTCACCTTCACGTCTGACGAGCAGGATTCAATAACGTCACACCCGGCGACGGGGAATGGTCTCTGATTGTCTCTGGAATCTTTATCTGCCCTACCCCTGCAGATTACTCCGGGCACATTTATTTTTGAGTTCTTGCTCAATTTTTTTTTTGATTCGTAGAAATTATTGCATGCAGTTACAAGTCCGGATGTCCTTCGTTCTTTTATTTCATTCCGGAAGCTTCTGTTGAATCGGCGAATAATAGTACTATCATTTTGTTATTATGCATATGTACCCGTATAATTTCACCAAACGAGGTTTCGAATCCTTGTTCATTCTTGTCAACTCCAGCTTCAGGACCAGATACGCTCTCCGGCTATGGCGGTCCTGGAGTACTCAGGGATGCGTCGGGCGCTAAGGAATGCAAAGGGTGTCTTACATGCGAAACTTCGTCCAATGGGAATCACCATATCTTCTCTCCCAGAATCCATCTCCACTAAACTATGTGAAGGGATTTTTAAAACGTTTGTTCCTATAGATAACCAGCGATGTCTGAGTCGGACTGCCTAATTCTTCGTGCCTGGTCGTATAAAACCTTCGATCTAGCAGACTGTTGGGTCCATCGAGGATACTCAAGATGTTCTCTCAAGCTCTTGTTCACGCTTATGGCATCGCCCGTCATCTCGAGACTATCTTCCTCTTTACAAAAGCCGATGTCAGAACCACTCTGATATCTGTCGTATGTGATGTTAACCGCATTTCTGTAGACAGCGCAGCTGACAAGCGTCGGGTAATGGTCCCGGTCTGCTTAGTATTATCGTTGTGGTGCGGCACTCAGGCTCTACAGGCCAGCACTTTTTTCGCAGTGTTGACGATCTGGTACAACGAACTTCCCGGTGATAAAATTGGATAGTCGAAGAATGTATTCACGGCTATCCTCGATGGGTATCTGGAGGTCGGAGGAACCGTTGCTGCTGGTAAATCTATCCAGTTGCAGACAATGTATCGTTTTGCTCATCGAGCGTACAGGTTCAGTGCAACTCAGTACATCGATAAGGCTGGTGCGTTGACTATTGCACTTAGCTCGACAGTCTTTACGACTACGCATCATACACAAGACTTCAAGGATGAAGTGGGCGATCGCCTCGCTGGCAGACGGATGCTGCCCAAAATATTTCCTAAAACCGCGCGTTTTTCAATGATGCTTGACATTCCCCTTTAATCATTTGGCTTCATCTGCGTCTGGAAGATATATATACTCTCTAGTGCTGCCTCTGTGACCTATGGCAATTTTGTGGGGACCAAATTTGACATATGCAAAACGGTAGACGCCGATAAGCAATCCCGCAAATTTTACAGCGGAAGTTGACTTCCTTCGCAGTACAACGAGGTGAAACTGACAATGAAGTTCCATCAACTGTGGTACTCGCTTGGTCATCTGCTTCCAGGTTACTGGCGTTACTTCTACGGTGTTTGTTAATTCGTGTTGGAATTACTTGGCAACGAAATGCAGTATGTTTCTGCAGAAGCTATCTCGTTAAATATTACAATGTGTTTGCGGAGTTTGCCTCACCATCGCAGTCACAAGAAATATATCCTTTTGATACAAGCTGAGAGTGCAAACTCGTACGCTTTTACAGAATCGACGAAGACAAGGTGTGGCACGGAAAACCGCCTGGAGTTTGCATCTGCACTCAACTCCAACATACTTCTCGAGGATGTAGCGGATGATTATGATGTTTGGAGTTGGCAACCCATCCACCAATATTTCAAACAGTTCTCGGCGGGCAAAGGTAACTAAAAATGGCATGATAAGTACGCTCCCCGACCCTGACCGGATCTATACTTATCTCATTGTATGACTGTGGCAGGGACAGTAGAAGTACTGGGATGTGGGACACCGGTCGTCGCACGGAGATGCACGGAAAGTAAGGAGGCGTCGCTATGTAGGTCAAGGCTATATCTTCTATTATGGATAGCCTTGAGCATTACTCCAGCGGTCAGCCGAATATGATTCTAGCTGATTCACCAATGCAGAATGACCCTATATCCAGACATCAGCACTTTATCGTCTTTCCACACTAGGAGACCAAATGGACATCATCGGTGGTTCCTTGTCGCGGCTCTTTTTGCAAGGTTCAGATCCTGCTCCCTGCACAAATAATAGTCACAAGGAAGAAGTCTAATGCCGAACAGACGTACCGGCAATTGTACGGCATACTGTTACAATGCGTTGGGGATGATAGAATTGGATATTGATAGGGCTGATCAGCCCCAGAACTGAAAATGTATAAGCAACATCGCGCTAGAAGCACACATGAAAGCCGATAGCTAAGGATTATGTGAGTCCCTAGATCCAGTGGTATGTACGACCACTTAGTCCAGGGCAAAGAAGGAAGATAAAAATACTATTACCACTCGTTAGGGGCTCACACGCAGGAATATTGCCATGACTCTGTGTCTGTTTAGAAAACCTGAACGTAAAGGTGAGTAACAAAAACAATAAAAGGAGGCCATAGGCCGAAGAGAAGGCAGAATCAGCCCTGCGCTCCCCCAAGGTCCGTTGAGGTCGCGTTATCTGAGAGAGAAAGTCCCACGTTGCACAACGTAGCGACACCCTTGAGGTCAGATTGATGATACTTTTGAAGGCAGATTGTTCGTAACGACGGCATGTTGCTTGATCTGGATTAGACCACATGAGTAACTCGGAGACTCATGCCCTTGCATTTACGAGTGAAGCTTGGAGCCCTCATTGGGATTTTCCTGTAGACGATCTAAAAAAGGTGCACCGAATTTCACAACGGAGTATTGCACCGTAGGCCGAAACTTTATCGATAGGGACCGTCTGAGTTTTTAATCGACGAGAAATAGTCTTTAACAATGCAGCGAGCCGACGTCCTTGCACTCCCACGCAGCGTTGGCAGGCTGGATCATAAAAGTCAAACTTCCGGTCAGAGACAAAGAAGTTGTGCTCTGATATACCTTGGCCGTGGCTCGCCGATCTTCAGGCTTGATGAAAACGTATCTCACGGCCCAGAAGGGAATGGATGAGGGTATGTGGATGCCTTGGGTCCAAGTCAGGAAAAACGTACTGCCACTAATGTATACATTTTGAGCGCTGAAGGCTCCTGAAGCGCCGGCACCAAAGACCATCGATACATGTATCCTGTTAGAATTAGCTCAGCATTAATGTGTCAATGCGGCGTTGCAGAAATACATGAATTAACGGTAGTGCTGAGTGACAGACTTGACATCATGCGACAGGATTTGGCAGAGCTGAACCACTGGTAGAGTAGATGATAAATCCCTCGCGACTCGGTCCTCGGACATGTATAGTCGTAACCCATGTCGCTCGTGGGAATAGATGAATTTCCGTTGAAAGGCTCTTACGTGATGCACGTCTTGAACTCCAGTCTCAACCGCGAATATGCTTGAACTTTACGAAAGGCTTCAAGATTCAAGGGGGAATTTGAGGGGTAACCAAGGGGTAACAGCTAAGTATACATCATTCCTACAATTTCGTGACATGGTTTTCCAGCCAAATAACAGACTTGGAAAAAGGTTTCTGCTACCGCATTGCGCATTCGGTGTTCAAACTTAACCGGGCATTCACCTTCATATCCATGGCCTTTCGTCTACCTTCAGCTAAGCATGTCATTCATTTCCAGGCCATCTTTGGCCGTTCCCTTTCACGTCTGCTTCTGTGCAGTCTATTTTTCCGAGGCTACATAAAACAGTCTGTTGGCTGATCAGATGCCCACGAACTATTTGGTTACCCGAAAGACTAGAGAATGCCATACGATTTTTGGTGGGTTTCCTCTACCCTCATATGCTCCTCCCGTGCATATACCTTTGACAGGAAGCTAGATTCAGACCTATATGCACACGTCAAAGCGTCTGGACGTCCACAAGTGACGGCTCGCGAGGTACGTCAGGCTAGTATGCAGGGTGGTGTAATGCCAACATTCACATGGCCGCTACAGAATTGCATGCATCCCGTACACATGAATTCCTGTAACAATGCTACTGCATCAGCTGTTTTGCAGCATCGTGCTCAGTCGAAGACTAGTTACTGTGGATCGAGTTCTGGTGACCCGCATGTTGAGGACTCATTGTCGAGTTCTGAGAAAGCTGTGGCTCAGCATCATGCTCAAAGGTATGATCTTTTTCACATAATGTTGATCCTGTGTTATTAACGGAGCGGATGTTTTCAAAGTGTGGCAAGGCAGTCTTTGCGCTACGGTTCCAGTGGTTCGCCCAACTATCTGTACTCTGTTGATCCGCAATTGCCTAGCACAATGCCGCACGCCATTGGCAAATTCCCCGCTACGCTCTTGCATGTCCATCGGGGAGATATACCCCATGAACAAGAATCGCCAACCCGATGCCTGTGGAAGGACAGCCAAGGCCAGTGCAGCTTTACTGCGGATACGGTCACGACCGTAATGAAGCACGTATCGTTGTACCATCTTCATGAGCATCAGCACCCCGACTGCCAGGTGCAATGTCGGTGTAGGGGCTGTCTGCTCCCGAAGACCATAAGACGAGACACAATTCTCAGGCATATCCGCGAAATACACTACGGGGACAAATTTCGCCGCAAGCACTCACCATGAGTCCCATCTGAACTTGAAAGACTGATTACTTTGGGTCGCACTGTGTAGGAGGTGGTTCTAGTATGCCTTCTGATGATATACTATTCCCGCTATCGTAGCTAGTATGTATCTTGGTACGATTTATATGACGTCCTGCCCGTACTTCGTTTGTACATTATATACAACTCTTCATTTGTTTCAGTCGCATATACTGTACAAGAGCGAACCTCACGTTTCCTGCCGTAAATATCTGCGGTGACTAAGTTGGGTGTACTACTTGTAATGTGCCTGGGAGTTCTTCACCAAGCCCCAGCGCCCAGCCGGCGTCCTCGCAATTTTCTCTTGGACTCATAGCAGAACACGTTTCGGTGTGCTCTCCCCAGACCCGCTCTCTCTCTCTCTCTCTCACGCTACTAGCCCCACGCACGCATACTTGTCTCTCTGTTTAATTGCGCTCTGACACGCACCTTCCGTCCTTGTTTACTTCAACTTTCAACATCCCGAATCCGATGTAGTATGTCCAAGCTTAGTCCAAGATAACATTTTTGTCGTGGGGTACCCTGTACACGCAAACGCACAACTTCCCGTACTATTACTATCTCCGCGTCCGAACCCACAAAGAGACGTCGCCCAAAGTCATGCGGAGCCAAGCTTTATAGTATGCGGATAAGTGAAGCCTGACATGATACAAAAAGGCGATACTTGCTATTGTATTGGCTTTCTCTAGCTTTCATGTGTGTATTCAAGAATTGTTTCATCAAGTTTATACCTTGACTTATTAACGCTTGTGCTTAGATTTGCCTTAGGTATATCTTTTTGTCACAATTTTGACCATCCCAGCGCCTCCCAGTGCCTCGACATTGCCGTGGCACTTAGTACAGCTGAGTACACACCGCATGCGTGTTCTTGGCTTGACATCGGACTTATCTCTTACAGCTATCATCATGAATCATGATACACAACTCAATTGGTAATTTTCAAAACCAGGTTTCGAACTTCTTGTCGATCCTCCAAATGAGAATCCATCTAGATTTCTATAGATTTTCCATAATTTCATTTTGCTTCCATCGATCTTCGATCTTTGATCCCCCTCGGACTTGTGTTGTCTCTTTCCGCGTTGTACACAGTATGAACTTCGCAAAACTAGGTGGTATGTTATATCTCGAATTTGATCATTATTGTTAAGCAAATGTAATATGCAGTGTCTTTTTTGCCAATTAGCAAGACTCCTACTATGCTGTCCATGCAGGCGGGCAAAGCGCGTATTCGCTCGTATCTCCCTACCATCTCTCATGTGGCGACAGGACAAAGGTACACATCGTGTCCTCTCTTACGATCAAGGACCCTCAGTACATAGTCGCATGCTTGGCTACCCTCAGGCCAGTGATGAAATTTTATCAGATTCACGACCTCCCCTGTACTGTGTCAAACAAGTTACATATGCATGATATAGGAAACTATGGGGTGAACATAACTTAACGCACGAATGACTAATGTTAATGGATTGTGACGAACAGCTAGATATGTACACAGCATATGGCTTGTACAGAGACAACAGCGAGCAACATCAACTAAAAGTGGACTAGAGCATAGATTACAGACGAAGACTACACAAACGTTATTACTGCAGGCGTGCATTTTTGCGAGATCCACAGAAACTGGCCCCACCATGAGAGGCTACCCAGAGCTTGCATCGATTCTTGAGTCCGAGATGTATCTCGACGATGTGGCGGATGATTGTGTCTCGGCGCACAGGCTTATGGAGTTTACAACCCTCCCACAGACATTCCAAGCGGCTGTCGGCGGGTAAAGGTGACTTGAAATGGTATGATAACATATGTTCCCCGATCCCAGCTGCATTTATACTCCTGCCGCATATGCCGTAACCATCATTCCACCTGCACGCAAACACACAGCTGATGTGCGATTCTGTTTCACCATCGTTGGCCACATATCGAGGATCAGCGTAAACCTCTTCTTGGAATTGATGACGTGGGTTATGCTGGAACCCTTGCATGGGCGAGATAAGCCATGGGTCGGCAAGGTTTGTGTCAGAGAGGTCCATATTGTGGGCAGGCAGATGGTGGGAAAGGGCGTAGGAAGAATAGCTGGAAGAAACACGGCGTGGATGCCATCCAGAAGTACCACTAAAGAAAGGGGATTTAATCCACTTAGAACAAGATCGTCGATACCATCTCGTACCTTTGAATGTCGCCCTGAGCCATCCCCTGATCGAGAAGGGGCAGTGTCTGGATCGGCAATATACCCGCATCAAGTACGTCATTACGAGGACCCACTATTTGGTCTTCGGTTGTCGAGTGTCCGTCACACGCAACGTGATGCTGGGGAATGAGTGTAGAATCGCCATGAGAATTTTTCAGTACAGAAAACAGGAAATGTTGGTGAGGTTGAGAAGTTGACTGTCCCAATAACAAGTTGTCAGCGCTTCACATCGTTTACACTGTGCGGACCAAACACACATAATCGGTAGTTGTTTGCGGACGCTCCGCATTTGATGCCTTGACGTGTGTGTATAGCTCTGAATCCTGCTCCCTGCACGGGGATAAGCAACAATCAGAAATCCAACGGCGCACATCAAACGTACCAGTAATTGTAGGGCGTGCTGCGATGCATTGTGAAAAATGGCATTGAACACTGATCATACAGATAATTCGGAATCCTTCAAACAATATAAGCACAGAGGCATGAGATCGTGCTAGAAAGGCCAACGGCCAACGATTGTCCGCAGGCCAAGGGTTGGTGGCACGTAGGCGAAGCCAGGGGAGGCGGGAAGGCATGACCGCCAATTACTAGAGATTCATATCAGATGCAAAAAATATAGGCCAAAGGCCAGAGACTTTGGAGATGATAAGGCAAATCAGGTCGACGGGTTTTGTTGAAGAAGTTCCAGAGTTGAAAGAAGTGAAAGTTGCATGTCAGTGAGGCAGTGATGCGATGGCATTTTTGGCTGGGCTGTCTAGATCTGAGATCATGGAATAGATCTGTGATTCGAAGGCTTGCCTCCACACGATCAAGGACGAGGCAGCCCCAAAATTGTAATGACGTATGAGCGCTCTCATTGGTTAAACAGCTTGTTCCTGTAGCGGTTCCAAATACGAGCCCAATATTTGAGTTCGCCAATGAGCTCTGAGTGGCCATTCCGACTACGAAATACTACCGAGTACTAACGCAGAGTCAGCAAAATTGGGGGCCGGATCATGAACGTTTGAACATCTAGCCAGCCATGGGAAATTGAAAGGTCTGCGCAGAGATATCTTGGCCAGGCGCCGGGCCCGCCCGCCCCCCATGGGCCCTAGCCCGTTAACCAAGTGCCAATCTCCGGTTATTGGGGAGAAGTATGACAGTGGCGCGCCTCATGATGGAGGATGGAATGAATGAGGGTAGGTGAGTCCCAGCATCCAAACTAGAGTGTGATGACAAAGTTACTTAAATATATATCTGTTCAGTCACTGGCCTTGCTTCAAGCGCTGACTGGTTATTAATCTTACTAATTCGGATCGATAAAATCCACTGCCTTCATGTTTTCAACCACTATTTCTACCTATCTGAGTCTGGCTGAATTTAATCGTTGGGACCACTCCTCGCCTGGCGAATTGTACCCTTCAATCGGGTGATAATTTAAATATTCTAGAAGGGGGTACATAGTGCGGAAAGCCAGGGATTATACTAGTAATAGCGTTTGCCTAATGAATTTTTTTCTGATTGAACGCTCAGGTACGTGAAAAATATCTAAGGAAGAACAGCTCGAAAGTTAAATAAGGTATGGCAAAGGCATGTTATTAATAAATCGACATATGCGTTCTTGAAAGCGACACAGCACGAAACATTACCGGAAAGCAGGAAACATAAATTATACGGCAGTCGAAGCAATAATGACTAAATACGGCTGCGGACGTCGACTCGAAGAAGTAACCTATGACTGACGTCGAGGTCTAATTCTAAGGTGAATCTGACGGATGTGGCGAAGGATCGTATCTCGGCGGATGAATCCTCCGAGTTTACATCCCTCCCATTTACATTTCATAAGCTCGCGTCCAGCCGGTGGGAGATGGGATGACGACAAGTGGTCCACGATCTCTTCTTCACTCGCAGTCACGTCACATGGACCATGGCCATCGTTCCACTTGCACAAGCCGCAAGATGCGTGCGATTCTGATTGGTTGTCATGGACCGGGTGAGGGTGAGGCTCAATGAGGTATGATTCAGAGACGCTGCCAGAAAATCCCAGACTGTTTGCAAACGAGTCGTTGGAGACAGGAGAGTGGAAATAGTTGAAAGAGGCGTCGGGCAAAGGTTGTCCGGCAGCACTGTCGAAGAAGTCAATTTCCCTGAAACAGGAACATCAAGGAGCTCGTACCTATGAATATCACGATGATCGTTCTCACGAAATGGCGGCGTCAAATCACTTGGAAATTGACTATTACGTTGAGAAAACCAAGCATTTTGTAGATGAGCAGGAGCGAGCACTTGATTGTTGCTCGTCGAGTCTCCGCCATACATAGAGTGATACTGAGTAACCGTGGGTGGGGGATCCCCATACGAATTTACTGGAGCCGAAGGCGGATGGTGATTCTGCTGAGGCTGAGAGGACGACGGGGCCTACAGGCAGATATCAGCGCACTCCCCTTTACAAGCACAGACGAAACATACGTTATCGACAAGTCCTTGTACTGCACGCAATGCTTTGGATAGCTCTGAATCGTCCTGCCTGCCAAAGGAATCAACGCCAAAAAGAATTGTAGGGGTACGAACACACCAGAAATTATAAACCATTCTACGATCCGCTGTGGAAGAGGACCACAGTCCTGAATCTTATGTAGTGGCATCTATAGCGCGACTGGCAGGACCAACCATGAAGCCATGAAGGCCGACAACAAAAGGTGGTTCGTAGGCCAAGAAACAGTGGCATGTAGAATCAGCTAGATCAAGAATGGAAAAATATGAAAGTTGTTAACTAGGCCTATCCCGCAAGTAATCTTGAAACGTCTTTTGGGTAACTGAACAAAACGGTGAATGACAAAATGGCGTGGAGGCCAAAGGCCAGGGACTGACTGTCAATAAAACAGATCAGGCCAATGGAACTTTCGTTTCAGCGGCATTACATTGGACTATCTGAAATCAGACCAACATCTGTGACTCGGAGACTCTGCGTCCCCGAGTAATGCTTGAAGCGAGCTTTCATTGGTAGAGGATCTCGAAACGCACCCCCGATGATGCGGAATATAGTGCACTATCAAATTTTCATTAATAGACACGCTGGCCACGATATAAGTTTAGCGCTAGCAATGGCCTCGACTCCCACGCAGTTGGCTAGGTTGCATTCTTCTGGCCACTTACAAAACACTTTGTTTCCATTTGTCTTGGTTGTAAACGGTCATCAGTGAATATAGCCGGCCGATGCGGTGAGATACACCTGACAGAAAAAGGAAGGATGATAGTGCCAGGAAATAAGGCATGCCATGAGATTAAGCGCTCACCAAATGAAGGCCAAAGTATTCCGCAACGCAACCTTCCCGGAACGCAACTTAAATGACTACGACCGTACCGGGTTACACGCGATTTTGGGTGGAGCCTCAAGAGCCGTCACCGAACCCGCCATGCCAAATCGTACTTCAACGAGATCCGATCGTGAGGCCTTGAGGCCTCTGCCCCCGAACGTTTGAGAGATGCATAGGCACCGAAGGCCGACTCGAGTGTCGTAGTCCACTGACATCATTGTAACTTGGCCTATGTTGACATTCAATCAGTCGGCCAGTTGTACTTTCCGTTCAACGGTACCTCTATTCAGATAACGATATCAAGCGTGAGATGCAGGCAGAGAAATGGAACATACCTTTATCCATCCAGTGTCTTTCTGGATTACACAGGAAAGAGTAACAAAGTGGGGGATTGGGAAATCATGACCTTGATCGCACTTATAAGCTTTAAATTTAAGTTCTCTAGCACTGCCAGAAAAATTCCTGTGCGAATCCTTGAGGCCGGATTTGTCGCAGATCAACGGTCGAACTTCCACTTTTTCTTTTGCTGTGCGACCATTTTCCAAAATTTCTGACCTCAGGATCGACAGCTCGAGACGATTTCTGGAGTATCTATGATAATCGATATCGTGGAACTTCATTCTGGAACATCTAGATCAGACACATGCGGTAGGCAAATCAACTGTTCGCCGTGCTCTTCGCGCGGAGTGCCAACTCAGCGGCATCCGTCATATTTGTACTGCAAAGACCGCCAAATTTATTGGGTGTCCTCAGTCGAGGGTAATTGAGCTATAAAAATATCTTAACGTTACATAAATGTTGGAATACTCACAGAATTCTGGCGCGTGTGACCGAGAGAAGGGTCTCGTGGAAGATACACAGAGTAAACTAATAATAACTAGTAATCGCCAACATTGCCACATGCCAAACTAAGTCTCGTATTGGGCATTAACAACGTTGCAGTGTGATGTCCTTCAATTCAGTAGCGGCACCAGTGATGCAATAGTGATACATACACGATCGTACAAATAGTAGCACACTGAAGACTATAGTCTATCTCAGCAATAGTCATTCAGTACCGGGGGTCGGCACAGACCTCCGGTAGTACTTTAAAAGGGTTGCTTTGATTTCATGTACCTGACCATATCTTCAAGTACTCCGGGATATCCTTCAAGTTAGACTATCAATGTTGAACAACTGACAAAGGACCTTGAAACTTGATTTTGGAATTCGAGCCCTGGAGAACGGGGCGAAGGAATTTTAGACCATAAAGCTCTGTGCACTAGCACAGAGCAATCAGTATGTAGATCATCCATAAGCACAACACGAGTGACAATTTAACGAAGCGAAAGCTATGTATCGGGGTCCACAATTCACCCACTAGGGCCCTATGGAAGAATGTAGGTGAATGACGGCCAACAAAAAGTAAAACAGAGAACGAGCAGAAGAATTAACGATACGGTGGATAGATACAACAACCAACAGGCCAGTGGTAGTAAGGATAAGCAATATACGTGGGAACCCACGTGCTGCCTAGTGATGTGTTGCCTTCACAATGCTGACTATAATAATGATTATGATGATTATGACAGCAACACCAATGATCATGCGCATCTAAAGACGGGGTCAGTTATGAATGTAATGTTGAGCGACGAGTCCAACGGACCTTCATGTCTTTCCACCTGAGAAATTATAAGTTCGATGAATCTTGATCGCAACTGAAAAAGAAAATATCACACTCACCACATATTCTGTTGAATATGCCTTAGTATTACATCAATATAAGGAAGTTAAGTCAAACTCACCTTTCGTACTCGGTTAGCACCACGACGGAAGCCCTGCGCTGAAACAGCAAGGTTGTCTGGGGAAATAGCTTCAACCTTCGCAATACACCAGAGCACAAATCAATCACCTGTCTTATCCTGCAACGAGTCCAATCTCTCTCCACGTTCTGCGACCTTTGTGATGTTCTCCCTCATAATACCGACGGTGTCGTCAATTTGTTGTTGGATAGCTGCGGTTTTAGGGTTTCCACCCTGACTTGATCCGCCAGCGGGATTGGATGAGGAGCCATTGCGGGGGAGGTAAGGGTCGTAAGGTTCGGACCTATGATAGGGAAAAATACAGATGAACTACGGCCGCTGCGTCATTTGGGAGAACAAACGAACATGACTGGAAAACGACGTTAAAAGGGTTCTGGAATGGTGAAGTTTAGTGGTGGAATCAGCAGTAGACGTATGGTCTCAGTAAAGAGGACACACCGTTGAAAGTGAGAATTTAGAGGGCGGAGTTACTTGGGGAGTGAACTGGTGACCTGGGATGACTGCGTGGAGGCGTTAACGTTGCTGAGACGATGGGATGCAGCGGCATATTCGCACGCACAAGTGACGTGTGACCGCTTTGTGACACTTTCTCCTTTTAGGTTTACCCCTCTTTTTGCGAGGTATGTACCTTGGAATTGCAGTGCGACCACTGTACTGACTTGCTGCGCTTGTGTCAATATTTACAGCAACAGGATAATCTATTAAAGCTCTGACTATTGGCTTGATTCAATATGTCAATCCTCATGTTCCCAGCTGTGGGACGTAGAAGGGTAAGTAGTAACTAGAGAGGATATTAATGAAAATTAGGGACCGCTCCAAAACAATGCGATGATCCGATAAGGACGTTCGAATTATGCACTGTGATCCAGGTTTAAACTCAATACTGGGGTACATATATTAATCGCAACTCCTAAAACGTGACAATTCACACCGTTTCGGAGAGTGGGCTGGCGGTCCTCGTCATAACCTCAGCGACTCTGCATGGTTTCCGCGTAGCCAAGTACAAGGCTTGTGTGTATGTCATAAGATTCAGAATTACCAAATTTGGTCACGGCATAAGCCGAAGTTGAATCCCCGCTACCCATTGAGTCCACCCCGCCCTCGAAGGCACCACCAAATCAGCAAGCCCCGGCAATTCCGTCAAGGTAAGCAAGGATCCATGCCATTTTTCTTCGCCAAACACCATGGATGCATCCGTTCTGTTCATGCGTGAAGTTGAGACGAATTTCAGCCAAAGATAGGCTGTAGGAGTGGTGGATGAATCAGACTGATGACGGATGACGTTTCTGGCTTGTCGCATATTCATATGAGCTTTGGGAAGGACGCAGACTGACTTATTCCCGTCGTGCGCGCCGGTTTTATAGATGGTGCGTTTCTACTTCATATACATTCATTGCTGAAATCTAAATCGCTCGATATGTTTGAGTAGAAGGTCGAAATCGACGCGTTCTCCGGTTTCCGTGTGTACCCCTCCAAGGGAAAACTCTTTGTCCGTGGAGACTCCAAAGTCAGCTCGTCTCCCCCACTTTCAAACTTCCTGCCTGAACGCCCCTTGTGATATAGGTTTTCCGATTCTCTAGTTCCAAGAACTCTTCCCTGTTCCTCCAGCGCAAGAACCCACGTAAGATCGCATGGACACAGGTCTACCGTCGCATGCACAAGAAGGGTATCACCGAGGAAGTTGCTAAGAAGCGTTCCCGCCGGACCGTGAAGCACCAACGTGGCATCGTTGGTGCTGACCTTGCCACTATCGCCGCCAGGCGTAACCAGACCGCTGCTGTCCGTAACCAGCAGAGAATTTCGGCCATTGCAAAGGCCAAGACTGAGAAGAAAGAGAAGGAGTCGAAAAAGGCCAAGGTATGTTGTCGACAATCCAAGGGGTACGTACGACTTACGTCGGCCGGTATAGCCTGCACGTGCGCCTGTTGCGAGTGGACCCAGGGTGTCGAAGCAGCAGATGAAGGGTGGCAAGGGTGGCCGATAAGCAGTTCTTTTGTTGTTGGCACATGCCTATGTATCGCACATTCCTTTCGACACGACTTCTCACGGGCAAAAATCTATGCTGCATGCTTCCATATGGCACGTCCGCTTCTACTGGTTCTGAAGATGTCCGTAGACCTCGTGCATTTCGATGCTCACTTGGCTCTCGAAGTAGAGCTGCTAATCATATAAAATTTGTTGGGAATAAGACTGATGATACAAGTATGTGCAAGGTATGTGTGGCAGTAAAATCCAGAGTACAGGGGATTGATGATGGCATATACAAGTGTGGGATAAGATGGCCAGTCAAAATTTCGGTGCGTGATTAACATGTTCTGGCGCATACTTTACCTGCGCACTCCGTTAGGAAATGCTATGAGAGGTACTTGAAAATTACCATCTCGGTCGCCAGCTTGGCACAGCCACACTTTTGGTAGAAGGCTATATGACATTAATTAGCATAAGCGACAGTCCATGAGGGAAGCAACTCACGAATGTTGGCGCTAAAACAGCTCGAGGAGGTTACATAACAGCCGCTGCTCTCACTTATATGTGAGGGCCTGAATGATGCGGAGGCCAAGCTTCTTGCCCTGGTGGCTTTTGGCGACAGCGGTATCCTCGATATAACCGATGCTGGCAAGACTGCGGAGGAACTTGCGATGGATGAAGACAGTGCCTACTCCGACGATCTTGTCGCTCGCCTTGTCGAGCACGACAATGGGAAAGCGTGCGCTTGGGGTTGCGCGCATGGCGTGGAACTGGTCGATCCACGCTACCTCGCCGAGGTCGTTGACGCCAGATAGAACGGAAAGGACATCGAGATGTCCGCGTTTGTAGTCTGTTGACGCAAGCGGACGCATCTATATCTTGTTAATGCGAGAGCGATATGAAAGAGCTTATGATCAACTTACCTGGAGATCAGAGGGAAGCTGTGCTGAAACATCAAGTGAAATGAGCTCTTGAGGGAACATAAGGTCTAGGGACGCAGGATCTGCGCGTGTCGTGGACATGGTGTCAATCATTGACATAATAGCGATGGTGAGTTAAGAAGAATATTCAAGCGAGTACTGACTCTGAAGACACAGTGGGGCCAATGAGCAGGTTGTTGTTGACTCGGAGGGGGCATTGCACGTATGCCATCAATGCTCTTATACAACTCTTATATGTACGTTGTCAAATATAGCTAAGTGCTTCACCCAATTCGAGGAGGTGTTAACGTTCTTGCCACATGGTACCTCAGTCGGATTATTCTCGGTTCCTTCGCGGACAGCCTTGACCCAACATTGAAGGTTCCGGTACCCTCACGTCATTCACATTAATGAAAAGACCCAGACTCTGCTCAACGTTTGATCAATACTTTCGCTTCAGCTTAATGTTGTAGCCATATCTCCGCTACTCGCAGGCTTCCCTTCCCTCACTTTTCTATCACTACCTTCAGCTTTCTTGGTTCGATCTTCTCCTCGTCACCTCTTTCAACATGTTAACTTATCTCTTTCTCGCATTTTTAGTGTGTTAGCTTTCCTTTATTACAGCGCAGACTTGAGGAATCTACATGACACTCAAGTTCAACTCTCCGAGCAGGTCATTGCTGCGCAAAATTATGAAACGGGTATTCAGCAGGGATCTAAGTGGACTCTTCGTGCACCACAGTAAGGCAAATTTAGAACGCAACCTCTTCGCAGCGGCTCTTCACGTCGTGAACAGGGTGAGGATGATTGTTATTATTTCTCTAGCAGTCATACTTATCCTACTAATTGCATAGGTCATTAAACTCAATCCTTCTCCTTGTCTAGGGTATTAATTAAGGAATGCAGCGCTTCACGGCGCTGTACGCTGTAATGAAGCAGAAGAGGCCTTTGAAACCATGTTCTCCAAGTTGGATGATACCCCAGGCACACAGACACGACGTAAGCCTCTAGGAACTCATCTGTCAACTCGAGATCATGACCTTTTCTTCAGAGCTGCAGCACTGTCAGACATAGATGATGGTGTTCGACGAGTTATTCACTTCCTCCCCTCACCCCTCCAAAAGTGCCCCGCTTCGTCTAGTAATTCCTGACCCTCCCCCATTATCTGTTTTTGTCGGTGCTTTTTCTTCATTTGGCATCGGTTTCCTCGCTGGTCCCCGCTAGCTCACTTGGGAATTGTTGGACGGTTGGACGGTAGATGGACCGGACCGGACATCGGGTAGAGAAACGGTAGCGATCGACCTTGGTCCTCGCGCCCTTGTCTGCTCGGGTCTTCGTGACGTGCGTGTGCGGTTCCGTTCTGACAACCAGGGTTGTATTACGGCTCTTAAAGCCAGTCGCTTTTTGCAACGTTGTCCAGAATGACATTCTGCAACGTCTCTCATTTGCTCTCAAACACGGCATCCGGATCTCTGTTTGATGGGTGAGGTCTTGCGACAACCTGGCAGATGCCATCTCTCGCGGCATTTTTCCCGCTTCCCACTCTCGTTTCAGCTCTCCTCCCTTGCCTGCTTACCTCGAACCCTTTATCCGCTTGGTGTAGTTTGGTGAAGGTCCTCCACGGCTCTACGCTGTTCTATGTAATGGCCGGTCTGGGAACTTCTGATATCAGCAACTTTCGAGACGGACAGATTTTGTACGCTGACATATCGTGTCACCAACGAAGGACACAGTGCTCCTGCCTGACACGACGACGGAGCATCTCCCCATGAACAGTAACCTTGCAATCAAATACAACGGCTCGATGACATTCACATCAATCTCGCCCAACGGTATGGTTGTCTGAAAGTCTACCACCTGTCCGTCGTAAGATGCAACTTCCAGCGCTGCCACAATACAAGAAACTCCCGATTCTTCTGGATCTGCCACGAACGTCAATTTCCGCGACATGGGAAGACAAAATTCGCCAAATATTTTAAGAACTTTAGGTTGTTGGAAAGGATCTGAGGGGATGGGGAAAGTGATCGATTCGAGGCAAGAGTAGGTGGTGGATGGTCAATATCCGATACGATTAGATCCACCTTGATGGACGATATGAATCCATAGTGGTTTCCAATACTTCAACGCCTGCCAGGCTGGATATGTCGATGAAATTTGACTTTTCGCGGGTCCTCTCGAACAAACGTTCCCGCCTCGATGAACGATTTACTACCACATTTTTCTTCTATAGTACTATACTACTTGACATATATGCGCGCTACACACTCGAAAAAATATCAATTTGTCTTTGAGAAGTTTTCGCATGAGTCCGGGTATATGTTACGAGTATCTGCTAGTGAAATAGTATGTGCAAGGTATGAATGTCCACAGTTAAATCTAGAGTACAGGCAATTGATAACGATGGTATATACGAGTGCAGGATAAGATGGCAAGTCAAAGTCTTGGTGCGTGATTAACACGTTCTGGCGCGTACTTTGCCTGCGCATTCCGTTAGCAAAGGCTACAAGAAGTGCTTGAAAAATTACCATCTCGTTCTCCTTCTTGACATAGCCACACTTTTGGTAGAAGGCTGTGGGACACTGGTCAGCATAAGCCAAAGTCAGATGAAAAGCAACTCACGAATGTTGGCGTCACTACAGTTCAAGATGGTCTTATAACAGCCGCTGCTCTCACTGATATGCGTCAGGGCCTGGATGATACGGAGGCCAAGCTTCTTGCCCTGTTGGCTTTTGTCAACGGCGATATCCTCGATGTGACCGACGCTGCCGAGACCACGGAGGAACTTGCGCTCAATGAAGACGGTGCCTACCCCGACGATCTTGTCGCTCGCCTTGTCGAGGATGACGATGGAGAAGTACGCGCTTGGGGTTGCGCGCATGGCGTGGAACTGATTGACCCATGCTACCTCGCCGAGGTCGTTGACGATGGATAGAACGGAAAGGACATCGAGATGTCCGCGTTTGTAGTCTGTTGATGCAAGTGGACGCATCTATGTCTTTTTAGTGTGAGGGCAATGTGAGCGAGCCCATGATCAATTACCTGGAGATCAGAAGGAAGCTGTGCTGAAACTTCGGGTGAAATGAGCTCTTGAGGGAACATAAGGTCCAGGGATGCAGGATCTGTGAGTGTCATGGACATGATGTCGATTATAGTGAAGATGAGTTAAGGAGAATATTCAAGGGAGCGCTGATTAACGATTCTGAAGAGAATGGCGATACGGTGGGGCTGATCTGAGTCTGAGGTTGTTGGTTGAAGGGTATGCTATCAATGCGTGCGTTGCCAAACATAGCCACCTGTACATAACAAGTACTACTTAGGGCGCTAGCCGCAAACGCTCGTTCATCGAAACAGTGCGTGCGCGCCAAATCTCCGACTGCCTCATCCGATCATATTCTCATTGCCTCTGGCTTGTTCCGATCACTATCTTTAGCGTCGAGCCTCTGCCCCAGTGATCTCTGCTCTTCAACCTGTCAGCATACCTGTGCCCTGTTGTGACATAATCCTCCTTCTGGCCAAGATTTCACTCCGACGAGCCCGACCCCGATTCCCAAGCGTCTTGATACCATATAGACAGCAAGACGAGTGGCCATCGCTATAACGGCGCTATTGAAGTGGCAATTCAATTCCTGTACCATCATGGGGATTTGCGTGATGCGACCTTGACAACTCTGTCAGAAATTCCTAATCTAGCTTTCAATGCATTACAAAGCATTGAAATTTTTAAATACAAACTGCTGCTTGAGATAGATTTTAATAATAGAGTGCGCCTTGTAATGGGCATTGCAACCATCATTGCAATGCCAATTGTAATGGTAATTGAAATAGGTTTAAATCAATATTAATCATTGTAATGGACTGTTTGTACAGCAATCAGTTGTAATGATGCCCCTGTGTCACCACTTCTTGGAATACTGGACCTTATCTTACAAGCCCCTTTTTCTATTTGCTACGTTGCCATCTTATCTTTTGGTTTCTATTGCCCTATGCTTATTAGTTAGTTATATTGTATTGTGTTTGTATTGCTTACTGTTATCACCTTTGCTACGTTGCTATCTTATCTTTTAGCTCATGCTTATTAGGTCCTGTTATGTTATGTTAGTTAGTTTACTATCTTATCTGGTTTGTGTTAATGCTTACCTTGTCTATTATATAGTCTGTACTTGGTAGGTTTCGAATGCTCGACTGTGTAGTAGTTATTAGCTTAAGCTTAAGGTCACGTGATACTTAGGACTTACCATGACAAAATTGTTAGGCTAAAGGGTCTTTTTATATAGGGTAACTTGATTGTATTTGAACCATCGTTTTTGGCTACCTATAAGGCAATAGCAAGTAGCATAGACTAATAAGATTTGGTGCACGTGAAAGGCGAATCAAAGATGTAACATTACATATGAAATGAAAAAAAGACTAGTATATCTACTAATAGTATCCTAAGCAGCACGAGTACTGTGTCAAACACCTGTAGCTGCAGGCTTCTTTGCCCTAGCCCTTCCTCTCCCTCTCCCTCGAGCTGGTGGCTGTTCCACATCTGCATCCTGTACTACAGCTGTATTAGTAGCTGCTGAAACTGCTGCATCACCCTGAACAGTAGCTCGGAAAGTAGCACTGAGAGTAGAAGTAGTACTGAGTGATGAAACAGTGCTGAGAGTGGCAGGAGGCTGTGCCACCTCAACAGTGTTGGAATGAAAGGCAGTGGTACTCTGGACTGCAGAAGACATTGGAGTAGGTTCAGAGATGTCTGACTTGTTGTTGCTATCAATATCGAGTGTGTTCATTGTGTGAATGACTTTGCTGGAGTGATCTTCTTGAGTGGCTGCAGAAGCAGATGATTTCATGGCACCGAAAACTTCTTGGTCAATGTTTTGCACAATGGTCTGGATGCAGCAGCTGTCCCACTTGGTGAGCAAGAGTTTCTTGTAGTGAAAGAAAAGGTCCTTGTAGTTGATGCTGGAGGACTTTCCTGTGCCCAACTTCTGAAATTCGGTATCGGGTGATAGCAAAAAGATTGCCTGCAATAGTATCGACTGAGTGAGAACATTCAACATAGTGTAGATAAAAACTTACAATGACAGCAGCCCATGCAATAGACCCTGGCGTAATGTGCTTGAGGTTCCATTTCCGGGTGTTGGTCTTTGGTCCACCAGTGGTCTCTTGGTGAAGCGAAGCAACACCGTGAAGTGTGGCCTTCAGAATCTATTCAGAGATATATCAATGTCACTATGACACACTCATTGACCGAAAGAAACACATACCTTAGCCAAAAGTTCCCAGTTTCCGAACACAGTCTTCAAGGTAGGGTCCTCTTGCATTCCAAGGAACAGGACTGGCAGAAATGTCTTGTACTTTGGATTCGCCGCTGACACTCCAAGCATTTTCTGTATTTTGGCGACATTGGCTCTGCGGTACTGGGTATTGCTGAAGTATACTCCTGGAAGGTCGAATATATTGCCCGCAACACTACACAGTTTGTTGATTTCCGATGAGCGAGCCTCGGAAATGGACTTCATTACCTGGAGGATGATTGTTAGTTTAACAAATAGTATTGAAACATGTAATACGTATGAGATCACTGAAGTATGAACTTTCCATAATGTCATGTAAACAATCAGGAAAGTGCTGAAATAGTTCATCTAAAAACACTGATTCCTGGGTCATTGCCGTCAAATACTGGTCTCAGCTGTTGAATGGAGTTGGATTCTTGGGACGTTGTTTGCTGAAAAGGTCAGCGTTAGGGAACATTTCAACAGTCATGCTGTATTTATGGGCATAAAGCATGATGGTTTGCTCATGGGCCAGGAGTTCATTGGGAGCCTCTGCACGATGTTTGCATTTAGGCTTCTCAGCAACAAGAACCTTGTTCTCCTTGTGAAGAGTGCAATTTTCCTCAGCGAGCTTCTGAACCTGGATTTGCAGCGCCTTGAGTGCCTAGAGTAAGAGTAGAGTTAGATAGGTAAATTGATCTTAACATCTAAAACTTACGTCCATGAAGTCTCCCTTCAAGGTGTTTGGCCCCGGAATTGCAACAGATTCAACAATAGGCTCCATGTCCCATTCATCATCTGAGTCAGACGTGTTTTGAGAGAAATGAGACATGGTCCAAGGTGCTAAAAAGATACAAGGAGATGAGAAATGGTCAGCATGACAGCACTGTATATAAGGTAAATTGTCCTGCCTCATGCTTGATGCAACTGAAGTTGCAGCAATGTATCAGCAGTGCCAAGAAAAATGTGCCTATGCTCTGACTATTGGTTATGAAGGAAGGTGTGATAGCCTGGAGGTGACCTTTGATAATTTAATACAACAAATGAAATCAACACTGTGAAGTAATAATCAGCATGTAATGTCTAAATCATGGGCTGGAATATTACATTTTGAGCTCCTAGATGATGGGATATCATCAGGGTCTAGTACAAGAGCAGGATAGCCTGCCACAAGTAACTTCAGCCCAACCACCGCTGATAGACATTCTGCCATGCATAAGAGGTGCACTCAATGTTAGGAAATGTACAAAATCAATCTCATGAAGCTGCAAGCATGCATTACGTTCCAGATGCGAGTATAGCAGCAAGATCTTTCTCGCCAGCTGCTGCAAGTTGGTGTGAATGGGCTTTCAAATGGACTGCGTAAAAATGAGCCATTGTGGGCGACATCAAAAAGTTAAGGACTTACAGAGACGATCTAGAGACAGTAACACCACCTTGATGGCATTGGCATCATCTTGCACAGGTGGCATATTCTTTAATAGTGCAGAGCAGTCCACCCCATACTCATCTTGCCAGATTGTGGCTTTGAGAATCAAATTGTCCATGCAGTGATCCCACGAGTCTTCATTGATGAGATCAACCTGTTTGGTTCGTACACTCAGTGACATCTGGGTGTGAGTGGATGTGCAAGGTTATGTAGGCAATGGCCTCTTGAGCAGCTTTGCCAAGCTGAGATGGATTTGAGGATAGGCCGTCAAGCTCCATGATAACCGGAACTGGTAGGACAATGGTCCATCGGAGACTTTCAATGATGGATGCAACGGCCGATAAGGAAGATAAAATGATGTTGGTGTCCAGCACAAGAATAGTATAACCTGCCACAATGTCCAAAGATGGCATTGACACAATTTTCTGGGAACAGGCTGGATGAGACCGCTGTTTGGGCATGTGGGCAGGTGCGCACTGACCTGAAACGAGAAGTGATTGCAAGTACCTCCAGCATGCCTGTTCACGTCATCAAATACCATCCAAAATTCACCAATGAGGCAACTCACCTTGAGATCCTTGACTTCCTCATGGTCATTTTCATCCTCTTCACTCTGTTCTGACGTTTCCTTAGACTCGGCATCTTCATCATCGACATCAATGTCCACAGAGTCATCACGATTGACATCCTGTCACAGCCGATGAACAATCAACCAAAGAAGTATGGTCAGAAGGAAGAGACTCACAAACATGCTCATAAGGAGCTTCAGTGTCCAAATCAAATGCTACACCACCACCATCAGCTCTTATCCAAACTCAAAAAGTCAAGCAAAAAACTCACGAGTCCAGTCCCCATTGATCAATGCTCTCTCTAATCACCAATGATCCTGAACAGATCACAATCAGCAAAAACCCTCATGTCACTCTGAAAAGACACACCAAGCTCAACAGCAGTGATCGTGCCCAATCGGTCTGTATCAACAGCAGCGAACCACGACCAGAGCCTTTTATATCACATGTGCATCAGTTGAGAAGGTACATTTCTTGATAAGTTCTGTGTGTGCTTCAAAGATTTTGTTGGTGGCTGGTAAAAAAAGTGGTTTGGTGTAGTGGTTGATAAGAAGTGTTTAGTTCATGGAGAACAAGCAATGTTTGCTGATTGATGAAGTCCTTATGAAAGGAGCTGCGCATGTGGTGGTGTAGCATATAACTGAGATGAGGTCTTGTGTCACACACCCATAGTATAGCAATGAAATGAGAAAAGCAAACAGATAGCTCTACAAGAAGCATTGAATTGGGTGTATAGATGAGAGTGTGATGTTGGGAGTGCAGCAATCATGACAGATGCCCTGAGCAGCATCTATGCCAAACGCAGTGTGCAATGTCCACCGAGTTCCCTGGATGTGGTGCGTAGTCTGGGAATCTGCCATGTGTGGTTCAGGAAACTGCCATGTGTATTTCAGGATCCCCTAATAACCTTGAGCAGTGAGATCACCTGATAAGCCTCCCATAATCCAACCTTGTCTCCCATTTCTCTCCACCCTCTTTCTTCAGAAATGCATTCCAGAACCTAAGTGTCTCATCTCCAGCACCTGTTACGATGGTCTCACCTAGGAACATACATCAGTGTCTAATTCTAGCACCATTGAACTTGACAACACCAGCACCTGAGCAATTTATCACCAGCCGAATAACACCAAAGAAAGGCTACTCACTGCTGCTGTGTGTTGGTGGAATTTCCAGAGTGGCATGTCTCCACTTCCGCTCCCTCCTGCACCCTCCACACTCCCTGATCCTGATGTTGAACTTCAGTAACAGAGGCACGTTTTGAACCTTGTAGATCCCATATACACACTTTGTTGTTGTTCCCCCCACTTGCTGGCCTGCCATCTCTCGCCCATTTCAACCCACATACTTCCTGTCTGTGACAGCACACAAGATGGTTCCATCTCTTGCTTGTCTCCCCATGCAAGCTCTCCCCATTGACATGGGAGTGGCCATCCTCTTCATCATCTTCATCTTCAATAATCCCATCAGTGAGTTGACCACCTTCTTCCACATCCAGGATCTCCACCTCCATTGACATCCGTCTCTCCTCTCCGCTCTTCCAGTATCCACGCTCGAAGACTTTTCGACCGATCCACTCCATCCCACTAAGGCACCAGTCTTTGGAGAGAGGTGGGGCACAACCACTCATCAGCATTGACCACCACTCACGGCCAGCAGTTGGGATGACCAATCCCTGTGTGGTAAAGATATCGTGGGGGGGGGGGGAGGGTTGGCAAAAAACTGCGCAAGATCATGCCAAGGTATTGAACGTTCCATTACAGAAAGCATCTCTGCATGTTTTGTGATGGTAGACAAGAAGGTGAGCATGACCGAGATATAAGGATTGAGAGTAGAATGAGCAAAAGGTGAGGCCTTCTGCGTTGGATTGTGGAGAATGAATGAGAGCATCGAAAATGCAAGTTCCAATGCCAGTTTGAATGACACCGGAAACTCTGCAGGCGTGTTTGCATCCAATAGAGCTAGAGATGCTTGTGAGGTGCCTTCATCATCCACGTCCATCCATTTCTCTTTGCTGTCTTTGTTGCAGAATGTGGGCGCAACTTGACACTTCTTGGCAACTTTTACAGCTGGACCACCTGTGCCTGCCATCATAATCCACTTGTGTTCCTCGGCTCCCTCGATTTCGATGTGCTTGATGAAGCGAGTGAGGGTTGGTGAAAAGTTGTCAAGTTGGATGTTAGTGAATAGCATGCTGTGTAGAAGGATGAATAGTTCAGGTGCGCAGTTGATGACCAGATGGGGAGAGTTGACTCACAAGAGGTTGAGGAGTTTGCAGAATGCATGCATCCAAAGACGAATGATGATATTGTACTTGGTTGGGATTACCTGGAGGGAAGCTGGAATGCTCAGTGCGAGAAAGATCTCCATCAGCTTATTATGTATTATATCAGTGAGTCTGCACACATTAAGTCAATGATATCATGATGAAAACCAGAGAGCGACTTGCCATTAATGGTCTGAGATTAGCTTCGTCCATTTTGCACAAGATTGCCATGAGCCTTGAGCCAGCCTGATCAGAACAAATGCAAAGATGGCTCCTCTAGAAGGCAGGTGTAGAAGGTGTAGGCATAATATATAAAGTCTTGGAGGTGTTCAAGAGTGAGGGTGAGAAAAACGAGGCTCACCTAAGGCCTCCAGGAGTTTGTGGAATGTGTGGGTCCAGATATGAATGATGATATTGTACTTGGTTGGGATTATTTGGAGGGAAGCTGGAATGCTCAGTGTGAGGGAGATCTCCATCAGATTATGCATTATCTCAGCAAGTCTGTAATACCCATTCAATCAATGATATGATGAAAACCGGAGAATGACTTGCCATTCATGGTCTGAGATCAGCTTTGTCCATTTTTGCTGCTGGAGGTCTTCGTCGCTAACTTCATGTCCTTGTCTGAATCCTTGGAGAATGGCGCGCTCTTCATCTATGAGATCATCGGGGTCCTCATTTAATATCTTTTTTTCTAGGGTGGATATGCTGTGGTACAGCCTTTTAAGCTGAACCCGATCATGGAGGCTGGTTTGTGTGGGGTGCCATAGTAATTGAGGCAGGGGTCCAGGGAGCTGCACTACTAGTATAATCAGTGTTCTGTGACATATGAATGAAAGTCAATAGCATGTACCTTACAATCTGGTAATGAAATATCTAGTAGGATTGAAAGAATTAGTTAGATTAAGTTAAAGTTGAGAACTAAAGGTGTCCATGATGGTGGCCAATGAAGCAAAAAGGTTCTCATTAAGACAAATAATCAAATGCACACGATGTGCCCTGCCTCCAGATGCATCATCTTTATGTGAAGAAACATGTCAGTATCTGCAGTATCAACTATGAGATAATCAGAAGGTCCATCTGCTATCAGAAGGGCCCCGTGTATGAATGATCTAACAGGAAAAAACTGTGCCTGTGCTTGTGGTCTTGTGTGAACTCTGTAAAGGTTGAGATCCTTGTCCTTTCAAGTGCGCAAACCAGTAGGAACATCAAAAGGGTGAACAAGGGCTAGGGGAAATGTGTTATTCCCAACCAGACATTCGAAACAGAAGACCAGCCAGCCAAAAATGACTTTATTCTCAGTCAACCGAATGAAGACGCAGTTGAAGCATGGTGAACCGAAGAAATGAGGGTTGGAACAAAGATAGTCTGTATTTTGACGCCAATCGACCATTGATTCATAGTTGATGCGAATAAAGTGGTGCTCTGTAATCTGTGTGTAGTATGTCAGCACAGCAAAAAATGAACTGAGGCAAACATACCTCATCAGTTCCTTGGAGATGAATACATTTGCCTTCAGGCAACGGAATGCTCAATGAGGGTAAAAGAACATTGAGAAAATCATTGAGCTTGACACAGAAATTAATGAAGGCTTGGTCTGCTTGATGAGCCATCTGAATTGCATCAAAGGTCAGCAGAGGTTGCTTCGATCCGAGTTTCACGTGAAAGGAGTTACTCATCGAGACAGGGCGCTCAACGACAGTGGCAAGGAAGTCTTCTTCATCCAATTGGCATTGATGATCGTCGAATTCAAATAAGTGGTGGCATATATGATCTGCAGCCACCTGCCACATATTGATACAGAGGATCTGTCAAAGTTGAATCAAGTTGTGGTATTATAATAGATCATTTTTTTAAAATTGAAATGCACCTGTTCTGCTACATCACGAAAGTTCGTGCACAGCAAATATGAGTCCTTTAATGAGCCATGCATCTTCTCATTCAGCTTGGTATTATAGTTGCATGTTGCTCCTTTTGCCTTGACATCATTGAAAATGTGCAAGCCCATGTGCAACTTCGGGAAATTCCAGTTCTTGTCACTCTCAACTGTTTTGTTAATGTATTGCTAATAGGAATTAGTTACCTATTGGAAGCAGTAAATAGTATATGAAACATACCCACAAAAGAGCCACAAATGCAAGGTGTGTGTTGGCCACTGCTAATGGTCTCCATCATGTGAACTTCGAGTGAGGCATACATATTGAGTTCGAGGTAAAGTCAGACACAACGAAGAAGCAGGTAACCAAGAGGACAGTATGCTTCTGTCAATATATTGTGGGTCGCATATACTATCATCTGGTAGTGATATTTTAGTAGATGTGAGGTAGAGTGAAAGAAATTAAGAACCTTCGAAATGTCTTCATGCATGGAGTTGTCAGTAAATGAGATATTCATGACCTGGTTTGGATGTTTTTGGTCTCACCAGTGGAGAAATGCTTGATAACTGTGTAAATTCATGTCAATTCGAGTCAAAATGAATTATAAATGACCTACCTCTTGTCTACTTGAGATGTTTTCTCTCATCTGAGACTATTTATATACTTCTGAAGCTCGACCCATAAATGATCAGACCATAGACTGCCAGAGTGAAAGTGCAATTTGTCCCAAGACAATGCGTGATGCACATCTGTAGAGGACACTGTTGAAAATGAATTCTAAGACAACATTAAAACAATGTAGCACGAGAGTAAAGATAAGCTCACAATGACATCACAAAGTCCATAGTCTTTCAATACCTCCTCCCTCTCTTCTGCAGTCTCCCTTTCTCGTGTGGTTGCTAGAATAGCCTCTGAGTCATGAGATGTGCGCTGTGGATAGCAGTGCAACATATCAGAAAGTTTATCATGGGGAACAAGACAGACTGGGTATGGCCATAAGGCCCTAACACTGTGAGTAAGCGCCATTGTTGACCTTAAAACATGGTAAGTTAGTGAAACGTCAGTCCAAAAGTTTGAAGCTCACTGTTCCTCAAAATCGGAAGATAAAATGAGTATTAGCAGGAAAAACCAGTGCTGAACAATATCTAGACACTCCAACCATTGACCAGTTTTTGATTTTGCAGCGAGCGAAGACAGTATCCTTTCAAAGGATTTATGCCATACTGTGGCCTTGAAGTTAGCCCATGCCAGCTTGCTGGCATGGGCTTTATCTTCCTTCACCTATGAATAGAATTAGTATGAAGTGATGTGCGTGACATTGTACATATTGTAATACCACAGGAAGCCACCCAACAATGTAACCGCCACCCATTCCTTGACTGTTGCGAATGTGGGTGGGTAAGTTTGCTAATCGAGCAACAATGGGATAGCCTTTTGCAGTTCCAAAACTAGATAGTTTTGTTTTGTCAGCATGCAATATGAAGGCAAGGGGCTTAGCACTATGTGGCAGCTGCAACTACAAATTACATTGAGATTCCATCAAGATTACCATACAACATATATGAATGGTACATACTTGAGCATCCCAAAAGTCTTGAGCAGTAAAAGGATCGTCTACAAATCGTTCGAAAGACTGGTGGTTGAACTTCACCAAGCGCTGGGCATCAAAATGAAAATAAGGAAACAGATGAGGATCACGGAGGAGGTCAGTAGCCCACTCCCAAAGATTGCAATAGTAGACATCAAAGTCCCATGTTTTATCTGCGAAGGGTATCGAAATCACATCCTTTGTAAACTAAGCTCAAACATTAGTCCAATGAGAATCATACAACAATGGGCAAAACAACCCCTGTAAGGCGCTGAGAAACTGCATCCCACTTGGCGCAAATGTCCTTGTGGTTCTTGAACATGAATTTCTCCGACTGCACTGTGCAGTGATGGCATATATCAATGAGACAGTCCGTTTGCTCATTATTGAGCGCCGCTTCGAGGGCGATTTTGGCAATGTCGAACTCCAAATGAAACCTGAAAGGATGCCAAGGCTTTGCATTAGGTTCTGGAGCAGACCATGAGGAATAATGTGCAGGGTGACACATGAAATCACTGAAAGCAAAGATTTTGGTTGGGATCCCACTCTTGGGATGGTGCTCGACCTTGATGTCATCAAGCTGATATTTGCAATACTGAAGGTCCCTGTCATCATCAGGGATAGCCGGTTGCTTGTCTGAAATCCATATTAATGATATACAACAAAACATCCAAAGAAATAATCAAACTCACCAAAATAAGGGCCCGGATTATTGACATCATGGAAACTTGATGCTGAAGGGTCTCGCTGGACTATTGATGAACAAATAAGTAAAATTAATGACACAATGCATTGAAAGAATAATAAACAGCAAAACTTACCCTGTGTCTCAAGCTGCAGATTGAAACTGTGACCCACCACCGCATTGACAGCAGTACCATTGGAACCAGGACCAAGAAGACCTGCTGCATTTAGTCAGGATATGAAACTAAATTGGAGTATTCAAACAATGCACCTTTTCACTGCCTAATTGAGTCTGCAATGTGCTGATCCTGGGCTCATTTCTGGGAGTTCTTCTTGCAGGCTTTCTGGTGAGTGACCCAGCCACATGGTTTAATGCTCTGTTCACACAGATCGCAGAATTTGGCCCTGTTGGAGCCCATGATGTTGAAAGATATATATGAGGTATCTACAGAATTGATGTGAGCAAAGAAATTGAGGAATACAGATGATGAGAGCACAAACAGAGGTAAGGACACATTGCAAGCACTTCGCAATCACATTGCGATACATTGAAACTCAGCAATCAATCTTACATGATCATGACAATACAAATTTCAACACCATCTCAATGACATCTCAACAACGAAGCATTGGAATAGATTTCGCAAATTTCCAACATTGGCCAATGCTTCAGTGTGTGTGTCAGCCACTCCCCAATGTTATCTTCTGATATTACATTCTGTCCTCACTGTCTTTTCTTGTTAATGCATGACATCTCTATGCTCACTCACCTTCACAAATTCATGTTGGTCTGAGCATTTTGCCCTCAGGCAAGAATCTTTGTCGTGTGAAGATGTTCCCTTTTGCAGCTTTCTTTTGCAGTAACTTCAAACTGTTCACGTGATATCATTGTTGATTGCAAATGGACTGGGGGCAAGAATTTGAAAATGTTTGTCTGCAAATATTTGATGTTTATTTAAAGTCTGACTCACCTTGCACTTAAGCTGAATGTTGCCATTCGAACAACCATTACCATCTCCACGCCCAATGAATGGATGTATGTCCAAATGTGAAACCCCCTGTGGGTAACAGGCACTGAGCACTGATCGATTGATCTATCACATCTTATCATTGGGTGAGTCTGAGTCCATGCTTATCCACCAAACCAGCATAGTCAGGCTTGTGTCTCTTGGAAGTTCTATGGCAATGTGGTGCTGAAGGAATCCGAGGGGTCATATTTTAGCCTTGTCACAAAAATCAGCAGTGTGAATCCTTGGTTGTAGATAAGAGATGGTTTCACAGTGACACAGACACTGACCGGCAAATTCTGAAAATTCAAATTTTACTGCTTAGGGATTTCCATACATGGATGGACAAGCATAAATCCTTTGCTTCCAGGAACAAGTACTGGCCATCTGGCTGAAAAGTGCGCTGCAGGTACTTATATATATATGCTCACTACTCAGTTCCTCTCATCTATACATTTCAGTCTTAAAGAATGTCACGATGTTGCAGGAATTACCAAACCTCAAAATGGTGAGCCCACACGAAGATTGCAGGTGTTCAGGGGGGAAGAATTTATACTCATGCACAATGCATTCAGTTTGTCAGAAGGTTCTGCAAGTAGCTGCCCTACCCTGCATCGCATATTCATGCTCAGCCCTCACATTGCTGTTGTCTTGTGCAACACATGGCTGCAGCCAGAAACAAAATGATACCCAAGACCGTGCTCACTCAAGAGCTCCTTGCTCAATGTGAATCCAGCCCCACCAACTCCAATCTACACTGGTAGAGAAGACCTCTCTGCACACCTGAGGTCCTTATGGAAGAGGAAAATCAATAGCTTTGTGTTCAAAATCACAAAGCTAACTCAGTCCCAAACATTGGAGCTCAATTCTGTTGTATTATTCAACCTGGAGGAGATGGGCTTTTTGACCTTCTGGTCAGGGACAAGGATGCTTCATACTGCACATGCATTTCAGAGTAATTTTCCATCGAGCCATCTGGTCATTTCGCTCATTGCACGTTTGACTGCCAGCATGAGGAAAGAAGTGTCCACCCTTCACTCATCAGGATAATCTCCTGCCCCTCACAAGGATTTCGACCCCTTTTCACTCAGTGATTTAGTGCTCTATGTGATTCTCATGCAGATATGTTTGGGACGCAAGCAATTCCCTTCTGCATATGATAGGGCACATTTTATCCTGAAGATCATGACGAAAGCAAAACCCACTTCATTTGCACATGAAATCAGCCGAAAGGTTCACAGGACTTTTGAGGCATGCAGGGGAGACATGGAGGATGGGGTGTCCTTTGCTGAGGGTGTCAATCCTGCCCCTTTACGTTCCTCTATTCCTTGTGAATTGTCTTCTCAGCTCTTCCAAATGATGATACTGTACATGAGAAAACGGGGTTTGGTGATGTCTGGAGGTGAAGGGACTTTGGAAGTGCTCCAATGTGATGTTGCTGTGTTGAGCTTTCTGCAATGTGCATCATGCAGCCCTGGAGTGTGGCATGTGCTCTTGCATAGCAGCCCAGAGACCCTAAAGATCTTGTCAAGACTATTCAAGAAAGGCACGCCAGCAGATGGATTTATTGTGAAAATTTCACCATTGGGATTCTCTTCTCATTATAACAGGGCATATGCTCTGCGAAAAATATGTGGCATGGCTGGGCTGACCACCGGGCCCATCAGTCAATGCTACTATGAGTTAATGGCTTTCATAATTCAAAGTCTTGACGACCTGGCAATGTCAGGAATCCTGCTGAAACCGTACTCTTTGCTGCTGCACAAGAGGCCCGAGGCACAGCTCATTAACAACATGCCAAGGGTGCATTCAGACTTGCTGATGAAGGAGATGAGGACATTCTTGTGAGCAGAGCTCTCAGAGTACCAGTTGGGGAAGGACGCTCTGGATGAGATCACTAAAGAATGGGTAGATGAGATGGCCATCATCAGTTGTCTCGCATGGCTGGGGAAGCACAGGAGAAATGTAGTGGACTTCATCCTGGATGCACTTCCATCGGACATGAATTTCAAGTTGTTTAGAGATGAAGCCACCAGGAGTACCTGAATCAGGTATGCATTTTATACAGCATTCAGTATCAGTCACAGAAAAATACACAGTAGTACTTACTGTATATAAGAACTCCATTGTTTTGCAATTTCACCGATTTGAGTGTCGATCTTTCATGTCATGGGACATGGGGGTAAGACTTGACCAGGGTCACTGTGACAGCTTAGGGAATTTCATAGATGGTGCATAACACCGCCCTGGCCATGAGACATGCATGATATCCTTTTGGTGAATGTAGACTAGAATTGATGTATTCAGGAGTACCCATGTTTGGGTCTTTATCATGCCGGCCAGTCACCATCAGCATTTACATCCAGGTTGCCTTTCGGTGCCTAGGAGTTTTATTTTGTCTTATCCATCTATCACATGTTTTAAAACAGATAGCAAATGAAGACCAATGGATGTTTGTCAGAGTTGTACCTTCAATTACTCAGGAGTGACCAATCACAGCAGTGGATTTGTACTCTTCCTCAAGATATTTGACTTCCTCCGCCATAAGCTTCACATTGATTCCAGCTTCAGTTAGCATCATTGGGGAAAGGAATTTTTCATATACACAATTGCCACTCACCAATGAGATCTTTCAATTTTTCAAGACTCATACAATGGCTCAAAAAACTGTCCACATGTTTTTGCATTTTTTACTATTTACAATATTGTGTGAGAATACATAAAGACCTCAGTGACATGCTGATACCATATTGTAGTGCTGCTTCAGGGCTTTGGATTGAGCACCACATTGTGAGAATCAGAGAAGATATGGTGAAGATACAAGGCTTACAAAATCATGACTCATGCGGACAGTTTTTTGAGCACATATTAAAACTATATAAATCATCATTTATGACACCATAACAATCATGCCACCATTAAATAAATTATAAAGTGGTGTCATTATGTCATTTTAAAACCATATCTAACTATACAAACCAAAAATTTCCATATGTCATGGTTATATTCACCATGAAAGCCACCCCCCCTGCTCAGAGGGATAATATCCTCTCTCTTTCCTATTCTGGCCTCTCTGCTTGTCAAATTTCCTCTAGAACTGGAGTATCCAAGTCCACTGTGGCCAAGTTCATCAAAGAAAGTCACACAGACAAGGAAAACTTCTGTGAAGGGCATCCATCCAAGCTCACCTCTACTGATAGGAGGGCTATTATTCAACATATCACTACAGGAAAGGCTGATAATGCTGTCCAGGCCACCTATTACATCAATTCCACCATCACATTCCCTGTCTCTTCACACACTGTGAGAAACATTCTCAAGACAGCTCATCTCAGGTCAGTAACAAGGAAGAAAAGGCTCTCCTCTCTATCACACATATGCAGAGAGGACTAACCTTTGCCTTAGCCCATCAGAATTTGATTACATGGACTGGAAGCATGTTATATGATCATATAAGACCACAATAAATAGGATTGGGTCAGATGGCAAGGTATATATGTGAAACAAGAAGGGTGCTAGTCCTCTCTGCATATGTGTGATAGAGAGGAGAGCCTTTTCTTCCTTGTTACTGACCTGAGATGAGCTGTCTTGAGAATGTTTCTCACAGTGTGTGAAGAGACAGGGAATGTGATGGTGGAATTGATGTAATAGGTGACCTGGACAGCATTATCAGCCTTTCCTGTAGTGATATGTTGAATAATAGCCCTCCTATCAGTAGAGGTGAGCTTGGATGGATGCCCTTCACAGAAGTTTTCCTTGTCTGTGTGACTTTCTTTGATGAACTTGGCCACAGTGGACTTGGATACTCCAGTTCTAGAGGAAATTTGACAAGCAGAGAGGCCAGAATAGGAAAGAGAGAGGATATTATCCCTCTGAGCAGGGGGGGTGGCTTTCATGGTGAATATAACCATGACATATGGAAATTTTTGGTTTGTATAGTTAGATATGGTTTTAAAATGACATAATGACACCACTTTATAATTTATTTAATGGTGGCATGATTGTTATGGTGTCATAAATGATGATTTATATAGTTTTAATATGTGCTCAAAAAACTGTCCGCATGAGTCATGATTTTGTAAGCCTTGTATCTTCACCATATCTTCTCTGATTCTCACAATGTGGTGCTCAATCCAAAGCCCTGAAGCAGCACTACAATATGGTATCAGCATGTCACTGAGGTCTTTATGTATTCTCACACAATATTGTAAATAGTAAAAAATGCAAAAACATGTGGACAGTTTTTTGAGCCACTGTAGTTCTGACAATTGGAGCTGACACTCCTGGAGAGGGATTTCATGATCAAGTACCTGGATGAATGTGAAAAACCACTCACCATCCTTGGTCAATATCCATGCCAGTGCTACTTGGGCCATGGTTATACCTTTCTTCTTGGCAAGGTTCTCGACACTGATCAGCCTTCTCAGCTCGCTGGTTTTCTTGAGTAATCTGGAATCAACATACTGATTAATGATAGTTTCATACACTGATACATGGACATAATTCCCAATCATGCTGTAAGATAGTATAAATCAGATGATCACTCCGAATAAGATGTCAGAAACTTGTGAATCAGTTTGACCTCTATCTGTCTGCTGTCCAAGTGGACATGTGAGGGCCCTGCAAGCCAGCGGAGACCATGGGGTTGAGCTGACACCAAACATCTTCATCCCTGTGAGTCACAATGCTAATATTCTCAATACTATGGAAGAACCTTGAGAGTTGGAAGCATCTCTCGCTCTTCCTCACGATAGAGTAGACTGTAGTGGTTTTGCATGGAGATGAAGGGAGTGAGCTTGTTTGCAATCGCATAGTCTACATTGATTCAACGTCAGAGGAATATTTGTACAACCCTGTTGAGGTCTGACTTTGCATCGCTTGGACTGGATAGTAAACGAATATTAGACAGGCGCTGCAAAGGAGTAAGGTATATGCACACTGATATGCCCAGCACGAACTCATTCCAATGTAGTGGACATAGCTGGCTTGGACTATGTTGTGCAATGCTTGCATCTTTTCGGAATTTAGCACAGGAAAGCACATATAAGATATATGCTACCATCTCTTCAATAGGCATTTCCTTGTTGAATCTGTGGCCTACAAGTGAACAAGCTTATGAGAAGCAACTAGCATATTGATGGCTGGACATGCATTGGAGAAGGTCAATATGATCCAGTTGAAGCCGCTTTAGGCTCTGTTGTACACTTGCGAAGATGTGCTGGTTCATGATTTCAGAAAGTCGAAACACCTCAAAATCTTGATTGAAAACATGCCTTGCGATTGAGACCATGCTGGTTCACATAACCATATCAGTCTGGCTCATCACACCCAGGAAAGAATTGGCTGGTGCTATATTCACATCCAACTACATGGTACACCTGATTGAACCAGAAGTGATGAGAGCCAGAGAACATTCAGGGCACATACCTTGGTCATGACAACAATTTCGTTGCAAGGCAAGTTCAGTTTCTTGATTGCTCGTCCAAGGATTACTTCCAAGTAACCATTGGAATACGTCTAAGAAACAGATTATACAAGATATCCTTTGTTTAACCAGTATTAACACTGGATGGTAATGTTGGGTAGCTCACATCAGCGGTATCAAATGTCTGAATTCCTGCTTCATAACTGCTCCTAGTGATAAAAGGATGCATAGAGCCATGGTCGAGATTGGGGACTTATGCAGTTTTGATGTGTTCAACTGCTTCATCCTCTCTGAGAACCCATTCTTGCCATCCCTTGTTGCTGTACTGCATGATGCCAAGTATGATTCTGGAAACCTTCAGACCAGAATTCCCCAACCTTACTGAGTACATGGTTGGAGTACTTCCTATGAAAAGTAGCCATACTCACTGTAAGGCATCTTTTTTGGCATGGACATATTTGCTAAAGTCTCTTTCAACTATTGATGAACAGGGAGAGATGAATGAGTGAAAACACTCAAAGAAAACGATGTGTAATAGGAATGGTGTACCATCTTGATATTCTTAGGTACTTCTGTACACTGTCACAGGTATCACTTATAAGTATTCTTTGTCAGCAGTAGTATGCTCACCTGATATCTAGCCCTCCGAATATTTCCCGAGATTAGGGTCGATAAGGATGTCATTTTTAGGCGATTTCAATAGTAGGTGTTACAAACTAGGATGGTCGTAACAATAGCAGCTCGATAAGAGTGATGGCTAAAGTTATAGTCAAGACCTTGCAAATGCAAGGGTCGGAAGACAAGGCAAAGAGAGTGTCTTTGACTTGAATATCAGTTTCAGACGACTTAAGATTGGGGATCCTAAGCAAGAGAAGTTTCAGGTGAAAACCTAGTAAGATTAAAGTAAAGATCTACTAGGTACATGACCAAGTATATATAGTAAGTAAGTCCTTTAGGGCAAGCACAATGAGTCAGAGATAAGCGGTGAGTCAGAGATAAGTGACGAGTCAGAGATAAGCAATGAGTCATCTAACAATGGTGGTAGCAATCACGATGTAATACAAGTATAGAAATGGATGAGTCAATGATGGCGTGGTGCGGTCATGACGTAATACAATGTAAGCGAGGAAAAATGAATAGGGGCAGATGTAACTGTAACATTACCCCTTGTTTAGGAACGAAGTCACCGACTTCAGTTATCCTGATTAGCCCAGTAGATAGGGTCAGCATTGTAATTTGAGTCCAATAAATCATTTTGTTCCTCAGTAATAGGAAGCGACCTGTCAGCTAGTTCAGCAGCATGATAAATGGCATCTTGCTCAATCTCCCAACGAGCGAGGGCTTCATAGAAACCAGGGCCAGTCCAAACCAGCAGAATGACTGCTTCTCCTTTCAGATCTTTACAAAAGACCAATAGATGTCTGGGTGCATACTCCTTGCAAACCCAACAGTAGTACACCGGGCAGTTCTTGT
Source organism: Suillus subaureus (assembly GCF_016647635.1). NCBI lineage: Eukaryota > Fungi > Basidiomycota > Agaricomycetes > Boletales > Suillaceae > Suillus > Suillus subaureus. Next base: position 245,033 of record NW_024538579.1, on the reverse strand, counting down.
AGTGATGTCTGGCAGTGCAGCAGTTATGGCATACAACATTATCAATTGTTGCCATTTTTACTGTGGTGACGGTGGTCGACTGTTCTGGGGGAGAGGGGGATCTCAATCTTCATTTACAAGTTTTGTGTGGGGAGGCCAACGTGGTTCATTTGGCGATGCAGGTGGATCTGCGCCTGATGGGGTATTGACGTGCAGTGGGTGTGATGGGGGTAGGAGACGGAGAAGCTGGTACATCAAGTACAGCAATAGGAGGGATATCATTATCCTGATGCTCAATGGTAATTATTGGAGGAATCAGCAGTGGGACTGGAATGGCAATATGCGGAGAGGGAGGACATGCAGCTGGGTCAAGAGCGATTCGTTCTGTGACAATATGAATAGCTTCTCTGATAGCCTCCCTAGTATCATCAGGCAACAGGTGGATTGCAGTATTATGAATGCATATATGAAGATGATGGAAGATGGTCTTGTGACATTCATCGTCAAGAAGATTAGTAGTGCACTCGATGAGGCTAGCATCTCTGATGATTCGGATAATGAGCCCACTAGATATTGCTCCTCTTTCTCCTAAGAGGCGGTCTATTTCTATAGTGTATTGCTGGGATGTGATAGTGGATTCGAACAGAGCACTGGTTTCAACTTGGTCAATGATTGAGAAGTAATCAGTGAGAATGGAGTTGTTGGTCAGGGTAGAGTCTGATGATGGTGGGGAAACAACCGGGGAGGATGCGTTGGCGATGAGGTCAGCAGCAGTTGTGGTTTGGTAGTCGATTAAGGATAATGGATGGGCGACATTTTCAGATACAGTGTTCATAACAGTGGTGAGTTCTTCAATTTGTTGGATACAGAGGCATAGGCATTCAAGAGACATTGTTCTGTGGTTACAATTTGTGAGCCTTCTTATACATGGTGAGGATATCAGGAGCATTGCTGAGGTTCTCTTCTGGGACCCATTCATTACCAGCAGAAGAGTATCCTTTCCAGGATAAGAGATAGCGTCTTCATTTACCCGTGCCCTTATGTGACAGGATTGCATCAATTTCATATTCTTCTTCATTATCGATAATGTCTGGGGGTGGATCGTGGTAGTTCAGACCATGGACCTCTGTTTCGTGATAGGATGATAGTTCGGAAGCATGGAACATGGGATGAACTTTCCATTGTGGTGGAAGTTGGAGTGTGAAAGTGATGGGTGATAGTACTGCGGTGATAGGGAAGGGGCCATATCATTTTGGTGCAAGTTTCCGTGATGGCAACTGCGTGATCAAATTCTTCCCTGATAACCAAACCTTATCTCCTATCTTCCACAGGTGATATTTCTGTCCATGAGTTCATTCCGCCATTTGCTGCATAGTGAGGTTATGGCAGGAGAGTGCTTCTTCTCTCGATTTCTGGAGTGAGCGAAGTCTATCTTCTGCTGCAGGGACAGTAGAGTCAGGGAGTATGTGAGGAAGGGCTCTTGGTTCGTATCCCATCATCAGGAAGAATGGAGAGGCGTTACGAGAGTCATGTTTCTGATGATTGTGTACAAATTCCGCCATGGGAAGATGTTCTACCCAATCTTCAGGGTGATTTTGACAATAGATTCGGAGATAGGTTTCAAGTTCCTGATTAAGGCATTCGGTTTGACCATCAGTCTGGGGATGATAAGTGGTTGATGTGGCTATATCGTATTTCAAGAACTTGGCAAGGGCTTTTGAGAATTTTGATATGAATTGCAGTCCACAATCAGAAATGACTTTCTCATGTAAGCTGAATCGGCAGTAGACATATTTGAAAATTTTCTTGGTGACCCCTTCAGAAGTGATGGTTTTAGTGCAGGGGATAAGGATTACCCCCTTTGTAAGCCCATGGTCTACAACGACCATAACAGAATCAAAACCAGCGCAAGGAGGGAGATCAGTGATAAGGTCGACGGAGACCTGGGCAAATGGGGCTGCAGCAACAGATGGGATAGGGACGAGAGGTGGAGTCATTGGATGAGTATCAGATTTCATTTGCTGGCAGAGGGCGCAACCTTCAATGTATTTTTGGATATAGGTACCCATAGAGGGCCACCAAAAGTCCCACTTAACTAGTTCTTCAGTTTTAAAATGCCCAGGGTGACCAGCGGTAGTGTGATCATGACAACATTCCAAAATAAGGTGCCGACCAGCAGGATGGATGTAAGCACGATTTTTATAATAAAGGATATCATCCTTTATCATCCAATCCGCTAGGGCGGATTTCATAGGAGAGAGGGAAAGGCCATCGAGGGCGTCGGAAGCAGCTTTAAAGATGGGGTCGGGGTCAGAGGGGTCAGGATTTGCAAGGGAGGTCATGAGTTCTACGTCAAGAAGGCGAATGAACATGGAGTCAGGAAGAAGGGTTTCATTGGCATTATCTGCGGTGGAATCAGCCCCATGATCAGGGTGGCGAGAAAGTGCATCAGGGGCTGCGAGTTTGGTTCCAGTGACATGGTGGAGTTCAACATCATAGCAGGATAAAATCAACTGCCATCGGGCCTGCCTACAGGTTAACTTCTGGGCAGTTCTAAAATACAACAGATTTTTATGGTCGGTGAAGACGATGATGGGATGGGGGTTACCCTCCAGATAATGGCGCCATTCGGTTAGAGCATGAATAACAGCAAGGAGTTCACAATCAAAAATCTGGTAGTTATGTTCTGCAGGGTTCAATGTCTGTGACAGGTACCCACATGGGTGGTAAACACCATTTTCATCAGTTTGCAGCAATACTGCACCGGTAGCAACAAGGGACACATCAGTTGCTACCGCAAACTGTCTGCTCAGATCTGGGTTTCAAAGGACAGGTTGCTTCAGGAAGCATTCTTTTAGGGCGGAGAATGCTGATATGCATTGGTCTGACCATAGAAACTTGACATCTTTCTTCATGAGGTCAATTAGGGGTCTAGCAATGTCAGAATAATGGGGAATGAAGTTTCGATAGAAGTTGCAGAATCCCAAGAATGATCGAACTTCTTTTACCATCGTAGGGATAGGCCAGTCACGAATACTGTCGGTTTTAGCGACATCCATTGCAACACATCCAGGACAAATGATCATGCCTAGATATTCCACTTCTTGTGCATCAAACGTGCATTTCTCCAGTTTTAGGAACAGTTTTTCTTGGCGAATTTTTTCAAGGACACGCTGGGTTTGTTCTTGATGAGAAGTGAGGTTGTTGGAGAAGATCAAAATATCATCCATGTATATGATGAGCCATCCTTCGTTAATCTCCTGTTGGAAAGTTTGGTTCATATATGCTTGGAATGTGGCAGGAGAGTTGCATAGACCGAAGAACATGATGTTTGGTTCAAACAATCCATACTCCATAGTGAAAGCAGCTTTCCACCGATTGTCAGGATGAATTCGAATGTTATTGTAACCAGAACAGACATCCATCTTCATGAAGTATTTTGCACTGTGCAACCGAGAGACTAATGAGAGTGGTAATGGGAGGGGATATGCGTTCTTGACCATCCAATCATTGATATACCAGTAATCTTGGCAAGGGCGTAGGTCTCCGCTTTTCTTTCCTATGAAGAAGAAACCACTCGCCCATGGTGACTTTGACTTGGAAATGAAACCTTTCTTCACATTTTCGTCGATGAACGCTTTGATGGTGGTGCACTCCATTTCTGATAATGGATATACCTTTGACATTTTAGGGATAAAACCGGGTTTGGTTTCAATGCAATGGTCAATACTGGGTCATTCAGGTGGTAGTTGGTTAAGACCATTTTTAGCAAAGATGTCGGCGAAATCATGAAGATAGGAAGGGACTAGTTCTTCAAATGTCTTCTTCTTCTGTTCAAGTCCAGCTGCTAACGTGAATTGCTGAGCTTTGTTACTGGTTTTGACATATTCTGCAGGCTGTGATAAGGGTGTAATCATGGGTTTCTGTTCCATAGCACTAGTACCATCTCTGGTTAGTGGGATATCCATCGAAATGTTGGTGATGACCTGAAGCTTGGTAGCATCAGCAGAATATTCAACCAAAAACTTGTCATTGTTGAGGTGATATGAAGCAAGTTCGCATATGGGTGGTGCATAGTCCAAAGTCCATATGTCTTCTTTGGTGTCAAAGGAATCATCATCATCATCATCAGGAATAGGGTCAAGGTTGGGCAGGACAGGAGATGCCTCTTCATCAGGGATTTCTTCGATGGTGGCTCATGGTAACAACTCTCTGGGTGATACTACAACTGGAGCTGGTTGCACTGAATGATTTTGTTGGAAGAGAAGCGGGAGACTGTTCTTTCGTCATTCGTTGTCCACGTCTTCCTCGATCAGACTGCTCTTCTTGGTTCGAGAGAGTTTAAGCATTTCTGCTTTCCATCTGATTACTGGATCCATGGCCCATAGCCAGGGGATTCCAAGCAGAATCTGATCATGATGACCAAGTTGTGTGATATTGAACTTTCCAATCATTGATCGTTCATCGATTTTCACTGTGAGGACGCAATATCAAGTGATAGCACTGCCCTTCGCATAACTCCCATCTGCGGTGGTAACTCTGAATGGTTTGGTTAGCTTGTGTGTCCTGATTTTGTGGGTTTTGACAAAATCTTCAGAAATGAATGTTCTGGCAGCACTGGAGTCAACAATGGCAGTTGTTTTGATGGTTTTCAGATGGGTTTTTGAGATAAGGGAAATGCGAATGCGAAGTTCCTTTCTGATTCCAATACTTTGTACAAGTCTGATAGGTACATTGGAAGATACTGACATTGATCCAGTCTTCCACATCAAAAATCCTCGGCAAGGCGACAGATCGTTGTATCTTCATCTTCTTTGTCGCTTTCCTCTATTTTTTCACAATGAACCAGGGTTTTCCTGTTCCTCTTCTGTGGGCAAGCCCTGGTCATGTGTCCCTTCTGGTGACACGTGAAGCATAACCCTTTCTTCATATGGTCGTTCCTTTCTGCTTTGGAAAGACAATCTACCTCCATAGCATTAGGATCATGCTGATCAATGGATGGTCTTGGCACATATTGCTGTCCAGTTGGTTTGGTGGTAGCGTGATTGTTCTGTCGGAATGCGGCACCTCTCTGCCAATTGCTGTCAAGCCTAATGGCTGCAGTGACATATTTGTTGAAATCTGTGGGAATAGTTTCCATCTGGAAAATGGAATTGACGATCCCTTTCTTCAGTCCATCATTGAAAAATGTGATTAAGATGGCATCTTGCTTTACAGAGGCTTGTGTGGCAAGGGTCTTAAAGCTAGCGACATAGGAGGTGAGATTGCTCGTTTGTTTCAAGGTGCAGAGCTTGTTCATGGCTGTGCCAATAGCATCAGCTGGTACAAAGGCTTCTTTGAATTTAGTTTTGAAGTTTGCGAAGGTTCCATAGGATTTGGAGAAGGAGGAGTTATCAACTTCAGTGTAGAAGGTGAGGGCCCATCCCATAGCGCTATCTTCAGTCATATATGTGAGGGCAGTAATGACTTTCTTTTCGTTGGTGTTGTAGATCGTAGCATTAAGCACAAAGTACGCCTTAATCGCATATAACCATTGTAAAGCCTGCTGGGGCTCCCATCATAAGATGTTGGGGCTCCGGCTTTAAGTTCTGAGGTGGTGGCAGGTGCTGACATTCTGATCGTCCGGTCTAGTGATGTGTCTGATTACAGGGGACATTTTGTCTCTCTCTGTCTGATTCTGTTTTCTGGGTTTCTGGGACCTCTCTGATGGAGAGGGTCAGAGTAGGACTTTAATCTTTTGTTATGAACTAGGATGGTCGTAACAATAGCAGCTCGATAAGAGTGATGGCTAAAGTTATAGTCAAGACCTTGCAAATGCAAGGGTCGGAAGACAAGGCAAAGAGAGTGTCTTTGACTTGAATATTGGTTTCAGACGACTTAAGATTGGGGATCCTAAGCAAGAGAAGTTTCAGGTGAAAACCTAGTAAGATTAAAGTAAAGATCTACTAGGTACATGACCAAGTATATATAGTAAGTAAGTCCTTTAGGGCAAGCACAATGAGTCAGAGATAAGCAATGAGTCATCTAATGACAGTGGTAGCGATCGCGATGTAATACAAGTATAGAAATGGATGAGTCAATGATGGTATGGCGCAGTCATGATGTAATACAATGTAAGTGAGGAAAAATGAATAGGGGCAGACATAACTGTAACAGTAGGGTGGTGCCCTGGCCTTATTTGGCAATAGCCTTTAAATGAGTTGACCTACCATATATACAGCTTTCAGTCTGTAACTGGACAGGCAGTCACTCACTTTCATGGTGCTAGCTCTCTTGGCAGATATCCTGGGCACCATCGGTGTATAGGATATCTTAGATCTGCCTTCTAGCCAGATCCTACCACTTGAATGACCCAGTTCTCTTATGGTTTCAAAAGGAGCATGGCACTATCAAGACAAGTATACATTGTATATGGGATCACAAAAAGGCGAATATGAAGGAAAAGAAACAGCACAAAATGGGGGACAAAGAAATCAAGGAGTTATAGCAAATGGTAAGGGGCAAGGATACTTTACCCTGTTGTATTTCTTACTCTTCTCGCCCAGTCCTTTCAAGACAATAAGCAAGACAGTGATGAGCCTACTTGCAGACAGACAGAGACAAGCTTGCAAAGAATGTAACATCAGCCAGTGACAATGAGGATGTTGCTGGAAGCATGGGGGTTCGTGATAAGCAAAACAGGAGGGAATCATATGGACAAGATAGATGAGGCAGTAGATGGCAAGAGGCCCCAGTGCACTAGCAGGAGGACAGACGAGGTAGACAGGATGGAAGAGCGACGAGGGCCAAAGGTAGGCATGCATTATATTTTCGAAAGGAACAATATTGCTCAGCCTGGAGGTATATTTTATTGGAGATGGCAGGTGGGGCAGACGCGTACAGATTTGCAGACGATGAAATAAATAAAAGCTCGTCGGTGAGTCAATATATTTGAATAGCGAAGTTCGAATGTTTAAACCCCGCTTCGTGAACCGTGGCTGTGCGGCCCACAGACTAGTCCCAGACCGGCGGTAACTCTGACTTTCGTGAGCACCATATATAAACTTCGTCTGATATCGAGACTATCTTTCACATTCTTGAATAGCCTCGTCTGTGACAAAACTAAGATGTATACTCGGAGGTCACTGGTCAAAACGAGGTTTGAACGTTGCTTCATCGATCACCGCATAACTTAATAAGGTAGTACTATACGCTCTTTACATAAAGTGTTTCACGATAGCGCCATAAACGTGGCGTGTTCAGCCCTCAGCCCTCAGTCCCTACTAGATTCGTTGAACTCTGCAGAATGACACGACGTCGCAGGAATACCTCAAAGCAACAAGCCAGAACGGAGCTTACAGAAGAAGCTCAGAAGACCGATGGCTCTCCGAGTTCATGTGCACCTATGACACAATACCAACATTTCATTCCGCGGTTTATATTGCGAAGATTCCAAGTGGGACCTGTGAGGTGTGTTTTCAGAGCCCTCTCGAGCACTCTGCGTGTAGACACTAGACCAGAACACTGAGTGGTATTCATTGCAGGTCCAAAAGAGAACGAGAAAGAGAATTTCAGCTCACCGGCGTTGATCCTGAATACGTCCACTACTATGATATTGCTACGGGTAACCTTGACATTCGTCCTATCGGAAAGGTTTATGGCGTACCTAATTTCTACCAGGACATCCGCAACACCCAAAATATTAACGAACTAGAGGAGAAATTAGCGGACCTCGAACGTCATGCAGCCTCCATCATCATGGACTTGCATAACGCGCTTCCTCAGGGTACTTTCACCCTAAAGCGGAGGTCGCTTGAGCTCCTGCGGAAGTTCCTGTTTGTCATGCATTATCGCAAGGTATCGTGCTCCAACGCCTACTTTCAAGCCGATCACCCGGAGAATGCAAGGAGCCGTCAGTGGATTGAGTCCTTCATGAAAGCGAAGGGTATTCAATCCGCCGTCGAGTTTTGGCTATACGTCCTCAGATACTACCTGGACACGTCTCATTCAGACATCATGCGAGATGCTGCAGAACTCGTAGAGAAGTACGGTGAAGAAGGTCTTCAAAAAATGATGACTGAATCACATATCCCACCTGATCTCGAACATTTCCCAGCTTACACCTACCACACTCACGCGGATAGCTACTTCTTCAGTATCTGGGAAGCCGCAGAAGGGGAAGAATTTATCATCACGCACAATGCATTTGGCTTGTGGGAAGGTCTGGGAGGTGGCTGCCCCGGCCTGCACCGCATATTCGTAGTCAGCCCTCGCATTGCTCTCGTCCTGCGCAATGTGATACTGCGTCCGGAAACGAAAAAATACATAAAGCCGGGTGCGCTCGTGAGCTCCTTGCTCAACGTGAATCCAGCACCACCAACTCCAATTTACGCCAGTGGAGAACGCGGTACATACATCGCACACGTCAATTTCCAATCTGCGATGTCACTTGCACGTTATAGATCCTCACAGGAAGGGGGTAATGACAGTTTTGTGTTCAAGATCACAAAACTGTCGCGACCCCAAACATTGGAGTTTAATTCCATTTTATTAGTCAACGTGACGAAGACGGGCTCTTTGACCTTCTTGTCAAGGGGGAGTATGCTCCGCACCGCGCGTGCGTTCCGGAGTTTGCCAGCCAATTTCCTTGCGAGCGAGCTGCTCGTTCCCCTCATTACGCAATTGTCGAATAACATTGACACAGAAGTGTCGGCTCTTCGCCCACCATCACAGCCACCAGTGGCTGTCCTCGACCAGGATGTTGACGCACTTACACTCGTTGATGTAGTGCTCTATGTGCTTCTAATGCAAATATGCACGGGTAGCAGGCAGTTCGAAACGGCATACGACAGGGCACATCTAGTCTTTAGAATCATGGAGAAAGCAAAGCCGACTTCATTCGCAGACGAGATCACCCGAGAAGTCGAGAAGGCTTTCAAGGTCTGCAAAGATTCAGAGGATGAGATGCCTGTCAGAGAGGGCGTCAGTTTCACTCCCTTACTGCCTTCAATTTCCAATGAGTCGTCTTCTCAACTCTTCAAATTCATGATACCTTGCATGAGTAGACTGGGCGCGGTGATGTCCGGAGGTGAAAGCATTTTGGAAGAGCTCCAAGACGAAGTCGCCGTAGTGAGCTTTCTTGCACGTGCATCAAGCAGCCCAGCAGTGTGGCATGCACTCTCGTGTACCAGCCCACAGGCCCCCGAAATATTGTCAAGGCTATTCAAGAAAGGCACCCGAGCAGATGTATTTGTTGTGGATTTCACGCGGTTTACGTATGAGCGCACTTCACCATCAGATTTCTCTTCTGGTTTTCATATGGCATATGCATTACGAGGAGTATGCGGGATGACTGGGCCGGCCACCAATTTCATCAGTCAGAGCTATTACCGGTTAACGGCTTCTATGATCCAATGTCTTGGTCGCACAATGCTGGAGTCCCTGCCAAAACCGTACTCTTCGCAGCCGCGCGAGAGGCCCAAGGCCCGGCTCTTTTACAAGATGCCAGAAGAGCATTCAAAGTTGCTTTTCTCGAATATGAAGATGATACTGCGGAAATCACTCCCAGGATATGAGCCGTCGCCAGGAGGGGATACTCTAAGCCACACCCTCAGAAAGTGGATAGACGAGATGGCCATCGTCGGTTGTCTTTCGTGGTTGGGGAAGCACAGGAGGAATTTTTTGGACTTCATTCTGGATGGATTTTCGCAGGGTATGGATTTTAAGCTGTTTGAAGATGAAGACGCTTCTGGGAGTACCTGAATCAGCTTGTTCGAATTGATCTTCTAAAGCTTTCACTTACAGTTGTACATATTTTTCGAATAAAATGAGGACCCATTGAGAAGATGCCAATTTCCAGACTCGCGGCAGTGCAATTATCTATACTAATAGTCCCCTGTAGTCGGATTTTAATAGAAGGAACTTTCGGAAGACAGCTGTTCCTTCTTTACCAAGTGGTAAGTGTCATTCAGGTCTTGTGAAAATGTTTTTCGTTGTTTTTCGAGTCGCAGGTTGATCATGCTCGCGAGCTTCTCATTAAGTAGCAGTACTTGAAACTGTGAAGTTGATCGTCAGTCGTTGTCAGCGTACCGTACGGATACGTGTTGTGCGGGTACTTGATTAATTATTATGCGCTTATTTGTGCATGGTCTGCTGGTCACGACATTTAGAGACATCATCCTTCTATCGTCCTTCGAGAATGTAACACTAAACACAAAATCATTTTGGTATAATTTGGAAAAGTAAACTTTATGCATGCATGCTAACGAAAGTAGAACCGGCGAAAACAACTGCGGGGGCTGGGGATCCTCGCCGAATATGCAAGACTATCCTTCTACGGTCCCTGAATTTGGATTGACAAATACGATACTATGGCTTCCAGGGGTGCGACGCGTGTCCGCTAGTGAGAGCATTCCGTCAATGGCCATAGAATCAGACTCGAGGCTTTGCCGGAGATTGAACAAGATACGGGAAGCTAGCACTCCGTGGATCACGAGTTGTGGTCTGAGGGAAGTCAGCAGAAGAACCTGTGAGATGAAGCAATGCACTAACGCATCCAGGATGTTAGTGTATGTGCCCTACAGATTGAGCATTTTAGTAAGTCCTGTGCATCCAAATGCCTCAAGCCTCACAGGAATAACCAAGGCGATAACAATATTTGCAAAGGATGCCACTGAATGACTCTTGTTAAACCCGTATGAGTTCATAAACAAGAGGACGTACTTGTGATGCAGGTCATGTATATTATCCCATCGCGATAAAGGGTGGTGACGAGGCGACTTCGAACACCTTTGTAGTAGTCGAATCTCTTATATATCGTAAGGATCATGAGCACTGTGACATCTCAGGTTAACAATCCCGGTACTTAGTAGCATTGGCTTGATTTACCTAGCTCATAAAGGATCAAAAAACCATACTCTACAGCACTACCCCTTCCACTTCCAAACATGCAGCCTGTCTGGTCGTCCCCTACAATAGGTTAGCAAAGTGCTCACTCGGTATCATAGAGCGCAGGTACCTATAGGGTCAGCGAGATGGAGTATGTTCACAACTTCTGTCAGCCCAATAGCCCCTACAATGGAAAACTATCCGAATGAAAGTTTAGGTCTGATCGGTGGACCATCAAGTTGCCACTTACCGCAGCAAGGACGAGAAGGAATACCAGCAATTTCTTGTTCTGATGCCAAAAGGCATATGTGCGAAAAATAAGCAGGCCTGCAGAGTAGATGATAAGCATACTAGTACTGGTTCAAACTGATGAAAGCGCCATCAGGCCAACCTTCTGCAGCGACGATGCTTATCAGATGTGAACCTTAACGAGCGTTCAATGTCCATGCTAAACTCGAGTCTGTCCTAATGTTGCTTACTGTATGAGACAGCATTGAAATTCGCACACTGAAGGAACAGTCAGTGAGAGTCTAATTCAAATCACGAGTTCACGAACGCTTGTGTAATGAGACCGGTCAGTTACCGCAGCTTAGATCTCATCAAGGCACGATACATGATGCAAGGACTCATGACTTACCGTACGTGGTCATGGCAGTACCCATGAAGGTAACATAACGAGTGAGGGTGAATACAACTCTAATGACGTCCCACTTCCTTCCCCAGATCAGCTGAACCTGCGAGCTAATTTAGCGTGCATCGGACTCAAACGTCGTCACACACCTCTTGTGGAATCGTCAAGCAGTAGTCAAAGACCTGGGTTCAAGGATGAGGAGGGCATTGGGGATGATCGCAGTTCAGACGCTCACCACTGCTGCCATCGCTCCGACTATCTCCATCGTCAGATAGAAAATGTGAGTGCTAGTAGTGAAGTGCGTACCTGTGAAATACTATCGAGTGCAAAGGCATTGAAACATGAGCATTTGTACTACAGGCTAGAAAGCGATGAATTCACCTGCGCCGTCTGATAACCTATAGTCGTAGCTGACATGGTGAAGATGAGGGCATTCGTGATGTGCTAACCTTCAACTGCATGCCATTTAATACGGTCAGTCACATTCCCGAATACGGATCGTGGAACATGGGAGTTGGACAGTGCACCGTTGTAGTAGGGAGCACAGTGCAGGGGTTACATGGAGATGAGATAGCGTGAGGCGTAGCGCAGGCAGAGGCCAGGGGTCTTATAGGTCCGGGGTCCTGAAGCACACGGATGCGCAAATATTGCACACACATGTTGTAGATAGCAACGGCCAACAGCAGCGTTTTCCCTTCCCCTTCAGAGAGCAAGACTGGCGGAGTAATCACCACAAACTATTTCTGAGGCTCTGTAATCCACAACGCATATTTCAATAGTCATCCGACGCTTATGCTTTATAGCACACACCGCTCTCGACTTCCACACGAACCTTTGCCCACCAGCAATTATATACTGAAGACAGTGGACACTGCATATTTCGAAATTCAGACAAAGAAAAGACTGTGCAAACTTACGATGAAAGTCACGCATCTTTTGGCAATTCCATGTATCAAATAATGATGGATACGTGCGGTACTGCCGCATGAGAACTTCAGAAGTCGATGTAGATCAATGAAATTCTGAATAGAATACATGCTAGTACTGGTATGCAAGGATATCGGGGACTTGCTGTGAGTCTGTGACAATGTGTCCCCGATCACCCGATGGTGGATACACGGTGGGTTCGAATAAGTTCGAACGGTTGAAGAACAAGACAACATCGCGCAACAACTTAGCATGAACTTGAAGATGGAGTACCGTGACAGTGACAGGGATGTTGAACGCTGGCTTACTAATACTGGAGTTCCCATAATACTGTCTGAAATTTGAATCCGCGATACAAAATATGTAGTACTGCCATTTGGCACAACAGTACAACGGTCTTGACTAAGTTCCTGATGCACATGCACACAGCTGATCATAGTCAGGCCATCACCGCGATAAATTCGAACCTGCACAACCATCATGATGAACCAGATCTTAGATGATATCAAATATTGCGCTGCCAAAAAATACACGATCAGCATCAATCTCCAACAACCAGCTGTCCCAGCTCAACCGCCCCCCGACAGGTCACGTGACTTATCACGTGACCTTGGGAACTTATGTATGTGCCATGATGAACATTGTGTGATGCCTACCAAAAAGTGTGATATTCTACCTACATGAACCGAGACTCATCATCTGACCAAAGGATATGCTTGAAATCAAAATGCAAGAGAGTGCTACCCCATGATGGCCAGATGGATGGATACACACACCTTTCAAGAACACTTTGAGGCATACATCAAAACCTCTGTGATTTTTGCAATGGTCTCCAGTATCAAATCCAGCTCAACAATCACAGGATGCTCAATGCTGTCGAGTGTGAGGGTGCATCATTCATCCGCCTGATGGAGAATTGCCTTGGTCAAGAGAAACAAGAGAATTTGTCACAGCAGAGGAGTCTGTCATATCCTGTATGCCAGACATAGATCCCATCATATTCCCACGCTTTCTGGACCTGTTTCTGGACCCCATATCCAACTCATTCCCAGATCCCCTTCTGCTGTGTGCTCCATATCTAAGCAGGATTAGATCTGCTACAGAATTACCCCTGAGCTCTGGACCTCCAGATCTTTACTACTAGCCTGATCTGTACACCCCTATCCTGTCCACCCTATGCACATTCTATCCAGCAAGACATCCTGATTTTACCTCCTCTTGGATTCCAGACTACATCCACCACCTCACATATCTCAGTCCTGTTTCCGCCCTGCCTTCCAGATCCCCAGATCTCCAGACCTCTGGATATTAACTGTACTATCTCCAGACCATTCCCACCCTTTGTCCAAGATCCTGTGCCTATCCCCATTTAGGCATCTCTGCCTTTCCGGTTCTCAGTTATCTCTGTTTCTGTCTTGCTGATTGATCCTTGTATGAGTCTTCATCTCCAAGTTCATTTAGTTATGTTCTGTCTTACTTACTAATGTGTTTCCACATGCTCATACAGTGGCTCAAAAAACTGTCCACATGTTTTTGCATTTTTTACTATTTACAATATTGTGTGAGAATACATAAAGACCTCAGTGACATGCTAATACCATATTGTAGTGCTGCTTCAGGGCTTTGGATTGAGCACCACATCGTGAGAATCAGAGGAGATATGGTGGAGATACAAGGCTTACAAAATCATGACTCATGCAGACAGTTTTTTGAGCACATATTAAAACTATATAAATCATCATTTATGACACCATAACAATCATGCCACCATTAAATAAATTATGAAGTGGTGTCATTATGTCATTTTAAAACCATATCTAACTATACAAACCAAAAATTTCCATATGTCATGGTTATATTCACCATGAAAGCCACCCCCCCTGCTCAAAGGGATAATATCCTCTCTCTTTCCTATTCTGGCCTCTCTGCTTGTCAAATTTCCTCTAGAACTGGAGTATCCAAGTCCACTGTAGCCAAGTTCATCAAAGAAAGTCACACAGACAAGGAAAACTTCTGTGAAGGGCATCCATCCAAGCTCACCTCTACTGATAGGAGGGCTATTATTCAACATATCACTACAGGAAAGGCTGATAATGCTGTCCAGGTCACCTATTACATCAATTCCACCATCACATTCCCTGTCTCTTTCACACACTGTGAGAAACATTCTCAAGACAGCTCATCTCAGGTCAGTAACAAGGAAGAAAAGGCTCTCCTCTCTATCACACATATGCAGAGAGGACTAGCACCCTTCTTGTTTCACATATATACCTTGCCATCTGACCCAATCCTATTTATTGTGGTCTTGTGAAGAGACAGGGAATGTGATGGTATGGTGGAATTGATGTAATAGGTGACCTGGACAGCATTATCAGCCTTTCCTGTAGTGATATGTTGAATAATAGCCCTCCTATCAGTAGAGGTGAGCTTGGATGGACGCCCTTCACAGAAGTTTTCCTTGTCTGTGTGACTTTCTTTGATGAACTTGGCTACAGTGGACTTGGATACTCCAGTTCTAGAGGAAATTTGACAAGCAGAGAGGCCAGAATAGGAAAGAGAGAGGATATTATCCCTTTGAGCAGGGGGGGTGGCTTTCATGGTGAATATAACCATGACATATGGAAATTTTTGGTTTGTATAGTTAGATATGGTTTTAAAATGACATAATGACACCACTTCATAATTTATTTAATGGTGGCATGATTGTTATGGTGTCATAAATGATGATTTATATAGTTTTAATATGTGCTCAAAAAACTGTCTGCATGAGTCATGATTTTGTAAGCCTTGTATCTCCACCATATCTCCTCTGATTCTCACGATGTGGTGCTCAATCCAAAGCCCTGAAGCAGCACTACAATATGGTATTAGCATGTCACTGAGGTCTTTATGTATTCTCACACAATATCATAGATTGTTAAGAACCATGCTCAAAGGAAGAGAGACTGACTCAGAGGGGCTTGGCCTTAGCTCGTACGCTGTGCCCCTTACCCAAGTATGTGCCCTTCATTTCAGAGGAAGTCTGATGATGGTCCAACGAAGTCTGGAGGACTTCCAGAGGAGCGTGGGAGAGACGTCCGGAGGAGCGTGGGAGAGTTCCGGAGGAATGCAGGAAATGCTCAGGAGAGTTCCCGCTGCAAGGTAATACTTCTACAGGAAAACAGGATGGAAGGATAGGAGGTCCGGAGGACAGGATGTCTGGAGGTCCAGAGGTATGGAAGGAATAGGGGCTACATTGGACGAAGTCCAATGTAGAAGCAAATGGAGGTAGACTACCCTAAGGTAGAGTCGGAGGGATGGGAAGTGGACCTAAGTCCAGAAAGAGGGTAAGTGCTGGAAAGGCAAGACTCCAGCCTAGGGAAGCAATCCCTAGACTTGGGACAGAGACATAGGGGGCAAATCCGAAGGTCCAGAATTCCAGCCTAGGGAATCCTTCCCTAGGCCTTACAGAAAAGGACAAGACTCAGATGGACTGAAGTCCAGAAGATGATTGGGCAGATCTAAGGTGAGAGAACAGGAACTAAGATGATATTCAGACTGAGGACTCTACTGTAGTTGTACAGGGGTTATATACTAGAGGCTATCTAAGAGGATCAGTAAGCAAAGGAGTAAGGCTATGTATGAGCATGCAGAAACACATTGGTAAGTAAGACAGAACATAAGTAAATGAACTTGGAGATGAAACTAGTACAAGGATCAATCAGCAAGACGGAAACAGAGATAACCAAGAACCAGAAAGGGGGAGATGCCTAAATGGGGATAGGTGCAGGATCTCGGATGGAGGGTGGGAATAGGTCTGGAGATAGTACAGTTAATATCCGGAGGTCCGGAGATCTGGGGATCCGGAAAGCAGGGCAGAAACAGGACTGAGATATGTGAGGTGGTGGATGTAGTCCAGAATCCAGGAGGATGTAAAGTCCAGATGTCTTGCTGGACAGAATGTGCATAGGGTGGACAGGATAGGGGACCCAGGAATGAGTTGGATATAGGGTCTGGAAACAGGTCCGGAAAGCGTGGGAATATGATGGGATCTATGTCTGGCATACGGGATATGACATAGATAGTGAAAAATGTCAAAACATGCAGACAGTTTTTTGAGCCACTGTATATCTTGGTCAAATGATACCCAATGGACAAGAAAAGACTACCAATACACTCACCTAGACTCGGACCACAACTTTCATTGTTTTCATTATCCCTGAGGGAGAGTGACTTACCAATATCAACTACCAAGTCTCGACTGCTGAATCCTGAGTACTGAGTCCCAACACTTGGTAGTCATCATTATCACCTTGGCAGTGATATAAGTCCCAAGTCCTGAGAACTCACTATCAAGACTTGAAACCTGAGTTCCAAACCTAACCACTGAATACCAAGTGTTGGTACTCAGGACTTGGGACTGTTGGCTGGAGTACCTGACTACTGATTCCCAGGTACTGAGCATCAGAACTGAGTACCAAGTACCCGACTACTGACTCCTGGGTACCAAGTACTGATTCCCAAGTCTCAAGTACCAACACTCAGTAGGACCACCAATACACTCACATAGACTTGGACTAAAACTTTCATTAAGGAAGTGAAGCATAATAATGATTTTCATTTTTTCATTATTGCCAATGTTTTGGATTTCTTAAGCTTATATCTTGGTCAAATGATAACCAATTGACAAGGAAAGACTACCAAGACACTCACCTTGACTTGGACAACAACCTTCATTAAGAAAGTTAAGCATAATAACAACTTTCATTATTTCATCATCATTTGCCTATATTGACTACTGAGTCCTGAGTCCCAACACTTGGAAGTCAGTAGTACTGGTGAAGGTTCAACAGCTCTGCTAAGCTGCAGAGCAAAAGAAAGAAAGAAGCCTCTACCTCTGGGGTAAGAGGAAGGCTACTGACTCTCTATGTGTTGGTCAAAGTGCGCCAAGCAATGTGTTCGACCCTTAAGGGAAGCAAGGAAAGCAAGATCCACTGGGTGACACCAGGTCAACTCTGGTGAAGCGCTGCAAGCTGGTGTGCGGATGTGTAAAGACTGATAGATGGTGTGATGGCATGAACTGGAACTGCTGAGTGGAGACTGGTGATAGCAGACTGTGCTGATGACTAGGGTGACTGACTGAAACATGCTGACTGAAGATGATAAATTCTAACTGCTAGACAATGACTACTGACATGATGGTGGTTGATGTATCTCGTGGTGGTGGTAGGTGTATGAAAACTTCCAAAGCAACAGGTAAGCTGTGCCTAGGCGTGCTCCCAGGGCTCAGAAGCAAATAGGGAGTGCTCTATGTATGTAAAATGATGTAAAGTAAGGGTCCATGATGAAATATAGTGTCATATAATGCTAAATATGGTCTGATAGTGAGAATGAATGAGAAAGGACTCACTAGGGGACTGGTTGGACAATGGATGGATGTGCTGGGACACTGTGTGACATAAGGCGACTGAGCATGGGAAGAGTGTGCTAAGCATGTGTGTGGGAAAGTGTCGCACCTCTGGTGTGTTTTGCAGGAAAGTCATGGAGGGTGAGTCATACACTGTACCAATTGTCGCGAGTCATAATATGGGTGATCTAAGCCTAGAGCAATCTCATTCTCTACACCAGGTTTCAGGTTTCAATGGTCTCTGGTACTACAAAACATATGTCCGGGTTTCAGGTTTCAGGCTTCAGCACCTGACACTGTAATGAAATAAAAAATTTCATGTTATATACATTTTTTTGAGATTCAGTTTGAGTCTTGAGATTTGGTTTGCAGTGTTTGGTTTTTGAGTTTTGGGTGTCAAGTCTCAGGTTTTGGGCTTCAGCACTTGACACTCAGTGAATTGTTTAATGAAATAAAAAAATTTCATGTTATATACATTCTTTCAAGATTTGGTGTTTGGTTTTTGGTTTTCAAATTTCAGGTGTCAAGTCTTGAGGTTTGGGCTTCGGGTTTCAGGCCTTGGGTTTTGGGCCTCGGGTTTCGAGTTTCAGCACTTGACACTCAGTGAATTGTGCAATGAAATCAAAAAAAATCATGTTATATGCATTTCTTTGAGATTTGGTTTTTGGTTTTTGGTTCTCAAGTTTCAGGTTTTGAGTCTTGGCACTCAATACTTGGTGATTTGTGTAGTGAAAAGTTCACATGTTGCATACTGTCATATCCATATGCTGGACCTAGATCCCATAATATTCCCATGCCTTCCAGGCCTATTTCCAGACCCCACATCCAACTCATTCCCAGATCCCCTTCCACTGTGTGCTCCACACCTCAGCAGGATTTGCCCCACTATGGATTTACCCCTGAGCTCCAGACCTCCGGATCTTCACTACTAGCCTGATCTGTACAACCC
Source organism: Suillus subaureus (assembly GCF_016647635.1). Classification (NCBI taxonomy): domain Eukaryota; kingdom Fungi; phylum Basidiomycota; class Agaricomycetes; order Boletales; family Suillaceae; genus Suillus; species Suillus subaureus. The sequence goes on along the minus strand of NW_024538579.1, from coordinate 226,295 downwards.
TATCCTGTCCACCATATGCACATTCCATTCAGCAAGACATCCAGACTTTACCTCCTCTCAGATTCCAGACTACATCCACCACCTCACATATCTCAGTCCTGTTTCTGCCTTGCCTTCCAGATCTTCAGACCTATTCCCACCCTCTGTCTGAGATCCTGTGTGTAACTCTATTTAGGCATATCCCCCCTTCCAGTTCTCAGCTACCTCTGTTTCTGTCTTGCTGATTGACCTTTGTACTAGTTTCATCTCCAAGTTCATTTACTTATGTTCCATCTCACTTACTAATATGTTTCCACATGCTCATACATAGCCTTACTCCATTGCTTACTGATCCTCTCAGATATCCTCTAGTATATAACCCCTGTACAACTCTTGTAGAGTCCTCAGTCTGAATATTAACTTAGACTTGCCCAATCTTCTCCCGGACTTTGGTTCACCTAAGTTCTGTCCTATCCATCAGGCCTAGGGATTGATTCCCTAGGCCAGAGCATTGCCTTTCTGGCAATTACCCTCTTTCTGGACTTAGGTCCAATTCCTGTCTCTCCAACTCTACCTTAGGGTAGTCTACCTCTGTTTGTTTCTACATTGGACTTTGTCCAATGTAGCCCCTATTCCTTCCAGACCTCCAGACATCCTGTTCCTTGTACCTCCAGACATCTTGTCCCCCAGATATTCAGTCCTCCTGTCCTCTGGACCTCCTATTCTTCCATCCTGTTTCCCATAGAGATATCACCTTGGGGTCTCTCCACTTCCTGTGCAGTGGGAACTCCTCTGAGGATTTCCTGTACTCCTCTGGAACTCTCCCATGCTCCAACTTTGAATTATTACCTCCTTTGATATCGATGATATACAACTACCTAAGCTCTGTCATGTCTACAATTATCATTCACCTGGGCCCACCCATCTATATTATATACCACCCTTGGCCCACCTGTCTAATATAATATATTGTTGCCCTCAGCCCACCCATCTAATATAATATAATATATCACACCCTTGGCCCACCCATCTAATATAATATACATCTGGGCCTACCCATGTATGTGATAACAAGTACCCTTAGCATACCTGTCTATCTGATACACATCTACATTGGTCCACCCATCTACATAATATCCAACTACCTCAGCCCATCTGTCTATAGAATATTCATGTCCATTGGCCCACTCATCTACTGTACATATCCCCCACATGGGCCCACCCACCTCCATCAGGAATAATATCTCTCCCGGCCCATCCATCATAGTCAGGGATATTCCTACCTTTGGCCCATAGTCCACTGGCCTGTATAATACGGGATATTATGCACATCCGTTCACTCGTATAATATGGAGATAGGTCACTGCAATATGTGGGTCTTCACCCATCGTACATCAGCTTCAATCCATCCAAGGCAAAGGAGTGGTCCCTTAAACGTAGCAAACTGCTTGATGTAGCCTCCAGGATGTTTTTGATGCAGTAAGTCATTTTTTTTGGTTCTTTTCTTAAAACTCACAACATGTTTTCAGCTCACCATGCAAGACTGTCTTAATGGTGGGATATCCCTTCTTATTTGATGTGCTGGCAGTGAAACTCCACCAAATCTCTCTCCCAAACAAGTTCTCATTGATGTCTATATCACACTGCGTGAGTTGCAGGAAATGCAGCAGCAAATTGGTGAAGATATCGCTGTCTTAGTACAGGCATTCACACAAGAGTTTGCAGTTCCTCATTTGCAGTGTTTTGCTGCATGCTGTGCCATTGAAAGGGTAAAACCCAGTAGGCACTGTAAGTAAATAAAGATTTATTATATTCTTCACATTGCTAACACAAGTTGAAGTCCCTGCAGCTCATATCAGTGCTACTGGACCACGATACATCCCTCCACCTATGGTTGCCACAGGAGCTCAAATCCAATGCTCTGCACAAGCCCCCAATGCCTTTTCCACCAGTCTGTAGTCCCTCTCTCCATCATTCAGACTCTACTGCCATTCATTGTAGCACCAAATTGGCTGCCAGATCTGCAAACTGAACTACACCATTGATGCCACGCTCAGAGATGTGTCAATGCCAACCAGCTGATGTATTCACCAAGGCTGTCCCACTTGTTGCAGCATCAACTCAGGCTCAGGGACAACTCGCTTGCAATCTGTCAATGGTTGGGTTCCCACTTATTAGTATTGGGCCACATACAGATGCAGCACTTGATCAGGTTGAAGTTGGGTGATGAGAATTTGCCAAAACTCTGAACATTAGTTGAGTTGGTTTGCAACAGCTGGTGGGAGGCAGTGTTTAGGTCTCCAATGTGGGACTTAACTTATGAACAAGCTTCCATTCTGTCTAATGCCCTCCTTATGGACCTACAGGTAGGTATAAGAGACATCAACCCTGAGGTTGCCAAATCAAAGGTCAGCCATATTTCATTCTTCACATTTTTTATTAATTTCCATCTGTAGCACTGGCCATCAGTGCTTACCACTATCCTCAAGATACTTGGCATCTTAGTGTTCTTGTGTGCACTTTACCTTTTTGGTTTATTATTACTGTAGATTTCAAATGTTTCCCCCTTGCTTAGTATGGAATGATGTGATATTTGAGCCTAACCCCAATGTCAACAGACTTGAAAAATACCTTTTCTCAGTGCATTAAATAGTTGGACAAATAATTGCAGGTCATTGACTAGTCTCAGCTGCTTCCTCATAGCCAATGGTTGCTCAGTCATTTTTTGCCAACAAGCACAGTTCAACTGCAAGACACATTCAGCCACCTGTCTGTTGACATCCAAAGGTTGTGCTCAGTAAAGAAGCCCATGCTGCTCTTAGGCTTGAGCAATGCACCAAATCCCTTCAGTTCAAGGATGTGTTAGAGGATACATGGAAGCAGCTTGATGATGTTAGCAAAACAATTGCGACTCCACACCATAAAAGTATCCACCAAGTTCAAAATGATTTATATATAGGTTGTGGACTTCTCCACTCAAAGCACTCTAAGGCCAACTTATGGAATGCATTCTGCTGGGGGAAAAACCAAGATGAAGAGAATGGTAAGTTTTTATTATCATGTTGTCATGCTCTGTTGCACTCATGTGTTGTTTTTTTGCAGATGGCCATGGTAAAGCAGTGCTTCAATCACTTGTGCATGAACACAAGTCTGAATACCTTGCACTCTCAAAAGAGGAGCAAGATGAACTGCTCACTGAGTTCACTGCATGGAAGGAGATGAAGAAGACAGGTTTTTGCACTACAACCAAGTCAAAAATCAACAATATTACCCAAACCTTGAAGGCAGTGGAAAATGAGGTATGTTCTCTGTTCAGTTTGTCTCTAACATTGCCTCACATCCTCTAGCTCAAGAGCCTGCATTGTCATACAGGTGCAGAATATATACTACACGTGGATCTACCAATGTTCCCCTCCAAGGTATCATGTTTGCCACTTAAGGTGTTGACAACTTCATGGATACTGTCATGTGGATCAACAATCAAGATTTAGTCAACAAAATGGAAGGCTTTGCCATCCAGGGGATGAAAGGTTAGTGTTTTCATTCTAATTACTATATTGTTCTGATTATATTCAGGTTCTGCAAAAAAACCACCAGAAGCGGGTCTCCAATAAATGTGCAGAAATCTGTGACATCATCAACTGAAAGCTTCATAAGTATTTTTTCTGCCTTTATGACAATGAATTAATTTAAATTTTGTTAATAGAAGAGTGTACTGGTGACCCTGGCACAAAGATGCAATGGGTGCATTACTTCTGCAATGTCATTCAGTGGTACCAGGTCGTTGTGGAAGTATTGCCTGATAAGATTCCATTTACAAACCTCAGTCAAGTATCAAGTGCACTTCCAGACCTCAATATGTTTTGCGATAGGTGGGATAAAGGTACAATGTGCTGGAGGTCCTTGAGCAACACAGAATTTGAGAAACTCTGTCTGGAGCATGAAGAGAAGCTCAAGAGTGGTGAGATAATGATCATCGCTGCTGCACTTGATCTGACAGAGGGACAAAGTGCTGCAGTGCAGCAACATCTACAACTACTTGTCAAAAATAGTGCAAGAGCATCAAGACTATCAGGGACAGTGACAGCAGTAATACAGAGCCAGCTGAGCCTCACGACAGAGCAGCCCCATCTGCTGGTCCTACACCTCCTCCCATTCCACAGCCTCACAATTCTCCCATGCAGCAGCCATCAGATGGACCACCTAGTGCTTCCCAATCTTTCAGTAGTGACTTCATCACTCCCCCCTTTGACTATGATGCAATGTTAGCTGACTTAGATCAAGTGTTTGGCCTCACACCTGCTTTGAATTCAATGTCAGAGTGAGGGAGGTCCCCTTATACTTACCTAGCATTAAGTCATAGCCTGTTCTTAGTTTCATATTGTCAATTAGCTTGCATCACTCATTAACATCAGAATGAAGGTAGTGTGTCACAAACATGATGATATATTGTCGTGTACACAGTTCTCAAGTACTATAAATAATGTCCTTGTACTACAGGGTACTTGAAAGTCCATTCAATGATATCCTGGTCCCTAATAGCGTCCCCCACTTGAAGTCTCTAAGAGAGATTGGCATTAGTTAGAAGCAAGCAATAACAATGTGAAGACATACCTTGGACTTGAGCCTGACAGCTTTCATCCACTGCCTCCTTGAATTGAAGCTGACGGCTGCAAATTTTGGATGTTCTGCACACTTGAGAAAGCAGCAAACTGACAGGATGGTGGTGGTGTCGGTGGGTTGAAAATTGATATCTGAATAGTGTGATCCCCAAGTGATGACTCTGTGGGCATAGGTGAGTAGCTGAGACCAGGTATCAGTGACTTAAAACTTAATATCTGAATAGTGTGATAAAGGTTCAACAACTCTGCTAGGCTGCAGAGCAAAAGAAAGAAAGATGGCTCTCACTCTGGGGTGAGAGAAAAGCCTCTAACTCTCTAGGTGTTGGTTGAAGTGTGCCAGGTGATATGTTCAACCCTTAGGGGAAGCAAGGATAGCAAGATCCACAAAGTGATGCCAGGTCAACTCTGGTGAAGTGTGCTGAAAGCACATGCGTGGGAATGTGGAGCACATAGGAGCATGAAGCGTGTGAATAAGGCACATGTTGTGCATGGACATATAAAAGACTGGTGGATGTTGTGATGTCATGAACTGGGACTGCTGAATGGAGACTGGTGATAATGGACTGTTGCTGAGGGCTAGGGTGATGACTGATCCATGCTAACTGAAGATAGATTCTCACTCTAGAGACTAACTGATATGATAGTGGTTGGTGTATTTTGAAAACTTCCTAGGCAACAGGTAACTGTGCCTAGGTGCACTCCCAGGGCTTGGAAGCTGAATAGGGAGCACTCTAGGTATGTAAATGATGTAATGTAAGGGTCCATGACAAAATAAGATATCATATGATAAGGTAGGGCTACTACAAAATCGACCAACATCACGTGACAAATGTATTGAAAGTGTGACAGAATTGCAAACTGATGAAGGCTCTAGGATAACATGAAGGAGAGAAAATTGGAAACCTGTGAATGATGGAGCACATTATGTAGTACAGTTCACAGGGACCCGATTCATTAAAAAGTGTATGTAGTGTAACTTATGGACATTAGATGGGATTGTGGCATTTATCAAAGTAAGTTTGCCAAGAACTTTGCACCACTGTTGACCAGCAATTACGTTCCACCTCATCCGGTTCCATTACCCTCACCAAGATGGCTCCATGCAGCAAGAGGAACTGCATGAGCATTGTGAATCTTCAATGCCAACATTAACGGCCAGGTCTATGCGAGACAAACAAAGAGAACCAAAATTTGAGTGTGAGTTTAATATTACCTTTTTGTGGCATGCTTTGGAGTGCTGATTCCCAAGTCTCCTGGAAGAACACTGCCTCATGCAGCACTTCAAGCTAATCATCTTGCCGAAGTTTCACTGTGAACTCAACTTCATTGAACAGTGTTGGGGATATGCTAAAAGACTTTACCAATTATATCCACCCACCAAGAAGGACGAAGAGATGGAAACCAATGTTCATAAGGCACTGAACTCTGTTCCCATTGAGTGCATGTGTCAGTAAGTATTGCTGCTGATGTTCGAGAATCGAAAGAGTCAAACTCACACAGTAATAGGTTTTCAAACCAGTCCTTATGGTTTCTAGATGCATATCAGAAAGGTCTGAACAGAAAGCAAGCAGCATGGGCAAACAGGAAATATCAAGGTCACTGCACTCTTCCAGACAGTATTTTACAAGAACTTGGTGACAACCAGATCACATAGACTTCAGAATAATATAGTTAACAGCTAAATAGTACATACACTCAACACCTTGCTACTTACATCTAATACATCTAATCTCCTTGCATGGCCAGTGGCGCCACCCATGTGTCAATGTTGCAACTGTCAGTGCCTTGCATCTCGTCAGCTGTCACACCATGTCACAATTGGTTGATTTTGTAGTAGCCCTACCTTACCAGAAATGGTCTGATATGAGAAATAAACAAAAAAGGATGCACCAGGGAACTGGTTGGATGATGGATGGAGGCTCCAGGACACTGCATGACAAAGGGCAACCGAGTGCAGGAAGAGTGTGCTAAGTGCATGCGTGGGAATGCGTCATGTAGTGTGGGAAAGTGTCATGCCTCTGGCGCATTTCACAGGAAAGTCATAGATAGTGAGTTGCACACTATACCAGTCGTCATAAGTCAAAATATGCATGATCTATGCCTAGAGGAATCTCATTCTACAGTGATCCCCAGTGATGACCCTGGGGAGGTGAGTAGCTGAATCAGTGAATGTGATCCCTAGTGAGACTCTGGTGGTGTAGGTGGTAGCGAACGTATTCGACTAGGATCGCGACAAAGTACCAATAAGTAACACCTGAAGCTGATCGGCCTTCATGTAAGTCTTTAGACAGTCGAAGAGTGTCTCCACTTGAATGTTGTTATCAGACAACTTAGTGGAGGTCTAAGCGAAGGAGTAGGTAAGACTGTAGATTAAGAGTCCTAATACATAACCGGTATATAGACGTGGATGCTTGGTCGGTGTATGTCGTCACAGACGAGTCAGAGTAAGGGCCACGTTGGAGCGAGATAAGCCTACATCAAGGGACAGTCATCTGCGACGGCTACTGTGCTGATGTAATACGTATGGTGAAAGGTTTAGCCTAATGTGGCGACGAGGCGCGGTCATACATAACACAAAGAGGAGAAAGAGAAGGTAGTCACGATGTACAGTAGAGTGCTGAGCAGGCTGGTGGCGCACAGACCACTTGCACTGGGTGGATGCATTGTGGAGGGAGTGGTGCCTGGGTGTGGTGCTGAGTGTGGACAGCATGTGTGCAGTGGGGTAGGAGGAAGGAGGCATGAGAACCCACCAGATCAACTGCTATGACAAAACAGGCAATTTGCTGGAACAGCTGGAATCAAGCACAGGGCAGGATAAGGGCAGGATACAACACCAGCCTACTAGCTATAGGGCTACAGTAGAGATACTACAAGGTATCAGAATATTTAGGGCATTATTTACTGCTGGTGTTGGGATATTACTGGAACCAGTGGATATTACTGGAACCAAGCCTATTAATAGTTGACGAGACATGCTATCGCTAAGCCTAATGAGGCTTCCCAAATGGGCTATCTAGGCGGTAACAACACGCGCCACTTCTCATATTTGTAACAACGCAATGTGACATGCGCGTTCTATCATCACATGACGTGACAAAGACCGTGCTGGACCACCAATTTGCTCGTGATCAGTCCTTCTTCGCCATCGTCTATCCACAAACTTAATGGCACGAGGTCGAGGCACTTTTGGACTAACGTCCAGTGGTAGAGGCCGCGGATACAGAGGCAGCACTCGTGGAAACACATACTTTCGTGGTCGTGGACGAGGTCGCGGTCGCGGCGGGTCGAACACAGCAGGTGATGGTCCTGCCCCGCAGCGGGAAGACGATGGAACGCAACTTGAAGAACGTTTTGAACGGGTTCGAGAGAGCGACGAGGTTGATGAGAAGCTGGGATTTGTGAGAGTGCAAGAGGGCGCGAGGAGGGAGGGCTGGTTAATTAACATGCATCCCGTGAGTCCTGCGTTTGGTGTTTAAGGACCCAGTTCGTTCATTTACGAACATTTTTTTAGACTCTAATAAAGGATGCGGACTACCCGGGTGGAAAGGCGGCAGTCGATTTTTACTTCATTCAAGATGACGGAGGAATGTTCAAGTGCACGATGCAGTACGAGCCTTACTTCCACATAGCATGCAAGGTGAGTTTCCGCAGTTGCGTTGAATAAAGAATGTCTATAATATTAACCACACATTACAGACTGGATCAGAGTCTTCTGTTGAAGAGTGGCTACAGAAGCGATTCGAAGGCTTGATTGTACGGATCGTGCGGGAGAAGAAAGAAGACCTGAAGCTGCCCAACCACCTCATGGGCCATCGCCGTCTGTACCTACAGTTATGCTTTCGAAATGTGAGTGACCTCCTGGCCGTGCGACGGGACGTAGCCCCACTTGCACTTGCAAATGGCGCAAAGCGAGACGCGATTGACGCGTATGCCGAAGTTGTAGCGGCAGCGAGCACGAGCGTCGAGATCGAAGGCGAGTGGGCGGAGATCAGCAGAAGCGGCGCGACAAACTACAGAGACCGAGACGCACCGTCATGCATCGTGGATATCCGCGAGTTTGACGTGCCGTACTACTTGCGAGTTGCCATTGACAACGAGATGCGAGTGGGACTGTGGTATGGAATCACGTTTATGGCTGGACAGCCTTCGTTTTTGCAGTTGACAGAGAGGGTGAAACGCGCGGACCCCGTAGTGATGGCCTTCGATATCGAGACCACGAAGGCGCCGCTGAAGTTCCCGGATGCGGCGGTGGATCAGGTGATGATGATTTCATACATGGTGGATGGTCAGGGGTTCTTGATAACGAACCGGGAGATAGTAAGCGAGGATATTGATGACTTTGAGTATACGCCGAAGGAGGGATACGAAGGCCCATTCATAATCTTTAACGAGAAGGACGAGGTGATTTTGTCGTTTGTTTGCTTATTTTGGACTCACATCTCTCGCAGGCAGCTACTATAATGCGTTTTTTCAACCATATCCGGGATGTGAAACCTACGGTGATGGCAACATTCAATGGCGACTTCTTCGATTTTCCGTTCCTCTGTGAACGCTCCAAGGCAAATGGATTGGACATGTTCTTGCTGACGGGATTCGCCAAGGATAACGAGGATGAGTTCAAGTCCCGCGGATGCGTGCACATGGATTGCTTCAGGTGGGTGAAGCGGGACTCGTATTTACCACAGGGAAGCCAGGGCTTGAAAGCAGTCACAACGGCCAAGCTTGGGTACAACCCAATCGAACTTGATCCAGAGTTGATGACACCGTGAGTTGTTTTCGTCTTCATGATGTTATTTAAGCTGTCTATGTGTTATATCGCTTCTGAATATTCTTCTCGATTTTGCTCAATTTTTCTGTTGTTCCACGTTCATCGCGCTTCAATCCTGACGTTACTGACATGTTCCTTGCAGCTATGCGATGGAGCAACCACAGGTCCTTGCGCAGTACTCCGTCTCCGATGCAGTAGCAACGTACTACTTGTACATGAAATACGTACACCCCTTCATTTTCTCACTATGTAACATCATTCCGCTCTGTCCGGACGAGGTCTTGCGAAAAGGAAGTGGTACGCTTTGTGAGACGCTCCTAATGGTATGTTTGAGGCCTTCGTGGCTTTCAGTTATAGCTGACTTCGCACATGAACTAGGTTGAGGCGTACCGTGGGCACATCATCATGCCAAACCGCCACGAGGACGCGCATCTGAACATGTTCGAGGGCCACCTACTTGCATCAGAGACCTATGTCGGAGGTCACGTCGAAGCACTCGAAGCTGGCGTATTCCGCAGCGATATTCTTACGGATTTCAAGATCGTGCCCGCAGCCGTACAACAAGTAAGCTTCCTGTCACAGTGCAACTCACCCCAGACTCACGTCTAACAGCTCATCGACGACCTTGATGCTGCACTCACCTTCTGCATCACCGAGGAGTCCAAATCCTCCCTGGAAGATGTGACCAACTATGACGAGGTCAAGTCGCAAATACAGTCGGCCCTCGAAGCATTACGCGATACCCCAAAGCGCACGGACAAGCCACTAATTTACCACTTGGATGTTGCAGCGATGTACCCCAACATCATGCTTTCAAACCGCTTGCAGCCAGATTCGATGGTTGATGAGTCTGTATGCGCGGTGTGCGACTTCAACCGTCCCGGAAAGACATGCGATCGACGGCTCGAGTGGGCATGGAGGGGAGAATTCTTCCCTGCGAGGAGGGACGAGTATAACATGATTAGGCACGCACTGAATCAGGAGATTTTTCCCCCAAAGAGGGCTGGGGGCCCGCAGAGACGGTTCCCAGACTTGACGGATGCGGAGCAGACTGCATTGTTGCATAAACGCTTGGGTGACTACTCTCGGAAGGTGTACAAGAAGATCAAGGACACGAAGGTGGAGACAAGGGAATCGATCGTGTGTCAGCGGGAGAATCCCTTCTATGTCGACACAGTGCGACGTTTCCGTGACCGTCGGTATGAGTACAAGGGGTTGCATAAAATCTGGAAGAAGAATTTGGACACCGTGGTTAGCGAAGGACGCTCGATCGCAGAGGTCGATGAGGCAAAGAAGATGATTGTACTCTACGACTCCCTGCAGCTTGCGCACAAATGTATCCTTAACTCGTTCTACGGGTACGTGATGCGCAAGGGTGCGCGATGGCACTCCATGGAGATGGCAGGAATTACCTGTCTCACAGGCGCAACGATCATCCAGATGGCGCGCGCGCTCGTCGAGCAGATCGGTCGCCCGCTGGAGCTTGATACGGATGGAATTTGGTGTATGCTTCCTGGTGTCTTCCCAGAGAACTTCAAATTCAAATTGAACAACGGGAAAGCCATCGGGTTCTCGTACCCGTGTACGATGCTTAATCACCTTGTGTATGCCCGCTTCACCAACCACCAGTACCACGACCTGAACGCCTCCACCGGGGAATACGTCGTGCACAGCGAAAACTCCATTTTCTTCGAACTAGATGGGCCGTATAAAGCTATGATTCTCCCATCGTCGAAGGAGGAGGATAAGCTGTTGAAGAAGCGGTATGCCGTCTTTAACGATGATGGGTCGCTTGCGGAGCTGAAGGGGTTCGAGGTGAAGCGCCGGGGAGAGCTCCAGTTGATCAAAATCTTCCAGTCACAGATCTTCGAGAAATTTCTTCTGGGAACGACGACGGAGGAATGCTATGGTGCAGTTGCGCAGGTTGCGAATCAGTGGCTCGATATCCTTTATAGCAAAGCTGACACACTGACCGACGAGGAGCTCGTCGAACTCATTGCCGAGAACCGTAGCATGTCCAAGACGTTGGCGGAGTATGGAGGACAGAAATCGACCTCTATCAGCACCGCTAAACGACTTGCTGAGTTCCTTGGTGACCAGATGGTCAAGGACAAAGGTCTTGCCTGCAAGTTTATCATCTCTGCGAGACCCAGCGGAGCGCCGGTCACGGAGCGGGCAGTTCCTGTTGCTATATTCTCAGCAGAAGAGAGTGTCAAGCGCGCTTACTTGCGTAAATGGCTCAAAGACCACAGCCTCTGTAATTTCGACCTCAGATCCATCCTCGACTGGGAGTACTACGTGGAGCGTTTGGGATCAGTCATCCAGAAGCTTATTACCATCCCTGCCGCGATGCAGAAAGTCTCTAATCCTGTTCCTCGTATTCGCCACCCTGACTGGCTGCACCGCCGTGTTGCAGGTGCTGTTGACAAGTTCAAGCAGAACAAAGTTACCGACTTTTTCACGCGTGCTACTGCGGACTCGCAGTCCCAGGCTCGGACACAGAGTGCAATAGTTGACGCGGAATTGGATATGGAGGATTTCGGACAAGATAAGACCTCGGAACGCCCGCGCATTGCTATTGTCAATCGGAGGTCCCGTAAACGGACGCCTGAGCCCGACGAAGAAGTATCAGATGACGAAGCTCCGCTTCCTGATCCTACGATCAGCTATTCCGCGTGGATCAGGGCCATCAGACCACGCTGGAAGAAACAGCGAAATGCTCGCTTGGGAAACGCTGGTGACGCTATCGTGCCTTCCATATTTAAAGGTACTCGCGTTCGCACAACACAGCGATGGGACATTGTGCAAATCCGTCCCAGCAAGATTCCCGGGCGATTCACCCTATGGGTATCTGTCGATGCCCAACTGGTGCCTGTGCCACTGCGCATTCCTCGCGAATTTTACTTACACCTGAAGACACCGCCTCGTGACAGCTTATTTCAACCAGAGTACTATGCCTCTGAGAAGGTTGTCCGCCACCTTCCTCGTGACATTCTCTGTTCCAATCTCTATCGGATTTCTGTCAAGGAGGACGTTTATCAGGAAATTCAAGAGCATTTCATGGACCTTATGAATGATCCGAACGTCGATGGCGTCTTTGAGCGGCAGGTACATCTCATCTGCACTTTGAGCGGATAGTATACTCACAGCCGCTTAGGTTTCACTAGAGATGCGTGCCCTCCTCAAACTAGGCAAGACATGTACTGTGGACGAACTCGGCATGACTCTGAACCGTGCTCAAAGCACCGGCGTTGATTTGTCTCAACTCGACCGAGCCAGCGCCTCCCTTACTCGTAGAATATACCTGGATGGCGGTCGTTCGGGGAAGTACATCTTCCTGTATCATGCATGTTCTAGTACATCGCATGTCCACGTGTTTGCGATGTTCATGCCCAACGGTGCCGTCAAACTTCACCTTGTTGATCCCGCCCCCCGTCGACAACAAATCCCCCGCCTTCAAGAGTTGTACAAAGATCTGTCGGCAAAGCGACAATCCAAGTATGGAAACTGTTCGCTCGACTATCCCACCTCATGCGACTTCAATACCACATACCACAACAAGGATACGACAGCCCTCAAATCCATCTCCAGAGAACTCGGACTCCTGGAAAATATGTCGTACACTGTCGTGATTTCCTCTATCAAGGATCAAATTTACTTTGACACATGGGTTCCAAAACTTTCAAAATTCCCTGTTCTTTCAATGTCAAAAGCGAAAGCAGTCCACACACTCAATGTCTTCCCCTGGCAACCTGACGTCGCCCTAAAGATGGTTCAGCGGTACCTGTCACTAGGAACCTGGCTGGATCGTTCAATCGCCCTAGCGGATTATTATGATGTCCCTATAGGTCACATCGACGGTGATCAGCCGCTGTTGTTATCGGATATCAGCTTCGCCCGGCGACTGATTCAGCAGGACATTGTCCTTTGGTGGTCGCCGTCGGAACGTCCAGATCTTGGTGGAATCGAGGATGATAATAGACCAACCGAGGACGTGCAGCACACAGAGTTTACATCGCCTGGATGCTATTCCAACGTGTGTTTAGAAGTCACTGTTCGCAATTTGGCAGTGAACTCTATCCTTCATTCTGTCGCTGTCAATGAGCTTGAAGGAAGTGGCGGAGCAACTGCATTTGATTCCGTGTCCCGGACACTGGATGAGTTCTCCGGAGGCGAGGCTCAGCGCGACCTTACCCTTGGAGAATCAAATATCTCAAGTCTCACTTTCGGTATCCTCAAGTCGATGGTCAAGACATGGTTACTTGACAAAGTCAAAGGAAATTTTGAAAGCCCGGCCACGCTAGCAATTGATCACTTCTGGCGCTGGATCAGCACAAGTGCTTCCCATCTTCATGACCCAAATATTTATCGCTTCGTTTATGGGCTCATGAGGAAAACGTTCATCCAGATGCTGGCTGAATTCAAGCGACTCGGATCTCACGTTATCCACGCGGACTTCAGCCGGATTTTGCTAGCGACGTCGAAGCCTCCAGGCACCGCTCACGCATATGCTACCTACATAACCACAGCAGTGACATCACACGAACTCTTCGAACATATGTACCTCAAAACAGAGCGGTTTTACGACTTCCTTCTCTTCATGGACTCTGCGAACATGGGGGGGATCGTGTGTGAAGACCCGCTGGCTGTCGACCCCCCAGAGGAGCTCACCATCGAGACTCGGTGGAATATTCAGACTTTCCTACCGCCTGCGATCCAAGACGATTTTGGTGCCGTCATCCAATTCTTCATCATTGAGCTTTTCAAGATTCGGCAGAAGCATAACGAAGGTTCAAGAGCACCCTTCCGAGTGCTTCAGAATCTGGCCCCCGAGCTTACCCAGCCTGACCCGAACAAAATCAACGAGGTTGAAGCGACACGGGAGTTTATCGCCAGAAAACTCACACGCAAGTTGCTTCGGTTGGTTGGTACTATCCAAGTCAAGCAAAGAGATGCCTCCGTGGACGAAGAACTGAACACTCAGTTCCAGTTCCCTGTCCTCCCTGGTTCGCATCTCAACATGACAAATGCGCTTCTCGAATTCATCAAATCATCTGTACCGTGCTTGGCCTCGCCTCTGATTACCAAGTTGAGATTGGTTTGCTCAAACGTAACCTCCTCGACCTTGCTGGTGTGCGCGAGTTTGCCAATGAAGCCCTTTTTCGCAACCCATGCGAGCCGCTCAAACTGTCTAATGTTCCTTGCCGGCATTGCGATACACTTCGTGACTTCGACTTCTGCCGTGATCCAGAACTCATGCCATACGGTCTTGATGGTGCTAGACCACGCTGGATCTGTGGGGGTTGCGGAGGAGAATACGACCGTATTGCGATTGAGATGGAGTTGGTCAGACTAGTTGGATCACTTGAAAGAGCTTTCACGCAACAAGACATGCGCTGCGGCAAGTGCAAGCAAGTTCGCTCGGACAACGTGTCGCGATATTGTCATTGCTCTGGACCATACCAGCTAGTCCTCAGCAAACCTGAATTCAGGAGAAGGTTACGCACAATTGTGAATGTAGCAATTGTTCACAATCTCTCCAGACTTAGAGTGAGTCCGTCGCTTTATTATCCTCTGAAATGATCTTGATCTGTGTTGTCTCAGGAATGTGCTCGAAGGACGCTTGAAAGTTGGTGATCTGCATGTATTCAATTGCTTCTTGTAGCTTTAGTCGGAGTATGTAACACTATGCTATCATGGGTCTTTGGTCCTTTGAACTTCACTGATGAAGGTAGAGTAACCAGTTGTCGCTGTCCCTGAAGCGGACTTGCGATGAATGTGCGCAAGAGGGACAATTCCTCTAATGATGGCGGACTTAGGTTGGCGGCTTTCATGCAGATTGGATAAGATACGGGAAGCTAGCACCCTGTGTATAGTGAGTTGCAGTCTGAAAGAAGCCAACAGAAGAAAATCTGAAGGATGAAGGATTTCGCCATGACGGGTCATCCAAAAGTACATAAGTTAATAACCGTCGCTAAAGCGAAGGCATTACATATTTGGCTATCTACACTATGTACAGCTCATCTGAGTGCAAGAATACCTCGATGGCTCGGTGTAAGGAGGGAAAACAGTATGAAGGAAGGAACGCGAGATTCAGAAGGGTATAGTAATAGGACTACATCAGAAATGTGAGGTTCGTCGCTAAACGCATTGGACCCATCATGCGATTTTATCTAATTACACTGACTTAAGTTGAACATAGTCTACTCGTACGAATCTTTGGCACCAAGATCTTCGTGCGTACTGACGAAAGCAGAACCGCCAGCTGTTGTTTTACCGGCATTCAAAGGCGTGCTACGCATGTTCGCGAGCGGGAACATTCCGTCGATTATCATAGAATCAGATTGATGACTTTGCCGCAGATTGAACAAGATACGGGAGGCTAGCACCCCGTGTATCACGAGTTGTGGTCTGAGAGAAGTTAGCGTGAAAACCTGTGGGATTAAGGAATTCACCAACGCATCCATGATGGCAGTGTAATCGTGCTGCAGTTAAGCATTTTAGTAAGTCATGTCGAAATGCCTAAGAACTCACAGGAAAGGCCAGGACAACAAAAATATTTGTGATGGATACCACTGAATGACTCGTTAGACCTGTGTGAATTCATAAACAAGAAGACTTACTTATGATGCAGGTCATGTATATCATCCCGTCGCAATAAATGGTACTGACAAGGCGACCTCGAACACCTTTGTAGAAGTTGAATCTCTTGTATAACGTAAGGATCATGAGCACTGCGACATCTCAGGTTAATACTCCGGTATTTAATAGTATCAACTTGAATTACCTAGTTCATAGATGATCAAAAAAACATACTGTATGGCACTACTCTTTCCATTTTCAAACATGCAGCCTCCCCGGTTCCCTACAATAGGTTAGCAAAAGTGCTCGCTCGATATCATAAAGCGCGGGTACCTGGAGAGTCAGCAAGATGGAGGATTTTCACAATTTCTGACACCCCGACAGCCCCTAGAATGGTAAACTGTCCAAATGAAAATTTTGGTTCGATCGGTGCACCATCGAGTGCTAACACTCACCGCAGCAAGAACGAGAAGCCACACCAGTATTTTCTTGTTCCGATGCCAAAAGGCAAATGTGCGAAAAATAAGCAGGCCTGCAGAGTAGATGATAAGCATACCAGTACCAGTTCAAAACGACGAGAGCGCCATCAGGCCGACCTTCTGCAGCGATGATGCTCATCAGATGTGAAGCTTAATGACTGTTCAATGTTCATGCTAAACTCGAGTCTGTTCTAACGTTGCTTACTGTATGAGACATCGTCGAAAATTGCACACTGAAAGAACAGTCAGTGAGAGTCTAATTCAAATCACGAGTTCACGAACGCTTTTGTACTTAGACCGGTCAGTCACCGCAGCTTATATATCATATCAAGGCGTGATACATGGTGCAAGGACTTGCAACTTACAGTACGTGGTCATGGCAGTACCCATCAAGGTGGCATAACGAGTGAGGGTGAACGTAACTCTAATGACGCCCCACTTGGTTCCCCAGATCAACTGAACCTGCGAGCTAACTTAGCGTGCATCGGATTCAAACAGAGTCGCAAACCTCTTGCGGAATCGTCAAGCAGTAGTCGAAGATCTGGGTTCAAAGATGAGGAGGGCATTAGGGATGACTGCAGTTCAGACACTCACCACTGCTGCCATCGCTCCAACTATTTACATCGTCAGACAGACAATGTGAGTGTTAGTAGTGAAGTGCGTACCTGTGAAATACTATCAATGTGCAAAGGCATTGAAACATGAGAAATTGTACTACGGGCTCGAAAGCAATGGATTCACCTGCGCCGTCTGATAACCTATAGTTGTAGCTGACATGGTGAGAACGATGAAAGTATTCTGATGTGCTAACTTTCACCTGCGTGCTATTTAATACGATCAGTCACAGCCCCGAATCCAGCACCGCATGTCCGATGCTTACTAGTACGCTACGCTGTATAGCACGCACCGCTCCACGGACCCTTTCGCCCACCAACAATGATATAACGAAAGTTGCGCATCTTTTGCCTACAGGTGGTTCCATGTATTATCATGATATAATGATGGGTATTGTCACAGGAAGTCGATGTAGATCAATAAAATAATAGGATACATACTTGAAAATATCGTGGTATCAGAAGTGGTATACAAGGATATAATCACCAGGTTATCAGGAACTTGCTGAGTTCGATCTGATTGGCGCCTCATGATCACGAATCCCAAGTGGTGGCGGCGGGCCATCAGCAAACTGGTGAGACTCAGATATTCCCAGATTTTGTACCCGTTTCCTATACATGACGTTAAAAAACAATTAGTGGTACTCAAAGCAGATCTTCAAACTTTTGAAAACTCACTTAGACACTGGCTAAGAAATTATCGTAGTCAGGTCGGTTACCTGATGCATGCAAATTTACGTACTTACACTAGATCAAGTTGAACATACTTAGTCTACTCGTACGAATCTTTGGCACCAAAATCTTCGTGCGTAGTGACGAAAGTAGAACCGCCAATTGTCGTTTCACCCGCATCAGGCGTGCGAGGCATGTTCGCGAGTGGGAACATTTCATCGATTATCACAGAATCGGACTGACGACTTTGCCGCAAATTAAATAAGATACGGGAGGCTAGCACCCCGTGTACCACGAGTTGTGGTCTGAGAGAAGTCAGCGGAAAACCTGCCAGATGAAGGAATACACAAACACATCCATGATGTTAGTGTAATCCGAGTCGCCCTGCAGTTTGAGCATTTTAGTAAGTCCTGTCCAAATACCTAGAAACTCACAGGAACGACCAGGGCGATAAAGATATTTGCGATGGATGCCACTGAACGACTCTCGTCAGATCTGTGTGAATCCATAAACAAGGAGACTCACTTATGACGCAGGTCATGTATATTATCCCATCGCGATAAAGGGTGCTGACGAGGCGACTTCGAGTACCTTTGTAGAAGCTGAATCTCTTATATAACGTGAGGACTATGAGCACTGTGACATCTCAGGTTAACAGCTTCGCTATTTAGGAGCATCAATTTGAATACCTAGCTCGTAAATGATCAAAAATATATACTGTACGGCGCTACCCTTTCCAGTTCTAAACTCGCAGCCTGACTGGTTTCAGTAAAAGTGCTCACTCGATATCATAAAGCGCGGGTACTTGGAGGGCTAACGAAATAGAAGCTCGCGATTTTTGACGTCCCAACAGCCCCTAGAATAGAAAACTGTCCGAACGCAATTTTGGATTTGATCGGTGAACCATCAACTTGCCACCCACTGCAGCAAGAGCGAGAAGGAACATCAGCAGTTTCTTGTTCTGATTCCAAAAGGCATATGTGCGAAAAATAAGCAGGCCTGCAGAGTAGATGATAAGCATACTAGTACTAGTTCAAAACGACGAGAGCGCCATCAGGCCGACCTTCTGCAGCGATAATACTAATCAGATGTGAAGCTTAATGAATGTTCAATGTCCACGCTGGACTCGAGTCTGTCTTGGCGCTGCTTACCGTATGAGACATCGCCGAAAGTTGCACACTGGAAGAGCAGTCAGTGAGAGTCTAATTCAAATCACGAGTTCACGAACGCTTTTGTACTTAGACCGGTCAGTCACCGCAGCTTATATATCATATCAAGGCGTGATACATGGTGCAAGGACTTGCAGCTTACCGTACGTGGTCATGGCAGTACCCATCAAGGTGGCATAACGAGCGAGGGTGAACGTAATCCTCATGGCGTCCCACTTCTTTCCCCAGATCAATTGGACCTGCGAGCTAACTTAGCGTGCATCGGACTCAAACAGAGTCACAAACCTCTTGTGAAATCGTCAAGCAGTAGTCAAAGGCCTAGGTTCAAAGATGAGGAGGGCATTCGGGATGACTGCAGTTCAGACACTCACCACTGCTGCCATCGCTCCAACTATTCCCATCGTCAGACAGACAATGCGAGTGCTAGTAGTGAAGTATGTACTGTGAAATACTATCAATGTGCAAAGGTATTGAAACATGAGAAATTGTACTACAGGCTCGAAAGCGATGGATTCACCTGCGCCGTCTGATAACCCATAGTTGTAGCTGACATGGCGAAGACGATGAAAGTATTTCAGATGTGCTAACTTTCACCTGCATGCTATTTAATATGGTCAGTCACAGCCCCGAATCCAGTATCACGCAGAAGAATTTTCTTTCTTAATATAAGCCCGATCATAGGAGTTGACGGTCCATCACATGCACATGTCACAAGCTGTTCCGACTCAGTTCGCTGTTACGCAACGTATATGGTAGTTGTTCAATGCTTACGCTACATAGCACGCACTGCTCTTGACCCCTTTGCCCGCCAGCAATGATATACTGCATTGTTGAGAACGCACAACCGAAGTCACTGTACATTTCGAGATCGAGACAAAGAAAAGACTGCAAACTTACCGCAATGATAGGTCCGTATCTTTTGCCTGAAGGTAATTCCATGTATTATATAATGATGGATACGCGGGTACTGTTGCAAAAAGATCAATAAAATTCTGAATGGGATGCATACTTACAAAATATTGTGGTATCTGAGATCGGAAGTGGACACGCATCACCAGGTTGTCAGGGACTTGCTGTGGGTTCGGTCAGATTCGAATGATTGGTGCCTCGTGATCGGTGGAACAAGATGACATCAACAAACGTCCGCGCAACAAACGTTCGGGCATGAAGATGGAGTACAACGGGGATGCCCGTGCGTGTGTGGATCATGATCAGTATCACTGCGATAAATTTGAACCTGCTAAGCTCGTACAGTCATGATGAACCAGATGGATGGATTTATTGGAAGTCGTCAGAAAAATGATCAGCACCAAATCCCTCAACAGCCGCCCCCAGATCTCACTCTTCAATGCCCCGCAACAGAAGTAACGATGCTCGGCCGCAACTTGAAGCTCGCCTTGTACAGCGTAAATCTGAGGACACGCATCGACAGTCAGATTCAGAAGACCATAATATTTATTATAATTTAGTAACAACGTTTTGCTGGTGCCGATGGCGGAGCTTTGAACGGAATTTGAATTTCGCACGTTTGCGAATAAGTGTGTCGGGTAAGTATTTCTTGCAATCTTACATCCGTCGTCGTCTTCGTCGTCGTTCACCACAAGAATGCTTACTGCCCGCGGCGTTACCCGCCTCTCACGGAGAGCGGCCGACAGTGCAAAGAACACCAGTCGGTTCATTAACACCGCTGCTTATTCTTTGTCCCGTGTCGCCGTTCCTTCCTCCTCCCCAAAACAAAACGCGGCCGTTCGTCTTTCGCGCGCATCAGTGCAACCTGGTTAGTTCTGAGTCTGAGATTGTTCTCTCTACCGCTTACTGAGTTTTTTTTTGGCTTTTTTCGCGTCATTCTATTTGAACCGGATGAACTCGGGTTATAGCGCGGACATATGCAACAGAAGTGAAGGGAGCTGCTGGGACTGTGAAAACCGTCATTGGTGCTGTCGTCGACGTTCAGTTCGAGACTGATGCTCTTCCACCCATTCTCAACGCACTGGAGGTTCAGGACTTCCACGGCGGCCGTCTTGTCCTCGAGGTTGCATCACATCTCGGCGAGAACTCCGTCCGTACCATCGCTATGGACGGTACCGAGGGTCTCGTCCGTGGCCAAAGGGTAGTCGACACCGGTGCTCCCATTCAAATTCCTGTCGGTACTGCAACGCTAGGCCGCATCATGAATGTCATCGGTGAGCCAATTGACGAGCGTGGTCCTATAAAGGGTGTCAAGCTCTCGCCAATTCACGCCGACCCTCCTCCATTCGTTGATCAGTCAACCACTGCCGAGGTTTTGGAGACCGGTATCAAGGTCGTCGACCTTCTTGCTCCTTATGCCCGTGGTGGTAAAATTGGTCTTTTTGGTGGTGCCGGTGTCGGCAAGACTGTGTTGATCCAGGAGCTTATCAACAATGTTGCCAAAGCCCATGGTGGTTTCTCCATTTTCTGCGGTTGGTTGAACTCGAATTTTTTCGGTCGTATCAAGACCTTATTTCTTTTATTCGATAGGTGTTGGCGAACGTACTCGCGAGGGTAACGATTTGTACCATGAAATGATTGAGACTGGGGTCATCAACCTTGAGGGTGACTCCAAGGTAGCTCTTGTCTTCGGTCAAATGAACGAGCCCCCTGGTGCTCGTGCTCGTGTGGCTCTTACCGGCCTCACTATCGCCGAGTACTTCCGTGATGAGGAAGGCCAGGATGTGCTGCTCTTCATTGACAACATTTTCCGCTTCACCCAGGCTGGTTCCGAGGTGTCTGCTCTGCTTGGTCGTATCCCCTCTGCTGTTGGTTACCAACCTACACTCTCAACTGACATGGGTGGCATGTATGTACATTGCTGTGCTTGCTGTAGTATTGATTTGACCTTCGGTGTAGGCAAGAGCGTATTACCACCACTAAGAAGGGTTCAATTACTTCCGTGCAAGCAGTCTACGTGCCCGCTGACGATTTGACTGATCCTGCTCCTGCCACTACTTTCGCTCACTTGGACGCTACTACTGTGTTATCGCGTGGTATTGCTGAGCTTGGTATCTACCCTGCTGTCGACCCCCTTGACTCCAAGTCACGTATGCTTGACCCCCGAATTGTTGGTCAAGAGCATTACGAGGTTGCCACCGCTGTCCAGAAAATTCTTCAGGACTATAAGTCTCTCCAGGATATCATTGCCATTCTGGGTATGGATGAATTGTCAGAAGAGGACAAGTTGACGGTCAGTGATACACAGATGCAAGCAATACTCAGTGCTGATGGAGACTAGGTCGAGCGTGCTCGTAAGATCCAGCGTTTCATGTCGCAACCCTTCCAGGTCGCACAGGTCTTCACGGGTTACGAAGGCAAGCTCGTGCCTTTGAAAGACACCATCCGCTCTTTCAAGGAGATCCTTGCTGGTACACACGATGGCTTGCCTGAGTCTGCATTCTACATGGTACGCACACGTGTATAAATTTGATGTGGTGTTTGTTGACGTGTTGAACAGGCCGGTACGATCGAGGACGTCAAGTCCAAGGCTGAGCAGCTCGCCAAGGAGATAGGTGGCAATTAGACAGGACATTGTACTCGCTCTACTTACACATCCATTGCTGCTATCCAGGTAGAATAGAGCTGGTCCTAGACTAACGATAACATTACATCTTCATTGTGCTTCTGGCAAGATGTGCTAGTGTGCAGCACCTTTGTCTCAATGGTTAGGTTTGTACCGAGGTCCCAAGTGTACTAGGACTGAACAGTGTGCACCCAACTCGGTGGTGAATAATCGCTATGACAATAACAATGACAATAACAATCAGATTATTAGGACCAGGGACCTGTGTCCTGGAGGCTCACGCGCATTTCAAATATGTGTTGGATCCACAACCCACAAGCTGTGGCGCGTAGTGTGGACGCGCGAAGTCACCGGCACGTGACCCGGACACGATTTGGTTCGAAATGGTCACCAACGCGAATTTTGGTGGATGCCACATCTCTCATCGCGCCAAACATGGCCTCCCCAGCATCTCTAACGCTGAGCACGCTATTATCAACATTACACACACATCTCAATGCACAAACCCAACTTCTCCCGACACTCCATGTTCAACTCGGCCTACCACAAACCGCCCTGGAAGATGAACTGCAAACATTACAGCATACCCTGACCAAAGCCGTCGAGTCTCAGATAGAGGTGCGGAGGAAACAAGTGGATGATTGGATAGTCAAATGCGAAGGAGTGGAGTCTGGTTGTGCTCGGTATTCGAAAGCGCTGGGCACACATTCTAAAGTTGCTGGATCGCTCAGCGATCTAAAAGCTGAGAAGGTTTTGCCAAGGAGATATGAAAGCGCCACTGTGTACCAGGAGAAACTAAGACAGGTCAGTTGCATTCTTTGTATCCGTGATCTACCGAGATGACAGTCTTTTAGATCTATCATACGAAACTCGAGCAGCTCACGACGTTGACCAATCGCCTGAACGCCCTCGCGCGGACGCTGGGCTCCCATTTCTTTCAACAAGACATCTTAACTCCAGCGGTCGCTGCTGCTGAGGAACTAGACAGCCCTACGGCACTACGAGATGTTGTCCCTGAACGCTTCTCCAAACTTGAAAAGGAGCTTGTACGAGGAAAAGGCGAAGTAGTGAGCCAATCTTTCCTTGTTTATCTCTATACCACTGATCACAGGTTTACAGTTGAAGCGACTGAATCAACTGGGTGAAGTCTTCACCCAGATCGACTGGCTTTACTCAGAACTAGGTATCGATCCTCCCCCACCCACTGTTGCAACACCGGTTGCCACCTCATCCTCAACACTCGCTGTGCCGAGATATTCTCTGCCACGATCTTCATCCGCCGGTAGCACGCATCTGAACTCGAGTGCAGACCCATTTGCGTCCTCAACCATCGGACCATCGACTCCTACTCCTCCATCGATCGGGAAATCTGACAACCACATGCTTTGCCCATCGTCCCCTCCCCCACAGCCATCTATAGCCCTTCCAGAAGTCCCCGAGTTCCCCGACGAACGTGAATACCTCAGAGCTCTCGGACGCTTCATCGAACTTCTCGACTCATTGCCGCAAGACTCGTCGCCTGGACCAATCCTAAATTCATGTGGTATCGAACCGACGCAGGGGATCTTGGCTTGGTCTGATAGACTGCACACCGAACTAAACGAACTCAAGAGGCGCCGCGAAGTGCACATCCAAGCCATGTATGACCAACTGGAGGCGCTTTGGCGACGTATGGGTGTGGAGGAGGAGGCTATGGATGGTTTTGTCGACGCGAATCGCGGGACGACGCCTTCTGTGGTTCAAGCGTATGAAGAAGAATTGGAGCGCATGATTGACTTGAAGCGCGAGAGAATGGGCGAGTTTATCGCTAATGCTCGCACAGAAATTGAGAGTCTGTGGGAGGAGCTTATGGTAGGAGAAGATGAACGGAATGATTTTGCAGCGTTTGCTGATGGTGAGTTTGTCTTCGTCACCCTCTTCGTAGAGTTTTGACTGAGCGGATGTCATAGATGAACATACACAAGATTTACTGAGCCAGCATGAGCATGAGATCGCCCGCCTGAAAGCGGAAGTGCGGCTCAAAATGCCACTGCTTACATCGATCAAGAAGTACATGGAGATTTGTGAGGAACAAAAGGAGCTGGAGCGCGTAGCCAGCGATCAGACACGCCTTCTAGGAAGGGGTGGGGGACGAGATCCCGGCAGATTGCTCCGGGAAGAGAAGATGCGAAAGAGGGTTGGGAAAGAGAAGCCCAAGGTTTGTCGATTCCTGTTCATACTCTCCACCTTCCGTCTGATTATTTTCTGAACAGCTCGAACAACAATTACTGTCATCACTGCCTACATGGGAGCAAACGCACGGACGAGCTTTCCTCGTACATGGCGAAAGCATGCTCCAGCTGTTGATGGAGAATGCATCGGCGAACGAACAGGAGAACCGAAAAAGAACGCCTACTTCTCAATACTCTGCGCAGGCGCTCAACAGGGGGGCTTCGCAAAGTCTGAAGCCCGCCGCAGCCGCCAACAGTGGGGCGAATGTCGCTTCCAAAGCAGGATATGTCCCTGGCAAATCAAATGCATCTAATCACGGCGTGGTAACACCCGCCGTTCGGCCAGGATCGTCGATGTCTTCAAATACCCACGGAACTAATAAACGACAGAAACTCATCGATGGCACGCATCATACAGTAGCACGTCCAGGATCTCCTACAAGGGGCCGGACACCCAGCGGCAATTCAGCTCTCCCCCGACCAACCATGCAAAACGCGCAGCCTACGTCTTCCCACTCGAAGAACTTGCAGGGGTACGCCGCACTGGGATGGGGCCGTAATCCTTCGACGATGCCACGATCAACATCGCATACGAGCGTGACACACCTTAGCTCGAGCATGAGCTCGCACTATATTTCGAGCACACGATCGTATAACTCTGCTTCAATGGCGTCCAGTCATTCTAGGGACTTAGCAGCTAAAAAGACGACGGGTCGCATTCGCAAGGAGAGCTTCAAACCACGGCCGAGCATCGATGGCGGTAGTGGGGGCGCTGGGGGATGGAAGAGCGGGTTTCGGGGGATGAGCGTTGCAGAGGAAGACGGGTGCTGAGCATGACTTCCTGCATTTTTTTTCTCTCTTTATTTTTTTTCTGATGATATTTCGATGACCACTTTCATTTATCGTCGAAGCACGGCGAGCATGACGGCCTAAACTTACGTTATTTGTGTAGTTATGAACTATGTATGCCTTGTTGTACTCTACCATCCTCGACGGAACCTTTGTTGGGAATTTTCGTCTCGTCCTCGTCATGGCGAACTGGCAAAAAGATTCGGGGCAAGCGGTGGATGTGTGTTATACTGATCAGTTAAACATGACAGAAGAAGGGAACCGAACCACGTTTTCGTTGGCCGTTGCGGACGAGGACACGACGCTCTCGCACATCTTCATTGAATGCATTCCATACTTGTTCTACATGGGGAAAATGTCCCCCCTCTCATGTCTTAGACTATTCGTAGCCATGGGTGATATGAACTAGCTTCGCACCAATTCAACTTCATCACAGATCGTAATAGCCCTCGCAAGCTTCTCTGCCAGGGCAGTACATAGCTCATCGGACGTTCGCTCATATACAACAGAATATACACATGTACAACCAAGTTCGATACTAGTGGCAGGCTCTACGTATAGGGATGTCTGACATGAGGTCTTAGACTCTAAATATCAATAAATCTAGATGTTTGTTGTTTAAAAAAAGACTTGTGCATCAATGTGTTTGTTAGCGCAGAGAACGCATACACCTGGGTTGAGTGGCTTACCACTAAAATATGAAGGACACGGAAAATATAGGAATAAAGAGGTGAGCATAGTCAGCAAGTTTAAATAACAAGCGTTGTCTGCGTGACTCACAGAACTACCAGCAGGACTAAGCTTCATCTGGCTGGCTAGCTGTCACACTGCCTCCAGGCCGCGCTTCGAATTCGTGTGAACGGGATAGCAATTCCATTGAAGTCGTCGATCGGTAGGTGAGCAAGAGCGGTAATTCCTTGCTTATTTGAAGATTGAACAGTATTCGAGAAGCAAGAACACTGTGCGCAACAATCTGAGGTCTAAAATGAGGGATGTGAGCCCCCGACAACATATATCTACCATATGCTCGACCAGACTAACGTGTTTAGTATTTCGCTGTACGAGAGCTAGAGGGTCTACTCAGTTCTTCGAAGTCGGCGAAAACAAAGAAAGAACTCACAGGCAACACAGCGATAACTATCACATTGACTGTAGATATCACTGCAGGGATGTGAGCACGAAATAAATAGTAACAATGGCATTAATACTTGTGATGCAGAACATGTAGAGTAGTCCATCACGATAAATACTCTTCACCAGCACACTATGGGAACCCAGATAGTGTCGATATCTCAAAAATGCAGTGGTGGACATGAGAACTGGAAGTGAATTATCAAGTAAAGAATTTTGAATCAACAGTCGCCTCACCTATCTCGAAGAACATCAAGAGTCCATACGGGAGGGCACTACTAAGTCTAAGAGACCCCTCAAATGCGCAAGGCGGGGTGGCTGAAAGGAGATGAATATTAAGACTAAGGAGTGTGCCTTGAGACCTCGCCTGGGCCCGGGATATTCAAATTGATGGGAGCAGCACTTAGAATCACAGACGTCACTAAGATGGCCTGTGTCATACGGGTCAGTGGTGTACAGGGAAATAGATATATCACTGTACCAAACTAAAGGAGACAAGAATGATAAGATAAGGCCTTTTGTTGCCAGAGAAGGCGTAGACCCTGGCAATCAACAAAACTGTCGTGCGATTGTAAATGCATCCTGCAATGTGGTATGCGAAAGCCAACCTTCCGAGGCAATGATGCCCAAGAAATGTAGGCCTGCGAAATGTTATTGGCGGGCCATGTCATGAGCTATGTGGACCGACCGTTTACAGCATCGTTAAAAGGTATACACTATATGTTGTTGTGAGTTGTAATTGAAGCTACACAGATTAAAGGTGTATTCACATCTTGCGTGCCCCATATCTTAACAGCGGCTGGTTAGGAATCAGCTTTTGCGTGGTAGTGCGCATCGGCATATCTTACAGTACGAGGTCATAAGCGCACCAGCAAAAGGTACATATCGTGAAATCGTGAAGGCGGTGCGAATGATTCCCCATTTCTGTCCCCAGGTCCATTGGACCTGCAAGAAATATCAGCACCAAGGTATGGGTGGCTGATCAGTCTGACCTCAAAGTGTAAAGTGACAAAGTAGTCGTAAATCTGGTCATACATCAGAGCTATAATGAGACTGAAGAGACACAACTTACTAGGATGGCTGATGCAGCGACTTTGGAGACTCGTGAATAACGATTAGATTGTTACCAGCACGACCTCACCGTTAGTGTACTTCAATAATTGGAGACATTAGAGAATGGTTGGACAAAAAGCACAATCGAATTACCTTGGCTAACTGCAAACCAAAGGTGTCCGGGGCCGACATTTTTGAGTAGCACAATGGGTGAATGGAAGTCTGCAGCAAGCAGTTGTGAATAAGTACTGTAACCGTCGACGGCAAATACCGAGGACCAGTGTGAGTGTGTAGCAACCTAGAGCGCTCAGATCTCATATTTGAAGGGAGGCTTGATGATCATGATGCATGAATTACAATGGTCACGCTGTGTGGTCGGAGCACAGGATTTATGATGGGTTCGACTTGAAGAAGGTGATTCAAATACACCATTGACATGATAAGTGCTAGCGACCCTAGGCCGGTGATCGTGACGTGAGTGCCTAGTGGAAACATGATAGTTGGTTACGCGATCCTAATGGTAAGTAATCCCTGAGAGAAAGTGTGACTTACGAAATGGAGGACACTCACGAACAGACCGTAAGATATAAGCAACCATATTCTGAATCCAAGGAGTCCCAGGACAATGGCAACGACGTGATTCATCTTCTAGGCGTCACTATATCGGCCATCAACGCTACGAAAGACCTTGTTCCTACCTGACCTGGCAAAAGGTATCCTTGGAACGATCGCAAATATTCTCATTCTTGCGTGGGTGTGTTGACATAATACTCGAAAACCCTCACGAATGGATCTTCAAGTCTGTACAGTCAGTAATCAAAAACAAATCCGATTTCCTGGCGATAGTCAAGAAATGCGAAACTATCTGGAATGTCCTTGAAAGAGCGACCAAGGATGCTACCGAAGACGATCTTTGGAAAATGCCTTATCCGAGCTTAACATGTAAGTGCGAGCCACATTGGTTTCACAGTCGCTGGGAACTGATGGCGCTGTGTAGATCAATAAACCGTATCAATAGTGAAGTGGCTTCGAAGAAGGAGTACAGATTCTTGCACAGGCTCTTCTCTGTCATAATTGACCGCGACCAGATCGCCAAATGGGAAAAGGATTTAGATCGCTTACTGGCACTCTTCAACGTACGTCTCGATAACTTCATCTCGACTTCTGCTGCTGAATAATATCTCAAGTTTGAAGCAATTACTGGCCTCTCGATTAGCACGAAGAAATTCGCTTCGGAACTCAAGGGAAATGCTCCTATCAGTGTTCTACAGTAAGTTTGTATTTCGGCAGGTTGTGCGTGTCTTCTAAACAAAACCAGGTGTCGCCCGATAGAGCCCCCATCGCGACCTTCCATATTTCATGGCCGTAACAGTCTCGTGGCGGAGTTGACGAATCTTGTCGTCATTTTAAACGATGAACATCTTGCGTTGATTGGTCCGGGAGGCATCGAAAAGAGTTCTTATCCAGGGACATCTTGATTTCAAGGAATTCAGCATCCGTGGACTGGGGGAGGTTGGCTTTGAAAGGGGGAACTTTGCGTTAGCCGCACAGCGCGTTGCAGAGACACGGTCCTTGTGCACTGAGATGGGAGTGCCCCCAAGAAATTTGCATGGCATACCATCTGATGCGTTGCCGGAAAGATTTGAAGGTTGGACATTGTTTGTGGATGGGCGTTCACCATTTACAGACGTTGATATGTAGATGATATACGGTACGTTACAAACTGCAGTTGGACACAGTATCGCATACGTTGATCCATTTGTACTGCCAAATACTACCCTTTGTACTATGTAGAGTATTAGACAGCTCTAAGTGCGACTCCTACTTCTTGTTGAGCTCCTCTGCCCTTCTATAAAGTTCTTCACGACTCTACGAATAACTGTGAGCAAATGGTATGACGTTCAAAATGTATCTTAACGAACCAATGGAACTTCGAGGCTATTGAGGATGTCCTTGCTAGGCACATGCGGGTCCCGAGCGTGGTAGGCGTGAAACTCAGGCTTGCTGGTCAAACCCGCATCACGCCCGGGCCTCCCGACCAAGTCTGTCGGGTCATTAGATTTCTAGATTAGATAATCAGCAAAATTATAGCTAGAAAGCGAAAGCGACTGCGTACAGCGGGGTGGGGAAGGATGTTGAATTGCTGCTCCTGCTGTCCCTGTTGGTGACTGGGTGAAGTTGTGGTATCTTTCGTTTGTTGAGACATTTATGACAGGTAGCAGTGGGCTATGGTAGTAGTGATGAAGAAAGAGCGCAGCGCCGCAGCACTTGGGTGCTCCCCTATATACGCACCTGCGGAGTCAATCATACCGATGACATCATTCCACACGTGACGATTCAGTTGATATTAGCAATTGAACGTTGAACATGCAACTCTTTCTGCGAATCGAGTCACTTGAGCAGAGAAAGACGAGAGTAAGTAGAATGCTGAAGTAGCCCCCATTGTACAGGACGCATTCCACATCACTTCGACAGCATCATCTTTCGACAGAAAGGTCAGATTTCTGTAATTGAGATACTATGGACGGAATGCTAACCTTCACAAACTCTGAACCGATACGACACGAACATGGACACGTGAGTACAAATAAGTACGATACAAAAAGGAGACAAACCATCGTAATTGATCTGGCCATCGCCATCAACATCTGCTTCACGAATCATTTCATCAACCTCAGCGTCCGTCAATTTCTCGCCTAGAAATGGCATCAATTTATAATTTATATCAGCGAGCATCACCACTGACCCAGGTTCGTCATTACATGTCTCAGCTCAGCAGCATTGATATAGCCGTTCCCGTCCTCATCAAACACTTTAAATGCCTCTTTCATCTCTTCCTCACTGTCGGTATCGCGCATTTTGTGCGCCATCATTGTAAGGAACTCTGGGAAGTCGATGGTACCGTTCCCATCAGCGTCAACCTCGTTGATCATATCTTGTAGCTCTGCTTCGGTAGGATTTTGACCTATTGAGCGCATCACAGTGCCGAGTTCTTCGGTAGTGATTGTGCCATCGCCATCTACATCGCTTCGGATCAGGTGAAGTCATAACTAACATCACGTTGGTCATACCTTTATCGAACAAAGAGAAAGCTTCCTTGAATTCTGTGGCGGGTACTAAATGAGCACTGGGATCATCAGCGACAACACCAGCGACGATTTCTCACCAGATATCTGTTCTAGAAAATCATACAAGAGCAACAAAGCATATCAACACCAATAAACGTCTTTGGCCTCCCACCAAGAGAGTATTCACACCTTCAGACTGTGGGCCGTTCCCAGATCAATATTAATCAATACCGATCTGAAGCCCGCACGGGACATCGCGACTCACCAATTGATCCGCCATATTCTAGAAAGTTTCGATAGAAAGCCCTGCTGGCTACATAAGGTAATGCAACGATTTGGTACATTTCACCGCCCACACGCTGCGGCGCGCAGTGTGGACGGGCAAAGTCGCCAGCACGTGACCTGGACACGGTTCGGTTCGAAATGGTCACTGACGCGAATTTCGGTGGATGCCACATCTCTCATCGCGCCAAACATGTTCTCATCATCATCTCTAACGCTGAGCACGCTATTATCATCACTACACACGCACCTCAATGCCCAAACTCAACTTCTGCGGAGACTTCATGTTCAACTGGCCTACCACAAACCGCTCCGGAAGACGAACTGCAAACATTACAACATACCTTGATCAAAGCCATCAAGTCTCAGATAGAGGTGCGGAGGAAACAAGTGGAAGATTGGATAGGAAAATGCGAGGGAGGATCTGGTTGCGCTCGGTATTCGAAAGCGCTGGCCACGTATGCTGAAGTTGCTGGGTGGTTTAGTGATCTGAAAGCTGAGAAGGTCTCGCCAAGGAGATATGAAAGCGCTATTGTATACCAGCAGAAAAATAAGATAGGTCAGTCGGGTCTTTTGTGCGCGTGATCTACTGAGATGACAGTCTCAGATCTATCATATGAAACTCGAGCAGCTCATAACGTTGACCAATTGCCTGAATGCCCTCGCATGGACGCTGGGCTCCCATTTCTTTCAACAAGATATCTTAACTCCAGCGGTTGCTACTACTGAGGAACTAGACAACCCATGTTGTGCCTGAACGTTTCTCCAAACTTGAAAGGGAGCTTGCACGAGGAAAAGGCGAAGTAGTGAGTCAGTCTTTCCTTGTTTATCTCTATATCGCTGATCACAGGTTTACAGTTGAAGCAACTAAATTAACTGGGTGAAGTCTTCATCCAGATCGACCGGCTTTATTCAGAACTAGGTATCGATCCGCCCCCACCCACTGTCACAACACCGGTTGCTACTTCATCCTCAACACTCGCTGTGCCGAGATCTTCTCTGCTACGATCTTTATCTGTCAGTAGCACGCGTCTCAACTCGAGTGCAGATTTATTTGTATCCTCAACCATCGGACCATTGACTCCTACTCCTTCATCAATCGGGAAAACCGACAGTCACATGCTTTTCCCATCGTTCTCTCTCCCACAGCCCTCTATAACCCTGCCAGAAGTCCCCAAGTTCCCAACGGACATGGATACCCCAGGTCTCTTGGACGCTTCATCGAACTTTTCGACTCATCATCGCGAGACTCGTCACCTGGACCAATTCTAAAGTCATGTGGTATCGAACTGACGCAGGTCTTGGCTTGGGCTGATAAACTGCACGCTGAACTAAACGAACTCAAGAGGCGCCGCAAAGTGCACATCCAAGCCATGTATGACCAACTGGAGGTGCTTTGGCGACGCATGAGTATGGACGAGGAGGCCATGGATGGTTTTGTCGAGGCGAATCGCGGGACGATGCCTTCTATGGTTCAAGCGTATGAAGAAATTGGAGCGCATGATTGACTTGAAGCGCGAGAAAATGGGGATGTTTATCGCTAATGCTTGCACAGAAATTGAGAGCCTGTGGGAGGAGCTCATCGTAGGAGAAGATGAGCGGAATGATTTTACGGCGTTTGCTGATGGTGAGTTTGTTCTGTCGCCCTCTTCGTGGAGTTTTGACTCAAAGGATGTCAGACGAACATACGCAGGATTTGCTGAGCCAGCATGAGCATGAGATCGCCCACCTGAAAGCGGAAGTACGGTTCAAGATGCTACTGTTGACATCGATCAAGAGGTACATGGTAATTTGTGAGGAACACAAAGAGCTAGAGCGTGTAACCGGCGATCAGACACGCCTTTTAGGAATGAGTGGGGATGAGATCCCGGCAGATTGCTCCGGGAAGAGAAGTTGGGAAAGAGGGCCGCGAAAGAGAAGCCTAAGGTTTGTCAATTACTGTTCATACTCTCAACCCTCCGTCTAATTATCTTCCGAACAGCTTGAGCAACAGCTACTGTCATCGCTGCCTACATGGGAGCAAACGCACAGACGAGCTTTACAGCATGTTGAACTCACTCCTGCTCTAGAGCAGACTAAGGAACATTCTCGATATCCTGAATCTCGCATCCATCTGCCAAAGACACAACTAATAGCTCCAGCTGCCTACGTGAGGATGGCGCAGGCAACATTGCGCATATGGTCCAGGGGAAATCATGCAAGAATCATAAATTAGCAACTATAGCAGACGCACCCTAAAATCGGAATGATTCCCTCAGGTAAGTCAAGCTTATTCTGCGCCGAGCGTCTTCGATGGGAGCATTGCGATTAGTGAAGTTGGGCGTGGATTGTTCGTCCAAGATGACGTGGAGATTTTGCGTACTCGTGCATGGCGAGATGACCAGAACAGGAACGTGATAAGAGATATGTATCATGCTGCTGGTACAGACAGACGGGGGCAGAATGTTAGCATATCAGCGTCAAATCTCTTGATGCCGAATGAGCAGGGCGTTATATCCGAAAATCTCCAAAGCGACTGGCAGTATTGCTCAAGTGTCCCTCAATGTTGTGCCAGAAAAACCTTGAAACCATAGACTGACTTTGTCCAGCGTAATACCCTCGTCCCTCATCCACAAATCCGCCACTCCCTCCGTCCTTCCATTGCTACCAGTCAAACTGCCATCGTTACCCACCGATCTGACTCGTTGGGTCGATCACTCACCTCGAGATGCCGAGATATCGTGTCAGTGACGATTAAACGTAAGGATATGCTATCCATAATTACCATTGTAATCTAGGCAGGGCGTGAACAGAGGACTGCTCAGGGCAGTCTGGTCCCTCAGATGCTGTGATGATGCGGTGTGACATGCACATGGTGACTATCCTAATTCTGTCCTGAGTTCCTGCCAAAGTTGAGAGCATGAGACACATGGATATCAATATGATAGACACCCAGTAGGTCATGCGTTCATGCCGTGCAGTTTCTCACCCTTCGCTCTACCTTAAGGTCGGTAAAGGCGCTAGTTTGGTGGCTCAAACCCACCTAAGATTCGAATCCACCACACAATCTCGGGCGATGTTCTCCAAAAATTCAAAGGCTGGAAGGGCTAGCCAACCGAAGGCAAGAAACCAGCCATTCACGTTTCACCACCATGTATCTAATCTAATATAGAGTATCCCACATGCTAAACAACCATCTGCTGAAGATAAGCAGTCCCAGGACGATAATGTGGTCCAGCTGCTGGGTGCCACTATATCAGCTATCAACGCCACCAAAGACCTTGTGCCTATCGATCTGGTGAAAGGCATCCTTGGAATGATTGTAAACATTTTGACTGTTGCGCAGGTGCGTTAGCCTAACTCTCAGACAGATTGGTAAAGACCTACGTTTATACAGGCAGTGATAAAGAACAAGTCCGATTTCCAAGCGATAGCTGACAAGTGCGAGACCATCAGGGACATCCTTGAACAAGCGACCAAGGGTGCTACCAAAGACGATCTGAAAGGATACTTGGGGCACTGCATTAACTCAGCTCAACAAGTGAGCCGAACCAATGTCGCCGTCGCCAGAATCTGATGACACTATGCAGGTCAGTAGGCCGCATCAATAGCGATATAGAGTCGTCGAAGGAGCAAGGATTTTGGCACAGGCTCCTCTCCATTTCCATCGATCGCGACCGGATTACCAAATGGGAGAAAGATCTGGATCAAGCCCTCGTGCTATTCAGAGTATGTTTCTTGAACTACACCTGAATTTCTGCTGCTGAGTAATGTCCTTGGACGGAAGCGATCGCTGGCATCGCGATCAGAGTGGAGAGGCTGACGTTGGGACCCAGGGACATCGGTCGTGGGATCAATGACACCCAGTGAGTTGTCATTTTGGCAAGTGATGTGTGGCTTTAACTGCAATCAGGTATCGCCCACCTGCGCCTCCATCGCGCCCTTCCATGTTTTATGGCCGTGGGGATCTCATTGCAGAACTGACTAACCTCATCGTCAATGACGAGCATGTTGCGTTGATTGGTCCAGGAGGCATGGGAAAGAGTTCCCTTGCCAAAACTATTCTTCACGAGGCAGTCATTACCGAAAAATTTGCTGATAGGCGC
This sequence comes from Suillus subaureus, assembly GCF_016647635.1. NCBI lineage: Eukaryota > Fungi > Basidiomycota > Agaricomycetes > Boletales > Suillaceae > Suillus > Suillus subaureus. The sequence goes on along the minus strand of NW_024538579.1, from coordinate 191,197 downwards.
TACTTCGTGACCTACGATGGCATGGATCCTTCGGCCATTACATTTGAAGCTTTTACGACTCGTTTCGCGGAAGCCCTCGGTATAGAGCTCACTGGCGCTAATCCAGTGCGGCAAATATCCACGTGTCTTCGTTCCGCTAGTGCCCTTCTTGTTCTTGATAATGCTGAGACCTTTGAAGAGGCCAGTGGAACGTCAGCGCTCAGAGAAATACCACAAGCTATTGCTGAAATCGCATGCATCCCCGGCGTCATTCTGATTCTTACATCGCGTAGTAGAAGGAGCGCACCGAATGTACCATGGATTACCAAGGATATTCTACCACTGGATTCAAACTCTGCTCAAGAGGCATTCTTTCGAATTTACCGTCCAGCCAGTCGTGAAAATGGGGAGGGAGGAATAGCAAACCTGCTTCAGGACTTAGAATATCACCCGCTTTCCATTAATCTAATCGCAAATGCAGCGCAGCAAAACGGTTGGTCTCCGGCCATACTGCTGGAGAGATGGAATGATCAGCACAGTGCGGTACTAAATCACGGCGAGGGAAAGCTACAAAGCTTGTCATACACCATGCAGCTGTCACTCAGCTCGCCGTCAATCCAGAAACTTGGAGAGGAGGTTCGGCATGCTTTGACTATCATCGCCTTCTTGCCCCAGGGTCTAAATGAGGCTCTGTCCAAGCGCATTTTGCCATCTACCCTGCAAATCGACACTATATGTGATGTTTTATGGAGACAATCTCTCGTTTATCGTCAGGACGGCTTCGTCAAAATGCTCGCACCAATTCGACATTATGTGCAAGATTCGTTGCCACCACCTGACCCCACGTGTTTTCGAGAGTTACGCACCTTCTACTATTGCACTGTCCAGCAGTGTTCGGAAGAACGAGATGATTATGCTGATATCATTATCTCGGATCACCTCAACATTGAGCATGTCATTGCTTTCGACCTCGCCCACATCCCTGAGATGACTTGTCCCACTTGTTGGACATTTTTGCAGTGCTTGAATTGGCATCTTCCTCGCCCAACTACCCTTACCCCATCTATTTTCAGCATCATCGAGAACTCGTCTGTGCAAGAGCTCAAAGCATACTGCTTGTGGCATCTCGGCTGGCTCTACATGACTCTTTCTCAATTCAGAGAAGCCATACAGGCCTTCCAGGCTGCTGAGCCACTCTATCTCACCGCCGGCAACCACGAAATGGTGGCCAAATGTGTCATCGAATGTGCAGACATATACAGATGTCGAGGCCACCTCGTTCAATCCCAACAGGTTTTAGAGGTCATTCGGCGCTCCGAGTCATGGAAGTATATCAGTGAACCAACGGAAGCCAAAGTTTGGTATTTCTTGGATATGGCCCGGATGTTTACATTCACAACATCTGCAGACGAATTATTTGTGAAGTCCTCGGAAGATTGCATCTGGGATTTGGATTCCAAGATTTGGCACTGGCGGGCCAAATTTTACTACGGGGGAGACATTGTCCAGGTGAACACACACTTAGAAGACCTTTTCCCGCAATGCACAGATACCGATGATCTCACAGACGCACTTGAGGGGCTTGCAGAGGTAGCATTTTGCGAAGGTAGATTATCCAAAGCCATGGACATCCTACAGAAAATCATAGAGACGTTCGAGGGACAACGTTTGCACAATGTCCTTTGGTATACCGTGTTGAAGGCCCTTGTTGCAAGCAAGCAGGGGGATCATTCCCTTGCGAGAGAACTCGTTAACCCAGCCCCGGGACTACTCCAATCCTTTGCACTGCGCACTGCATTCGTATTTCTCCACAGATCTTATGGCTCAGCATGCATCGAGCTCACTGCAGGCGCATACGACAAGGCCGAGTCCCATTTCATTGCCACTATTGAAGGTTGTGATATCCAAGGACATCTTGATTTCAAAGCATACAGCAAGCGGGGACTGGGGGAGATTGCCTTTGTGCATGGTGATTTCGCGTTAGCTGCACGATGCTTCACAGAAATACAGCCTTTGTGCACTGAGATGGGAGTGCCTCTGCAACATTTGTACAGTTGCGAGCCGTTCTATGTTCTACCAGACAGATTTAGAGGATGGACAGCATTTTTAGAGAGTCGGTCACCATTTGCGAACATTATGTAGATTGTATACACACAACATAACAGCCTGACATTGTATCTCTGATGATTATACAAGTGGTTTCATCATGATATAAAATAAGACAGTGATGAGACAAACACGAGAGATAAGTGAAGCGGAACGTATGACGTCAGGTGTGTGGTGAGATTGCTATGGCATAGGAAGGTCGTGATACAGATAATTTACCTAGGGAACGCATGTGATCCCTCGAGGTTATTCTCCTCATCGCACATCTCATATCCAAATTTCGGTGGTAGGACCCGGATCTGCGACGTCTCCTCAGATCGAAGGTTCATGAAAAACGATGACAGAAACTCACAATAGGCAATCACTACTCTCCCATAGGTAGACTAATAGAGGAAGACAGTTGAAATGCGATAACTACGCACAAGTGATTCATCTCATTTTCTCTGACTGTGAGCTCATTTTCGCGCGCGTCATGTAGGTATTGTCCCGCAATTCGCAGTGTAGGCCATCGGCCTTAAAGTCGACAATGCTCCAGCCTAAACTAGTCGGACAGGCACGAGTTCTTCGTAAATGTTATTGCCCAGCTTCATATTTCCAGTGTTGGTCCACCACTGTAAGGATTTTGGAAAGGATCGGGAAACTAGCCTTGCGATGTGGAGTCAAGTCGATCGGTGCGGCGTTCGAGTGGGATGGAACAATTCGCGTTCGTCAGAACTCGGGACCTCTGCAACTCTAGCAACGATACGGAGGTGGAGGGAGGATGACAATAGGAAAAGCACGTTAGATTGTCCGTAAGAGAGATAGAATGGCATGATGATTGAGAATAGGTTAATGGATCCTTGGAGTTCAAGCTGAGATGGTACCACCAGTGATTTCTGATCACGTGGAGCTAATTTCACTTGCGCGATGTCGGATCCCGACAGGTCCCGACTCCCAAGGGACAACCAAATTGCGAAGCAGAACCCATTCTACACAAACACCCCCCATGTTATCAACGATATATTTCCTTGCTTCGTCCCAGCAATCCGACTGCATCACGAACCACAAAAATCTACTACCACAAGGCTCAACAGGCTCAAGACCACCGAAAGTTGAGATCTAGACTTGATGTCACCCGTGATAGACACGGTGTGTTGTCGTTTATGCTGTGCCGTTTCTCGCCCTCCAACAACTTGAAGCAGGTAGAAGCGTTTTACAGGACTCATAACCGAAACTCGGAATCCACCACACGCATCCACTGGTAGGCGATGAAGCCGAAAGCAAGAAGCTCAAAGCCAAAGGCAAGAGGGCACAAAGCTCAGTGTCAGCGCTGTATATTTGATCTGATATAGAATGGCCCAAATGTTACGGAGCCTCTTTTGTTTGTGGAAGGGTATTCACCATTTACGAATGTCGATAATGATATACGGCAAGGTGCAGGCTGCAGTTGGTTAAAGTATCGCGTACGTCGATCTTTATGTACTGCCAAATACAACCCTTCGTAGAGTATGGGACAGCCCCAAGTGCGACTCCTACTTCTTGTTGAGCTCCTCTTCCCTTCTATGAAGTTCTTCACGACTCTACGAACAACTGTGAGCAAAGGGTATGACGTTCAAAATGTATCTTAACGAACCAATGGAGCTTCGAGGCTATTGAGGATGTCCTTGCTAGGCACATGCGGATCTCGAGCGTGGTAGGCGTGAAACTCAGGCTTGCTGGTCAAACCCGCATCACGCCCGGGCCTCCCGACCAAGTCTGCCGTGTCATTAGATTTCTAGATGATAATCAGCAAAACTATAGCTAGAAAGTGAAAGCGGCTGCGTACAGCGGGGTGGGGAAGGATGTTGAATTGCTGCTCCTGCTGTCCCTGTTGGTGACTGGGTGAAGTTGTGGTATCTTTCGTTTGTTGAGACATTTGTTACAGGTATAGCAGTGGGCTATGGTAGTAGTGATGAAGAAAGAGCGCAGTGCCGCAGCACTTGGGTGCTCCCCTATATACGCACCTGCGGAGTCAATCATACCGATGACATCATTCCACACGTGACGATTCAAAACAATCCTAATTAACATTAGCAATTGAACGTTGAACAAGCAACTCTTTCTGCAGATCGAGTCACTTGAGCAGAGAAAGACAAGAGTAAGTAGAATGCCGAAGTAAATTTTATGGTACAGGACGCATTCCACATCACTTCGATAGCATCATCTTTTGAAAAAAGGTCAGGTTTTCGAAATTGAAATACTATGGACGAAATGCTAACCTTCACAAATTCTGAACCGATGCGATACGAATGACACGTGAGTACGAATATGTACGATATAAAAAAAGAGACAAACCATCGTAATTGATCTGGCCATCGCCATCGACATCTGCCTCGCGAATCATTTCATCGACCTCAGCGTCCGTCAATTTCTCGCCTAGAAATGGGATTAATTTATGGTTTATATCTGGGTATCATCACTGACCCAGGTTCGTCATGACATGTCTCAGCTCAGCAGCATTGATATAGCCGTTCCCGTCCTTATCAAACACTTTGAATGCCTCTTTAATCTCTTCCTCGCTGTCGGTGTCGCGCATTTTGCGCGCCATCATTGTAAGGAACTCTGGGAAGTCGATGGTACCGTTCCCATCAGCGTCAACCTCATTGATCATATCCTGTAGCTCTGCTTCGGTAGGATTTTGACCTAGTGAGCGCATCACAGTGCCGAGCTCCTTGGTAGTGATTGTGCCATCGCCATCTACATCGCTTCGGATCAGGTGAAGTAATAACTAACATCGCGTTGGGCATACCTTTATCGAACAAAGAGAAAGCTTCCTTGAATTCTGCGGCGGGTAAATGAGCGCTGGGATCAGCGACAACACCAGCGACGATTTCTCACCAGATATCTGTTCTGGAAAATCGCACAAGAGCAACAAATCATATCAGCACTGATAACGTCTTTGGCGTCCCACCAAGAAAGTATTCACACCTTCAGACTGTGGGTCGTTCCCAGATCAGTATTAATCAATACCCATCGGAAGCCCACACGTGACATAGCGACTCACCAATTGATCCGCCATATTCTAGAAAGTCTCTATAGAAAGCCTTGTTGGCTATAAGGGAATGCAACGGTTTGGAAAAGAGGACGACGGGAGTTGGTGATTGTCGTTGAGCAGAGTAAAGCACGGCCTTGCATTTGGCCAAGGATCATGTCTTGCCGCATCGGCAATCGCCAGTGCCAAATCAGGCTAACTATCCCCAGAGCCCACTGCCCAGACACCAAATATTGTTACAGCTTCGATTTCACACGCGGCACTGTAACAAACTGTCCAAGTAGTACCAAAAGATCAAACGATGAGGGAACTGTGAAGCATGCCTAAGAGAGTCTAGTTTTGCGGTCACAACAGTCATGCATGCATGTATGTATTAGGGGTCGGGAATTCTTTCCAGTTATTTGTGGGGCTTCGTTTACTTACCTGTAAGTGCTTCTCAAGGCCTCGCTTTATTGCATAAAGGTAAATCCTAATTATGAATGATGTGTAAGAACGTGATTGAAAATAAATAGCGATATTAGTCCCAGTCGTCATCCTCGTCCTCTTCATCACTATCACCGAGCCTCTTGTTCCTTTCTAGCAAAGCAGCAGCCAACGCGGCGGTCAGATTCCCGCCCGCACCACCACCACCAGATTCTTCAGCAGATGCGGGGGGAGGAGAGGGCGTTGACTGAGGACCACCTGTCTTCCGTAAATTTGACACACTCTGTCCACGAATAGATGCAAGTAGGTCCGCACGACCAGGCTGTGGGGAAGCGGGTAATACCATTGTGCTTCCTTCCCCATTTGAGAGTGGTGGTGGTGGTGGTGGTGGTGGTGGTGGCGGAGGAGGGGGCGGAGGGGGCGGAGGAGCATTCCCAGATGAAGGTGGAGGAGGCGGTGGTGGAGGCGGAGGCGGTGGTGGTGGAAGATGAGGAGGAGGATTCTCATATGAAGGTGGAGGCGGAGGTGGTGGTGGAGGAGGTGGTGGCGGAGGAGGATGAGGATCCTCATATGAAGGTGGAGGGGGTGGCGAAGCATTGACTGGTGGTCGTGCAGGAGGAGCGCTGACTGGTGGTCGTGTAGGAGCACTAACTGGTGGTCGTACAGGAGGCGGAGGCGGGAGAGCAGCACTCGCAGGACGAACTGGTGGTGGAGGTGGTCCTGAAGATCTTATTGGTTGTGGCGCGGGTACAGGAGGGGCTCGTTGTGGTGGTTGTGGCGGCGGCGGCGGAGCAGCCCAGGTGGGACGCGATGACGGGGGTGCTACAGCAGGGGGAAGAGACGGCGCAGTAGAGACTGGACGTGATGGAGGTGGAGGAGCATGGGGAGTAGGTGCAGAACCCACATTGACTGATGATGCAACACTATCCTGCTGCGTGTGCCCCTTATTTCTAGGTGCAGGTAAGGGCGGTGGTGTCTTCTTCTTAGTAGGCTGGGGTTTATTTTGTGCATCACGGAGAAAGTCTTTTATAAAATCCATATCCTGGTTGATGACCTCGCGACTAACGCCTGAACCCTCCAGCTCGTTCAGAAAGGCGGTCCATGATGGATCAATGTTAGTGGAATTGAAACCCTTCTCAGGATCAAAACCCATGTGTGCAACATGCACAAAGGAACCAGCGGTTGGACCTGAAATCATAGACTTATCTATTCTACCACCCTTGGCAGATTTCTTCTTCTCTGAGGAGGAAGATTTGACTGAAGTAGAGGTCAAAGGTGGTCAACTAGAGCTTCTAAATCACCATACCTTTCTCTGCTTTACGGGTGGTTACTTTCTTGTAGAAGGTTTTTGCATCTTTCTCATCAGCAAAGACAAAACCGATCATGCATTTCTTGAGTAGAAGTGAGTAATTTCCTTTGAATTGCAAATGCAGACTTACATCGCCCGCGAATGAATGGAAGAACGGCCTGTCCTGGTGATACTCGAACGCTTCATATAGTTCGTGTTCCCATATGACGCCTTTCGTCCCCGTTGAATCAACCAGTCTCAGCATGAAGGCGTCTTTGGAGTTATCTCGCGTGAAAGCGAGTGCACCTTGCAAGCCTCCATACGACCACTTGTTTGGCTGTGGATGAGCGAAGTAGATACGAGCAGCAGTAGCGGTGAGTATCTTTTGCGTGGAACTCTCTAGAGTAGATTTCACTTTAGACTTTTCGTCCGCTGAGAGTGCTGATTGGGAGGGCATCTCGGGTAGAAAGATCCACGACTTGGGCCTTATAAGACCTGACCGTCACGATACAAACTGCGTTTGGCGCAGCGTGGGAAAATATCCTAACACTTTACCCAAGTGGGTGTGGCAGGCTCTACGCATGACACAGCTGCTTTGTTACTGTACTCAAGCACTCGTCGTCTAAGGAAGACTCATGGTCAGCCTGGTGGTCGGACACCATCCTTGTACAATCAATTACTTGCTTCATACATACAATCTCACATACCGAGAATCTGGACTTGATCTTCAAACTGGCGGCCGTGCCAACGACCATCTCCATCCGTCTGTCTAGGGAAGACTAATTCGTACCAGTGCACGCTACTGCGCTCAGGTAGCTGTGTGCAAACATCCCGGTATCTTGACACGCACAGGCCTCATTGTGATTGCTGAGTGTGTCCTTTAAATTTTGGGCTCCGATTGTCAGACCGTTCAGCTATTCAAACCTCGGGTTTAATTGGTGAGTCTGTTCTCCAACATGATCGCTCGGCCCTTGTTATTGAGGCTTGTCAATATACGGCGAAAGTGTCAGAAAAAAGTGCAGTGAAGCATACCTTCAGTAAGAACAAAAATATACATGCTCAGTGGATTTGGTCGTGCACACGGTTTACACCACCCCTTTTTTCATAGGTTTAGTTGACTTCGTCACTGATCGTAGAATTAAGACCCTTGTCTACCAAACAGGGAGACGAGTTTCCCAGCCCGGCAACTGACATCCCGCCCCAATGATTCTAGCAGTCCACCAAAGAGTTTCTGTGAAGCTCTCCCTTCAAGCCACGGACCAAGTCCGAGCTAACTCAGTGGTTTGCACGGTGGTCATACACGATCTTGAGCTGATTTAAAGACAACAGAACTGTCAGCGAGCATTAAGCTCAATAGCAGCGATCAGCAGACCTGCATATTGGCTGGTTCATCAATTTGCTTTGCGACTTCTTCCATACCTTAGAGCATATCCTAGTTGCCATCAAACCCTGATGTCTCCTCCGTATCTTCTACGAATGGTGTGTGGTCTATTATCTCGTGCTGGTGTCTATAAGGGTTGTTTTAAACTGATCTGGCAATCTGGAAAATCATATTTGAAATTCCTATTTCTAACCTCGTACGTTCAAACTTCATAGTCTCAAACCCTTGATAGAAGGAAGACAGTCGTTCATGCAATTGAGGAACATTCTCGCGCTGTCGGTGCCACCTACCGAACGGTAGCTGTCGCCGGGGCCTTGAGCACCACAATCACACAAGATGATTATGTGCATGAGCTGGTTCACCGTAAAGTGGCTCAACTCTTCAACATTCAGATTATTCACACTGGTTTTGGCACACCGAAGGTAAGTGGGCCTGTATCTTGCGAGTCTGGTAATGCTGATGAACCTCTAATTTCAAACACCACTCAACGCGATTGCGTTATCTGGGGGGTTCGGATGGACAGACCTTATGGGGAGCTTCAGGGGGCCTTTACGTCCATCCAGATTCTGTAGAGCTATCTGGAATCGCCGACCCAAAGATATCAGCACCGACACGCCTTTCACCAACGCGCCAATGCGAACGGCAACGAGCGGATGACTCAGACAACCCGCTAGTGCGTCCAAGCATGTCATTCTTGGCCTTTCCTTCATCATTGAACCTTAGTGTTAGTGCGATGATTATCCACCAATGCAGGACAAGATACTACACCTGCGCAATATGGGTCCTGAGTAAGTCCTGGGCCATGGAGCAGATATAATAATAATGTGGGGCTTTCTCCTGGCACACTGATACACAGCTTCCTGCTAACGTTTGCTTATAGATGAAGTGAGGCTCTGTGATCGTTACATTCTTCAAAATAATTCAATATTGGTCTGATTATATCGCGAAATGTGTCATTTTCACTCGCATGGTCTAAAAAACTCATCAAACTATATGCCAAGAATCCGCCGCGAACGCCATTGACTATGCTACAAACGACGCTGTTGATGCTCCAGGCGCGCAATCGACCATAGTCGAGTAAACCTTTATATATATATCCCTTTTATTGTCCGTTGTGGCGAAGCCCTATGTTGGACGCTACCTTATCGAGTAAAATAAGTTAGTGAACTCTGTCACGACCACAAGCTGATCGCATGCAACTTTGCAGATCTACTGCGCACATTACGACCCACCACGTTCGCATGTAGAGTTCAGATGGCTGTGAGAAGGTTGTGTAGTCCATGATAAATATTGAGGCCCCAGGAATACATTTTGAATCTTGATTATCGGCCATGTTTGAAGTTGTAATGGAAAGACCGGTAATGTTATTTGACGTCCGGGAGCGTGAGAATCTATATACCACACTTGTACAACTCGGGTCTCGCCGCAAACATCAACATTACATGATGGCAGCTCACCGCGACTATCTGCCTAGGGAAGACTAACTGTCGATTAGCCTAGTGGGTTGTCACCCGATCCTCTTACGATCAACTGCTCGCTTTATTCACAGAATCTTGTGAATCAATCTACAGTCTAGGACCGCCTTTGGACTGAGATGCACACCGATCTGGAATTTTTAAAGTGGTAGCCGTGCATGCTACTGCGCCCAGATGGCATCATGTATGTATGCAATTTTTCTTGTATCTCGGCGCACGCATACCTCCTTCCGGTGGCTAAGCGTGTCCTTTAGACTCCAAAGACTGTTAGACCATCCAGCTCTTCAATCCTGTTTGGCATAGACCAAGGATGAATAGTTCATTTTAGTCAGTGAGTTTGTTTTCTGACATGATTGCTCGGGCCCACCATTCACCCTATCACATCTACATCGAGGCGCAACATGAACCTGTCAATACGCGACAAAAAATGCAGAGAAGCACGCCTGTAAGAGCAATTTTTATGTTCGGTAGATCTACCGCGTACATGATCTTACACTTCGTATTCCTTGTTCTGCCTAGATTTTAGGGTTACTTTCGGTCCCGACCACGGACTTTAGACTCTTGTCCGAGTATCCCAGTGACGTTAACCATTCATTCCACCACCCCGTTCCGATCACGTACGCGCCCACATGGTCACCTCTGAAAACAAGGCATGGCTTAAGCGATACCCGAATCTAACCCATACTTGGCTTACCGTCGGTGGAGCTTTGTTGCGCCAGTCGACCTGTTCCAGCTTTGCAGAGGTTAGTGCTATTAGTCGACAGCTGTTGATAGCCTAGTGTGGTCTTGAACATTCGCAGAAGAAGGTTGTCTGGAGAAGAATGTAGACTATACTTCAGTGTCGGGGTCATAACCGCAAGTGTCTACCTGTCCCGACCTACTTGCCCCCATATCGGTTGGGTCACGAATAGACTGACAGTCGAACCGAAGAGCGGGGATTACGCCCATGCTTAGGTTATTTGTTCGTATACATCATTTAGTCCAGCTAACCTTTAGAAAACGCTTCGGAGTTCATGGGGATTAACCGCTCGAGGATTTATCGGGATTTCATTCAACGACTTATGAACTCTCAAAATCTCCTGATGATAATTCCCTCCTCGGAGTACAGCATCAACATATCCACAATTGACTTGGCACTGTGACCCTGGAATGTTCCCCCATCAATTGCCAAATCAAGATACTTCCCCCATGTACAACCCCACGACTACAGTCATTGGCGCATGACCTTTGCCGTACGGATTGCACAGCATCCAGCCTTTTTCAGGGACGCGTTGGTCCGCGGGAGTAAATAAGCGTAACGTTCACGGCGGGGGGCCGCCAGGGCACGTTTGACCCTGTCCCTATCTAACCTGCATGAACAGTTAATGCGGTCACCACCTATGATAAATTTTGCAACCTTCGGCTTCGAACGTGATCGGAATAAAACATCAGCATATCAGAAACGCTATGTTGACAAGGCATGGAATTACATCAAAAGCGTATCGATATACATGAAAAGACAAGATATGATAGCAGGATATTTGTTAATCCCGCAATTACAAGCTGACTGGGGCAAGAATTTGAGAAGGTCCGTAAAAGTCGTCTTGGCGGCGTGTATGGTACAGTCAGGTGGTCCGAGTCTGGTCATCAAAATTGTTCTCGAGTGTTATCTGAACTCCCAGTCATGTCGTGGGAGCTCGCGTAGGAATCGTTATCATAAGATGTTGGTGTTCTTGCGCTTGGATAGGATGGATCGCGAAGCGGTGAGACAGGCGGCACCTGCCAACACGACGACCTTAAAGGGGAAAATGGAGTTTCAGCGGCTTGACCAAGGGACTCTGACGATGGAGGCTTACAGAAGCAAAGACGAGTGGTCTGTACCAGATGTAAGAACCATGAACTTGAGCTAATGCACCAGCGATGGGATTGCCCGTGAGGAGTGCAAAGGCAATGACGAAGGAAGTTATGCCTATGCGAGTGCTATACATTGTGTAACTGTCAGGCTCAAGGTCTCGTAAAGGAGGCACTAATACTTGCCCAATTTCATTAAGGTCTCTCGAAAACGATGCAGCAGCGGGAGTGATGAGGGATATGACTGGAAGCAAAGTCAGTTGACTTTCAAGAACATAGTAGTGAACGTGACGTACAGCCACCAGAGAAGAAACCGTACAAGATACCAAAGGCAATGGTACCGCCAAGGTTTGTGGCTGCGAACATGAGGTACATTATCCCTCCGGATATGACAGTGCATGGGATCATCACTGCACACCGCCACCTGTGAGCTTCTCGGTGTGGCACCGATAGATGACTCTACATACCATTAAACGGTCCAATAATGTCGCCTAAAAAGTTCGGGATCGTCCTTCCGAATATTGAAGCAGCGTTCATTACGGGAATCTATAACCACGCTTAGTACTTGATTCAGTTTCATTGCTTGATGCTATTTACTGCGTAAAAGCCAATGTTCTTCGACAGTCCATGATCCTCTGAAAAGACTTGGAGATAGAAGACTGATAATACAGTGAGCCAAGCAGCAAACAGACACATTCCATGACTTACATGGAACAAACAAGCCCCAGAATGTCAATGTGGCACTAATTGAAGATGTCAGCTCCTGGTTTGATAAAGTTTCAACAATACAGACCCAATAACACATAGCCAGAATCCAAGGTCGGACAGTATTGCTTTGATATCGACTGGTTTCGCATTCGGACGCTCTCTCCGACTGGGCAAACGAGTTTTCATGATCAAGTTTGCGGTTCCAAGGAGTCCAAGATCGATGAAACCAGCTGCCCTATAGTAACCCGTTAACGTTAATTCATTGACATGTCGTATTGCATACCTAACTCCCCATCCAAACCCAGCACTGCCATTGAACAAATTATTAAGCATGATAGAATAGATAACGGCACCGAGCGACGAGCCTGCAAGGAAGTTGGTGTAACGGAAATGAAATAGGTTAAAGACTTGCCAGCCAAAACCACACCCATAGCAGCAGCACGTCGCCGCCGGAAGTAGTGGGATGTGACAGATATTGCCGGAAGGAAAAGTAGTCCCATGCCAATGCCCATTCCAATACCTTGTGCCAAGAATATTTGGTAGTATTGATGCGGTTTGGCGAGCGATAGCATGAATATCCTGAAGTTACGTTGATACGGGAGTCTTGAGGATGGTGATGAGAACTTACGAGAAGAGGTAAATGAGCGACCCCGCTCCTATGCAGTGATGGAAGTACCTGCTCAGAGGGAGTGCTTAGATATCAGATGGGAACGGAGAAATGAAGACCTTAACCCTTCATCAAACAGCTTTCCGGCGGGTAAACCTCCGGCAAACAGTAAGAAGGTTTGCACAGAACCAATCCAGCTGATGTCACTTGCGACATATTGCGAAAGGTAATGGGACTGAAGACGGACAGGTATGTGAGTGGTGAACTGGGTGTAGACTGGGGGAAATTCTTACAGAGTAGTATGCCTGGTATACGCCAAATGACTGCACGGCGCCAAAGGTGCAAAAGAGTATCATAGACCTGAGTAAACACGGAAGCCGCATGTGAAAAGGTGGTCTGACGATATGATATGGACTTGGCACATACCCGCCAAGAACTGTTAGCCACGCTTGCAGGCCACCTTCGGGAAAGGGAGGTGGACCTGGAACTTGAGGAGGCTTTTCGACATTCACAGCAAGTTCAGCATCACCACTAGAGTTGTCGCTCTTTGTGAGAGCCAGGTTGGACTTGCTATCGATCAAAGCCGGAGTTGGACTGGTCATGGTTGGTACTGGAGGGAGGGGATGAAAGAACTCGTGTGGGAGATCATGATGAGTTCAAGTTCTTTAGGAGTACGTTGGTGAGTGCTTCTTCCCTTCGGGAATGGTTGGATTGACACGAGGCCGCCATCACATTCTTGAAATCTGTAGATTCACTGGGCCCCGATATCGATAAATTAAGAACGGGTTATCTAGATCGAAAGGTAGTGTGACGTAATCTCCGCCCTTTGGATTTCGTTAATCACCCTCGATAAATATATCCGTTCCTCGCAGTAGCGGAAGCCGGACTGCGCCGTCTGATTCTCATCGCACCGCGTCTTGCAAATCCCTCTGATTACAAAGCATAATTTTTATCCGGTCCGCTTTAGCTTCAACCAAGTTCACTACGTGTGCGAAAGATAACCAATTGTCAGAACCGAGTTATAAAAAAACATAGTCCCGATCTGTGACCGAAACGTTCGAGCCTGGAACCTACCTTCCGTGCAGTCGGGAAGACGCCGAATAAGCGATGTGTGTTAAATGCCGGTTTCAGATTAGCACAAAACTGCATTTTGAGCGAGAAGACTATGTCTACACCAAAGCGAAGTAAACCTGAGGTAGCCAGGTCTCACTGGTAGCGGTGATGGCACCGTTCAGCGGGGTGGTGAGAGCTGTCGAAGAGAACTTGGGAACATCTGATTATATAATCACTTTTCAAACGGATAGAAACAATCTTGACTGATCTCTTTATGATTTTTACCATGCGTCGTGACACCAGGAGGTCCATTTGCTGTCAGGCAATAACTTAGCGTTGCTAAAATCAATGTCCATGGCTCAGATTCGCAAACTTGTGTTCTGGTGGTGTACTTTGTGTCGCTGTGTCAGTTACGCAACAGGTGTTCCCAGATAATAATGGTTCCATTTCGCCTTGTGTGAGTACTAACGATATTTCTATTTCTTTCACTTGAACATCGCCATTTTGTTCACCTTACTCTTTTCATAGCAGCTGAGCTTGGCAGCTACCCAAACTTGCCCTCGAAAACCGTAACGATCCGAGTCTATGCCATATACTTCCAAACATCGCTTCCTATCGGAAGAATCTGCACTCATGGCCTAAATCCGTGTGTATCTTGGTTCCTGGCACATAGACTCTCTTTCTATCCTCATGTCATATACAACCTTGTTAATTTCCTACGATATTATCCCCTGATTCTCAATCCGGTAGTTCGGCTGTGATATCATTTGACAGAATGGTTAACTTGGCTCCACGTTTTCAGAGCCCGGAGGTGTTGTTTCGAATTAGTTAGTACTCACCCGACTTGACCTGATGATATGATCGACAAACTCTATAAAAAGCCGGCAAGATTGTCCGAATAATTCACTGTGTCCTCCCCGTCAGTCCCGTCGAACATGGCACATCATCTCCCTCATCATCCCCTCTTCACTACTCGGATCGAGTTTCTTCCCACCGATGACCGTGTGTCCCTCTCGTACCAGCGGGCCAGACTTCTCATGCACACCTACAGTACGTTGACCTCTTCATCATCCTCAAACACATGATGCAGATGCATGTCCCTCGAATCTAGATCTATCGGCTTCTGATGTTCAAGTGTGCTCTCCAAAGTATTGGGCCATGATGACGGACCCTATCATGTCTCTGGATACTGCCATGTTTACTGTACTGGCTGCTCATGTCGGTCTTACCATCGGAACGCTTTCCCGGCATCTTCACAAACGGCCAGATCTCCGCCCTCTGGTCAATCGTCTCTTGCGTTTCGACACTGTTGGCATCTATCTCCTCACAGAGAGGGGTCACGGCCTAGATGCATTCAACATCGAGACAACAGCTACGAAGACCCCTGAGGGCTTCATTATTAATACACCTCGCGAGGAGGCATGCAAGTACGTACCTTCTCTTAAGCATGAGCAGTCCCGTGATGAATTGCGTATAGATTCATGCCTGCTTCCACCCCATCCTTCGGCATTCCGAAGGTCGCTTTGGTCATGGCCAGGCTTATAATTGACGGCGAAGACCGTGGCCCGCGATTCTTCATTGTGCCCGTCTGCAACGAGCGCGAAATGTTCAAAGGTGTCGAGTCGATCAGACTTGGTGCTCGTCCTGGAACTTGCCCTCTCGATTTCTCTATAACGAGTTTCAATCAAGTCCATGTTCCATTCAGTGCACTCGTGTCGTCAAATATCTATGACCATTCCCTGCCAACCTCGCCTCTGGAGAAGTGGTGGGATGAGGTATGGCGCATACCTCTCGGAACTCTCGCTGTCACAGCACCCTGGATATCTTCCATTAAGGCAGCTGCATTCATTGCCGGTCGCTATTCTATGCATCGGTCACTCGTGGGGAAAGGGACTGATCCCATACCCATTATCACATTCAGGACTCAACAGTGGCCTATTGCCCACGCAACTGCTGTTGGCCTCGTTATGAGCAATTGGTTTCCAATGGTGGCCAAGTTCAGTGGTGATAAATCTCTGGACCATCGTGTTAGACATGGTATTGCAGTCATCGTTAAAACCACTGTCTGTCGACACTTCCAGCGCTGCGTGCCCGAGGTTGCTGAAAGATGCGGTGCGCAAGGCACCTTCGAGCACAATTATATGGCTCGCATTGAGGTTCGCACGCATCTAATCTAACGATGCTCGATTGACGTATCATATATTCATTCAGAATGACGGAAAAGGCGTGATCATCGCAGAGGGCGATGTTCTCACTTTATGCATACGCCTATTCTCCGAGCTCCTCCTCCAGCGATACAAGATACCTCTTCCAGATCCAAGCGAGTCGCTTCTTGCTCGGCACGCAACTTCTATATTAGAGGAGAATATCAGCCTTCTTAGCAGCTTGCGCGGGGGACACCGTAGCGAGTCATTCAACTCTCTCATTCTCCCTCAGGCGGAGCTTGCGGTTGAAGCCATGGGTCACGCGCTCGCTTATTCCGCCGGTATGAAATCTGGACTTCCGAAGCCAATTCTTGATGTGTACGAATGTGCCGTCATCCGCCGCGATCCAGCATGGTATTCGGAGAACGCTGGATTGACCCGGATTCTGCAACGCATTCGTGAAGATGAGGCTATTACATCAACCCTTCCTCATCTCGATACCTACCTCAACAACTTGGCTATTGAGGAGTACGTCTCTGCGCCCATCATTTCTGACGAGGCGTGGAAGGAGTACCACGACGCGATGCCCGTTTTCACTGGTAACGCTATTCCCATCCATGACCAGGTACAGGCCATGTTATAGGCTATTCTATCGTGAGTGTTAATCATAGTCACCCTAAACTCCGCAGCCCACATCCTCTCCTTCTCTCGCAGTCGAGACCGTTCTTCTTTTGGCGACGTTCTTAGAGAACCCATGAAGCTTCTGGAAGTTGCCCATACGCTATTTTTACAATTCCCGGAGATTCATCTCAGCGCGCACTCCCTCGGATATCGGTGATTAGTGTAATATCAAGCTAGCTAGTACTGAGATTTCTTTTATTTTTCTCTATGTTTGTTGTAATTGATGTATCACGAACTTCTGCGGACCGTATGTACTTATGACTTGCACGTTTTCTTGTATTTCTTTTCATCTATACGTTGTTATCGATTGGTTGTGTTTTTATTCCGAGAAATGATTATCTTCCAATGGATATGCATGCCAAGCTTTGAACGTCTGCATTGTACATTTATTCCGCTAAACTCCACCTGGGTGAGCCCTATGCAGATCGCCGTGTTTCAAAGCTTGTGTATTAACAACCTTGAGAGTTGAGTTCTTATTAAAGTGCCGGAGGGTGCCTCTGAAAGCAAGTTTGAAGATCACATCACGGCCTCTGAGAGATCCAATAGGCACGAATAAGTTAGTCAAACGTATATCCTTGAAAGAACCCCAAGGGAAAATACTGCTATCAATATTAACCTATAAGAGACCCAATTCTGATGCTTATTCACAAGGTTATGTGGTTACGTACGCATAAACCCCGTGGCACACTCAGATCACCGTCGCACATATGACCACCGGGTATGATTAATGGCGGGTCATACATAGCATTCAGACGTTTGTGTGAACGTGTCTGACCAAAATTCTCATGTCTGGGCGTAATCGTGGAGCTGATTTCGGGCACAGGAACTTTTGAGAGATGGTTTTGGCTCAACTCTATTGCCTGGTACTTGTGTTGCGGCTTGATGATCAAGCTGAGTTGGTACACATCCCCGGTTATAGCCCCGACTTTCCGTTCTCCTATCGTACGAGAAAATTCAGAGATGAAGGTGCTAGAAGAACAATACTAAATTGCACCGAATCACTTTAAGTATGGGCAAAGGTCTGATCGTCACCTGTTCGGGTCCGGCTGGTCGAGAGAGAGGCCCAAGTTGGCGGGTGCGACGAGTCGGACATGATGGCAGGTAGACTTTCATCAATTAGTTAACATATGGTCTAATGTGCCGTCAACATCGAAAGCGGAATGAGTGTCGAGGTTATCGTATACGGACCGAGCGAACCCCAAGGTGATATTGAACCATCAGACAGACTCCGTGTTTGAGACTAGTTTGATTAGGGATCAGTTACGGCGCAAAATGCAATCACTCTTCAGCCAACTCAGGCGTAATACCAAACTGTTATAACTGAGTTCCGACGTTATGCGGAGAACAAAGAAAATACCTGATATAACACAAATGCTACAGTCGCAAACACAATCAAGAATTGTGTTTGCTTTCGTGCAATGTTTCAAAAAACTGCCTGACGTCAGCTTCGCCAACTATTCTGCCTTCCTGTGCGAACGGCCGGAGATATGCAAGCAAGTCATCCCTGTGAAAATGCGAGATGAAAGATTTGTCAAAGGCATCTTATGGAGATACTAACCGCATATCATTGAAAGCTCGGATCCCATCAATCGCCCTATCACGAGGCAGGCGCTCCAATGCGCGCATACCGAGTTCCTCCAGAGAAAGAGCTAACATTAAAATTTATTCGTGTTAGCATGCGGCTGTTTCAGATAAGAACAAGTGTACCAGAATCAGGATCTTCCGGGGGCTCGTAAGTTTCTTCTTCCTCAAGGAGATATGGACGATCGCTGAGAGATGGAAAACACTGGAATTCGCCGGTGAACGGAAATGTAAGAAAGCGTGCGTATGGGAAGCTCACACGACTGCAACGACACCACCGTTCACGCCAACCTTCAGTCAAAAAAACGTCACCCTCACTCAGGGATACTTTTATATCTGACAGTTGCTGTGAACCCTGAAGCATTGCTTGTGCTATCAAATTTGGTGCTGGGGCAAGACAAGGCGAGGATGGCTCTGGTGAGATATGTTGTTTTTTCCGCTCTGGCTCCTCCAAGTGGAAAGAATGCGACCGACTTCGTTTTTGCCCAGGGGCAGCCAAGGAATCATCTATATCCAGTAGATCATCTTCCGTGGTTGTCGGCGCATCCGAAGGGTTATTGCCCAGTTTCCTCCATGGGCTATCTTCTGTGTCACGAACCACCATTATGACACCTTGTGTACCAGCATACCGGCGAATGGTATCGATCGAACGAACGCACGAAGAGCAGACGAATGCATCATAGTCCTCAGCAGATACGAGCGGCAAAGGCAGCCCTGAAGAGGAGGCTTCAGACTGGTTGTCTTCGGCATCATTACCGGCGTGGTCTGTGACTTCATGTTCAGGAACAGGAGATGATTCCCGCGAGGATGGTCGTGGCCGTAAGTGTAGACACGACTCGTGGAACCAGTCCTTTGGAAACAACGTGCATCAATGACAAACGACATAACTTTATTGCACGCGTACGCACCTCGCACGCGAGACACTGGATCATTGTTTCCCTCTCGCATTTTGGATCGTATGGTCTGCCACATCGACAAAAAATGCCCCTAAAGTTCTGGTCATATGAATTTTCCCTGTTTTCCTCCTCTTGACTACGATGCAGAGTGCACCCGTGTGGGATAGCCGTTGTTGGGCAATCACATCGGAAATTGCGCTTGGGGAATAATTCTATTTGCTCGTGGTCCGTGTGGCACGCGATGGAGCACGAAGAACACATGCCGCGGGGCAACTGGCAAGTGAGGCAAAGGTATACAGCTTGCCTGATTGGACCCAAGGAGTACGTGCAGCGAGAGAATTCGTGAGGAAGAGTCAAAGCTGCTTCTCGAAGAAGTTCATCTTGAGAGGCAACAAATTCCGTCAGAGAACTCAAAGAAGCCATCTTCAGACTTCGTGTTCATAAAGTAGGTTTGTATGGCACTTGTAGAACCTGGCAAGTACTACTTACACAGGTAGGAGATGGTTGCAGACTTCGCCGTAGTCCAATTTGAGTCTTTGGTGGTTCACTCAGAAATTCAAATTAAATAAATAATGTAAATGAAATTAATTCGAGCGGGGAAGAATACTAATAGCACCACGACCGTTTGGGTTTCTAGCATCCGACGCCCAGAACCTTGCGCAACAATATCGCGATGTGTGGAATAGCATTGTGGTGCTAAAGTTTCCGTGTACCATTGTAAAAATCCCTCAGGGCCCTGTATCTGGTCTCATGCAATGATGATTTCAATTTTCCACAGTAGAGCAAACTAACAAAGGTGTAAAAGTAGATATTTAATGTGCCTACACTGGGATGGACCTGCAGTGCTAAGACATCTAGATTCCATGGTAAGAATCATGGTACTTTCTGAAGCCTGAAGAAAATGCTCAGTGAGTGCATTTGGAGGTTGTTGAGAGGTTCACAAATTAGCGTGCTTCACCCTTGTAACGGTATAACCTATCAAAATGGCGGGTTGACACGCCGCGTCACAAATATCCTTGGCGCTATCATCAACACTTTACTAGAGCATAGATCAGTAATTGTTTTCACAAGAAGATATTGTCAAAGAGGATGTTATATAATGACCGTGGTGGTTGGTGACAATTTTGACATGACCGCCACACTGAATGTCAAGAACGACAAATGAGTTGTTCGAAAGTCTGCAAACAAGGACATTAGTGATAAAACAAGCAAGGGAATGTACATATCGGTACCAATAACCGACCCATATTTGTTCTCCGCTGTCACGGCGGAGAGCAAAACAAACAGAGGAAGCCACGCACCATGACTTGGCGTGGTGTTGTAACCCGCCATTGCATCCGAAGAAGCTTGGTCAACTTGGTCTCGCTGCAAGAAGATTCGAAGAGGGTACGGAGATGTGCAAGAAGATGCAGGGACGTTGTGTTAGGGACGGCGGAGGTGTCAGAGGGTGAGTGAGGTGAAGTCTGACAAAGCTATAAAAAATTGTGAGAAGTGCTGGGATGAGCTGCGAGCAGAGAGAAGACATGAATCTACAACAAAGCAGGAAGTCTGGAATCACCCACCAAAATTTCGGCGGAGCACGCTCCCGAATAATAGAAATTGCAAGATGGAACTACAAGTCCAAAATCTTCAAATGAAGATTGTTATGACTATCAGTAAAGTAGGTACTAAGGGGATGACAAAAACCTGTTAGAACACTTCAAAATCGATGTATTTACTTACTGAAAAAGACCTGGCCTTATTGAGAAAAACATGAAACTCGGACTGAAGACATTTATAATATTGATGAAGCTTGAAGCTTGAAGTCGGAGTCATGTGTGTCGTCGACAGTGGCAGCGAAACAGAATTGGCGGACCG
The DNA here is from genome assembly GCF_016647635.1 of Suillus subaureus. Classification (NCBI taxonomy): domain Eukaryota; kingdom Fungi; phylum Basidiomycota; class Agaricomycetes; order Boletales; family Suillaceae; genus Suillus; species Suillus subaureus. Next base: position 170,178 of record NW_024538579.1, on the reverse strand, counting down.
GCACGTTCCGCCAGGTTATGTTTTCAAACTCCGTCAGGACTCCCACCTAATGACCGTACATCCATACTTAGACTATAGTTGGACCGCCAACACAGATAATGTGCCCTCATGATCAGGTCGAAGCTGCGACGCCTTATCGGATATCGATATAATTATGCATGATGGAATGACTACCATTGAGCGATACGTGGCTCACACCAACGATCATCCTTTAATCTTGGACTACACTTTCTTGGCAATACCAGATGGCTACCCTCGACATCGACGGAGTTCGTGCTTCCTTCCCATCCCTGAAATCAGGTTACATCTACGCCGATAATGCGGGAGGATCACAGACTGCTCAAGGAGTGATCGATCGGATCGTAGATTATCTGACCAACACCAACGTACAGTTGGGAGCTGACTATTTTGTCGGCGTGCTGAGTACCCAGCGTGTGGATGAGGGCTCTTTCACCGTTGCAGAGTTGTTCAATGCTGCTTCCATTGATGAGGTCTGTTTTGGACCGAGTTCGACGATGATTATCGAGAACATCGCTAGAGCGCTCGAAAACGATATCCAACCCGGAGATGAATTCATCATTACTTATGAACATGAAGGTCTCTGATATTATGTTCTTGTATTCCATTGTAAAAAACAACTGAACATTCGTCTTAGCCAACAACGGTCCTTGGAAGCGTTTGGCTGAGCGGCGCAATGCCGTGGTCAAATATTGGCAACCTACGCCAATATCTGCGGAAAACCCTTACTCAGTTACATACAAGGTCGAAGAACTGTTGCCACTGGTGTCTTCACGAACCAGACTGGCCGCCATCACTGCATGCTCCAATATTTTGGGATCGTTGGTTCCTGTGGAAGAAGCAGTAAAGGCACTTCGCCAGCGTGCCAAAGAACAGGGCGCAAGAAAGGTCGAGGTGTCTGTGGATTGTGTTGCATACGCACCACATAGAAAGATGGACGTAAAAAAGTGGGATATTGATTACTGTGTGTTCTCTTTGTACAAGGTTTCGATATCCGTGACTCCCTTCGATTTCGCATCTGACACTGTTTCGTAGGTGTACGGGACTCATAATGCTGCTGCCTACGTGCGGTCGGCGGCTCTGCAGACATCTCTTACATCTATCGCACATCATTTCCTGAAGGTGGACGACAAGCCATATAAGTTGCAACCAGGTGGTCCAGGCTACGAGCTGGTGTATGGTGCAACGGCAGTTGTGCCATATCTAAAGTCCTTGACTCCAGAAGATGATCTTGCAGCCTCTTTCGATGCAATCGCAAATCACGAGCAAAAACTTGTGGCTCCTCTACTCCGCTTTTTGACGGACGCAAAACAAGCTAACAGGGGTGTTCGCATTGTTGGGACAAGCGAGATCAATCTCTCAAGAGTTCCTACTGTCAGCTTTGTTGTCGTCGGACAGAACGCGATCAAGAGCAAGGATATCGTAGGAGCGTTTGACAAAAAGGGAGGGGTAAGTCCGACTTTCAATGATCTTATTATATTCGATTATGCATATTGCACAGATCGGAATTCGATACGGCCACTTTTACGCGTATTCTCTTGTTGACAATCTACGCCCCAAACTGGACGTAGATGACGGGGTCGTCCGCATCTCACTTGTCCACTATAACACTGTCGAGGAAGTGGAGAAGATCGTAGGACATTTTGAGGGAAGTTTTGGCTTGAGCAATAATGTAAAATTGTATGAAGATGTATGTAACTATCTGGGAACATTCTGGGGATGTATTTTTCTAGCATGGTGCATCAACAGTGCATATATGGTCTCGAGGGTCATTACCGTCGTAAGCTGTATGCCGCAGAGGATACTACAAGGCTGCTTATCTCAGCACGGAGGTCCTCGTCCCGAGTCGTCCGCGTCTTGTGATCTGGCCTCATGCACATGATCCATTATTATCATTAATGCTCCAGATCTAGTCACGGTGCTGCATGAAGTAGTGGGAGATTAAGCCTTCAAGCCTCCAGAGTCTCGCATTATTCACCAGAGTCAATCATGGCTGTCGCGAAACCATCTAGTGGTCCTGACCCCATTTTGCTTACGCTCTTCGCGAATCGTTTCATGAGCGTCGCAGAAGCAATGGGCAGGTCTTTGCAACAAACCTCGATCAGTACTAACATAAAGGAACGCTTGGACTTCTCCTGTGCACTCTTCGCCCCTGACGGCGATTTGGTCGCAAATGCGCCCTTCATCCCGATCCACCTTGGGTCTATGAGCTTGTGAGTCGTTCGAGTAGTTGCTGAGTGTCTTTGGCGCGGGGCTTAATCTGGTGTCAGTGCTGTGAAATACCAAATGAAACTCCATGGAAAGGAGTTGAAAGATGGCGATGTGCTAATGACCAACTCTCCTCATGCTGGGGGATCGTACGTGGAGCTTTCCTTCACAGTTGCACATATTCACCAAGAGGCAGTCACCTGCCGGATATTACTATTATCACCCCAGTTTTTGACAAAGGGACTAACGAGATCATATTCTTCACTGCCTCCCGAGGACACCATGCTGATATCGGCGGCATACTGCCTGGCTCTATGCCGCCCACGTCTGTGAATATATTCGAAGAAGGAGCGGAAATTGTGAGCCTGAAGATTGTACATGATGGCATGTTTGACAAGAAGGGGTTGTACGAGTATATGGTCGACAAACCAGCACAATATCCGGGGAGCTCGGGTTGCAGGAACATCAAGGACGTCGAGAGTGACCTCAAGGCGGTAGGTCACTCAAAAGTGCTCCTTTCAGAATTCGTTGCTCACTCATGTTTCAAAGCAAATTGCGGCCAACTACAAGGGAGTTCAGCTAATCACAGCAAGTTTGTCATATTAACCTATTTACCTGCTCCATGCACTAACTATCATGTTTGGCTATAGTTGTTGATGACTACAGTCTAGAAACTGTTCAAGAATACATGTATCATATCAGGACTAATGCCGAGAACTCGGTTCGAAGTCTGCTACGCGACGTCGTCAAACAGTCGGGAACTAATTCTCTCAGTGCCGTGGACTATCTAGATGATGGAACTCCAGTGAGTTCCGATCACCGTTTACACAAAATCATGGCGCTGAAAATCATGACACTACTCGCAGATTCAGTTAAAGGTGGAGATTGACGAGGAAAAAGGATCTGCTGTTTTAGATTTCGAGGGTACAGGGTGCGAAGTTAGGGGCAACCTAAATGCCCCGATTTCAGTGGTGCACTCTGCCGTGATCTATTGCATGCGTGCAATGTTGAATGTTGACATTCCGCTCAACGCTGGCTGTCTTGTCCCCATTGAGGGTACGTTCTTTGGCACAAACCGAAAGTTCAGCAACCGTATTGACATGAACTACTGCAGTCAAGATTCCCAAAAAATCCCTTCTTTCTCCATCTAGGACCGCTGCTGTGTGTGGCGGAAATGTACTGACCTCGCAGCGCATTGTAGATGTGGTTCTTAAGGCTTTTCATGCGTGTGCTGCTAGTCAAGGATGCACCAAGTTCGTTGTTTCTTTTCTAAAAGTTTTATTCTGAATGTTTTACAGCAACTTGACCTTTGGTACGGGCGGTAAAGATAAGAATGGCGTGGCCATTGCTGGATGGGGTTATTATGAGGTCTGACGTTTCATCATAATTAGTATTGGCATTGACGTACTTCTTTAGACCATCGCGGGTGGATCAGGAGGCGGCCCAGGATGGCATGGCACATCGGGTGTACATACTCACATCACAAATACCCGTATTGGCGATGTTGAAATCCTTGAACGCCGCTATCCCGTTCTTATACACCGCTTCGGTCTTAGACCAGGCTCTGCAGGGAAGGGTAAATGGAATGGCGGAGATGGTGTTATCCGAGAGTTCGAGTTTATGCAAGGGATGCAAGTGTCCATCCTAAGCGAAGTATGTTATTTCGGGTGTGCCCTTCCTCTGGTGAAACTCACATATGTGGCAGAGACGTACACGCGCACCATACGGCATGGCAGGCGGTGAATCCGCCATGATGGGACGCAATACTTGGATTAAGCAACGGCGCGCCGAAGATGGTGATATACCCGAGGAAACTTCCGAGGAAGATGTGGGGCCACGCTACATAAACATAGGAGGGAAAGCGACGGTGTTCATGGGAAAGGGAGATCACCTATTGCTTGAGACACCCGGTGGCGGAGGTTGGGGTAGCCCCGACGAAGGCCAGTTGGAGACTACTGACAAATACAAGCATGCCTGGGAAGCAAGAGGAAGTTTCGCAGAGAGGGCTGCTGCGCAAGCTGGGTTCTAGGGGCCATTTCGTGACAAGTCTCGGTATATGTTTTCCGAAGTCGGGCATGTAGGTAATAATTTAAGGGCGCAGCACCATTCCAGTTAGCACTAGCAGTGGTGCATTAAGTTCGACTAGTACTTCGTACACGTAGCCGACAGTCGGATGCACCAATAATGGTTTGGCAGCTAGACTTGAGCTAAGTAAGCGAAGCAGTTCTTTAACTGATAACATTTTGCCGCACCGACCATGCTTGGTACCAGTCTCTGTTCCACGTCAAAGTCTTCGTGGCGTAATATATTATTGTCATAGACATGAGGTTGCACCTCTCATGCCTTGTACACTCGGGACCGATTGTGACGGAGAGGTGTCAAACGCCTGCTGCTTGCTCGGCCCAATCACAGGCCTCCTATAGAACCCGAATTTGCCGAACTTCTTTTCTTTGCTCAGTGTTGGGCTCGGTTCGAATTAGATTAATTGCCAGGCGAGCCGCCGCTCTATCAACAGCTTAAAGTCCCACTGATCTCCACTGATGGCCGGTGCAAGAGGATACGAGGCTCTCTCCGTGTCTCCCCTTGTATCAGACTCATGCACTAGTTATGACCTTTACGATTACACGATTTATCTCTCTGGGTCTTTCTGCTAGAACGAGCAAGGTTTCCTTGCGATTCTTTCCCTCCGCAAGCGCTAGCTCCAGATGTATCAATATTCATCCCTTCTCGCGACCAATTAGGACCCCTCCCCGCCAATTGTATAGTACTACTACAGTTAGAACTGCCAAATCCTTTGGATCTGCAGTTGCAGTTGCAGTAATCGCCGGTGGAGCCTCACTCTTCTTTGCCCTGACACGCTCTCGAGATACCGGCCCTCCAAACCTGACAGCGGAAGCCGCTGTTGAGATTGTTCCCACTGCTCCTCAGACTGGTTCTGAGCCGACAGGCAATTTTACCAAGGCCCTCGAAGACTTGCAGGCGGAATTCCCAGAACCCTCTGTTGTATCTACCGACCCCGGTGAACTGTATGCCTATGCACAGTCAGCGTACTCTCAATTTGTTGGTCAGCATGCTTCTCAGTCTTCCTCGAGCTCTAGACCATAAAATTTCACAGGATTACCCCATACCATTGTTGTACACGTTCGAAGCACCGAAGATGTTGTAAAGGTAGTAAAGATAGCTAACAGGTATCTCGTTCCAATTGTACCATACTCGGGAGGGACTAGCTTGGAAGGAAACTTGTCTGCTGTACGAAAATATACTCAGTGTCATCATAACTCTTTCTAACTGTGAATCTTGCTTCTGGATTTTATAGCCATCCTCTGGATCAATATGCGTAGATCTCTCTGCTCTTGACAAGATCATAGCAATCCATGGTGAGTAGTGATTCTGTGCGATTTTAAATTCCCGTCGATACTAACATGATGTTTGGTCTCAGAGTCGGATGCAGATGTGGTTTGCCAAGCTGGGGTCACCTGGAATCATCTGAATGAAACGCTAAGTGAAAAGGGTATGTCGCTGTGTAGTCGGTATCACAAGACTGACCGACATATTCTCAGGCATTCCGTTGTTTTTTCCGGTATGTACCAAGGAAAATGATACCGTTTTCCCGTAGTCATAAGGATCTGCTAGCTTGATCCTGGTCGCAATGCCACGATAGGTGGCATGATGTCAACTGGGTGCTCTGGAAGTGAGTCAGAACCTCGCGAAACACAAAGAAATCTGATGAACTCGCTCAAGCCAATGCGGTCAGATATGGAACAGCAAGAGGTGAATGGATTCTTAACGCCGTGAGTGAGCTTTTCAGTTATGCTAAGAATAATATTTGGCTAATGAAGGAGGTTTGTAAGACGGTGGTACTTCCGTCGGGCGAAGTGATCAAGACACGACAGCGCGCCCGCAAGTCATCGGTGGGTTTTGATCTCACCAAATTGTTCATAGGTGCAGAAGGCACCCTCGGAATTATCACGGAAGGTGGGCAGAGTGTGTCCGTGTGTATTTGATTAAACTTACTCATGCTCCTTCATGGTTTTTGGTGGCATGTCATTCTATTACAGCCACATTGCGTCTAGCTCCCGTTCTGCCCAGCACTGTTGCCGTTGCGCAATTCCCTGATGTTCGACATGCAACCAATGCAGTATGTGACATCTTGAACCATGGCGCAGCACTGCGTAAGTCAGAAGCCCTTCAGAGGTGTCAAATGCTGAGCGTGGCATACCTGTTCCCCACAGAGTGCGTCGAGATCATCGATGAACTTACTATCAAGGCGCTAAACCAATTTGGGACGTCTGCGAGAAAGTGGCCAGAGAAAGTGACTCTCTTCTTCAAGTTCCAAGGCTCGGACAATGCAATTCAGGAAACGTCACAGTATGTGGAAAGCGCGGTTGTGAAGCATGGGGCGACCGATTACCAACTTGCTGCAAACAAGCAAGAAAGCGAGGATATCTGGCAGGACCGGAGAAATGCGCTTTTCGCGTGCCTTGCATATCGTCCAGGATGTCAAGGATGGATGACTGACGTATGGTAAGTAAGCGATGTCATTCCTGGGGTCGCCGATCCGGCAGCGACCTATGATGACGCCACATCATTTGCTCACCCATGTATGGTTCATTGACTATATTTATCTAGCGTCCCAGTGTCACGCCTACCTGATCTTATCTCTGCTGCGAAAAAAGACTTTGAGGAACTCGGTCTAGTTGCGCCAATCGCTGGCCATGTTGGCGATGGTGCGTTCCTTGGCATACATTGTGTGCGAATTTACTGATACTACGCTACGAAGGTAACTTTCACGCTCTTGTTCTCTATGCGGATGACGCGGAGCTTGCCCTTGTACGAGAAGCAGTTAGTAGGATCAATCACAAAGCCATCGAACTCGAAGGAACATGTGAGTGTTCTCTTTTGTCAAGTGTCAGTTTTCATAATCTATGCTACGCTTTAGGCACAGGGGAGCACGGCGTTGGTACGGGTAAACGCAACTACCTCTTGACTGAACTTGGGGAAGGCACAGTAGCCCTCATGAGAACCATCAAACAGACACTAGATCCCCACAACTTGTTTAACCCAGGAAAGGTAAGTAGTTCCTCTGTGAAGTAGACGTTTGACACGATTGTATCTTACAGCTGTATCCCGACGTTTCGCCGCCGCCCGACACAAATCCGTTGACAGAAGGTCACGGCATTTCGAATACGAAGCCGGTCAGCAGCAAATATTAAGTCTCAGAACCAGGCGGTCGTTTTTTTTCACCTTTAAAGGTTGTACAGTGCGATATATCCTTTTGATGGCATCCTGTTCTTTATGAGAAGTGTTGACTAATCGACAGTTTGATTATTCACCGGCCCTATTTCAGATTTGCACGTATACTTGACCGCATCGTGGCCATCTTGAGTGATTGCTTAGTATTGTTGGTGGGAGCCCTGAGCGGGGCCCTAAGCATTGTGTGGTGTCGGTTGTCAACAAGTTGAATGAACTGGGACGGGGGCCATTGACATCTGCAACAGCCCAAGTTTGTGACGCCGAGCGGAATAAACTCTATCGATGCGAAGATTACTATACCATCAGGGCCTTGCAAGATATACATCTCAGGCTAAATTGTCGTGCGGTAGAATATTAATGGAAACCTCGGCTCGTACAAAGTCCACCTATTGATCCGCGGTATTCTTATTGGTTGGGCCAGACCTGTGACGTACCGCCAACACAAGACGCTTGTGGAATTTTTTATGTAAATCAATTATCACTCGTGGCAGAAAAAACAGCCAGAATAGCGCAGATTGTCAACCGCATGACCCCACTCCTTGGCATTACTTCGCTTCCTCAGCGAGAAGGAAGAATTTCCAATGTCATTCCTATCAGCTGAGCATCCAAATTCCTTGATCTACCAAGTCACGGAATGGCTAGATCAACATAAATCTCTGCTCCGTGTATGTGCGCAGTGAGTAAACAAGAATCACAGCATCGTCGTGGGATGACCGGTTTTAACTAGACCGGCCTACGTGTGATGATGAAAAACTGATAACGAATACGCAGATTTAAAACAGCAAAATCAAGGATCTGGAGAATCTTCTTTTGCAGTGCATGTAGCGAGGTATATATTAATGGTCTAGCTTCCCTTCTAGCGATACTGTCTTTTTTTACTCACCGAGGACGACAAAGTCCACTTTCGTCCACCATTCAACCGGAGTCACTGCTTTGGACTTAAGTTCCCTTCTATCGGGCTACATAACCCTGGACTCGTCCCTATTACTTGTTATCATTGCAGGACTCGACATTCGTCATGCCAGGAGGATCGCTGAACATGCCCAGAAGGGCTTCGCAGATGTTGCGCTTCATAGTCGTTGGAGGGAGCATCGCAGGCGTCGCTTGCGCATATGCGCTACAACAAGCGGGTCACCAAGTATTGGTTGTGGAGCAGGGCGATGGGAGGTGCGATGTATGTAATCCATCTTATCGAATCCTGGGCGATATGAACTTGAGACCCAACCTAGAGTCACGGTGGCATACGATCTCCACCAAACATGACGCGCCTGTTGAATCATTGGGGACTCGGACCTGCTATCGCCCGAGTTTCGATAAAAGCCGACAGGTTTACTTTCATGGATGGTGAGCGATACGCAAGGAGATCTCCGTTATCCGTCGGTGTTCATATACCTTCCTTGCAGGGAAATCCGGGGAAGAACTCGGCTTTCTCGTACTGCACGAGAAGCTTATGAAGGCGTTAGCGGCGGATTTTCTATATATGCAGGTTTGTCATGTCCATGAAATGCGACATTCCCGGACATTTGATGAAAATATCAATTCTGGTCATAGCATGGAGCACTGCACGCGATGTTTGTCGAGTATGCCAAAAGCGCCGGCGTCCAATTCCGATATAACACGGAAGTCGTATCGGTCGATCCGTGGAAGGGCATGGTGATTACGCGCAAGGGTGCTAGATTGTCTGCGGACGTGATTATTGGTGCGGATGGTTACAGGAGCGTCGTACGTCCTGTGGTGGTTGGTCCTGAAGGAATGAAAGGCGTTTTGGATAAGCGTGTGTCGGTGAAGTAAGCACTGCTTTTGCTACTCGGTTGATCATTATTTCTTACGGTTGACGCGGATTGGCGCTTATAGCATCACCGTGCCCACAGACCTGATGCGGCAACACAAGGATCTTGTTAAATTAACGGTCTCACCAGAGGTATGAAGATGAAAATGATGATCGCATCCTTGCATGATATGAATGCCTATTTAGTGGTCACTATGGTTAGGTGATGATTGTGCGATGCATGGGCTACTCACCGTGCGTACCCCGGTCACAAATGCTTGATAGAATCTCGCCTAACTCTCCAAAAGGTTGATCCCCGGTCATCCAAAAAGAATATGCCGTAGTCATGCATGTTCCTACGGATGGAAAGCCAGCACAAAACTCATGGGATCGGTCACAGCCATTGGATGAGAAGTTTTTGAAGCTGGACCGCTTTGAACCTAGGTACATCTATGGTTCAGTTCACTCCACATTGCTGATGTTGGTGAACAGAACACAAAAACTAGTTAAACTCGCGCAGACTATGACTCCAACTAGCCATACTATTTACGAACCCTTTGATAATTGGGTTCATGAGAGCGGAAAGGTAGTACTAGTTGGTGAGGCCGCCCACCCATTGATGGTATGTATATTTCTTGCAAAACATATACATCGCCCAATGATCGCTGGTTTCTGCAGCCCAACGGGTCACACAACGCTGCAATGTCGATAGAGGATGCCATGACACTATCGACTCTCTTTTCTCTTCCAGCAGCTAAATCGCATACGTCCATTCTCCTTTCCGCTTACGAAGAGCTGCGGCAGCCTCGTTGCGCTGCAACGCAAGCCTCTGAACTACGGAAACGAGATTTCGTATGCCTGCCTTTTGGTCCTGGACAGCAAGCTCGCGATGACGGTTTGCGAGATGCAAGAGCGCGTGCGCTGCTTGACTGGGACGAAGCGGAAGAAGAATTTTTACGTGACACATGGGAGGAATATATCGACCTATTCGCTTTTGACGCTCGGGAGGCGGTGGAGGATTGGTGGACGAAATGGGGGCCGGCTATATCCCGCCCGCGGATGCCAGACTCTCGAATAGAGAGTGCAGCGAGGAAGTTTGAGTCGTCACGCCTGGAGGCGGGTGGTTTCTAGGAGGCGGTAGCATGAGTGCTTTTGCAGGAGGACGAACGGAATAATACCTTGGACGCTATTTACCCACACGACGGCTCAGACTCCAAGCTGAAGGACGATCGGTTTAGATACTCGTGTCTCATTGTTTTTATATCGATACCGTGTATTAATATTGCTATTGCTGTACGGGATTTGAATGTAGTCTCTGATCCGCTTCTTGCTGTACATTTACAATACTATAACCCGTTGTTTGATTACCGATGCTGATCGTTCGTTTGCGTAAACAGCGTGAAAACAAGTAGGTACATGTACACGTTGCAGTCTAAACTATCAGATAGGGTGATACGTTGAGCCCCGGTCGACGCGAGACACTGCACTCACCGCGATAGACAACATTTCGCCAGCACATGACAAGCACATAAGCCACATCGTGCCACAAGGCGTTCAGAAAGTTGGTGTTATGCTGAAGTCATATTTTATGGTTCCAATGTTCTCTCGCAGTACGAGCTTGTGCGTTAAATTTCAAGTAAAGAACGCGCGCGCGCCAACGTTTTGGATCAGATCTGGGTCTGCGAGAGAAATCTGTGCATAGAATACTATTATCCATGGTTACAATTGAATGTGAGATAGCATCATGGAATATTCGAACTAGCAAACCCACGAGAAGAAGCTGCGGATGACGCTGTCGCTGTCTGCATATGTGGAATATAGAGTTCAAACTTTGAACTGTAGAGTCAAGCATTGGCTGAGCGGGCATCTCCAACTCGGAACTAGTTGACTGAGAAACGAAAATTGAAGCAATTGTGTACTGACTCCAGAAACCTTGGTTGCAAGGTAATCATGAGATGAACGTATCCGTCTATCGATGGGTGACAAGTGCGAGCGCTCTACAGAGGATTTGGAGCGTTCGAATGCGCCCTTCTTGCCTCCTCCTTCTCCCTTGCTTGTTCTGCAAGCTGTAGAATGGCAATGAGTATCGTGGGTCGGCGATAAGGTAATTATACGAACCAAGCTTTGCCACGAGTGATCAACCGGCCGCTGGAAGGAATTAGTATCTACACCATGTGAATACACGAAACATGGAACTCACGCGCTGAAGGGCAGCCTGGCGCTGATTGTGCGTAAGGATCCCTGCGCCAATCAAGACGCCAATAGTCAAGCCCTGTGCCCACATACGTACTTGAACAATCTTTTGAGGTAATGTCTGATGTCTGCACATGTCTGCATCAGATACGTGGAAGAACGTCGACGTAAGGGAAACCACAAACCTATCTCTAGAGATAATGCTGCCAGCGACTGCCATTGACAAAACCCAGCTTCCAAGAATGATGCTGTACTGGTGTCGTGATGCCCAGTCTCCAACTTTGTCTTTTGTTGTCAGAGCCCCCCATCGTGCCTCTTCCTCTGCTGCTTCTCTGTCTAGTTCCCATTTACCTGCGCCGGTCCTGCAGGGCGTTAGAGGGAAATATTTGGTTCAGGAATCGGGACTCACCAATGTGCACGATCGAATTCTAGACCGCGCCTTTCAGCCTGGATGGATATGCAAGGCGCAATCATTATGACGGTACCCATGACTTTTAAAGATAGAGGGAGTGCTCGATAGGATGCCCATCGACGGTTAAGCAGCAGTGAACCAGGGATAGCGACGGCTGCACTCAGAAATGCGCCTTCTGCTGCACCGCGGATAGTAGCATTCGTGTGGCCGTCGATTTCTTCCTGTGTGACGATCTTCATGACTGGATTATAAGTGTGAAGCTTTGGACTTTGCTCTCGTTGCCTTTCACGATGGTAGCCTGTGAAACAGTCCAACCCTGCAGTACTTATATTTGGTGACTGACGCTCGCGAACCGCCCCGGCGTAAAGCTTGGAGAATTAATGGCCGCGTTAGTCGCGTTCGGAATGATACGGACAACTGGGACCGCGTCATTGATTGGTTATCCCGAGTAATTCCGATCTCACGACCACAAACGAGCACTCGGAGCGACATTGAAATGTGAAAGGTGCTCGGAAGGAACCGGCACCACACGTTTGGCTGAGCGAAAGCGTCTCTTGTTTCTCTTTGTCGTTTCACTATACGGTATACATCTCACTCGCTCGATCCTATACAGTTATCCCCGCTCGTTCTCATATTTTGGCCCCCTCTCCGCACCCAGTATTCATGCATACAAGACCTAATTTCTACGCCGTATTCTGTTGTTATTTCGATTACCCATATATATACATACCCAACATTACCGTGACATTTAGCTATCTATCACATCGCAGTAAGTAGAGGTCATCGAACAGTTTGCCTGTCGAGCTTGTTCCCACACCGGCGGCAATCTCGCCAACGTCCGAACGGACGGAGCTAATGCTCGGTTCTAGCCCAACTACTGTTTGCCTGACCTCGTTTGTCTTGCGTTAGACGAAGCTGGAATACTGCTGCTATGAACAAGCTTTGGCCTATCGAGCTGCACTAGAAAACCGGCGAGCAGAGCCACATGTCAGTGTGTTTTCTTTTCTCTGACAAGCGGAGGCTAATATTGACGATGCGTACTCCGCTCAGGCTAGTATTGAATTGGTAATTATTAGCTCCGAAAATTTATGTTTCTCGGATCTCCGTCCCCTCGCTTGCCTCTGGATTCAACTCGAGTCTGGTATACTTGCCTTGCGAAATGGCATTTGCAGTTTCCAGCTCTTCACCAGCTATGTCAATTGCAACGCGTTGACTGTTTGTGAACAGTCCGTGGCCCATACTAGATCTACTACGCCGCTACACTTGACGTCATCGGGTATGTTGTGGCTTTTGTTGTGAATTTTGTGAAGAGCCTCAGAAGCGAATGGAAACTGGTAAGCGAATTGCACTAATACTATAATAGCTTTCTCCGCAAGCTCTAGCATATATAACGGGCATTGTATCGTCTTTTTGTCTTCAGTGCTTCCCTCCCACTTCCCTTACCTTCCGCATCTTACTTCACACTCTTTTTCCAAGTCGTTCTTTACCATGAAATTATCATCATTTGCTGTTCCCATTCTCTCTGCATCAACCGCATTTGCTCTTTCCAAGTCACCGCATCCTTACAGGCGCGCCTTTGTGCCAGGATGTCTGCGGTTCTCTCAACACCGACCTGACTCTTAAGGAGGTCCTCGATAGCCAAGGTATGCTGCCTATCTGTTGCTCTGAGACTCTGAAGTTGACCGTCATTTGTATCAGGCAAGGCCACCGTTGCGGGCCACCTCGATGTCTGCCTGTGTGCCAAGGACGTTGTTACATTCGTGAAATCAAACGTCGTTGCACAAAAAGCTGTCAAACTTGTCGGCGACCATACCAAGGTGGAGACTTTGATCTCGAACATGGTAATGTTGTCTGTATGATCCTCAGTCGCATTCGCTGACTCTGACTCGTAATAGATCACGAGCCTTCCGACAGCCTCTCACTGCTCTTACCCTGATCACGCCAGCCCCGTGTGCTCCGACTCCAATCCATGCAATTTTGAATGCACCGATGGTTACCTTCCCTTCCCTGCCGAGAGACCCACGTCTTGTCAATGTCCTGACCACCTCATGGAATGTGGTGGCAAGTGCGGTCATTTTAAGGAGTGCCCCAGCGAAGCACCTCTGTCCCGTCGTAACAATGATCCCAAGTGTGCTAATGGTCTCACCATGTGTGGGGTCACTACTAGCACTGGTCAGCCTTGGAAGTGTGTCGATGTTAAAACTGATGCTACAACTTGTAAGTTGTATCTTCACGGTTACATCGCCAGACTCTAATACATCAACAGGTGGTGCGTGTGTCAAGGCGGCTCCTTACGGAAAGGCACCTATCAACGGTGTGAACTGCAAGGAGATCGAGGGTGTCATTCCTGGCACTGTCACTTGCGGTAACGGCCGCTGCATTGTGAAAGACTGCGCCGAGGGCTTTTCTGTTTCTCCTGCTTCGGATACGTGCATTCCTGTGTCCAAATATGCTCCCACCGCCCCTAAGCAACAAAACGGAGCTGCTATTCCGAGCCCTAGTGGAAGCACTAAAGGTCCCAAGGTTTCTCGTGACGAGCGTCCCGCAGGATCGAAGCACGATGCGGGTGCCCCTCCCACTCCCTTCGGTGGTTTGAGGTTCCCTCGTGATGTTGCTGGTAATATTCAGCAAGGCGCTAGTGCCGTCGTCGGGCCAGTCGTTGATGTGGCTGAGCATCTCACTGCCAGTGGTTCTGCAGGTCCCGGGGGCGTTGTCACGAATGTTAAACAGGGCGCCGAGGTAGTTTCTCCTGTTTTAGGTGTAGTGGAGCACACCTCTGGTAGCTTCAAAGCGACGCGTGGTGTTGGATTGCCTCACGGTGCTGGTGTTTCGCCCAATGATGTTGCTAAGGGTGTCGCAGCTGGTCATATGGGCACGCCCGTTGGCTTCCATGGGGTCCGTGGTGTTGCCGGGGGTTTGATACCTGGTCCTGGTCCTCATGCTGGTCCTCATACCGAAGATGTAAAGCTGTGAGGCCGTTGTCCGTGCAGCTTGCTCTGGTTTACTCCTTTTGTTATCTACTCCGCGCCTACATACGATAATATACCTATAGCGACTCGGGTCTACAAATACTTGACCGATAATCAAGTTTCCTTTTGATGCGGCACACTCTGATCTGAGATCTGAACCACTGACGTCAGACGGCTACCCATTGACGTCATAATTAAATATTTGAATATCGAACAGGATGTAGGTATGGAGCACATGAAGAGTATAAAACCTAGGCTAGCCGTCGTTCCATTCTCCTCAAATCTACGCACAATGTCTTCGTCTACTGCACACCCGTCTGCCGTAGGCACTAATACCCAACCCGAAACGTCGATCGTGCCTTCCACTGAAACTCCAACTCAACCAACATCTGAATCCCTCACCGACGACCAGCTTCCGCCGCAAAGACACGCAGGAGCCGCTGGGCTCGGTCCCGCGTACAAACAAGGAGCAGTAAGTTTACATCCGCCTCCACATCCTCAGAACTGAACAAAGTTGCATCGCGTCCCAATAGGGTCTTGGGGAAAAGCTCAGCGGCTTGCAAGAGGAGATCAAGGGAAAGATCACGAAGAATCCGGAGCTAGTCGAACATGGGCGTGAGCGGCGTACGGGGATCTTGAAGCAGAAAGAACAAGAACAGGTGCGAAATCGAGCGTCCACTACTCTAACTCCTTGTGGAATTCATGTATGTTAACTAGGATGATGATAACCCGTTCCCGAAACCAGAAGAGCATAGTTAGGCCTATTAAGATAGTGGGAGAAGCTATCATGAGCATGCTCGCGTGCATTGGTACATGAACAGTAACTTTAATTTAATTAGTACATGAACGTCATTGTATGGCTACGTCATCGATGATCTTTGCACGCGTATAAATTCCAAGGGGCTGAACGAAAGTGAGCATCACAAGTTGTCACAGACAATCATGCGTAGTCCTCCTCCCGGACCCCGTCGTGGTGATCGCGGTTCCAACATCATCGGGCCTCGAAACCCCGAGCGTGAAAAGCAAGCTCCTGATCTCGTCCACCCTCCCTCGACGGATCGCGGCACTCTCCCTTCCCTCAAATGGTCATTCGCAGACTCGCATATGCGTATTGAAGATGGCGGATGGGCACGTCAGACTACAGTCCGCGAATTGCCTGCCTCCGTCGAGCTCGCGGGGGTGAATATGCGTCTCGATGAGGGAGCCATTCGAGAGCTTCATTGGCATCGTGAAGCAGAGTGGGCGTACATGCTCGAGGGCAGCTGCAGGTTTACAGTTCTTGATGTTGAAGGGGGTGCTTACGAGGCCGATCTGACCAAGGGGGATATCTGGTATGCGCCAAGAGGTCGTCCTCATTCCATCCAGGGCGTCGGCAAGGGTGGGTGCGAGTTCATGCTTATCTTCGACGATGGAAACTTCTCAGAGGACGAGACCTTCCTCCTTTCAGACTGGTTGTCCCATACGCCGAAGGAGGTGGTGGCAAAGAACTTTGGCCTTGATCCTAGCGTGTTCGACAAGCTGTCGCAGAAAGGTGATGTATCTGACGATACCGTCAGTTCTCGTCATTAAAAAATTAATGTCGTCAACAGAAAAGTATATGTTTCGCGGGATCACACCTGATACGCCCTCGCCTGGCTTGCCGTCTGACGTTCCAAAGTCCAAGCATCGTTTCACGCACAGCCTTCTCGCCCAACTCCCGCTCAAGACACCAGGCGGTACAGTCCACATCGTTGATACCTCAAACTTCCCTGTCTCGACAACCATCGCCGCTGCCCATGTGACTATAGAACCTCACGGCCTACGGGAGCTCCACTGGCACCCAAATGCCGATGAATGGTCATTCTTCATTCGCGGTCGTGCCCGAATAACTGTTTTCGCTGGCAGTGGAAATGCGCGTACTTTTGATTATCAACCTGGAGACGTCGGAATCGTGCCCCGTAGCCTTGGTCATTACGTAGAGAACATTGGGGATGAGGAAGTGGAGATGCTTGAGGTCTTTCGTGCACCAAAGTTTGAAGATTTCTCCTTGGAGCAGTGGTTGAAAGGTTCTCCTGGCCAGATGGTGTTGGAGCACCTGAACTTGCAAGGTAGTGAGGAAGGGGAGAAATTTATGGAAGCGCTGCGGAAGAGTCGGGGAAAGGAGCCAGTGAAGCCTGCAAAAGCCAAGTTGTGATTGTCAAAATCACGGTGCCGAACCTGTTGGATCATCCGCATTATCCGTTATCTTGAATCGCAAGGCTTGTTGCATGCAAAATTATCGAACCTGTGCTTATAATATGTAGGTGCCTAACTTACTCCAGCTGATCGTAGCCCATGACTTATATTTATCCACGCCACCACTTGAGCCTTGAGCTTGAGCGCTTGAGCTCGTTCAGTTCTACATGAGCCCACGTTGTATTGAGCATTTGATCCCGCGAAAGCAATTCGCATCGACGCCACTCGCTCGTGTGATTACCAGTTGTTGAACGTCTCAGGCACTCGAGCTATACTGCGTCAGTTCGCTGTCTTGCCCGTGCTAACTCTCAAGCTCTTTGTTGATATACAAAGGACACCATCGGCACGACATTCGGGCCTTCTTGTCAACGGAAAATATACAGCAAACGCAGTTTACTCCTCGTTACTACTGGAAACACTATTTAATTACAGAAAATTCTGCGGACGGAGAAGTAGGCCCCACAGATAAGCAGAACGTTGAAGTTCCACCATAGTATGTACTGTTTTACTACGTCATGTATAGCGTACAATCGACACCGCAGAACAGTAATCCCTGCAGTATGGTGCAAGAAGCAAACGACACAGAACGTTCAGTACGTGTGTGATTAATAGATTCCAGGAACCAATCGGTACTGCACCCTCTTCGACCACTCTTCCCATTCTTTTCCAAGAGCGCGATGGAGCATCTTGTCCTCGATCGGAGGTCGGGTGGCAGCGAGACAAGCACCGACTGTAAACGCGTAGAAGCCCGCCGCTGCTATCAATTTCACGTAGGGCACTTGTAAAAACCCAGACTGCCTCAACCACGATCCCGATTCTGCATACATGAAGACAACTCCAATATATTGGAGAAGGTAACCAGTGTAGCTCGGGTGACGGACAACCGAGTACGGCCCTTCCGTCACGAGCCTGTGCTCTTTTCTGATGCTGAGCGGCCAGCTCCAGCTCTTCCCCAATGTCAAGACGCAATAACGCCTGAACACGCCGCCGATTATGCAGGCAAGGCTGCCGGCAAGGAAAGCGGGAGTGACATCCGTGGGGTGAAGCGCGCGCAAAAACTGCACAGCTCCAATGTCTGGAATCTGCGAGGGATCTATGTTCAAGGCAAGGATGCTTGCCACTTCAACGGTCGTCGCTGTCCATGTGGCGAACTGTCATATTGTTTAATAATCCATGTCAACAACCAATGGCTGTAAACAACACACCTTCTTTATATCGTTACCCCAAAGTTTCTGGAACAATAGGACGAAAGATTCAAATGCGTTGGGTGCCATCTTTTCTTCATCTTTTGGCGGCGGAGCAGCGGAAAAAAACGAAATATGGACGGAAATGGCCGAAGCGATGATGAAGGGGATCTTTGCTAGACTCATGGTGTGCTGCTGAACTGAATTTGGAGCCTGCGGTGAGTTGCCTTATATACCTGAACACTGTCGCCTCTAGACGTTCGATAGGCGACAAAACTCCCAGGAAATGAACCAGTCATCAAGCGAGGGAAGTCTTTTGTTCTGTAGAGGTCTACAAGGATTGATGAGCTGAGAAACTTTTCTTGAGCGTGATTAGGCGGGGTCTTCTGTTCTGTAGAACTCCACACAAAGGTTGATAAGCTGTCAAACTGTCTTTGGAGTCCGACAATTGATGTGATTGATACACATACCTGTGCGTTACCTTGTTGTAAGCGTCCCCCGCGGAGTAGCAAAAATAAGGATGTAGATACTTACCTAGAAAAGTTTCGGAAAAGGATGCTCGTATATGCTGCTTCGGGTATGGACGCCAACATCGAGTGTAAGCCACATGTAGGCTTAACAGCACTTTCCACCTCTCGAATAAGCTCGTTCGTCAAATCATCTGAGCTGCGAACAACGTGGTTTGATCTACTTGTAAGTACGGTGAGTCTAGAAGTTGATACTGACGTGAGAGTCCGCATTTCCAGACAGCGTGTATGCTCAAAGCATAGACGGTGATCAATGAGCCATAATCCGAGGCGAGTCTCTTAAAGTCAGAGGCTTCTCAAGCTTCTCAGACTAACTTATCAAGAGGCGGCCTTCGTCAGCGTCCTTTGATAGCTGATTTAGATTTATGATTAGTCGGTGTTTGTGCGCGGTGATCTGGCGGTCGGTAACGAAGTTCGAACGTTCAGGAGTTGTGTTTGTTTTGATACATTGTCAGCTTCCGTGCCTGCGTGGGTAAGCTTTTCATGATGACTAATCTGGTGTGTGCTGCCACCGACAATCAATTTGTCTACTGCCACAAACAAACTGGTAAGACGCGGTGGGGCCCCGTCGAGTCTAAGGTGTAGGTATAGCCGAGGTCCGAGGGCCCCGTCTGCGTTTGAGATGATATGCTGGTATGTGAAGACGTACACATGACTTTATCTAGCCATAGACCAAGAGCCACCGGTTGAAGCCACTTCCTTCCGACGGAATCAACACCCCACAGAATTCAGTCGGCACTTTCACGAGACTCGTATTTCTAGCTACTTGAACGCAAAATTCTCAACATAGATATCATTCTCTCTTTAATACAACTCATTATGAGGTTGAATGACCATGATCGAAGCAGAACTGAGTGAGATAGTTGAAAGTGCTGAAGTCACGCAGAAATGTCACCTGCCGATGCTATGCCGTGACGGAGTTTTAATACTGCACGTGCCGACTTGTACTGCTGGATATCTCCATCAATTCTGCGCTAATCTAGCTCTCCAGGTCCCACAATGCATCCGGTGGTGCATGAACATAGACATGGTCCGAGTCTCATTACATCCCTCTCAATTTGCAACTACAGCACTGATGGTCACCCTCGTACTTAAGTAGACATATCTACTGGTAAATAGCACTTACTCGCTTACGCCGAATACTAACTGAACTTGCGGCACTGTCAGATTGCCGAGCTCACTTTGAAACTAGCCCTTGTGACATGTTGTGACTTCCAGTGACATTTGTGTGACTGCCAACTTCTGTGGGGTACCGATTGCACCGGAAGGGATAGTAATCAAGATCACGCGTCAAGCCCCCGACCCCCTGCAGTCAGAATCGTTTCACTCACACCTCGAGTGTTGTCTTATCAGTTATCGTGTTGCAGTAGAGTTGTTATACTTACTGCTTGATAATCGCGTTGATTCACGTGATGTCTTCCTCACGAACTATTAACTCGTGCTTCATTCAGCTTCATTAATCACTAATCATTCCCTGACAGCCTGTGTGTTTCACCACCAAAACATTGTCGTTTGTGTTTGATGTGATCTCGCTAATCTCTGAATCTGGTGCGTTGGGAGGTCCCTGACATATTAATTTACCGATGTCATGTGTAATCATCCATTGTCCAGTTGGATGTATCCTCAGCGAAAATAACTTCAGTACCTTCTCGGTGCTCCCCATGCTTCCAAACCATGCACCCAACCTGGGCCCGGCAAGGGCCTCAATGAGGTCTAAGTGAAAATCCAAAATAACAGATATATTACCCTGCTCAAATTGTAGAAAAAAGTACTTCAAGTTACCACGTATCATTTGTTTCTTCGACTATCAACTGTGGTAGGGTCTGAACAATTGTTCTGTTTCAAGTCAACAGGTGACAACGGCAAAGGGTCTATATATTTTAGTGTTACGGTGGGAATCCTTATCTGAAATCTGACGCGGACGTCTTTGCAGGCACGTACAGAGTGTATATATAGATCTACCTAATACGTAACCGAGACTGTCTTTTGCTTGTCTCTGACTTAAATCTAGCTTCTTCTAGTGGCTGTGTGATAGAGCATTGATAGCTTCTAATCGAAGTCCAAACTAGAGTTTCTACTCGCGTTCAAGCAGACGTCTTCACGATTGCAGCAGGCTTTTCAAAGAGTGCGTTTTTTCTTGCCAGTCACTCGATAACCCAGTGATACTTTCACAGACATGACATTGATGGGCGGCAGATAGACAGTCACACTAAACGGGATTGATCGACAATACGGGAAGTGCCGGCGGGGAAATTAGACATATTTTACAGACAAGACCTCCTCCACTAACATGAGAGTCGGGATTAGTGGGGAACTTCTTCATGAGAATCAACGCTCAAGTCTTAAAATATTCTCACTGAGAGCTCTCATGGCCTGTCTCAGCAGATCTGGCAGAGATATATGCTAACAACTCGTCTCGAAAGCCAACTCACGTTATTTGAGTTTGATGCGTCATGACGCCAAGGATTGCGTTTGTACATTCACTCATTTAGTACAACACTTATCTTCGTCTATTACTAGGAAGCATGGTATAAAAACCACTGACGGGAGTACCGTTGTTCCTTCATTCCCCAAAAATGACGGACTTGAATGAACCGGAGGCCAAACTTGAGGCTCTCTTGAGCATCATCAATTCCTCTGCACGCCAAGCAATCGCAGAATACAAGAACACAGGACATGGAGTCCCTAGTGCAGACGCAACCACCTTCCACCCTCTCGATTCGGCGACAGATACAATTGCCCTCAAAAAGGCAATTAGGCTGCTCGAAGGTGCATATCACCAATTGAGCGCAATACTGGCTCCCCCCCAACACTCAGTCATGAATGTGAGTGCCTCTTGTAAATTATATTTCCTCCCTTGCTCATTTCCTAAGCTTGTTTTAAATTACAATTGGGCTTGCACAGATGTTGCTTTGCGAGCGCGCAGTTGCAGATGTTTTGGACAAACATCCAGAAGGTCTTAGCAGTCGATAGGCTGGCTGAAGCAGTCAACCTCGATAAGACCAAGACTGCGCGCATCTTACGGGCTTTATCGCTCATGGGTTGCTTTAAAGAGGGTAATGTGCACGGCCATTGACAACATTCTCTAAAGCCTGTAATGTATTAAACAGTTGAACGGGACGTCTTCGCAAACACTCGGCTATCCCTCATACTCAAGTCAACAAACAACGCTGGATGTTTTGCAGGACTTCATGCTCAGGACATCTCGAAATACGCTGCAGTTCTCTATGAGAGTATGATTGACGAAGAATTTTCTCATTCATACTGAGCTCGACAAAGCACCCCGAGTATTGGCCTTCAGGAAGGTGGGTATGAAGGGTAGCTACTGGGATGCGATCAAGGATGATGTGAGCTTTCGTTGTTACACTGCCCTCAGACTTCGCTTAACAAATTTTATAGGATGAGAAACGAGAGGTGCGTGCAGAGTGCTTCATCCACCATTGCCGGTTTACAGAGTCACATGTATAGCGATTTCATAGGAGCATGCTTGGCCAAAATGAGATGATGGGCGGTTCTGCAATTCTGCATCGTAAGCCATCGCTATATATGAATCGTTGGTGTGACTGATGTAGGTTGCAAGACTATCCTTGGGATAATATTTCATCTGTGGTGGATGTCGGATGTGGCATTGGGACATTTTCTACTCCTCTGGCGAGAATGTTCCCTCATCTCAAAATAACTGATCAGGATCTCCCGGAAGTTCTTCTGGAGGCGCAAGGTGTAAGTTCAAACATCCAGTACCCATAATCATCTCAGCGGGTCCCTTATTCGTATCTGATTAGGTATGGAAGAAGAATGCTCCCGAAGCACTGCTAAACGGGCGCGTGGAGTTCGTGCCACTCAATTTTCTCGAGGGCGTACCTGTTACTGGGAAGGATGTTTATTATGTAAGAGCTTCTTTTCCTCCTGCATTCCCAGTAACTCAATCATCTTATTATATAGTTAAGGCACGTTATCCACGACTGGCAGGATCGCGAGGCAACGACGATCCTTCGTAACATTCGCAAGGTCATGGGACCAAACAGCCGAGTGTTAATTCGTAAGTCAGCTGTGGTTCAATGGAATATTTTCTGCAATGCCAATACCTTATGTGCTAGATGATTGCGTGCTCTTACGCGCAGTGCAGGAACCCGGATTTGGAACTGACGGGTTAAGCACCGTGAGTTTCAGAATGCAGCCTCGTGTATATCTGAATTCATGATCCCAAGGCCCCTGAACCTATATTACCGAACTTTGGGGCAGGCGCTCACAGACCGTACCAAATGGACATTACGATGTGGCTTGTTCACAATGCCAAGGAACGAACCCTGGACGAAGTG
This sequence comes from Suillus subaureus, assembly GCF_016647635.1. NCBI lineage: Eukaryota > Fungi > Basidiomycota > Agaricomycetes > Boletales > Suillaceae > Suillus > Suillus subaureus. The sequence continues at coordinate 147,113 of NW_024538579.1, read as the reverse complement.
AAGATCCTCGGGTAAGTTCATTCTAGTATATCTTGATATGTTGACGGTGGCTGACTGGTGATAATTGACAGGGCCTCTGTTGGCTTAGCACTCACCCAGGTTTATGATCTTGTGGATACAATGGTCATGGAGTTCAGAATTGCTTAGAACTGAGTCCAGAGACAAGTTCTTCGATATGTGGTGTTATAATTGTCTACCGCCATAATCTACTGAAGACGACGAGAACGACAAGCAAACTTGAAGTTAGTAGTAAAACAGACCATGGCAAGCTTACCCACATACTAGAGCCAAGCCTCCGCGCTGAATCACACCTAGTTATCAGATATCATTGGACACTTCATAAGTCGTGCTCGGTGCTGTACTGAACATTAATGTTCCAAGGTCACTACACGCCGGAAGAAAGACGAGGATCAGATATTGAAAACGGCATAAGTTACAATACAGCAATAATCAGTGAGTGGTGAGTACTCGCATTGGATATTGTACAGAGATTGTAGAAAACGGCATGTCGAGCTAGACCCTCTGTCATCTAGATTATCACCCTAATCGACATCGTCTCGAACGGCATGCATAGTACTGTGCCCTCTTGTATGGATATAAACAGGACCACACGACGCCCCCCATGATCCGTGAGGGAAACCACAGGAATAAATTTGAATTTGAACAATCTATTTGATCATCTATGCTTTGTGACATAAGAAATGATTTACTTGAAGCGCCATGTGAGAAGTCGCGAGATGCTTGCATAGAAATCGGGAGCGGTGTAAGGAGCCCGCGGTTAGAGAAGATGCCTTTATAGGCTTTGCAACGATTGTCGATGGCGAGTTTTTGTCCCCTTTTGTGTGGACCTCATGAATGTGGACGAGGCAATCTTGTTGTCAGGACGACACATCCATTTATACGAGCGAAGATAAAAAGGAACGTGTTCGACTTGAAGCGCAAGCCAACGTAATTGCTCGATGCTCAAGGTGCCCACCCTTCGCAGATGCGCCACCCGCGGCGGGGAGACAATGGTCATCGGGCCGTATACTAGAGCAATGGTGGGACACAGTACCTGAATCCATAGGTCCTGTTGTCATTCAGCAAAAAAAATCACAGCAGACGCACCCAAAAATCTCAGTTAAGCATCTTGGTCAAAAATAGTGGAGATAGGAGAAAGACACAATCAATTCAACTACTGTCTTCACGAACAACTTGAGATTGGCGTCCACGTGTGGATGAGGTTGGAGATAATGATTGATACGAGTAGCCAATAATTTGACCTGCCGAATTCGGAATTTCTGATAAAAGATAGCCGGACTATGACTCTACATAGTTAGACAATTAAGTTGTTCGTAGTCGAGCATGGAGAAAAAGCAGCTCGAGGATCGTCGGTGACATCAGTGGGCGAGCCAATAACCAGTTTCGCGGATTGCAGGAAAGTGGCTCAGTGATTCAAGAGCATGAAGAGGACTTAGAACGTGTGATCAACTTGTTGTGCTCGCACAGAAATCTACAGGACCTCGTTGTCGGAGACGATGAACGGAATAGCTTTGCTGCAGTTGCCGATGTGAGTTCGTGTCACTTTCTTCATGAACGTTCAATCTGAGATGTCCCTGATGCAGATGGCTTACTGAAAAAGCATGCTAGTGAGCACGCCCATCTGAAAGAGAAAGAGTGAGCGGTCAGAACACCTAGAACCTCAGAGGACTGATCAAAGCCTTGCCGTAGTATATTTGGTGCTCGACTCATTATTTCCTTGCCATGACTGCAGGGCTTAACAACATAACCTGCCAGGGCGTCTATCATATCGAGGAAACGAACTCAAGAGTCAAGATTGGGGTCATTAGGACAGTCGTCACATCATGTCACACCACTAGACGCGCATGTCACACCGCGCTGTCACGGGACCTGTGGTTCCGTAAGTCTAGATATTACTACCATTTGTTCAAGTCGTGTCTCATCAATGATACACATACTATAGAAGCAATCCACGAGCTCCTCTTGTTCCTACCTTGATTTTGACTCTCTCTTCCCGCCACTCATACATCAAAGAAAACGTTGCCGTCCTCGTGGTTCATGCTGCCGATTTGGCCGTCGCTACAGTTACCCTAGTAACCAGTCATGGACAGGCTAGTTTCCCTCCCCCACAATGCCTCTCCTCTTGGAGCTCTCCTACTTCATAACAGCAAGCCCTTGCCTCCTGCTCACCTGCGTGAAAAGTCACCAGACTCCATAGCGCTTTATGCTGCACGCCTCATCTTGATGGCAACACACTCGGCTCAGCTTGCTACCAACTGCCCTGGAGGACCGACACCCTGATAATAGCATACCCGAGTTCCACATAGAGGAAAGGAATGGATGATTGTAGATGGAAACGTGGAGTGGAATCCAATTGCGGTTATGATTTAAGAGCGCTCGACACAGATGCTCCAAAAAGTTGCTGGCAGATCACTCGGCGATCTATAAATTGAGAAGAACTTGTCAAGGCGATGTGAAAGTGCTAACAATCGCCCGAACACCCTTCCACCCGTCTCTTCCGTGAAAGGTACATATATGGATGGTTATGTAAAGTACAAGGGCATATGATTACACGAGTGTGGTATGTATAAGAATGTATTAATCCTAACGATCACAAAGGTACAGGATCTTCCATCGTCAACTTTCCTTCGGCGACAAGCTTCATCAGATCATCTGCAATGCGCAAGTTTGCTTGTATTTTATCGTCTCGTCCACCTTGCTGTAGAGCAGAGACCGCCCATATCTTCATCATCTTAGGCACGGCTCCCCGTAATTCAATGGCAACTTTATTGAAGTCGCGAATAGAGACACCGGCATTTCGCATACAATCCATAGCGCAGCACAAGTAAACTGGGGAACACTCGTAAGATGCGTGCACGAGTCTGTGTTGGTCACTTACATGCGCGGTATTCGTCATCCTCGGAGTATGTTTTAGCTGCCTGCATGTAATCCTTTGCCCCATTCGCAAAGCCAATACACGCGAAAAGGTCGTCGCTGTACCGAGCTGTCTGTGCATGATAGAATCCTATCATCCTGAAAGCAAGGCGACCATGAGAAGGACAGGAAGCAAGGGAAACAGACAAAGACATACGAATGAGCAATTCCAGCAGGATAGATACAAAAAGACGATACAAAGCCAGGGTCAACTTCCTCCTTACTAGGGCTCTTTGATGCTATGTCAATCTCTTTGAGGAGGTCTTCAGCTTCTTCCTTCAGATGTTCAAGGGGAAACTTGGAGTTCAAGCCAGGGTCGGTGACGTATGCCTGTCATACGAGTAAACCAGCACCCAAAGAAACATGACTTGCAACGCACGTCCATAAACATCTTGAGGTGCATGCTACGCACGCTTCGCAAAAACGTATCCTGGAAAATCTTTCCACGATCTTCATTGGCAACATTCTTCCAAACGTTTCGTCCCCATTCAAGCAAGTCAACAGCTCGTGTCAAAAACTGAAGGCCGACTGCAGGTCCCTCTTTCAAATGGCTTTCCAACATGCTTCTCATTATCCATGCACTGCACGGGATGATCGATAAATATTACAGCACGAAACTCATACGACGCACCGAACAGTCACTGACAAAGCGGGGCGCACGTCATTCCAGCCCTTTTCCTTCAGGCGTTTCTGTGCTAGCTCCTTGATAGTTTCGGGCCCGTCGGAGTGCCAGGCTCGGCGAGCCGTAGCTTCGAATGTAACTGAACCTTGGTCAGTGTGATTCCTCATGCAATGCTAGAATAAGATTGCCTTGTTTGTTGTACTTGGTGATCCAGTCGGGTTGATTGAAACAGAACGCGCGCTCGTCACGCGTCAAACCATTGGTCAAATACGTCAAGGCCTATGCGTGTTATGTATCATGACATCGCAAGCCGAAGAAAGCGGCTTGAACTCACCATCAGACTTCCACCGTAGGCAATTCCTCCTGGAGCTTGAGAATGAGGTACCGATTTCAATTCATTCATAAATCCTACCCCTTTCGTGAAATCCTGGTACATGTTAATAGGCCCCTATTAGACAGAAAGGCACAAACATACCTCGTATGCATGTGAGATCACCCAAGCCTACATGAAAGGCACCACCGTTTAGAGATGGTATGCAACATTACAAGTGAAACCCACACTACTAGAGTATTTTTCGGGACCCGCTTGCCGGAGTTCAGGAAGCATCCCCGTCGCGATTTGCCAAGGGAGGTTGCCATCGCCGGCCTTGAAACGAATGAAATGTGGGTCCCTCGGGACCTTGCCACGCGCTTGGGCTGCATCCAGACCGGCACTATACTGATCTTTCTGCCGCTGCTCCGCAGGACTGAGGTTAGTTTTGGGGAGTGCATCCAATGCCTTCTGCCACGCTTCAGCACTCCGCTCCCAGTCCGCGAGGGCCTAAGCATGGTGTCAGATCAGGCGAGAAGGAAGCGCGCAAGGACTTACGTCTCGAGATGCTGCCAATCGTGACCACCCTTTGGCATAGCCTGGGTCAATTACTGTAGCCTAATACGCATTAAAATATTTTCCATGTATATGATACTGGCCCATCAGTACCATCTTCGCGTCGTCGACAGCATCTAAGTTTCTATTTAAAGATCGGGGTCAGTTATTTTTATCGCAGCTCGATGTTAAAGTATAACTGTGCCTCACCTATTCAACCCATGATTGCAAGCAGCACGGTTCGCATATAGAACAGCGCTCTTGTCATCCAGGGCAATAGCCTCGGTGTATTTTGCCAATGCCCCGACGTAGTCTTGCTTCCTAAATAACTCATTGCCCTCGTCCTTGAGCTGCGTTGCTGTCGGTTCCGACATGTTTCAAGCAGGAACTTGGAAGGCTTCAATTAGTTGACGTGCGGTGGGATGAAGGCCAAAGTTTAAACCAAGATGGAAGTCAATTGACAAGTTTGCGCAGATTTAAACTGGTCGACACGAGGCAGCATTCATTACGCGATCGATGCACCTCCAAGGTTAGTTAGTGTAAATTGGTGGCGTATACGCGGATCTCACTTTACATAACACAGCGAGCGTCAATGAGACGCGTTCTGCGTGCGTACAACACGGGCAATGACGTCACACCGTTGCAATGATGTAATGAAGCACACTGAGTGACACTATTAAATGGTTGTAGGCGTTCGTGACACAATGCGATCGCAATTAAATGGTATTCAGCATCAGACCAGCAATCTCTATCCCTCTTGTGATTATAATAATTCAAATCACAGGCTGATTATCAGCAAGTTGGGAAGTTATACCATTTTAAATACAACGCACATAAATGGAACGTCCCTTGGCCGAGTGTGTGGGTCGCCAGGCAACCGAGACTACATACAAAATGGAAGAAGGCGAGGGGCGTAAAGTAACGAAGTGTAAGAGAATATGGGATGATCTAGTGGGTCGAAAACTGTGATAGAAGCTACAATTTTGTATATTTACGCTATAGATACTCGTAGTTTTTGGAATGAAGCATTAATACACAGGTGGATTGTCTAACGAACCGGACACACGCGAGACAGTTGGGTCAAGCAGCTGTGTTATTAACGAGAGGTATTAGTACAGATCACAAGTTGCTGACTGGGTGGGATGGCATGCTCTGCTGGCGCTTCTACACCACCCGCAAGGATGCCCACACGCATCATCGCAAGGAGCTATGTGTTCACAACGACCGACGAGGATCAGAGTCAATCATCAGCATTGTTGGATAAGCGAACAGAAGTATGGTACGCACGTTATGCGCTGCGTGAGAGTGGGCATAAATCCCACCGAAAAAGGAGGCTGTCATGTCATTCCCAGAGTTTCGTGTGAGCAGAGCGGGTCCTCCTGGATGGCTATCGAGGAAAAAGGATGCGTCGTGAATAAAACCTGAGATGAGGAGAAGAGTACGCGTCTGGGACTCTTCCTGGACTATCGGCAGAAAGTTTGTAATTTTTCAGTAAAAAATTGTGTGCAAGGTAGCGTTTGCTCACATGTCTCCCACGTTACCACGGGCAATTGCTGCGGGGGCACAGGCCATTCAATCGAGTCCTGAACATCCTTGAGAGTCTTGAGTTTCATCGTGAGTGCGCTCTTTTCAATTTCGTTGCTAGGGAAAACACGGAGATGGGAGGCGAACCCGAGGCAATGGCACACAGCGATGAACCACTTGGTAGGGTCATACTGGTACCATCGGAATGCATTCCTGGTGGAAAGGCCGGACTCGTAAATAAAACTGGGAACGACACAATGGATGTCAACTGCTACCTGTAGTCCATGGGAAATTGATGGTGGAAATTATGGTACCCTTCCCCCATCGTAAGGATAGCAGATATAAGGTGGTCGCGCGGCGAGTGCTTATCGTCGTACGGCGTGCTGCCGAGATAATGAGCGATAGAGTTGATGCAAAAAGTGCTCTGAGACAAAGGTTAAACTTTGGCTTTGATGAACAACATGAAACTCACATGATGGCACGCAGTCATGCGAAGGGCACCAACGAAAAAGAACCCGCCTTTCCAGTCACCCCACAACAAGCCAGGAATGACCATTGGAAGCAAATAGCCGAAAATAGTCAGGATGACAAAGTACCATCGGTGCTGCCATTGTACGAGAGGGTCCTTACGCAAGTCAGAAATATCAGCTGGCCCAGTTTTCAAGTCTGACTCGAAAATGATCCATCCGATGTGTGTCCAGAGGAGGCCACGTTCAGAGTTGTAAGGGTCAAAGTCCGTGTCGGTATGTCTGTGGTGAGAACGGTGTCGGCGTGCCCACCAGTAACACGAGCCTTGTACTGCACTCGCTCCCGCAAGGATAAGGAATACCTGTAATGGGAACGAGGCATTATATGATCTGTGCGACCAAAGCCGGTGGTATCCTGGAGCGATGCGTTCTAATACTATCTCGTTCCAGGCACCCTCACCACTCACCAGCAGTAATACCTAGTGAAGTAGATTCAGCGATCAGAAGAAATGCCTTTTGCCGAGTACCTACCAAGCATGGAATAAATGTAATAGAGGATAGTGCCAACGACAGTCTTCCGAAGGATAGGAACATATAGCAAGCCGTATAGGGAGAGGGCCGGTGTGATAACAAGGACAGAAAGATTGAACCATCGTATGCCAGTAATGGTTGGAAAACCTTGCGTCAAGGTCTTAATGAACTGCATGTTAAGCCGCAGTTGTCACCACCAGAAATTGCCGATAGAAGAAGACACGACCAAGAAGAACAGAAGGATGTTGCACTCGTTACCAGGCTTACTATGTATCACCATGCGACAGTGAAACAAGTTAGTCCACAAGATTTTTCCTCCGTATTATATGTGCCGCTGAGACATGGCATGGGTGAGCTGATCGGGCAGTTGAAATTCGGATGAATGTCGCGTGAAAAGAGCCTGTGTAGAGCATAGTTCGAATCGTGGAAGACAAAGGCAGTAAACCTTGTGAAACCCTTAGAGTCTTATTTTCCATGAACCTGATCCGGGCTGTCATTGCCGATATTTGACCCGAGACAATGAGACTCATCTAAATTACCTTCACAACAGCCTTGCAAATGGGCACTCACGCACAGGTTTCCACCAGATGGGCTCGCGCCATGCTTTCGTCACGGAGTATCTAGGCCTCGGGGCTGAGATATTCTTCCATCCCGGTCGCGTCGGAATGAACAAACCATAATTGGCTACCATTGCTTGCGCAGAGCCTAGTGTCCCTGTCAGTCTCGGAGATGACGTTTGGCAAAGAGCAAGATATTCAAATTCTAATGCCATGTCGGAAAGCGCCATGGAGCTACATACCCTGAATTCGTAAATGCCGCGTGATTGACCAAATTGTCTCACTTCTTACATACTGCAGTACGTTGCATAAAAACGTTCAGTCCTTGATTCGGATGCTTAAACGTTGTTTGTATGTGTGTATTTGGTGGGTAAAACGTACAACAGCCGGCGCTTGGCACGCTGCGTGAAGTTCTATCGATCGGACAACAAGCCCCGGGTCGGGCAACAATACCAGTGTATGTGTTCAGTTTGTCCCCCCCTGAGTTGATACTTAGTCTTCATTCTTAGGATTCTAATGCAGTCAATATCGAGCACCAGGCTCTTAATTGGAGTGTAGTTCCGGCTTCATTGGTGGGGTCAATATTCAAGTTGCACAGACTCAATTGATGGCTTCCCCGCCCCACAGGTTTTTCGCTATTTAGAATCTAGATGAACTATGTCTCGACCAGCTGACAAAGCCGATCATACCAATTTCTCTCAATGCACGTGTAGAGGCTCGAACAGAGCTTATTGTCTTGTACAATCCTTGCGAAAAAAAATCACCCCCGATCCTCACACTTGTTGATTAGCTCCTGCTATCATCCTGGATGATGCAGTGCACTGAGTTGCGCACGCAGCAACTTGTTTTATTCTGCCACTACCTTCGATGCACGATTGCGAGTCGACGAAGGCTGCGCGAGTGTGGCAATCGAGACTTCAACATTCCGTGCTTCAAGCAGCTGCTCTCGAACTTCGCAGAGGAATAGGGATGGGTTCGCATCAAGAATGGATGTGATGGTACATGAGAGGTCCTGTCGGAGGCCTGCCATAAATGGATTTCTTGTCTGTCCGCAATCTCGGTGGAATTTGAAAATTTTGTAGACATTTCGCCAACTGCACCAGCAAGTTGAGCTATTTCCGCAATTGTCTTCTGTTGCTGAAATGCTAGGCGACAATCCTCTCCCATACTTATTGTTCAGGACGTGCGCAGACATGATTGAGCGTGACAGGTCACGTGGCAAACACATTCCGTCCAAATCAAGGACTGTCCTGGACTCCTTCTTGACTCCCCCCGTTGTTTGCGCAAAGTCAGGTCGATACCAAACGCCAAAGTACGACAATGTGATGGGTCACGTTGAATGCAACCCAGCTTTCATATATGTATACAGCATATGCAACAATTTCCTCAGAGGTGGCTGTCCAGCGGAATTCGCCAAGATCGGTGGTGGTCAAATGCCGCGTTAGGGCGACGTCACGGGGTTGTAAGCCGTTGTGAAGTTAGGGTAACTAGAGTTGGAGTGGTATAGTCGTCACTTTCTGGATCATCTATTTTGCGATTAAGTACACGGTGTGCATAGGATCACTAGCAGGTTACAAATTATCAGGGAGGATGGTGTTTGGACACTGGAATGCATAAACGTTTGTAGGACAGCATCAGAAGAACGTCATGCGCCTGAAGGAAATCGTTAATTCCGGGAGTTGGAACTTCTTGAAAGTCCCGCCGGACAGGTACTACCCGATCGAACGTTTCAATTCTTACAATTTGAATAGGCCACTTCGAATTCAGGTTGTACGCAATTTGTCGAAGACTTATTCAAGTTGGATCCCACTATTGGCCAAGAATGACCTTCATTCATTTGCCTGCCCGCCTATAGTATAGCTTGGTACCCTTTTTTGCAACGAGGTGAGCGGCTCAGTCAAGTCCGAGTTCAGGCCCAGGAGCTGAGTACTGAGTACTGAAGTTGAACAGCCTATCATAGCTCTGGGAAGATTGAATGTTCTGACGAGTCCGCACTCGTTGAAAGATCCCTTCATATTCACACAGGTGTCATAGAATGATCCTGCAGGAGATCACTTGACGTCGGACCTGTGCTCAAGGTGTGCTTTAATCGGTCCTGTCTGGAGTTTGAACGTTATGGTGATGAGCATCGGTGGTCTCTCGCTCGTACGAAGACAACTATGTGCAATGACCATAACGCTGTTATCAGCCTGAGTACTAGCGTCTACCACGAGTACTCTCATCCGATGACATGTGACGCGTGAGCAATCACGAAACGTCGTGACATGGCAGATGATTGATTACCCACACAAACTCAGAATTAATTGTGGCTGAAGACACGATCCCTTGCGCATCTTGAAGTTAAGGTAGTCCAAGGGTTGCCAGATTCTTACGCCTCCGAATTGGTTCAGAGAACGCTTTTACTTGTTTCGTCACTTCAAGGCCATGTGATCCGGAAGTTCGCGGCCCGTTACCTCTGGTGTTCCCAAGTCGGTGTCAAGAATGTCTTTAAGTACGGTTGTCCTGCGTCTTCTTCTTCGTCCTCATCCACACGACTGACGGTCATGCGACCTTTGGACAGCTCTCCGTGACCGAATGACTGTCTTGATCGGCCATCCGCGAAACGCCGACAAATCTGCGACCGTGCTCTGTTGAATAATAAAAGCTCTATATGCAACAAGGGTGACTTCTGAGCCCCACTTGCCGTGGACCCTCTGCAACTTGTGACGTTCTAGCTGACAGTAGAGTGCAACCACTGACTGTCTCTGAAAACTGGAAATAGGGGAAATACATCTTAATCAAAGATGACAGCATCAACAGCGGGTGTGATTTTGACCGTCACCTAGCTCTTGTGTCGTGCGCGAAAGCCTCGTCGAGTAATTCTGACCTTACAGTGCCTCCTGGAGCAGTGGTATGTCAAAAATCGTGATTCTGCAATGCTGTACCTAACGTCCCTTACAGTACATTAATCCTCTGGTGTACAATGTTGTAGGAGCCAACTACACGGAATGGCGCAACTTGTCCACTGTTGGCTTTAACCCCACCAACACTGCACCCCCATTCATTCAGGTCTTTGACCCTTCGTTCCTCAATGTCACCGGACCATCCGCCACCATTCGCTCAATTGCTTCGAATCCTGGATTTGCTTTTGCTCATGAAGCACCCATCTACATCCCAGACCTCAACGTAGTCTTCTTTTCGAGCAACGATGGTGGTCCACTCGGGTACAACGGCTGGTATAACAACAGCGTCGTTAGCATGATCAACATGACAGAAGTCGACATGGCGCTGGCTTCTACAACGGGAGATGTCAATATACAGATTCAAACAGTGGGTTTGTTCCGCTGAGTTAGGCACATATTGTTGATCTCGAATATCTTGACTCTTAGCTCAACCTTCCGGACACTGTCCAAATGGTAAACGGGGGCACAGGTCCATACAAAGGAGATCTTTTGTTCGTCACCTCGGGTCGCGCTTTGCTTCCTCCTTCGATTGTGCGCGTCAATCCCAGCCCTCCCTACAATGCCACCGTTCTTCTGGACAACTTCTTGGGCAGACAGTTTAACTCGCTTAATGATATCAAAATTCTCCCTGGCACGGACATCATGTTCTTCACTGATCCGACGTAAGTAGATCATTGGAAAATAACGTTTACAATATTTACTATAATAACACTGGTTTTCCCAGCTATGGGTGGCTTAACGGCTTCCGTCCTGAACCAATGCTACCATCGCAGGTATACCGCTTTGATCCATCCACTGGGCAGGTCAGAGTTGTCGCCGACCAGTTTGTGCATCCGAATGGTATCGCATTCACCCCCGACGGCGAAAGTGTATACGTGTAAGTTTTCAGTACTTGTATCGCCTTTCATCCACGGCTAAAGTGACGATGACGTATCAGCATAGACAGTGGTATTTCTGGAGGCTTTCTTGGAACGAATCAGACCCTCCCGGCCACGATGTAAGTTTTTTTTACATCAATCATGATTGGAATGAGATTCTAAAGTAAAACATATAGCTACCAGTACGACGTTGATCCACAGACGCAGACGTTCAAGAACCGCAGAGTGTTCGCCTACTCTGATTCCGGTGTTCCCGATGGCATTCAGCTGGATACAATGGGAAACGTTTATTCAGGTAGCGGCGAGGGTACCCACGTCTGGAATGCTGAAGGGACGCTCATTGGGAAGTTCTATCTTAACAGCACCACGGCTGAGATGATCTTCACGGAGTCCGGTCTTGTTATTTTGGACGAGGAGACGATGTATCTGGTAGATATCCAAGCTCAGGGATTGAATCTTGCCACATTGTAGATTCGCTGCGTAACCGCCCTTAGTAACATGTTGCATACAACTATCTACATAGCATGGCACAATCTATCATGGTTCCATGTTCAGTCTGAGAGAAGTTAACGCGCGCCCTGCATATGATGGATCTCAAACCCTGTTAGAGTGTCGAGTCAGCAAGAGAAGCAGTATACATCCCTACGTGAAAGGGCACAAGATGGCTAAAGTAGTTGTTCATTGCCCAGAGTCCCCAGACAAGCTAAACTGTGAGAGTTCGGCAGTGTCTAGGACGCGTTTCATGTCAATTTCAATCCCGGCACCTCTTGACACTGGCACATAGATCTCTGGTTCGTGTACGTGTCGTGACATGGATATCAGATCTAGCCGTTGATCACGAAACTGCTCGGCATATATTGCAAGAAACAGGCTTCCGCATATCAGGAGTTCAGATTCGTTGATGGTGACTGACCTTCAAAAATTAATGCCCATCCTTCAACTTTCTCCGGCCTGAGCTTGAGAGTATCGAATGGTACACAACTGTACAAATGCCGAGGAGGCACTCCCATGTTACCGCAATATAAGTATCAAATCTGAACAGACAATGCGCCAGTAGTCGCGTATCTCTCGCAAGCAAGTGGTGTCAACCGATCCTGCACGTAATGTCGAACTGGCGCGAGCATCTTGGCAAAGGTGTCTGGATGATGAATAAGAGATTGTCTGCATAAACCATCATATATGATTTGGATTTACGGGAGAGATGGTAATAGACGCATAGCCAGGGCCTCGTTGAGATCCCGATGATGGACAAAGCATGTCGACCGTCCTGTCCGAGTTTCTGGACCGATGGTAAACTGAGCGACAGCTGCACAGTGTACGACAAGCTTTGCAGCTTTCCATCGGCGTGGTTGAGTACCACGCTGTGCTTGACTGCAGATCCGAAAAATAGCGTGGTATCTCCCTGAGCACTGACGATCTACCGGCCTTTCCAAAGGTTTCAGCATTGCCAAGATTCGAACGAGGGAATTAGCGGAATGAAGGATGGATATTTTGGGCGCAGGATGAGCGTCAGCAAGCTTTATGCCAGCTTGATAAGTGCTCCTGCAAAACAAGTTTAATGGTTGAAGGACTTACACTACTAATTGTTATTTCAGGTGAGGGTTGCAGTATTTCTCGACGTACGAATCATTCTGTGTTGAGGTCAGAAACACACAACATGATTCCTTAATATGCACCTTCTTACCTTCGACCACTTGTCTAACGTTTTCAGCGCATGAGTCACCCCCGAGTGACGCTAGAAGTGGGTAGTATCAGTCATCAAATGCGCTCTTCCCTTGCCTCGAGAGCCAAGCCACTCTGAATCGTCGAGGGTAGGAAACTGCACAGGATACTACATACCAGCGTCTATCCTGATTCCTCGTGTATCGAATCATGTAATGAGTCTGACTGTCGGCCTTTCCTTGGGAACCGAGGAGGTCGAGACTGATAATGATCATGCGATGCAGACGCGCCGGCAATGGGCATTGAGCAGTCGATTCATGTTGATGCTCAGAAGGAACGAGTTGCGACTATCTTCCTTCGTCTATAAAGCTTTAAAGGGCTGTCTAGGGGAGACTAAAAGTTGTTCCTAACTAGGAACAACTCTTCTCAATCTCCCGCCATGCAGTACGTAATGCTCTGCTGGGATCGAAAAGATCATCGGTCAGCCTAGACTGACTTCGACCGGCCGGCCTACTACCGTACTATCCTTGAAATTTCAAAATGAACTTATCATCGTGTGCTGTCGAGCGACCCTGAAAAAGCTCTAGGTGATAACGGTGGACCGTTAATCCTAGCATTACTATCAAGACTATCATACTAGTCAAAGTGGGACCGTCAATCATTGCTGAAATCAGGAAACAAGACTTGGGGAGTAGCTCATCTGAATCAACAATGATAAGGTCAGCAGTGGGTGTGATTCTGGCTGTCATCCTTGCTGTCACAGTCGCGTCGTACATGACAGTGTCGCCGCCTGGAGCAGTTGTGCGTTGACAATTGCAATTCTGCAGTGTTACATCTGAACGTCTGCCTCGCAGTACATCGACCCCCTACTATATAATGTTGTAGGAGCAAACTACACAAAATGGCGCAACTCTTCCGCTATTGGCTTTAACCCCACCAACACTGCACCCCCATTCATTCAGGTCTTTGACCGCTCGTTCCTCGATGTCACAGGACCATCTGCCACCATTCGTAAAATTGCTTCGAACCCTGACTTTGCTTTTGCCCATGAGGCACCCATCTATGTTGAAGACCTCAACTTGGTCTTCTTTGCAAGCAATGCCGGTGGTGCACTTGGGTACAGTGGCTGGCATAACAACAGCGTTGTTGGTATGATCAACATGACAGAAGTCGACACAGGCGCTGGCTTCTACGGCTGGAGATGTCAATATTCAGGTTCAAACAGTGGGTCGCTCCGCTTGGTCGTTGATGCTTAACCGTCATGACTTTCAGCTCAACCTCTCCGATAATGTCCAAATGGTCAACGGGGGAACAGGCCCATACAAGGGAGACCTTCTGTTCGTCACCTCAGGTCGTGCTTTGCTTCCTCCTTCTATTGTTCGCGTCAATCCCAACCCTCCCTACAATACCACTGTTATCCTGGACAACTTCTTAGGCAGGCAGTTCAACTCGCTCAATGATATCAAAATCCTCCCTGGCACGAACATTATGTTCTTCACCGATCCCGCGTGAGCAATCGATGAGATCATCATATCTACAATGCTAATGGCTTCTTCAGCTACGGGTGGCTTAATGGTTTCCGTCCTGAACCAATGTTACCATCACAAGTATACCGCTTTGATCCATCCACTGGGCAGGTCAGAGTTGTCGCTGACCAGTTTGTACATCCGAATGGTATTGCATTCGCACCCAATGGCAAAACTGCATTCATGTAAGTTTGGGTTTTTTCTCACATCTGTGGATCAATCCTAGGATAATGCATTAGCACCGACACGGGTGTTCTTGGAGGCTTCCTCGGAACGAACCAGACCTTTCCAGCCACAATGTGAGTTTTCCTGCCCAGCGTGATGGTGATTAGATACTCAAAGCAAACTCTAAAGCTATCAGTTCGACATTGACCCAACGACGCAGTCGTTCACGAATCGTAGAGTGTTCGCCTACATTGACTCCGGTGCACCGGATGGCATTCAGCTTGATACCAAGGGTAACGTTTATTCCGGTTGCGGGGATGGTATTAATGTCTGGAATGGCGAAGGCACACTCATTGGAAAGTTCTACCTAAACAGCACTACAGCTGAGCTGATCTTCACGAAGTCTGGTCTCGTTATTTTGGAGGAAACGGCGATGTATGTGACAAACATCCAAGCTCATGGGATGACTCTAGCCACGTGGTAGCTTTCTGTGTACCGCTATGCCTGTTGCGAATTTGATGTGTATGATAGGATATCCCCCATACAGTGAACGTCATGATCACTAATATTTGCGACTCATACTTTAAACTTTTAAGGTTTTCACATGGACACTAGACAGAACTATCCTGTCCTCGCATCACTGATTATTCCAGGAAACATCTTCAAGGACCATAGTTCAGCTAAATCCTGAAGGCCCGGCCCAGTGCTTGGTTCGCGCATTGGAATGGGCGCCTTTGTGCGTACTCCAATTTTCACACATTCCTGTCATTGAACTTAATGTTTGCTTCATATCACAGGCCCGAGTTTTCCAGGTCCAAGACAAGATAACTGGTCAAGTGGTACTAGCCGTAAATAAATCCCGTGCATCGCTGCGGCTCAAACGTACAATATTGCGACATGAAGCCCGCGTCCTTCAAATTCGAACTTTGTGTGGCCATCTAGCCATCCCTCCGTCGGGCGATTCGAATATTTCGAATATCTCCCAACGGAGATACGAGAGCCGAACATAGGTGATATCTGCGGACAAGCTGAGGAAGTGCGAAACAGGATCGTTCCTCAGCTGGCTGTACAAATGGTGAATGTTTTTCACTGTATTGTTCAGATATAAGCCTAACCTTCTGCGTGCCAGCTTTCGGCATTGATTCGGAAACGCGTGCACCTTATTCATTGTGACATAAAGCTGAATTACGTCCTACTTTGTCCTACAAATAGCATACCAACTCCAGGGCATCCGAGACTCTGCAAGTCACATATATGTTCACGATCCCGTACTGAGGTCACGAAGCTCGCTCTACTACAGCCTTGCTTTTATATTATCAGAAGAGAACATCAATGTAGCACACTCACTTGGAGTGCCGTCAAATTTTTTCGTTAATTCTGTCACCTGCCACGCTGGCAGAACACGGCTCTGCCAAGTTCTACCATTTCTTCCCATAACACTAAGCTGCTGCAGAAAGCAGAATAAAGCGATAGAAATGAACGTTGAAACGTTAACGTTTAACGTCGAACAGCGCAATGTCACATCGTCGTCGATCAAAACTCAGCAATACATTGCAGACTTGTTAGGCCTCTAATAGCAAAGGTTCACGTGGCTCTGATATGGACTTAAATATCCATCACGTCACATTACCCTGAGAATCTGCTCCTGATCCTACTAATAGTCCGAGCGTCTATCGATGGCTTGCCTCATGCATAGACGGGCTGGTCACCGCGCCTATGTGCTAGCTCCCACTTTCCGGTCGACAGCGGCCCGGCCCCGTGATATATCAAATATCTGGCTGGATCTTGCTGTGCAGCCTGTGGAAAGAGTTCTGGAATTCTCGTAACGGCAACAGCTTTCAATCAAAAAGTTCCTCGCGATGCTGACTTCGACGATTTCTACATAGAAATATGCACCTCCATCGATATTTCTTGTGCCCTGGATAAGTATTTAACACGTGTGATGAGACAAAGATAACCGGAAGGCCGCAGCCAATATTGTCCGGATTCCTTCTTTGTCCTAAACCTCCGTTATTCCCTCTTGATTAACGAACATCATGTCCCGGACGATGTATTCTTCAGGCCAGCGCGCACCTGGGCACAGACGACAGCGATCAAGGACTTCAAGTGACCCCGGGCACCCATCCGTGGCACCGCCGTTCAAAACGGCGTGGCCTGCACCAGCGCGTAGGACAACAGAGCCTATGAATGCCCCCACCGGACTCCCTCACGAAACTCCTCCGTAGAACGCGTGGGGGACCCATTTGTCCCCTCACCAGGGTCTCTGCTTGCACAGATGGAGGTGCACTCCTTGACGAACCCTGCCAATCCAATATCTCCGGGTCCTATCTCACCGTCACATCATCGGAGCCCTTCCAGGCAGAGCAACTTATCTCAAACCCCCCTGATACGAGACGTACCCCAGCCGCCTAGAACGGCACTCAACACCCCTCCAGCGATACCCACACCACAGATCGCCCCGTCCTATGCCCCAAGCTTCCCTGTTCCCCAGCCAAATTCCCCACCCTTTACTTCGGCTTATCAGCATCCATACTTCCATGGGACGGAACATCAGGGATCCAGTCACAGCGTCCGACAGGGTGTGAATCAGGGTGTGAATGCAGCCCAGAATACACGTCCGGGAGCACACCCAGGCACACAGAATGCACATCGTGGCATGCAGCAAAATAGCATTTATCACAGTCATAACGGCTCTCATCATAGTACACACCATCGTTCTCGTTCTCATTCGCGCCCTCCAAGTGCAGCATCGCACAGATACGCGTCAAATGTCACCCAGCCTATGTATGGTCATGGTAGTTCCGTCACTCCGAACGGATCACGCACCTCTCTCAATGGTACACCTCCCAAGAACCAGTTAGCAGCTGCTGCACTCAGTCATCGGAATGCATCATCTTCTGACATGTCCTCTCCTTCGGATCACCCTTCGCTCAACCCAGGCCCATCCAGCAGCCGGTCGCGGCCTCACGGCCGCACAGTCCCTGCTGCTCAACTGGCACCAAGAAAACAAGAGGCTCATCCTGAGCCACCCCCTGTTATTCCCGCAGAACTGCTTCACCACACGACGCAGCGCCCGCCGCTGCCAAATATGCCTGCCGGACATATCCAGACTCGCTATATAAATATGCTTTTGGCACTTGATGATATCCCGCAAATGTTCAACATGATGGCATCTTTCTTCACGTGGATCCTACTT
Source organism: Suillus subaureus (assembly GCF_016647635.1). NCBI lineage: Eukaryota > Fungi > Basidiomycota > Agaricomycetes > Boletales > Suillaceae > Suillus > Suillus subaureus. Next base: position 129,244 of record NW_024538579.1, on the reverse strand, counting down.
GCAGGATTTGTTTTATTCCCCGGAACATTTACGTCCCTGCAACAGCAGCAACTCAGCGGTGTGGAAGCACAACTGTTGAATGTAGTTTCTAATATACCACTGTGAGTGATGGTGAAACTACGGGAATTGGGGTTGTTCACCAAACGCCTATAGTTATGTCATCGCATGGATTTGTACCGGTATTGGCGGCGTCGGCATGATTTGGTTGTGGTGGAGATGGCAATTAAATTATATTTGGATTGTGAATCGTATCTTTGTGTGAGTGGAGTATAGTGTCGCCAGTTGACTGACGAATTGAACTTCTGAGTAGGCCTGGCTTACTCAATTCGCTCGCTGGTGTCATCTCAGTACTTTCCAATATCTACGGCGTACAGCATGGAACCTACAGCACAACAAGCGAGTCAGCAATTATTGTAACAGTTGCGGTTGCAGTCGTATGTGGATGTCTTATTCTCCTTTATCAGTTTTGGTTGCTGCGAAATATCAAGAAAGAACATGACAGAGAAGTTGGTGTGGAGCATGCTGGAGAGCACGGCGAAGGCATTGTGGGGGATGAGAGGAAGTAGAGGGTAGTATGAAAACTATTATGGACAATTTGATGGTCATTAGTTATGTGATTACGGGTTATTGGGATTTCATATGGACTCACTGGGTTGTAAACTAATACAAGACTACCAACAATCTGCAAAGTCAGTCGTTCAGATAAGCACCAAGTCGGTGCGTCTTACATACAGCGATCCCGTTCATATCCGAGCAGGCGGCCTGCAGGCTGCCTGACAAGTAATGTCGCAACTGCCTGCACAATATTAGTAGCCTGCATAATTAAACTAGGCGTCGCATGTATACCTGCGCATACCTCGGAACTTCATTTTAAGTAGGGGTCAGACAAAAAATGGCAAGATAAATGTTTGAATTGGATACAACGCTGGAGTGATTATAGCATAGTGACTATGAGACGCTTAATATCCGAGCAACACTGGCAGCCACATCTGACGATGAGAGATCGTCCAGCTCAACGTGTTTCTCAACTCCGCGTTCTACGGGAACGCAAATTAATACAGCCATGCATAAATTTGTCCGAGGACACGAGCATTACACGCACCAAATCGTGCAAACATCCGCGCGGGTGTGCCGTTTGCCTCCCGTATCATGACGGGAAGGTCTGGGTTGTGTTTCTTGATGATTGGGTATGTGGACAAGATGAATTGCCTGCAGACGTGATCATTGAGCATATGAGTGACTGTCCTGTACTCAGAAACCATGAACTCACCGCGTGCCCGCCGAAGCTTGGTTTGACTGGCAGCAAAAGATGCGAATTTCGCGGAGAGCAGGAGACAATGTTTTTGCAAACGTGGACATGGCAGGAATTGAATAAGATCAGGTCACAGCCAATGTTAAGGCAAACAACGTTTCTGCAACGCTTTCTTGATGCACGGTCGGGTTCAACGGGCGCTTACATAATAATCTAAACAGGCATGGTTGCAATGGCATGAGAATTATATCTTGTTGGTTGTCTTGCCTGCCAATTCCACCCTCGCTGCTGATTGCGACGCCAAGAGGTTCCTGGTGAGCTCCCTTCCCCGCCACTATGGACGACGACCAGAACAGACAACAAGAAGACTGGCTCAACAGCCGCAGGAACAGGCTGCCCTCTTTCACAGAAGTCCTCTCTAGAAGGACGCGACCGCCCGTGGATTTATTCATGTTCTAGTAAGTAGTGCTTTTATGCTTGCTTGAGTATTTGAACAGTCTCTTATATCATGTTAAATTAAGTATCTTCCTCCAACGTGAAGGTGCAGAAGATATCCTGGACTTCTGGCTGGATGTCCAGCAGCACGAGAACCTTTGTAGGGCATATTTTAAAGATGTCCGAAAGTCAGGCCGGACAATCAAAGAGGATTGGCCTCAGTACTGGGAATATGCACGCCGTCGTGGGTCAATATACGGCACAGTCGTTGGGCTTCAGCCCAATGCCGTAAAGCGAAGTACGACGAGCACAAGCGAGATGATCAACGACCAGGAAAAAAATGCTATGGGTCACCCTGCTGACGAGAAGCGTGGTGGTCAGCGTTCTACAACACCTGGTTATGAAAAGGAGTACATCCCATCCCCTCCCACTGCTGTGAATAGTCCAGATCTTGATCCACCACGGTCAACGACACCTTTCTCCCTCTCAGGGCGGACATCAGCCCTTTTCAATCTCAAACGTGCATCACGTGCGCCAACGGTCATCCCACGTTCTGCTGCAATTAGTCGTATGGACCTCATCGCGTCCGCCGAGCGTATCTTCTTCCGGTATCTCTCTCCCGTTGGCACCGTAAATTCGCCGGAAAATCACGAAATTTACCTCCCTCCCGCCCTCCGTATACACACATTTCCTCTCAGTAGCACTCAAGAGCCGAAATCGCAGAGCGACCTGAATATGATGGCACATATTCCTGATATGTTCCATGCCCAAAAGGAGTACTGCTTTAGGGCAATGGAGCAAGATGCTTTTCCACGTTTTCTGAGGAGCAAAGCGTTTGGAAACCTCACTCCCGTGTCTGCATTAGTCCGACTCGTTATCGGTCTCATTGTGCTGTGGATCGGCCTTGCCGCCGGCTTCTCCCTGATATTTCTCGATGTACAACCTAAATCAAAGCGATTTTTCGTGCGTCCCATCTGTTTGGTGTAGTCTAATGTCTAACAAATTATTTACTCTGCAGCTCTTCATTCCTTTCGCATTCGCAATTTTATTCCTTATCTCACATCAATACGAACTCGACCCGATCCTCGTTTTCCTTGGACAGTCGGAGTCGACACCGTTCCGCACGCTCACTATCCGCGAATCGTACGTGAGGAAATTATTATTGGGTCGTGCCATCTGGGTTGCGACTCTTGTCTCCATTTGCGTCGTAGCGCTCACACTCCTTTTCTGGGCTGTTCCTGGACATCGGCTATAGCGAGTGGGACAAACAAAGAGTTACTGCCTCTCTGTACTTATCGGATGGACCCATTTTGGAAGGGTACTCAATGTACGATGCTCACGAAGGAGAGCGAGTTGGTTGATATTGTTGATTTTACGCTTGGGTGACAAGAGACTTTGATAAGCATTTATCTTCAGCTATTCGCCTATTCCCCCTTGCCCCCCGGTCTAGCTCCACCTCCTAATACTTCGCATTCCGTATTTCGCTATCATTTTACCTCGTATACTCCGCCAGTCCACCTTAGCTTCATCATCGCTGTGCTGTGATGTTATTTTGTTTCTCTCATTTCCCTAAACCCTTTATGACCTTTTTATACGTACGTACATGGTAGGACGTTAGGAAGTTAGACTCATATCTTTAATGACATGTTTACGGTTGTGGTTATGCTTGATGTCATGGATGAAGTTGATTGACAAGAATTTTATAGATTTATTGGCAAATCCCGCTGGTGACGAAATGTCATTGTGGGTTAGATTTGCATTTGGCTCGCAACGGTTCAAAATCTTTATTGACTGAAATCTGTTTTTTCTCTTCAGCAGCGATTTTGCGATGGTCTGACCGGTGTTAACGTTTGGTTCAAGAGTCGATCTTTGACGAGATCGGTGCACAGAATCACTGCTAGGACCTCTAGCTGGCATAGAACTCTTTCACAGCCGTTCGGAGTCCGAGGGAAATCAAACGCAACAAGTGTTGAGTGAAACAGTTGCTCGACATCCGATGCCCTCGGACGCCTTGGCACTCATTCTCTGTGGCGATAGCCTACGACTGTGCACGTCCTTCCTTCTTCAAATTGTTACCCTACGATTGGCGTGCTTGAAGGTGAAGTTCTGCTGTACACCTACTTTACCGGAAGAAGTTACTGCCTTCATACTATCCCGGAGACGTGTTACCAAACATTCACCAACCTGGAACACATCTGTGTTGGCCGCGATTTATGTTGCGGCTCTGCCTTCCACTCATTTCCTTCTGATGTTTTCGACCCCTACTCGAGTTCAGAAGGCTGACTTTTGTTGATTTCATCATCCTGGAAAACTGTTGTCTTGACGATCCTTTCATCGAGGATGCCGCGGTTGCTTTGCCGGGTATTCGTGTATTGAGATCCATTTCGGAACATCAGACCGACACTCCCGCGGTCACCTCCATCGCAATACTATCGTTCGTCACGCGATGCACCTCGTTGTGTACCCTGCATTTGAATTTCGATGCCACACAAGTGCCGACGCCTCCTCATGTGCCAGGCGGATATACGGACCTTTGGCTCAACCAAATAGCTCTTTAAGAACTGCATGTCGGGCACTCCCATGTGGTGACAGCACTTGTCCCATTCTTGCTAGCAGCCGTATTTCCAAATCTGGATGATATCAAATGGCATTAAACGCCCAGTGTTGACTATGATGTTCGGCTGCACGAACTCCTGTGGGGCGATTTGGCAGAAGTATGACGCAAGGTGGTGAGCTTTCAAGAGACAAATCCAGTGATGCTGGCCTCTTTCTGACCCGTTCTACTGCGGTATATGTTAGGGCAGGTATTGGCGGATGAGGACAGGGATGAAGAGGAGGGCATACTGCGGTATATGTTGAACGGGATGGATGACGACCGGAGGTAGACGACGAAGACGAGAGGATGTGCGACGATGGCAACACGATGTCAGCATTATGACAAGTCTGGTGTAATCCAATCAATCGAGAAATATATTGTTATGATACCAGATACCAGTGTGATGTAGCAGTTGCTGTATACATCTGTCTGGCAGTGTTAATGTTGCGGGTGTTGTGTGTATGCTTGAAAACAGTGACAAAAACGTTACGCATGCTGTACATCCGGTGAGCACTTATAAGACTTGTTGTTTCACTGGGCTTATGGTGAGAATTACGACTATAAATAATAGACATTGCGTGTTCCTTTCGGTCAAAGTCACACCTAAGACTCTGAGTAGTATCTCTTGCTGCAGTACAACTGACGACGGGAGTCGTCGTAAAACGTTTTGTGAGCATCATCACTAGCGGCACTGTAGTCAGACTCACCGCTGTAGTATTATGACGCAGCTCCGGACTTTTCATAAACGCAACGAGGTCGGTTGAGTCAGGCTGTTTTCCAGCTTCAGGGAGAAACAGCCTCATCGTACATCAATCCCTCCTCAATTACTCACCTGCTGCTAGACGGGGAGAAACGTGAGGAAATTGACGCCTTTCAATTCTTTGAGAGTACTTCTCTTAACGGAGAAAACCGAGGAACTCGTCGCAGCGTGGAGAGCGGAATGCTATGTTTTTAAATAGTGTGGGTTTTTGTCACTTGAACCTGGTCTGCTCTGAAATCATCCTTACTAGTCTTTTGTCCTTTATGGTGTCCAAGCTACTTCCGATGCTAGACTCCAAGATTTAGTGAATCCCTATCATACTCAAGAGAAGGCCCAGTCTAGAGCTGTGTTAGGGGGAACATTGTTCGCAAAGTGTCGATGTGCTTATTCGCGCCGGAGTATGTTCTAGTTTGTCCGGCCGGTGCCACCCCAGTTGACTTGAGTACTGGTAAAGTGCAGCCATGGAGATGAGTTTACTACTCATTAGGGGGTGCGGCCCATGGCGCCATGCCTCCGATTGGTCAGGCCTTCTAAGAACAAGGCCAGCCGCGCTATTGCCACAGCCTATGACTTAGTTCAACTAATGCGATGCAGCTGGTTGACTAGTATTGCGGCATACTAGTCTCGAAACCAGGCGGTCGTTGGGTGAGTGTAACGCTGAAGTCCGTAAACCGGAACCGTCACTGCCGCGTCGTTCAACTTGAAAATTCAGTCTAGGAAAACGTGTCTTATGTACCAATTAAAAGTGAGGTGATTTCCAGAATGCGCATTGCGGGCTTGGCTCGGATATTAGATAATTTTGAAATATATGTTCAACCAAGACTCGCCCTTCGGGTTATCTCGGAGGTCAAGCACTTCATTAGGCGCCGAAACGGAGACAAACCGGGGGCGAAGTTAATATTGGTCGGCGTGACAAATATCGTCATTTGCAAACTAATTTCCGGCAAGAACGTCCCCGAGTCACTCGCCTTTATACAATACAGCCGTTATTTTTTTCAGAACCTCTATTTTCTTCCTCGACTGTACAACTATCCGATGCAGGCTGCACGACATGGTAAGCTTTGATCAAACTTCAAGTCAGATTTTTTATAATGGGTTATTTCGGTGCACAGTCCGTCTTATGTCCACGAGCAGGTCGCTTGTCCGCTCTCACGTGCATGCACAAAAACACTTCTTGACGGCTTCGACTTCCAGAGCCCAATCAAGTTCTGTAGCCTCGACGGGCGCCGCTGCGTCACAGGTGTGTTTCTCGCGCCCAGCTTTCTTGTTGATATCTTGAGTCTTCGTTATGAATAGACTTCACCACCACCGCCGTCTCAAGGGAGATGGAGATCTTTTTTGCAGACTCTGGGACGTGTGACACTCGTAACAGTGATCGGAGGCAAGTGCTATGTTCTAGCCAGCAACATTTTTGACTGATCGTGGATCGTTCATTCACTTGACCTTCCCTTAACCATGTAATTTTGAAATACAGCTTCCGCAACCTTCTACTACATCGCACATAAGGAAAAAAACCCGGGGCCACAGCTCCCGTTTGATCCCTCAAAGAAGACTCTGGTCATCTTAGGCAGCGGTTGGGGAGCGACGAGCCTCCTTAAAGGGCTTGACACCGGCGATTATAACACTGCATGTCACATGTTCAATGGTGCTGTGTTTACAAACTAATTGCATATTGATCCACTAGATTGTTGTCTCCCCAAAGAACTTCTTCCTCTTCACGCCTCTCCTTCCCTCCGTGGCAGTTGGTACGCTGAACGCACGATCTATCCTCCAGCGTGAGTTCCTTCACATTTGCCTGCTGCAGATATTAACAATAACAAAAATACAGCTACTCGCTACCTGACCCGACACAAAGAACGTCAGGTTTTAGTCATTGAAGCAGAGGCCAAGGAAGTTGACGTACGTCTCTTCTCATATATTAACCAGCAGAGATTAAAGTGCTTTATTTGCAATAGCCGGTTAACAAAACTGTTACGCTCTCAGGTGTGTTTTCCACCCCTTGCTATTCCTTCAGAGAATAACAAGGGCCGATTTGTCACAGATGACTCTGAGATCCAAGGTCAAATATCCAGCACGACCATACCGTACGATTATCTTGTATATGCTGTCGGTGCCGAGACGCAGACATTTGGTATTCCTGGTGTGAAGGAGCATGCATGCTTCATGAAAGAGCTGCATGATGCTGAGAAGGTGCGCCTATCCTCCTTCTGGTCTCTGCCACCTTATTGAATATAATGATGTACTGCAGATGCAAAGACGTTTTTTGGACTGTGCGTTTTCGCATCATTCATTAATAGTGATCTACGGCTCATGACTACTTTATAGGCGTAGAGAGTGCTGCTTTCCCAGGCCAAAGTGATGAGGAGAAAGACCGGTTGTTGCATATGGTACGTTTGACGATTCTCTGATTTTTCTCTCTTGTTGCTCCGCGTTTCGTGTTCTCGAAAGTGGACCTCTCCATTATGAGGGAACTCTGATGCTTGTAATTGCTGCCCACATAGATGAATTTCTCCCACGTGAATTTCATCATTTAGAAACATGTGCTCATTGTTTTGGCAGGTTGTGGTAGGCGGTGGACCAACGGGTATTGAACTTAGTGGTGAACTTCGTGACTTCCTCGAGGTACGAGTGTCATTTTTCTCCTCTTTCACTTCCTGTCGCCTGACCTTATATTTATCATTTTCAAGGAGGATCTCAAGTCATGGTACCCAGAGCTTGCCTCACGGATCCGCATCACGCTGGTCGAGGCTCTTCCCAATGTTCTTCCCTCGTTCAGCAAGGAGCTGATTGCCTATACTGAGCGCACGTTCAAGGAGTCCGACATCGAAATCCTCACGAAGACTATGGTGAGGAAGGTCAACGAGAAGAGCGTTGTTCTCAAGGGTCCCGATGGTGTCGAACGGGAGGTGCCGTGCGGGATGGTTGTCTGGGCTGCTGTATGTTCTGTTCTCGTTGTGGTGTTTCCGCTTTTCATGTGTCTTCTCATAGGGCAACACTAGTCGCCAAATAACACGGGATCTGATGGCGAAGCTCCCTGAAGATCAGACGAATAAGCGCGGAATTACCTTCGATGATCACCTCCGCATGAAGGGAGCTCGCGATATCTTCGCTATCGGTGATTGTACGACCTCATCTTACGCTCCAACTGCCCAGGTCGCAAGCCAGCAGGGTTCATACCTCTCGCGCGTGTTCAAGTTGCTTGCGAAGAAAGACAAACTCGAGGCCGACCTGTCTCATGCTGAGACCAGCGAAGGGGCAGAGAAACTGAAGAGGCAGATAGACAAGATCAAATTGAAGCCTTTCCATTACAGTCATCAAGGATCGTTGGCGTGCGTGTTTCCTTGTTGTACTTGGTCCTTGTATTAACGCATTATCTATAGTTACATCGGCTCGGACAAGGCAATTGCTGACCTGCCTATCTTCGGGCGTGAGGTATGTTATTTTACTTCCGTGGCTGTAGGACATATAAATTGACTGGGCTATAGTGGACGAGCGGAGGTGTTGCGACGTTCATGTTCTGGCGGAGTGCATACCTGAGCACTCTATTCTCCCTGCGAAATCGAAGCCTGGTTGCTGGAGACTGGGTAAGGGTGAAGTTATGGGGACGGTGAGTGCTGACCTTTTTTGTCTTCCCTTTCTACTTCCAAATACCTTTTTCGACTAAACTCTTTCCATTTCTTCGTGTGTTTGATGAGAGCAATGGACTCACGACATATTTGCAGGGACGTGAGCCGGGACTGAAGGCTGAGCATGAACACTCACGACTAGCGAACTCGACAGGATGGACCATCAACATCGCATTTCTAGACATAGACTATAGAGACACATTTATTCCCCCTGTTTATCATTTAAGGTACATAATCGCATCTGCAATTTTACCTGTCTCTCCTCCAGCCACACATTTGAGTGCGCCTTCTATTCCTTCGCGTTTTTTGTCATCTTTGCGTACCCTGCGTGGCCATGGTCTTCGTCGTATGTACTTATTGGGGATGGGTATTGACCGGATTTATAGAGGTAGTCTCCCCGGCTCCAAATGCATGCGTTTAATTTCCTCTACTCTTGTCCGCAACTTGTCTGGCAAATTACGTTTTATCGATCGATCACATTCTTGCGTCGGGTTTGACTCCATGCTTACCACTTGGCTTAGCAAGAAGACTGGTGAAGATGGACGTCCGTAGTACAAGTCGAAGAACATCATGCACTGACAGTTGAGTCATAGGATTAGCAGTTACTTGCCAACGCAAAATGAAATACAAAACTACTTCAGTGACCTTGGAACATTAATATTCAGTGAAGCACCGAGCACGATTTATGAAATGATCAATGTCATTTGATAACTAGGCGTGAGCGAGGGGACTTTGTTCTACTATGTACTAACTTCAAGTTTGCTTGTCGTCTGACCTCGTCGTCTTTCGTAAATTATGGCGGCAAACAATGATATACATCGCGTATCGAAGAACTTGCCTCTGGAATCAGCTCTGAGAAATTCCGAACTCCATGAGCATTGTCTCTACAAGATCATAAACCTGGATGAGTACTAAGCCAACAGAGGCCCTGCCAATTATCACCAGTCAGCCATCGTCAACCACGGCAAAAAAATCAAGATGAACTTGCCCAAGGATCTTCATCTCGTCCAAGGTTCGTTCCTTGGAATTATGAACAAGCCACATCGTCATGTCCATTTGGTACGATCTGTGAGTGCCTGCCCCGAAGTTCGGTAACATAGGTTCAGGGGCCTTGGGATCGTGAATTCAGAAATATGCTAGGCAGCAGGCTGCGCTCTGAAACTTACAGGTGCTTAACCCGTCAGTTCCAAATTCAGGTTCCCGCACTGTGCGCAAGAGGACGCAATCATCTAGCACACAAAGTATTGGCTTTGCAGAAAATACTCCTTTGAACCACAGCTAACTTACGAATTAACACTCGGCTGTTTGGCCCCATGGCCTTGCGAATGTTACGAAGGATCGTCATTGCATCGCGGTCCTGCCAGTTGTGGATGATATTCCTTAACTGTATAATAGGATGCTCGAGTTACTGGGGATGCAAGGGAAGAAAAGGCTCTTACATAATAAACATCCTTCCCGACAACAGGTGCGTCCTCGAGAAAATTGAGTGGCACGAATTCCACGCGCCCGTCTAGCAGCGCCTCGGGAGCATTCTTCTTCCATACCTAATCAAATACGAATAAGGGGCCCGCTGAGATGGTTATGGGTGGATGTTTGAACTCACATTCTGTGCCTCCAGAAGAACTTCCGGGAGATCCTGATCAGTTATTCTGAGATGAGGGAACATTTTCGCCAAAGGAGTGGAAAATGTCCCAATGCCACATCCGATATCCACCACAGATGAAATATTATCCCAAGGATAGTCTTGCGACCTACGTCAGTCACACTAGCGATTTATAAATAGTGATGGCTTACGATGCAGAACTGCAGAACCGCCCATCAATTCATTTAGGCCCAGCATGCCCCTGTGAAATTCCTATACATGTGACTCTGTGAACCGGCAGTCGTGGATGAAGAACGCTACACCCACCTCTCGTTTCTCATCCTATAGAATGTGTCATGTAAGCGAAGGGCGGTATGACGATGACTCAAGCTCACGTCATTATTGATCATTTCCCAATAGTCACCTATCATACCCTCCTTCCTGAAGGCCAATACCCTGGGTGCTTTGTCGATCTCATTTGAACGAGAAAATTCTTCGTCACTCATACTCTCATAGAGAGCTGCGGCGCATTTCGCGACGTCCCGAGAATGAAGTCCTGCAAAACATCCAGTGTTGTTTGTTGACTTGAGTATGAGGGATAGTCGAGTGTTCGAGAAGACGTCTCGTTCGACTGTTTAATACATTACAGGCTTCAGAGAGTGTGTCAGCTGTCGTGCACATTACCTTCTTTAAAGCAACCCATGAGGGATAAAGCCCGTAAGACGCGCGCAGTCTTGCTCTTGTCGAGGTTGACTGCTTCAGCCAGTCTATCGATGCTAAGACCTTCTGGATGTTTGTCCAAAACATCTGCAATGCGCGCTCGCAGGGCAACATCTATGCAAGCCCAATTGTAATTCAAAACAGACTTAGGAAATGAGCAATAAAGCCGAGATCATTTGCAAGAGGGACTCACATTCATCACCGTATGTTGGGGGGGAGCTAATATTGCGCTCAATTGATGGTATGCACCTTCGAGCAGCCTGATTGCCTTTTTGAGGGCAACTGTATCTGTCGCCGAGTCGAGAGGGTGGAAGGTGGTTGCGTCGGCACTAGGTACCCCATGTCCTGTGTTCTCGTATTCGGCGATTGCCTGACGTGCAGAGGAATTGATGATGTCCAAGAGAGCTTCAAGTTTGGCCTTCGGTTTATTCAAGTCTGTCATCTTCTGGGAATAATACAATGAAGAAAAAACGGCACTCCCGGTCAGTGGTTTTTATATCATGTTTCCTAGTAACAGTCAAAGATAAGTGCCGTACTAAATGAGTCAATGCATGAACGTAGTACAATATTTTTTACGAGTTGACTTCCGGGCACTCGGATCTTCCTCGTCGAAGAAGGCGGTTTCGTCAACCCCTAAAACTTTTTTTACAGCTGATTCCATAACTATGCGGAATCGCCTTAGCGTCGGAAATGCCCGGGCGAGGACCCCCGTAAGCACCTGAGCGAGATATTGGGCCGGATCAGTAAACTACAGCTTTCTCAGGGGTCACAAATCTGGGTCTTGCAACAGGAAGCCACAGGGGTCTACAGTTCACGCAGGCTCACAGGCAGCAGCAAGAAAGCACTCACAGTTCAAACAGACTCCCAGTTAACGAGGCTTCTACACCAGCTTAAGAAGAAGTACTAATATTTGGCATCTGCACGGGTACGGGTACCTAACTGGTATGGCTCGGATACTCAACACTCCCGACCTATGTACTTCGGAACGCTAAGGGCACTACATAGGCTACTCGTCTGCTCCACTAATCGCGTTGCTCCATCACCAATGCTGTAAGCTCACCGCGGTCCGAAAGCATCGAACTTCCTCCTGACAAGCGAAAATGATGGTTTTTTTTTGCTACAGTCGTTTGCATTAAAAAGTTCACCCTTTGACTTGGACGCAACGTATTTGCATATATTCGGTGGGTGCCGTACCCCCACCGAAACCTCTAACCACAACAGCCATTGTCACACTGCGGATCGGACGCCAAGCCTCAACTTGAACAATTGTATGTACTCGCATCAGTGAACCGGTGGATTCTTGCTGGCGATTATGCTGATTGCGGTGCATTTACATGGTCATATATTGCTTTATATTCCAATATGACAAAATCCTTTCCTATATATTACGATATATGACAATATCTTCTTCTCACCGGTTCTCTGATGGCCCGCCTCCGTTTGTTCTCCTTTGAGCTGATAGTCTTCATTCTCAGGGCTTGTGACGTCCCGATAGGCTAGTCGATATCGAGCGCGGAATTCCCAATTAGAGTGTAGCTCCGGCCTCTTTGTAGGGTCAATATGATTGTGTGAACTCATTGCATGAATTTGCCGCCAGGGTTTCGCTGTATTCAGGTGAACTATGCCAGTCCACAAGGCCTCTTACAGACGCGAGCTTGTCTCTACAAGGTATAGTATGATTTATGTTTGACCAGCTGACAATGCCAACCTTATCAATATCGTCTCTGGTTCGTCCGATTATCAACTCCAGACTTATCAATCCGTACAAAATACTCCTTTGGTAAGTGCCGATATTCTGCCAGCCATGTTGCACGCAGCAACTCGTTTCGCTCTGTGGCTGCCTTTGATGTCCGTTTGTGTGTGACTGCGAGTCGACGAAGGCTGCGCGAGAGTGTGGCAATCGAGACTTCGACATTCTGTGCTTCAAGCAGCTGCTCTTGGATTTCGTCGAGGAACAGGGATGGGTTGGAATCAAGAATGGATGTGATAAATGAGAGGTCCTGTTGGTTAAGGATACGAGGCTTGCCACGACGACGAGCAAATGGATTTCTTTGAAAAAACTTGATGCTGGATCGTCTTTTGGATCCAACTCTGAATCATGCCATTGAAAATTGATAATTCTGACTCTCCCTAATATTCAATAATTCGACAACTAGGCGTGAGCACGGAGGCTTTGTTCTACTATGTGGGTAAGTTGTCATGGTCTGTTCTACTACTTCAAGTTTGTTTGTTGTTCTCGTTGTCTTCAGTAAATTATGACGGCAGACAATGATATACGCCACGTATCGAAGAACTTGCCTCTGGAATCAGCTCTGAGCAATTCCGAACTCCATGAGCATTGTCTCTGCAAGATCATAAACCTGGATGAGTACTAAGCCAACAGAGGCCCTGTCAATTATCACCAGTCAACCATCGTCAACCACGGCAAAAAAATCAAGATGAACTTGCCCAAGGTTCTTCAGCTCGTCCAAGGTTCGTTCCTTGGAATTATGAACAAGCCACATCGTCATGTCCATTTGGTACGCTCTGTGAGTGCCTGCCCCGAAGTTCGGCAACAGAGGTTCAGGGGCCTTGGGATCGTGAATTCAGAGATATGCTAGGCAGCAGGCTGCACTCTGAAACTTACGGTGCTTAACCCGTCAGTTCCAAATCCAGGTTCCCGCACTGTGCGCAAGAGGACGCAATCATCTAGCACACAAGGTATCGGCTTTGCAGAAAATACTCCATTAAACCGCAGCTGACTTACGAATCAACACTCGGCTGTTTGGTCTCATGGCCTTGCGAATGTTACGAAGGATCGTCATTGCCTCGTGGTCATGCCAGTCGTGGATAATGTGCCTTAACTATATAATAAGATGCTTTGAGTTACAGGGGATGCAGGGAGGAAAAGAAGCTCTTACATAATAAACATCCTTCCCGACAACAGGTGCGTCCTCGAGAAAATTGAGTGGCACGAATTCCACGCGCCCGTCTAGCAGTGCCTCGGGAGCATTCTTCTTCCATACCTAATCAAATACGAATAAGGGGCCCGCTGAGATGATTACAGGTACTGGATGTTTGAACTCACACCCTGTGCCTCCACAAGAACTTCCGGGAGATCCTGATCAGTTATTCTGAGATGAGGGAACATTTTCGCCAGAGGAGTGGAAAATGTCCCAATACCACATCCGATATCCACCACAGATGAAATATTATCCCAAGGATAGTCTTGCGACCTACATCAGTCGCGCCAACGATTCATAAATAGCGATGACTTACGATGCAGAACTGCAGAACCGCCTGTCATCTCATTTTGGCCAAGCATGGCCCTGTGAAATTCCTATACATGTGACTCTGTGAACCGGCAGTCGTGAATGAAGCACTCCGCACCCACCTCTCGTTTCTCATCCTATAAAATGCGTCAAGTAAGCGAAGCCTGAGGGCAATGTGACAACAAAAGCTCACATTATCCTTGATCGCTTCCCAGTAGTTACCTTTCATGCCATCCTTCCTGAAGGCCAATACCCGGGGTGCTTTGTCGATCTCATTTGAACGAGAAAATTCTTCGTCAATCATACTCTCATAGAGAATCCCGGCGTATTTCGGAGCGCTCTGAGTTTGAAATTTTGCAAGATATCCAGTATTGCTTGTTGACTTGAGTATGAGGGATAGTCGATTGTTAGCGAAGACGTCTCGTTTGACTGTTGAATACATTACAGGCTTCATAGAATGTATCAGCTGTCGTGCACATTACCTTCTTTAAAGCAACCCATGAGGGATCAAAGCTCGTAAGACGCGCGCAGTCTTGCTCTTGTCGAGGTTGACTGCTTCAGCCAGTCTATCGATGCTAAGACCTTCTGGATGTTTGTCCAAAACATCTGCAATGCGCGCTTGCACGACAACATTTATGCAAGCCCAGTCGTAATTGAAAGCAAACTTGGGAAATGAATAAGAGAGCTAAGATCATTTGCAAGAGGGACTCACATTCATCACCGTGTGTTGGGGGGGAGCCATTATTGCGTTCAATTGGTGGCATGCACCCTCGAGCAGCCTAATTGATTTTTGAGGGCAACTGTGTCTGTCGCCGAGTCGAGAGGGTGGAAGGTGGTTGCGTCGGCACTAGGGACCCCATGTCCTGTGTTCTTGTATTCAGCGATTGCTTGGTGTGCAGAGGAATTGATGATGTCCAAGAGAGCTTCAACTTTGGCCTCCGGTTCATTCAGGTCCATCATCCTTGGGAATGAAGAAAAAACGGTGCTCCCGTCAGTGGTTTTTATACCATGTTTCCCAGTAATAGACAAAAATAAGCGTCGTACTAAATTAGTGAATGCACGAATGCAATCATTGCAGAATATTTTAGGACTTGAGCGTTGATTCTGATGAAGAAGTTCCCCCCCCCTAATCCCGACTCCCATGTTAGCGGAGGAAGGTCTTTGAGGGTCTTTGTCTGTAGACTGTAAAATATGTCTAATTTCCCCACCGGCACTTCCCGTATTGTCGATCAATCCCGTTTAGTGTGACTTTCTATATGCCACCCATCAATGTCATGTCTGTGAAAGTATGACTGGGTTACCGAGCGACTTGCGAGGACAAACGCACTCAAAAGCCTGCTACAATTGTGAAGACGTCTGCTTGAACGTGAATAGAAACTCTAGTTCGGACCTCGATTAGTAGCCATCAATGCTCTATCACACAGCCACTAGAAGGAGAAGCTAGATTTAAGCCAGAGACAAGCAAAAGACAGTCTCGATTATGTTCCTTCTGCATTAGGTAGACCTATATATACATACCGTACGTGCCTGCAAAGACGTCCGCGCCAGATTTCAGATAAGGACTCCCACCGTAACCTTAAGATCACACTAAAATATATAGACCCTTTGACGCTGTGCACCTGTTGACTTAAAATAGATCAATTGTTCAGACCCCATTACATTCGATAGTCGAAGAAACAAATGATACGTGGTAACTTGAAGTACTTTTTTCTACAATTTGAGCAGGGTAATATATCTGGTATGATGACAATTTTTGGATCTGCACTCAGACCCCATTGAGGCCCTTGCTAGGCCCAGGTTAGGTGCATAGTTTGGAAGCATGGCGGGCGCCGAGAAGGTACTGAAGTTATTTTCGCTGAGGATACATCCAGCTGGACAATGAATGATTACACATGAGCATCGGTAAATTAATATGTCAGGAACCCCCCAACGCATTAGATTCGGAGATTGGCGGGATCACATCAAACACAGACGACATTGTAGCAATGATATGTCTTGGTGGTGAAACACACAGGTTGTCAGGGAATGATTAGTGATTAATGAAGCAGAATGAAGCACGACGTTGATAGTTCGTGAGGAAGACATCACGTGAATCAATGTGGTTATCAAGCAGTACGTATAACAATTTTACTGCAAAACGATGACTAATCAAACAACACTCGAGGTAGGGATGAGCAAGCGGGGTCGACGCGTAATCTTGATTACTATCCCTTCCAGTGCAATCGGCACCCGGCGCCCCACAGAAGTTGGCAGTCACATAGATGTCACTGGAAGTCACAACATGTCACATAGGTCAAAGTGAGCTCTGCAGTCTGACAGGCAAGTTCAGTTGGTTTTCGGCGTAAACGAGCAAGTGCTATTTACTAGTAGATATGTCTACTTAAGTACGAGGGTAACGACCAGTGTTGTAGTTGTAAAATTGAGGGGGATGTCAGTAATGAGACTCGGACCGTGTACATTGCTGTCTATGTTCATGCAATAGGACCACCGGATGCATTGTAGGATGTGCCACTTAGCGCAGAATTGACAGCGGCGGTGATGGCAGTACAGGTCGGCACTTCGTGTGTGCAGTGGTGAAATTTCGTCACACATCAGCAGGTGATATTTCTGCGTGACTTCGGCACTTTCAACTATCTCACTTAATTCTGCTTCGATCGTATTCGTTCAACCTCGTAACGAGTTGTATTAGAGAGAGAATGATATCTATGTTGAGAATTTTACGTTTAAGTAGCTAGAAATGCGAGTTTTGTGAAAGTGCCGACTAAATTCTATGGGGTGTTGATTGGATGGCTTCAAGGTGGCTTTTGACTTATGGTTAGATCATTGTAAAAGTTATGTGTACGTTTTCACATACCAATACATCATATTAATCGCAGACGGGGCCCTCGGACCTCGGCTATACCTACACCTTCGACTCAACGGGGCCCCACCGCGTCTTAACAGTTTCCTTTGTTTATGACGGTATACGAATTGACTGTCGGTGCAAGTCACATCAATCAATGTTACAGCATCGGATTAATCATCATGAAAAACTTATCAACGCCGCCCGTACAGATGCCAGAAGGCAGAAGCTGACAATGCATCAAAACAACACAACTTCGTAACTTCATTACCGACTCGCCAGGCCGACTAATCAAGCATGCCAGAAGCTAGTGGTGCCACGATGCATCAAGCTTGAGCCAAAGTACTATTCCTGGTACCCTGTTATCACTCGGATCTTCCTGTCGTTATCAATGCTAACCCTTGCAAGTCAGGTGGCATCATAGTAAGTGGGCCCGGCCCATCAGCAACAGGCCTGTGGTTTTCACTTGTCAGAAAGAAGTTAAAGCCAGAGCTGGTGTCTTGTACCCTGTTATCATTCGGATCTTTTTCAGTTCCTTCGAACGACTTAAGAATTCAAACCCTGAGCGAAAGAAATCCGGACCTGGGGTCTTTTCATTGTGAATGATGTGAGGGTGTCCGGACTTTGTGTGCCCAGGATTTGAAGTCGTTCGAAGGAACCGAGAAAGATGCAAATGGTAACAGGCTACTGGCAGACACCGTTCAGGCCTCAATTGGTTTAGCACATCGAAACCCTAATCCTACTCACCAAGTGTTTCAGTCGTTTCCGAATCGAACAGGGAATAATTAGCGTTTCCGTGCAGAGATGATGCTGCATAACAGTACAGGTTTCCTCGCTGCCTTTACTGGCATTCGAGGACTGTCGATTCTCTGAAACACCAATCATACTGGACCTTTTATTTTGTTTGTCGATATTTTTTGTCTATTTGGCTTGATACTTCCTGTTACAGTTCTACTCTTTTCTCTTTCACCTCTTCACTTATTCACGATTACTAATCATTCTTAGACATTCTATGACATTCTATCGTACGATTCTCTTCTCTCTTTTCTGATTTGCTATTTACTTTCCATCTCCGATTCATTTATTAAAGCTCCGCTTTAAACCCTTTATATATACTCTATTTCTTATGCTTGTATTTCTTTAACTTGACCTATGCAGACCAGGGCCTGCAATATACTGCTTAACTCGCATGACTTGTACATAGGTGTATGCTTTAGACTCTTTGTGACTGTTTAGCTGTTCTCACAAACGCCGAGTGTAACACTTCCACCTCTATCTTATTCCCTCAGTTCATTTCGGTTGCCCTCATCATGGCTACCAGTTCCTCATCCTTCCATCCTCTTACTGATGCTTTGGCTCCTCCTGTCACCATGGTGGTCTTTGACTAAGAAGTTTCCAATGATGGATCCTTGGTCATCTTGACATGCATTTTATGCAGGTATTTTGGGGTCACTTGAGTTCATCTGTGTTTTGAGAATCAGTGTCTGTCAGGTGATTTTTTGTCAGTTACATGTCCTAGTCTCGGACTTCTTATTGATCATTTCTCTACTTTCGCTTGCGAACAATACATAGACATTGCACAGGTTCATTCAGTCTTTGTCAAATCTGCTGATCACAAGAATTATGTACGAGATTCGTTGTGTGTGCATATATGCAACTCTGATTGTGGGCCAAATCGTCTCATGTTCAAACATTCGAAGTCTGCCAGGTATAATTTCTTGCATCATCTTGCCAGCCCCTTTCACTATTGACCATTGTGGTCACCATAGTGCTGCTTAGTAAATGATGAGCATTAAGTGATCTGCACACCCAGCCATTTACAAGCATCCATGAAAAAACTTGAAAAATGCTGGATCGTCTTTTGGATCCAACTCTGAATCGTGTCTTTGAAGATTGGTAACTTTGACTCTCCCTATTCGATAACTAGGTGAACGTGGAGGCTTTGCTCTACTACTAACTTCAAGTTTGTTTGTTCTTGTCGTCTTCAGCGAATTATGGCAGCAGACAATGATATACACCACGTATCGAAAAACTTGCCTCTGGAATCAGCTCTGAGCGATTCTGAATTCCATGAGCATTGTCTCTGCAAGATCATAAACCTGGATGAGTACTAAGCCAACAGAGGCCCTGTCAATTATCACCAGTCAGCCATCGTCAACCACGGCAAAAAAATCAAGATGAACTTGCCCAAGGATCTTCATCTCGTCCAAGGTTCGTTCCTTGGAATTATGAACAAGCCACATCGTCATGTCCATTTGGTACGATCTGTGAGTGCCTGCCCCAAAGTTCGGTAACATAGGTTCAGGGGCCTTGGGATCGTGAATTCAGAGATATGCCAGGCAGCAGGCTGCACTCTGAAACTTACGGTGCTTAATCCATTAGTTCCAAATCCAGGTTCCTGCACTGTGCGCAAGAGGACGCGATCATCTGGCACACAAGATATTGGCTTTGCAGAGAATACTCCATTGAACCGCAGCTGACTTACGAATCAACACTCGGCTGTTTGGTCCCATGGCCTTGCGAATGTTACGAAGGATCGTCATTGCCTCGCGGTCGTGCCAGTCGTGGAGAATGTTCCTTAACTATATGATAAGATGCTTGAGTTGATGGGGATGCATGGAGGAAAAGAAGCTCTTACATAATAAACATCCTTCCCGACAACAGGTGCGTCCTCGAGAAAATTGAGTGGCACGAACTCCACGCGCCCGTCTAGCAGTGCCTCGGGAGCATTCTTCTTCCATACCTAATCAAATATGAATAATGGGCCCGCTGAGATGATTACAGGTACTGGATGTTTGAACTCACACCCTGTGCCTCCACAAGAACTTCCGGGAGATCCTGATCAGTTATTCTGAGATGAGGGAACATTTTCGCCAGAGGAGTGGAAAATGTCCCAACGCTACATCCGACATCCACTACAGATGAAATATTATCCCAAGGATAGTCTTGCGACCTGCATCAGTCACGCCAACGATTCATAAATAGCGATGGCTCACGATGCAGAACTGCAGAACTGCCCGTCATCTCATTTTGGCCAAGCATGGCCTTGTGAAATGCCTATACATGTGACTCTGTGAACCGGCAGTCGTGAATGAAGCACTCTGCACCCACCTCTCGTGTCTCATCCTATAAAATGTGTTAAGTAAGCGAAGCCTGAGGGCAGTGTGACGATAAAGGCTCACATCATCCTTGATCGCTTCCCAGTAGTTACCTTTCATGCCGTCCTTCCTGGAGGCCAATACCCGGGGTGCTTTGTCGATCTCATCTGAACGAGAAAATTCTTCGTCAATCATACTCTCATAGAGAATCCCGGCGTATTTCGGAGCGCCCTGAGTTTGAAACCTTGCGAGACATCCAGTGTTGCTTGTTGACTTGAGTATGAGGGATAGTCGATTGTTAGCGAAGACGTCTCGTTCGACTGTTTAATATATTAGAGGCGTCAGAGAATGTGTCAGCTGTCGTGCACGTTACCTTCTTTAAAGCAACCCATGAGGGTCAAAGCCCGTAAGACGCGCGCAGTCTTGCTCTTGTCGAGGTTGACTGCTTCAGCCAGTCTATCGATGCTAAGACCTTCTGGATGTTTGTCCAAAACATCTGCAATGCGCGCTTGCAGGACAACATTTATGCAAACCCAGTCGTAATTGAAAGCGAACTTGGGAAATGAATAAGAGAGCCAAGATCATTTGCAAGAGGGACTCACATTCATCACCGTGTGTTGGGGGGGAGCCAGTATTGCGTTCAATTGGTGACATGCACCTTCGAACAGCCTAATTGCCTTTTTGAGGGCAACTGTGTCTGATGCCAAGTCGAGAGGGTGGAAGGTAGTTGCGTCGGCACTAGGGACCCCATGTCCTGTGCTCTTGTATTCGGCGATTGCTTGGCGTGCAGAGGAATTGATGATGTCCAAGAGAGCTTCAAGTTTGGCCTCCGGTTCATTCAAATCTGCCATCTTTTGGGAATGATACGACGAAGAAGAAACGGCGCTCCCGGTCAGCGACCCTTATATCATGTTTCCTAGTAATAAACAAAGACAAGCATGCCATAAGCTAGTAGTAGCCCGGGTGCCATAGTGCGTCAAGCTTGGGCCAAAGTACTATTTCTGGTATCCTGATATTACTCGGATCTTACTGTCGTCATCCTTGCAAGTCAGGTTGCATCATAGTAAGTAAGCCCGCCGGCCCATCAGCGAAAGATCCGCGATTTTCGCTTGTCAGAATGAAGTTAGACGCCAGAGCCAGTGTCTGGTACCCTGTGATCATTCGGATCTTTCTCAGTTCCTTCGAACGACCTCAAAGTTCAAAACCTGAGCGAAAGAAATCCGGACCTGGGGTCTTTCATTGTGAATGATGTGAGGGTGTCCGGACTTTGTGTGCCCAGGATTTGAAGTCGTTCGAAGGAACCGAGAAAGATCCGAATGGTAAGAGACTACTGGCACACACCGTCCAGGCCTTCGATTTAGCAATGTGGTCTAGCGCGCGGAAAGTATTACATCACTTTGCCTAATTTGGATGAAAAAATCCCGGTGAAGGCAGTGAGGTCGAGTTTTTCAAACACTTGTACCTCAGTTTCATATGCAACACACTGTAATTGCACATATGTCCTGATAGGGAAAAAAAACCTTGTCATCGGCAGGTTCGACAGATTTTGATTCTGTTGCGGTCACTCACCCCGGCTAAGACCAGTTAAGACCGACATCCAGAGGAAACTATCCACGAGCAGATCTTGAAGTCAAGGTGTGTTCGGATAAAAAATAACTGTTGTCGGCAGGTTTCGAACCTGCGCTTGCATAGGCCCAGAGACAGATTTATATTCTGTTGCGGTAACCACATAGTTAGCACGAGTTTAGATGGGCTTCCGACGAAACCATCGAGTGAGTGTCAAGGTGTATTCCGAAGGAGAAGAAATTTCGTTGGCAGGATCCAAACTTGCACAGTCGAGGATGAACAGATTTCGATTCTGTTATCGCTTTGACCAGGACGCTTCCCAAGTTGAGATGAACCTCCAAAGAACTGTCCATAAGTGATTATCAAGGTGTGATATAGGACATTCGTCGGCAGGATTCAAATCCGCACCACCCAAGAGAATGTAATCTGTTCTAGTGCCAGTTGGCTTAAAACACTCAGGATTTAAGCCAAGGACTGAGGGATGGAGGGTTGTATTAGGTGAGTGTCAGGCTCAAGCCAAGTGTTGTACATGTGCGATGGCAAGCTCGAAACGGGTAGAACTAGACATCGTGCCATTGATCTCGGCAGCCTGTCTACATGTTCTCCTTCAGTAGAGATAGAACCTCGATAGCTACACCCCAGGATCTTTGGTAGCCTGCAGCTCTGAGACTCAAGGTTAAAACTCGAATAATTTTTGGAGAGCGCTCTCACCCCATTCCATATGCGTGAATAACTGTTATGTTCTGCTGTTGTTCGGCATCCTCACCCGGGTTGGGAGCTAAACCGTCATTTCGTACAAGAGGAAGCGAGATGCGCTCAGCTTCCACACGTGGACCACCTTTCCTATCCGGCCTGAGGCCAACGTTGTGCATAAGGATCTTCGTCCCTTCATCTTTCAAACATGGCGCTATGGCGGAGCACCGCTCAAATATCCCTTTCGCAGCCGACATATCCAAGGACGTGTCCCAGTTTCCTACTTGATATGTTCCGTTTAGAAACGCGGTATTCGTTTGTGTCAGTCCAGGACGAGGAATAATGGATGTGGCCTGTTCTGATAACCCGCCACCTACATGCAAGGATACGTCAGGACAGTGAGGGTATAACCGTTGGTATGGACTGACCGGACCGTACTGTCACGAATTCCTTCAAGCCAGTACATTCGACTACAATAGATTGTCCCCTGATCGGATACATGGTTGTATCTTCTACTCCGATTAAAGACCGTGAACCTTTAGATCCGACCGTCGATAACTATTGGTAACTGGTAAGGGCTGGCAATTGCTCACCGAGAGACGTTGCGTTGACCAACAGCCCAATTTTCCCTACAAAAGGCTTGACTTCATCCAAGCTCCTTATGTACTGGCGACGGAACACAACACCACGAGACTCCAGCTCTGATCGAAGCCATGATAAATACTCCGTCGGGTTGATGGTGACCGTCTTGAAAGAAATTCCCACTTTGTATGGTGCAGGGACTTCAGACTCTGAGAGCAAACTAAACTATCACCCTTATAGGATCTAAGAACAACAATACATAAAAAATCGGACTTACATCACGCACAAGGTCTTTCCACCAGATAGTAGAAAGAACACCATCCGTTTCTCCGAGGACCTTAGAGGGTGACCTCTGGAATATCTATGAGTCATGCCGATTGACAAGCGTTCAAACAAAGACTGACCTTGACCAAGCCTGATGGCGCCATTTCCCATAACCTATCACTGAGAAGCTCCGTCCGTAAAACTCGAAACATTAACGATATGTCACCAACAAGCTTATCTGCTCCCATCGTCGCACGCGCTCGTCCGTGCCACCTAATGGATTTGGAGACCAACTTGCGCCCTAAGCAAGATTGAAGTAAGAATGTGAAGGTGCTTCAAGAACGCTCGAAAAGTACGCACAGCGAATGGACTTGCCCAAGCTTGAGAATGCCAATCACCAGGCATATCTCTTGCTATGATCGTGATATCAAAGGCCACATCTGAGTCACAGGCTGCAATGTAGGCGGTGGTAAGTCCAATCACCCCCGCCCCGAGGATGACCAGAGGCACATGGGCCTTGGAATCTGAAGACATGGTTCCTGTAAAGCACAGGTTGATAGCAGAGATAAGGTACGAAATGATGCTGCTGAACTTGGGGCAGATACTTATAGCCTGAGATAAGAAGCGTTCGGTCACCTTCGGACGAAAGACAGCTGTATTGATATTGTGCTCGAGCCCGGGGCAATGTTACAGTCGAATAACTGTAAGTATTGTAGGCAGTTGTAGCAGCCTGGTACCGTAGGAGATCTGTATAGGCCACACGGTTTGCAGTGTGCGCTCGTGAGTCGTCTGGGATCCTTCGATATCATTGGCGTAGGAGAATGGTACCGGAACATCACGCCGACTGCGCCTGGAACTAGTACGTGTCAACAGAGTAGATCACGATATACTATTGATTATCGGAGCTGTGGCCCGTCGTGGTACAGAAATACATCCATCTGGATTCTGAGCGCATACCAGTCAGCGGCCCTTTCAAACTTGAACTCCGACGATTCCATGAAAAGAACCAGCGGACTCAGGGTCAATCTGAATGTGCGAGAAGGGTAAGGGAGAACGATGGCGATAACGGTCAGGAAGATACCTTCAAGTTGGTGTTTCTCCAGGGGAGATCAACGGAGATCACGTGGGGGCTTCACGTGGCGTCAACAAATTGGTTCGCGGAACCAGCCGCCCCGTACACTCCATGATATCACGTACCGTGATTCTTGCACAACGTCCTCAAGTCTTCAAGAGTCCATTCATCATAAATCCAAGACGGACCAGCCGATAAAATTGGGCTTCTACATCTATAGCTACTAGAGCTCATACCTAGTTGATAGTGATAAAAATACATAACAATACAACAGATAAGTGGTGCATAGCCCGTCAACGGGCTGCACCGCAAGATGAATCCGATTTACCACCCAAAGGTCTCTTCGTGGAGCTTAACTCCACCCACAGCCGTGCACAAACGAACGTCAGAGTCTTTCACCACATGCGCCATGGTATTCGCCAGCGATACAGGGCCACAAACGCCTACAAACACACCGTTAGAGCCCCCAGCTGATGTCGTGTTCGTGATGGCTGCATCAAGCAGCTTCTCGAGTTTGGGACGGCCAGGCAGGAGGGTGATGCCTTGCGGAAGGTTCATCCCGTCGAATGTCGTGCTGATTGCACGGGTGTAGAATACGTGCACGTTGACACGGACAGATGAGCTATTCCGTACGAGGTTCATGAAGAGGGGGAGTAGAGGGGTGAGGGATGCTGTGCGTGGGCAGATAAGCATCGCGATCAAGGAAAGTGGTGAAACGATACGTACAAGGATCTTGGACGGACCAGATGATATCAATGACTTTCACGTCCGTGGGTGCTTGGATCAGATCCGGCACTGCCGATAACGCAAAGGAGACGCCGCTCCCACCAACAACAAACATCGCCCCAGAATAGTTCGACATCATAGTGTGCCCCACGCCCCCTGCGAGAAAAGAAAGGAGTGTGATGAGATGCATTGACTCCCCGGTAACACGACAACATACCATAGGGGCCCTCCACCATTACTCTAACATCACGGCCAACTTCCATGCCGGTTTCACCGTAAGAAGCTGTTTGAGCCATACTGAAGAGACTGCCTGTCCAGCGGCCAGTCTTCTTGCACATAAGAACCATTCCTTCCGACGTTTCTGCCACATTTGCGATGGTAAAAGGGTGCACCTCGGACCATCCCCACCATCCCATGGATGAAGACAGGACACGCAAGCGGACGTGCTGCCCTGCACGCCATCCTGCATTGATTGAAGACACCTCGACTCGGGTAATTCCGAGCTCTGGAAGAGGACGCAGCTTAGCCGTAGTGACGCGGGTCTTGATGGCACGAACGACGTGATCCAGTGTATAGAATACACACGCAGCCACCACGTATGGAACACAGGCAGGCACATGGTAGCATGCCTTTACAAAATTAGCGTCGGTAAAGAGATAAGGGGAATTACTTACAGCGAATAAGAAGACGGTGAAGCTCACAACATGCGATGCCATAAAGAGGTTGTATGATTTTGACCGAACGTATTCGGTCGAGCAGAATCCCAGGAGGTCCAAACATATCAATGCCACGATTCCCCAGCGAATATAATCCTCGGCGAGCTTCTTATTGATCTCGCCAGCGAGGCTCCATTTATAGACTACCCCGAGCACACATCAGATGAGACAAAAGCGGAGAAGGCACATGGCAGTACATACTATAACCGATGAAGTGGACATTTGCACCAACGACCATCAGTTTACCGACCAAGCGGTGAAGAAAGTTCAACTGCATGCCGCAATCAGCAACGTAGTGAAAATCATGTTGATCAAACACACTTTTTCGTATCCAACGCCTACCATCATACCAATGATGTTGTTCTTGGTGGCTAATGCATATACAAAGGAATTTGAGAAGTGATGACAAAACCAGCTCGGAGAGGGTCCGTAAATGGGTCTGACTTGTAGAAAGACACGTAGAATATGATACTGATGTACGCCAGCATCAGGAGAGCTTGGTTAACGGAGTAGCTGTTGTGAATACGGGAGCGTAACTACAGACGCCACAGGGTGCCAGATAGACGATAAAGTAGGGTCACGGTTTGGAACCTTCGGCAGAGATTTCTTATCAACGACATGCGCCAAATTGATTTGGTGTAGAGACTGGTAATGGGGCGCAGGCAGTCAAGGAGTCCCCGCGATCGAAATTGCCAAAGGACGGCTTTTCAGGGTCATCAGGGTATGAAAGGTTGAGGTTGAGGTTGATCCTTGGCTTGGTAGAGGCTGAGAGAGGTACTATTGAACGAAGGAGGTGACCTTGAGACCATTCCGACCTGCGGCTGAAACGAGCATACGCGCGCGGAGACTGGCAAGGGTGAAGATGAGGATAATACCAAAAATTAAAATGTCGGCATGGTAAACAAGGTTGTCGTCCAGACCCATGTTAACGAGAGGGTGCTATGAAAGGATTGAAGGTACAGTGGGGACTTCCAGAAGCCCACCCGAAAAGAAGGAAGGAAATGAGTGGCCTGGCGAAAGATCAAGTAAGTGGACAACACAAGCTTTGAAGGGAGGGACCGCACCAGTATATATATGATCCATTAAACCTTCATAACAATTAATTTTCCGATATAGAAATGGGCCACATTGTCAGTCACACATACGGATCCGACGTACCTTGAGTAGCACTTCTTTAAAATCAGATCATCGGCCATAGGTTGCGTTTGATTGCGAGGAGCCAGGCGTGATCTGAAAACTTTGGCCCAGTTTTACTGTCTTGAACTCCGAATATACTAATGCAATCATGTTTCAAGCTTCACGCGTGAAGAAACAGACATACAACTCATGATCATACTACTACATCAACTTGCCTTGCAACAAAAGAACAACGTTGACTGCGGTACATTGTCGTGGCGACAACTTCGATAAGACTTTTGCCGCTCAGCTCCCAAAAGGCGATTTCTTTTTAGTTTCGAACCACCTTATGCTGTTACCACGGCAAAGTCGGACATGTCAGTGTTGCTATCATAAAATGCCAGTGATAACTTGATAACTTGAACTGCACAGTTGTTCAACCACAGAATGGGGCATCGCTCGTAAGAGCCCCGTTCCCCTGCTCATGGCTAGTTTTTGGAATGGGTGTCGTCGATGGTAGTACCTGTGATCGTAACGCAACTCTTACTTGGCTGTTGAATAGCTGGTAACTATGATTATATTTAAATACTCAGGTAGGCTCGAGTCCGAATCGAAGAACGGCCAGATGTCGCTCTGATAGTATTTTAGGTAAGCGATATAGCATCGCAACAATCTGCGGACTCACCCACAGCATCTAGCTGTTGAAATTTGAAACGTTGATCACCAGCGTGTAATGTTTCAAGAGATTGCATACATGGCTGCAGCACTTATCTGATGAATAATACAAGATCACTAGTCCTTGTTGGCCGCAGAATCTCCTTGTATCACACGCAAAGTAAAGTACATCAATGAGCTCGGAGTTAATCTCACCTCAGCGCCACATCCTCCCATGATTCCACAGCAGACGAACGGGCTGCATCTTGATGGATTATCACGACGATCAGCCTATGTACACAGATCACATGGCTGTTGCGCATTGCATGTCCATTGAACATCGTGAGTACATCATAAAACGTGGTCGGAACGTGTCGGGTAGAATCTGCTGTTATAACCAGCTTTAATAATAGAACGAACGAAAATCGCCCTTCTTTTAAGGGTCTGACTAGCCTCAGGGGAGATTAGCTGGCCAAAGATCATTGATGGCATGTTTCCATGCTGAACCACAGCTTCCCGTAAAATACTCGATCAAGATACAGGACGGGTACTTCGCAAAACTGTTGTTAAACGACAAGCTTGCTTCACGCTCGTTCTGTTAAGTGTTCTGGAGCTTGAAAATGATACATTGAATGCCCCAGACATGTACATGAGACCAGTGCGGACAAAGGAATCAACTGCTACAACATGCCTCAACGTTCAACTTCAGTCTGGTGAATTTTTGGCAGCACTACAAGATAGAAGCATGGGGATGCCGAATCTATACAGTCCTATACCTCTGAACTTTGGTGGCATGACATTAGACTTGCTGCAGGTTGCTGAGGGATTGAGGGACACTGGCAACTTGTCGAAAACTGTGGTGATATCAGCACTCGAAGCGGTCAAGCGATGCATTGCTGAGTTTGAAAGAAAGAACATGGTATGTGAGTTACAGGTCATGGATGTCGTCGCTCACCAGCTAAACCTTGCTATCCACAACACACAATAAATGGATTACGGACATGAAGGAATATTTCGAGGCGAGGCTGGCGGAAGCATTGCAGACAGATAATGAAGATGAAGACGATAACAAGAACGAAGACTGATGATGGAGAGGATGACGACGACGAACGAAGAGGTGAGCCTCGAAGCAAAAAGTGATCCTGTGCTACTGGTGAGCAATGCAGACACTGACATCATTATCATTTACCGTTTCGACCTCCAAAAACGCTGCCTTGGTGGCCGAAAGAGGGTGAAGAATGGCCAGTTGATAGTGCTACGAACGAAAGGTTCATTCGATTCCGCTGGAACGAGAGCCACAGCCACGAAGACAACAGCCGCACCATTCAGACCATCTTCAGGTATATTCGTGCCAAGAGTACCGAGTACAGTCCTACTGATGTAAAAGTACTGCGCGCGATCAGTGATGAAGACTTGCTTCACCATGTGTGTCAAGTGCCAATATTTGCAGAAGAACCTTCGTTCTGAAAAGCTGTTGAATGCATCTCACGCCGCGACAGCGGCTGCCGAAAATGCCTCAATAGTAAGAGATGTGAAGCTGACGACGGGGATGTGTCAGAGTCGGCAACAAGATGTTTGTAGTGTACGTCCTTGTCTCTGAAACTAACTAACACATCAGTAGAAATACAAGACGGAAGCCTACAAGACTGCTCTGGTACATAGCTCAAGTCAGAAGATGAGGATGGAAAGAACGCTGAGGGGGTGCTCACTGGTAGATATATCTCTCGACTCTGAGTTAGCAACCAGGTAAGTACTGACTTGGAGTGTGCAATCCGAGTCTCAAGGGTCGACTCACTTTGCAACGACATTGTAACTTGGTCAGACTGCCGCCCGCATAACCGTTACACCAAAAGGTGAAATACTAAAAGCTTAGCTTTCAGCATCAGTGACAGTATATGTACTGATTATGGGAACTCAGGTAAGCCGGCGTGCTTACAGGCATCATTGATTTGAAGGAAGCGCTCCTCCCGTGGAAGGTCGTTAATTGAATAGTATATCGCACCAGTGGAGTGCGGCTGATTTAGTATCTTTATCCTTCCGAATCATGTATTAGCAGGGTATATGCACATAACAAAAGTCTACCAGTCCTTGTTCATAGTTAAATGCAGGCCATAACGATGTTCTATAGAGATACCCTTGAGCTTTCAGTCCAGGACCGTGTTTCTTGAGGTGTTCGCAATGACCTGTCAGGTCTGACAGATCTGATACATGGATCCATCTTTATGGCGCAAGCATTGAGCAGCAATAGCATGCAACACATTGTTCGTCCGGCATTGTGCTCAAATCCAACGTTGTCGTTGTCGTCGTATGAAGGGTCCGGGACAGTACCATAGTATGATGGTAGATCTACATGAAAGAACTTGGCGATTTCAGACGCGTCAGACACGCGCGGGTTCGAATATTAATCCTCACGTGAATCAAAGTCAAGATAACAGAGAAGATACAGGTAGCTTTAAGGTAATCAGATTGACTCGCTCGGCCGACGGTTCTCAGGTTCCCTCGCCATCTGGCTCTTACTCCTTGTCCTTGGACGCATCTTTGAGTACCATTCCCATGCCAGCCGAATAACTTCACCATCGGCGTCGTAAGGTGTTGGGATTTCACTGTATCCTGGGCGTGCCGTTGGGTGGCGCACGTATATGGCACTGCAGGTGGGGAAGGAGACTTCTGCATAGGCAGGAATAAAAATGAAAGGAGATGCGTATGGAGGAAGGTTGAAAGGCGTCAACGAGGACTTCGTAGATGCAGAGGATTGGGCTGGGAGAGATTCGAGGACTCGATTTTAGGCTCCAAGTCTGAGGGTTGTTCACCCTCGGACTTTGCCTTGGAAGACCCAGGCTCCTGGAGGAAACGAATTGCTGCAGGGTCAACGGAGATCATGTCGCCTGGGGCTAGACGTGTGTTGGCATTCGTATGCTGAAAATGTGCATTAGTGTCGAAGCTAACACTAGAGAAAGAAACTGGCGCACCTTCTTGCCATTTAGCAGGATGGATCCATGAATGACAACTCTTCGCGCCTCATAGACACTATGCGCAAAGCAGCACCGAAAAATGAACACATCAAGGCGTCGCTTCCACCTCGGCAAGCATTAAACTGCCCACAGGAGCCAAGCCTTTCCTTTTCTCGTCATATGCTTTCTTTTTTGCTCTCTCCAGTTGCTCGGTACGCCCAGCAAACGCATCGAGATCACCATTACTAGAAAGCGCGTGCTGACGAGGGCGCACATCGGGGAGTGTATCGGGGAGATACCATCGCTTAAATATTTTCTCGTTTATGAAGTCACCGTGGTACGCACGCTACGAGTGCTTTCGAGATCCAACGCTGTTGAAACAGCGTCTTGGGTGAGCGAGTGAAGTTAATGGCTTCGGCCTCGGCACCACAGGATCGCCTCCAGAGGTTATAGAGGTTACGCGGAGACCAACTCTGTTTGTATATTTAGGTTCTAGCTGAAGAAAAGGGCTATGGAACTAACCATTCGAGGCATGGCCTTGCGGAATGCAAAAACGTTGGCATCCCTCATGGTAGGCCTTGAAAGTTGAAACGTTCAACTCCGAGGATGAAGTGGGTTTGGAAGAAAAACGTGACTACCAAAAATAGTAAACAGTTATCATGAGAAAATGGGGTGAATGCGTACTGACGCTTTGGGTAGCTTCGTGATGCCTCGACCCTTTCTTCGAAGCGCTAGCATATATACAGGCGTTCCTCCGCCACGTACTGCTGGAGGTCGATCACCCGGTGGCACTTGTACTATGCCACCCCTTCTGGAGGGTTGGAAGTACAAGTTTTTACTTGCAGGGAAATATCTTACCGTGATACGTGAATGTGGGATCAAGGTGCAAGCTGGTCAAAAGATGAAATCGGTCCATGAAGATGAAAGTGTGTTTCTTCATTGGCAACGTTGAGTCTCCATGTCTTTTTTCATAGGCACTTTCAGGCTTTACAAATTCATCGAAGACGCGTATGCGCACACGAATCGCACTCCCTTATGCTCCCTACGGCAAGATCAACAGCTCATACCTCGGCTCCGCTCTCTCAAGCGTTAGTTCTTCCTGGCTTCCACGTCCTCCTCACCCACCTCTTAGACCTTGCCCATGAAGAAGCCCGCAAAAGGTGTCAGTGTCGGTAAGTTACAGAGTCATGCTCCACCTTGCACTTACAGAGGAAGATACCTACCGTGTTCGCGAAGACGTGCGAGTTCTTGCTCATCCCAAACATGTGATCGATGCCCTTACACTCGATTACAATGTGAAGTTCCCGCTTTTGCTTGTCATCTCTCGCAAAATGATTTGGCGTTACCAGTTTCTTTCTCGTTTTCTCTTGTATCTCAAGCATGTAGAACAATCGTTCGCAACGATGTGGACGGAACAGAAGACAAGTCCCTGGCGGCGTCTTGTACCAAACATGCTCGAGTTCGAGCAGTGGGGACTGCGAATTGCGCTCCTGAGAGCTCGCATGCTCGCTTTCGTTCAGCAAATACTAGCTTTCACGACAATCAAGGTTCTTGAACCCAACTGGCGAGCGCTAGAGACGAAATTGGCCAAGGTAGACCGGCTTCTGAGGGATCACATAGACTTTCTGGATACATGCCTGAAAGAATGCGTGTTGACGAGTGCCAAACTGCTGAGGGTAAGTATGTGACCTCGGACCCAAACGCCCACACTTACTGCACTGCTATCTCCTCTTTTGTAGAGATTTGTAGAGAGCCGCAGCCACCTCAATTTTGGGCTTGTCAATCATGCGCTCTGCGCTGCCGTCCGGGACATACTCAAGGTCAATTTCCCCCATCGCTCAGGTGCCGTTTTACTTACCCCTTGAAAGGACTACCAAACCCTCCTCTCTCAACTCGAACATGCATTCAACACCTCTCCGCAATTCAGTCTACAGAAATTATGGTTCTATGTCCACCCAACAGTGCATACCCTATCCCTTATTTATCAGCTCATCCTCGAACTGGCTACCACGGATGACGACAACGCCTCTTCTTCTTCCGAGTCTGATCCGGAGCAGACGGCACGAGATGAAGCACTTGGCCTCGGTGGGGCGAGGCTGAGGGCCGTTTTGTCTGACATGAAGAAGAGTACATCAGATGCACCTATTAATGTGAAGGGTGGTGAAGTGCTGACGGTGATATACGAGCGGATGCAGACCATGTCAGGCGACCCCACCGCAGTCAAGGTATACGGGACTCTTTTGACTGCAGCGGGGGTGCCCTATGTCGAGATGCTTCGAGTTTGGACAACTACGGGTCGTCTCGAAGACCCATACGAGGAGTTGTGTGTCAAGGAGAGCAGTAAGGGCATTTTAGAAGTGGATCACACAGACGAATATTTGGGGAGGCGATATACGGTGATTTTTCTGTCTGAGTAAATGCTGGGGTCCTTCTAAGTGATAGAGAACGACGCCCATAATTCGGTTAGGTTTAATTTAAATGAATCTGGTGTCATTTACACCTGTCAACTGGGCAGGGTCGTGCTAATTTGTCGGTCAACCAGAGCGGGATTCCTACTTTCCAAAATCCTAACAATGTCACCAGATGATAGTTTAGTGGCAAGAACGTTGGGTCTGTAGTTGAGTCAAAAAGAGTCAGACAACTGGGATTGTATTGCACGCGCAGGAAACCAAGCAATCAGACAGATACACATATGTACAGAGAAGTGACTTGTAAGCGGGGCTGCAGCGATGCCAGACCTAGTACGATAAGTGACTCCAACATAAAATAAGGCATACGGCTATAACTCACCTCCTTAAGACCTGGCATCAAGTTACTTGTGACCCTGATAGTCGTAACCAAAGAGATCAGAGTCAAGCTCCTCGCGCTTCTCATAATTGTATTTCTCGTAATCATAACCGAAGAGATCAGAGTCAAGCTCTTCGCGCTTGCCATGATAATCGTAACCAAAAAGGTCAGAGTCAAGCTCTTCGCGCTTGCCATGATCATGATAATCACAACCGAAGAGGTCAGAGTCAAGCTCCTCGCGCTTGTGATAATCGTAACCGAAGAGGTCAGAGTCAAGCTCCTCGCGCTTCTCTACATCTGGCAACAAGTTATGCTCATCAACCTCCGCATGACGATGAGTTATGAATACTCACTGGAACGTTTCGCGATGCCAGTGGCTCATTGTGTGGGGTATGCCGTAGCAAGAACCACCATGGACGCGAGCGTGCTGAAGACAAGAGAAAGCTTCATGTTTGAGTTGAGAGGTGCGATGAGTACTTCGTCAATGCACTACATTGGAATCTTCAAGAGGATTTTATACCTTTTCGTAGGCTCAGGTCATCTGAATTGGCTGAGGCCTTATCCACTCATAATTTTTGCAAGGGGTTGTTCTAAGTGAACGGTAATATTCAAGTTAATCAGCCGTTAGTCTCTTGAAAAATCACTCAGCGCGCATAATATTAATCCCAACAAGGCAAGTCCGCAAGCCCGAGTTCTTATCGATGCATCTTCAAATTGGCTCAGTGCATGGAGCGGGTCCTCTCACCCAAGAAAGTGATAAGAAAGAGGGGGCCTGGGCTTTGAAAAACATCAGGCCATGCCACGGGCCAAAGCCACAGCTCGGCTTAGGCTGGTAATCCACGCCGCACGGCCTTCGGAGGCTTCAAGAACTTATGAAATACGTCAATATTCAATCTGAGCATTTTCTGGATTCGCGGAAGAGTATGGAAGGTTAGACAAAATTAGATATAGCAGATAGATTTGTACGACATGTGGACTCACCCGCGGTACGGACGAGTTAATTCCCTAAAGTATGGATGATGATCGATGATCAATGGGACTCCATAGGTGTCATCACTAGGAATACCGCCTACATAGCTTAGGGACAACACTGTAGGTGGACAGATAGCGTCAACGCACGGGACCTTGCTTACTCGTCACAGCTCCAGCAAACGAGGCGATTGAATCCATCGGCATCATAAGATTCAACGGAAGTCTGGGCGCCCCTTCTATATATCGTGGCAGCCCGTCCCCAGAAATCAACGCCGCTTGGATTAGGATATCTGTTGATGGTTGCACCCTATGCTTCACTTACATCACAGACACTTACTGACTATATTTCCCAGCGCGTCCAGTTCGTATGACGCTTGAACAACTGCTCAGAACAGGGGAGAAACCTTCTCCCTCCATGGCCAGGTATCCAGACGAATATGGTGGAGGTTACATGGCAACTGTCGAAGCCATTCACCAGCTCCATTGCGTTGTAAGTTGTAATACAGGGAGGTTGGTCAATTTTTACTCACTACCCTGTAGGACATGATTCGCAGAGCCAGCTGGGGTGCACAAGATAATTCCACGAGTCATGAATCCCACAAATCCCCTGAAAGCTTCCGCATTCATCTCGGTAGGTATACTCTTTCCTTCCCGGGCCACGCCCCGCTAACTAGCATGTTGTAACCTCAGACCATTGTATTGAAATGATCAGGCAGAACATTATGTGTCGTAGCGACGTGACGATGCTCACTTACGACTGGGTGGAGGGAGTCGAAGATCCTTTTCCTAACTTCAACATTCCTCACCGATGCAGAAACTTTGAGAAGGTCTTGGATTGGGTTGATGGGCATCGTGTTTTCGTCCCTAAATCCAAGGTGGTCCGCTTGGAGGATAACGTGGACCTGGCTTCCCCTCCTTGATTGCAGTCTCCAAATATTCTCTTCAAATGACGGCTCTCGCGTAGATCACGATATGACGAATGTAGCAGAGCCATCTATGAATGCCCTTGAACATGTTGCAAAGTCGAATGGAAATCCTATATCTGCTGAATCAATTAATATCATTTGCAAAACACATAACACAAAGTCTGTCGATGAGTGTCTATCGACGGCTCGCCTCAGACTGGTCACAAGTCTATATGAAGTAACTTCAAGGGGTAGAACTACCTACCAAGGAGTCAGTTGAAAGTTCTGCTAGCTACAACCGGCAGAATCGGCAAAATTCTTGGCCATGTTGTCAGAAATTTGGCCGGTCTAGAACAACATGCATCTGAGACATGACAGCAGCCAACGGTATTGTGTGCTTTAAAAAGCTCCCAACGTTTATGGAAGTAAGTCCTTAGTGCTGTTCCAGACGGTGAGCAAACAGAGATGCACATAGCAACTTTCATACTCCGCTGGGAGGAACCGATGGGCCTGTCCCAGACTTTGGCCATGTCATCATGGAGACTATGTGTAGACATTCCTGATGACGACAGATGAATCGATGAATCTTGCCTCGTCCAATCATCCATGGAGTCATTTTCGAGTTGTCCGTCACAGATCAATAGCATGTGCGGATGAGTCCGCACGTCAGGTACAAATCCATCTGCTACTCATCCCAGACTTCTCCGAGTTGCTTGCACTTCTCCGATCACGGGTATGTCCTTCCCCATTGAATACAACCTCCCTTCCAGCGCTCCGCTGGGGCATGCGACTCTCGCACCGATGGAGCTGCTGTACGATAACCTAACACACCAGAGACACAGCCGGCGCCGATTGGGAGACAAATTCGAAATTCATACACTCCTAACATTTCTCGGATGTGTATCGCCGATCCACCCTCGTGTGTTCCCAACTATCCCTATAACCGCCGAGTTCAGCAAACGGAGTTTCCGCAGGGTCATGGTCAAAGATTCCCCACAGTACTCTCCTGTCGATCCTGTTGACAATTATAACGAGGAAAAATCATTTGGTGATGCAGAAAGGTTCTGTGCAGAACCTCGTACCGAGTCGCATATCCTTCGTGTGTGGCCCATGTTGAACCATGGCGCGTCGATATGCACATCGATGATCTTTTTCGTGCTATGGATAGGCACGCCTTCGTCCCACCTGCATGTACGATATTCCTATATACTGTGAGTGAACAGACCACATAGAACGGTATAATTATTAATCCACCACAGCTCCAGCAATTGTTGCTGTCGAGCCCGTGATTGTAAGGTTTAACGGAACCCTCGACTTTCCTTCTATCTATCGTGGCCCTCCTTCCCCAGAAATTGATGCCGCTTGGGCCAGGATAGCTCAAGATGGTGCGTCGTCCAATTTTTTCCGTCATCCTAATTAGTGATCGTTTACGTCCACGAAACTTCAGTACTACCGACTCGAATGTCGCTTGAGGATTTTGTCAAAGCTGGCGAAGTAGATTCACCTTCCAAGGTTAAGTACCCAGCTACATATGGTGGGGGTCTCGTGGTATCCATGGAAGCTTATCACCAACTCCATTGTCTGGTAAGCTATACCACGCCGAAAGTCTAGTCATTCTTGCCTCATGTTTTGCAGAATTTACTTCGCAAAGTCACGTGGCCCGAGTATTACAGACCCACAGATACTTCGCTCGAAGTAATCCCCATGCACCTTGGTATATATCCTTTTTTTATTAATGCACCTCCTGCTTATCGTATACATTACAGATCATTGTATTGAAATGATCAGACAGAATATCATGTGCAATGCTGACGTGACGATGATAACATGGGACTGGGTTCAAGGACTCGAAACCACATACCCTAACTTCAACACCCGCCACCAATGCAGGAACTTCGAGAAGATCTTGGATTGGGCTGTCCACGCTGTTCATATCCCACAGTCGGTGGTTACTCGTTTTGAAGATACAGTTGACATTCCCTTGCCCTTTCATCTGATGCACCATGATGTGTAAGGAATATTGTACTACTTACTCACTATACACATTCACGAGTATCTTGAAAGAATGGCAACGATTAAGAGTGTAGTCGAATTAATGTATTCTCAGTACGTCAATGATCGTAGCGGCGCTGGGAAGCGCCAGTCCCCAACTCCCAGAAATAATAGATTGGCAGCAAACAGTATATTCTGTTTTCCTTCTGGATGGGCTTGACAGAGTGAGATAATTGCGTGTAACAGACGTTCGGTAAGAAGCACACCAAACTCCTGAGCGACAATTTGACAACTAAACATCACCCGAAACACTCGCTCCAGTATGAAATAGATATGACGCGCGTTCCTGGACATGATTACGAGTGCATGACATGTTTTTCGATGAGAGAGCCTGCTGTAGAGTGTGCGATAGTGTGGCGCAAATCGACGAACATACGTCTGGAAGTCGGTGCGGTTCGGCCTTTCGAAACGGCAACCAACATCATCAACAGATACCGAAACCCAAGGTGAAGACATAGCTTTAGAGGGCCACGTAACCGCTGAATCGAGAGCAAGAGACGCGCTGATGTGACAGGATGAGTGCTTTCAAGATCAAGCGATGTTGAAACAGCGTCTTGGGCGAGCGAGTGAAGTCAATGGCCTGGGCCCCACGGGACCACCCCCGGAGGTTGTAGAGGTTGCGCGGAGACCAGCTCTGTTGGAAATATTTGGTGTATTTATGTTTTAGCTGAAGAGAAGAGCTATGGAACTGACTATGCGAGGCATGGCCTTGCGGAATGAAACGTTGGCATGCCTTATGGTAGGCCTTGAAGTTCATCAATATATACAAGCTAGCGTGTCTTGAGCGTGTCCTCCCACTCCCAACAAAAATCTAGACAGAGCTGATTGCAGTTCGACTCCGAGCCTCTGAGGGGTTTGGAAGAAAAACGTGACTACCAAAAATAGTAACCAGCTATCATTTACGCGTCTTGTGCATCTACCGCGTTCATCTACAACTTGCATAACCATCCATTAATATGGATCCGTACACTCCACGAACGCGTCCAGGAGGTCGCAAGAAGAACCTTGGTTTATCTGCAAAAGAGTACAGCAAGGTACGAGTCTCCTTACCTGTCATGCATAGTTATTATTACAATGCAGATGGTCGAACATTCAGATCACAGGCACTATCGCTTCTGTTCGCAGAAACAGACAGCAGCTGAGCGATGATATCTACGAAGATGCAAATGTTCGCGTGTACTCATCACAAGAGAGCCGTGGCAACAGTACGTAGTCCTTAATGACCTGCATATTACAGTATTGATGATGCAGGCCACGAGCCGTCGTTTATCGCTGAGACTTCGTTCGTGCGCGCACCATTGAACTCGCGAGTTGGCGCGTCTGCTTCGATACCTAAGACGAAGGGAAAGGCAAAGGAAGATGTGTTAGACAATCTTCCTGTGGATATACAAGAAGCTTTGATTTTGGAAGATCTGCTCTATGTTTTGATGGTATGTCGAGTGGTCGTTATGTTTGAGGTTTATGGCGGTTTTTTGGTATCAGCCGGATCAACCTATGACCTTGTTCATGTCAGGTGTTCGATTGCGGCTTTTGCTTTTCTATTCATCTCAAATTTTGATCCTCTCCCTTTCCTTCGTTTCA
Organism: Suillus subaureus; assembly: GCF_016647635.1. NCBI lineage: Eukaryota > Fungi > Basidiomycota > Agaricomycetes > Boletales > Suillaceae > Suillus > Suillus subaureus. Next base: position 90,445 of record NW_024538579.1, on the reverse strand, counting down.
GTTCATATTCAACTTACATTGCAACAATGACCGGACGTTTGGTGTTCCCACTTAATCTCATAATTGGTCTTGAGAAATTCGTTTCTTCTTGGTTCTCGTGCTTCTGTCCCATGCTTCACCGCGTACTTGACTGAACCTCTACAGGGCATTGAAGGAACATATATTTCCCACCATCCTGAATACTCGCCAGAAGATGACGACCCACTAAAGGGAATACGTTTTGTTGTATCCTCTCCCCTAGGTTTGTCTGACAGTTCGGGGGAGATCGTTCTCGCTTATACTTTTTACAGATTCGTCCCTTCGAGACCTAACGGAACGGATAGTGCCCCTCGGCACTTACTACACCGCTATCTCATCTTTTGTAGAGAGCCGCAGCCACCTCGATTTTGGGCTTGTCAATCATGCACTCTGTGCTGCCATCCGGGACATGCTCAAGGTCAATTTCCCCATCCCTCAGGTGTCGTCTTGCTCATCCCTTGAAAGGACTACCAAACTCTCCTCTCTCAACTCGAGCATGCATTCAACACCTCACCGCAATTCAGTCTACAGAAATTATGGTTCTATGTTCACCCAACAGTACATACTCTATCTCTTATTTATCAGCTCATCCTCGAACTGGCTACCACGGATGACGACGACGCCTCTTCTTCCTCATCTTCTTCTGAGTCTGATCCAGAGCAGGCGGCGCGAGATGAAGCACTTGGGCTCGGTGGGGCGAAGCTGAAGGCCGTTTTGTCTGACATGAAAAAGAGCACATCAGATGCACCTATTAATGTGAAGGGTGGTGAAGTGCTGACGGTGATATACGAGCGAATGCAGACCATGTCAGGCGACCCTACCGCGGTCAAGGTATACGGGACTCTCCTGACTGCAGCGGGGGTGCCCTATGTCGAGATGCTCCGAGTATGGACAACTACGGGTCGTCTCGAAGACCCATACGAGGAGCTGTGTGTCAAGGAGAGCAAGTTCATCAGTAAGGGCATTTTGGAAGTAGATTACACGGACGAGTATTGGGAAAGGCGATATACGGTGAGCTATGTGTCTCAGCAAATGGGGCAAATGTATACTGATGTCTGGGTAGCTTCGTGATGGCTCCACCCTTTCTTCGAAGCGCCAACATACAGGTGTTCCTCCGCCACGTACTGCTGGAGGTCGATTACCCGGTGGCGCTTGTATACCGCCCCTTCTGGAGGGTTGGAAACACAAGTTTTTACTTGCAGGGAAATATCTTAACGTGATACGTGAATGTGGAATCGAGGTGCAAGCCGATCAGAAGAATTTAACGAAAAATTCCCTATCCATGGAAGATGAAAAGTGTGTTTCTTCATTGGTTGAGTCCCCGTGTCTCTTTTCATGAGCTTTTCAGGCTTTACAAATTCATCGAAGACGCGTATACACATGCGAATCGCACACTCTTACGCCTCCTGCTGCAAGACCAACAGCTCATACCTCGGCTCCGCTCTCTCAAGCGTTATTTCTTCCTGGCCTCCTCGTCCTTCCTCACTCACCTCTTAGACCTTGCCCATACAGAGCTGAAGAAGCCCGCGAAAGGGGTCAGTATCGTCAAGCTACAGAGTCTGCTCGACCTTGCACTTACAGGGGAAGATGCCGCGTTCCGCGAAGATGTGCGAGTCAGCATCGCGAGCAGCGGATTGTATGAATGGCTACTCAAGGTAATCAGTGTAAGCGGCGTGATCGGCGGCGAGGAAGGCGAGGGCGTGCCAGATGAAGAGGCAAAGAAGGATCGCGACCGGGAGAAGGATGACAAGAAGCCCATGTTAGGTATGTGCGTAAAGTCTTTGCGCTACCGTCCTTGCTCATCCCGAATAAGCGATCGATGCCCTTACACTCGACTACAACGTGAAATTCCCGCTTTCGCTCGTCATCTCTCGCAAAACGATTTTGCGTTATCAGCTCCTCTTCCGTTTTCTCTTGCATCTCAAGCATGTAGAACAGTCGCTCGCATCGATGTGGATAGAACAGAAGACAACTCCCTGGCGGCGTCCTGTGCCGAACCACCCCGAGTTCGAGCAGTGGCGACTGCGAGTTGCGCTCCTGAGAGCTCGTATGCTCGCTTTCGTTCAGCAAATACTGGCTTTCACGACATTCGAGGTTCTTGAACCTAACTGGCGGGCGCTAGAGGCGAAATTGGCCAAGGTAACCACTGTAGACCAGCTTCTGAGAGATCACGTAGACTTTCTGGACACTTGCTTGAAAGAATGCATGTTGACGAGTGCCAAACTGCTGAGGGTATGTGTGTGACCTCGGATCCAAACACCCGCTGATCGTCACACCTTCAGGCTTACTCCCGCATGATAGTGACGTGCTCTACATTCGCACTGTACACCTCTTCCTTCACCAAGTCCGCCAATCAAGCGCTCGCAGCAGCAGAGAGCGGTGACGGCGACCAGGCGATGAATAAACGCTGGGAATTCCTGAAGAAGTTTGAGTCTAACTTTAATCACTGGTGAGTGCCCCATCGTCTGCGTGCGGTATTTGAACAGTGAGATTCTGACGCTGCTTGTCTCTAGGTTTAAGGTAATGTTGTTTTATTCATGCGGTTACTGCAATCCCGACTGACAATTGTTTGTACAAGTTCCATCTAGACTGCGTGCAGTACTACGCGTCGAGTGAGAATGTGTCGCTGCTTCCTCTTGTGGTGCGGCTGAGTAGCATCAAGACAATGTCATAGCATGAGCTACATCGATGAGAAGTAGGGGTCCTGGTGAGTGACAGAGGACGACGCCTAACAATTCGGTTAGGTTTATTGCTTTCTCAGGTCTGTTGTTGTTGCGTTTTGTTCTTCTAGCCATATGCGCGATATATATGTTGCTACATGCTATCACTTAGGATATGAAGGACACGTAGCAAGACCATTCAAGAGAAGACGGTTGTTCCTTGATAATATCCCTCGGACGAGAGCCAGCTAGAACCGAGCAGGCTACAAATGACGTACCATCTCTCTCATTTTGAAGAACTGAGAGCACTTAAGGTGATAACACACGAGTTGGAAAATGCAATACACAATGTCACCAGATGATAGCTCAATGGCAAAAACGCTGGGTCTATAGTTGAGTCAGAAAGAGTGAGACAACTGGGATTGTATCACATAGGCACACAACATGTCAAAAACCAAGCAACCAGATAAGATTTGTAGATGTACAGAGAAGTAACTTGTAGGTAAGGTTGCGGCGATGCCAGACCTAGTACGATGGATGACTTTCACAAAAAAAATAAGAGATACAGCTATAAGTCACTTGCGTAGAACCTGGCGTCAAGTGTAGCTCGTTGTGAAGTCATAGTTGGCGGGATTGATGCCAAGCTCCTCGCGCTTCCCCTCGTCCCTCTTCGAGTAGTGGTCGTTACTGACGTCAAGTTCCTCGCGCTTCCCCTCACCCCTCTTCGAGTAGTGGTCGTTGCTGACGTCGAGTTCCTCGCGCTTCCCCTCACCCCTCTTCGAGTAGTGGTCGTTGCTGACGTCAAGTTCCTCGCGCTTCCCCTCATCCCTCTTTGAGTAGTGGTCGTTGCTGACGTCAAGTTCCTCGCGCTTCCCCTCATCCCTCTTCGAGTAGTGGTCATTGCTGACGTCAAGCTCCTCGCGCTTCCCCTCGCCCCTCTTCGAGTAGTGGTCGTTACTGACGTCGAGTTCTTCGCGCTTCCCCTCATTCCTCTTCGAGTAATGGTCGTTACTGACGTCAAGTTCCTCGCGCTTCCCCTCACCCCTCTTCGAGTAGTGGTCGTTGCTGACGTCGAGTTCCTCGCGCTTCCCCTCATCCCTCTTCGAGTAGTGGTCGTTACTGACGTCAAGTTCCTCGCGCTTCCCTTCATCCCTCTTCCTGTAGCTCGTTGTGAAGTCATAGTTGGCGGGATTGATACCAAGTTCCTCGCGCTTCTCTACATCTAGCAGCAAGTTACGCTTGTCAACCTCCGCATGGTGATGAATTATGAATACTCACTGGAACGTTTCGCGAAGCCAGCAGCTCCTTCAGTGGGGTATGCTGTAGCGAGAACCACCATGGATGCGAGCACGCTGAAGACAAGAGAAAGCTTCATGTTTGAGTTGTGAGGTGCGACTGGTACTTTGTCGATGCATTACATTGGAATCTTCAAGAGAACTTTATACCTTGCGTTACGAGGTCCGCTCATGACTCTGACAAGTCACCTGAATTGGCTGAAGCCTTAGCCACCCAGAACTTTTGCAAGGGACTGTTCTAATCAGTGGACGGTTACAGTAGCCAGTAAGATTCAGCACTCAGCCATCAAGATTCACTAGCACTAACGAGGCAAGACCATCAAGCCCGAATTGTCATTTCCGGATTGGCTTAGTGCATGGGCACGCGAGAAAGTGACATGTAAGAGGGACGACAGTCCTACATCAAAGGACAGCCGCAGATATCACCATATAATTATATATAGAAATAGGTTTTCTTTATAAAGCCACCTAAAATTACCACAATGGGTAATTCGAAGACCACGGGAAAGGCTAGTAAAATGAAAAGCTTCCATTAATATTCCGTAATAGTCCTTGATGCGAATCCTGCCATATTGGGACGAGTCACGATAAATATCTACGTAGATTTTTGACTGTACAGTACCCGTGAGGTAGTGATCGGTATTCGGGATCCGTGCCGTCCTATGTAAAAGGATCAACAGCGTACGAGTTCTTTGAGGTCCTTTCCACGCATCGGCATGCGTTGCAGCGCTGAACCATGATAAAGTCAGCTAACGTCAGGTGGTGGCGGCCCAGCTATCAGTATCAGCATGTGCCTCACTCTTCTCAGTCGTTATCTGCACCCTCAATGATTGATATTTCACACTTGCTGCGGCATATCACGTCAAGGTCTTAAACATAGGTCTGCAACGAGGTCTGATTCCAGGATCCAGTTTCTGATTACCGGGATAAATCCTTGTGAACGCGGAGAACTGCGCCTTCAATTACCGCTCTTGCTGGGATGGGGAACTCGACACGGCACATGTGGAGGAGCGACTTACAAGAAGTTTCGTTCCGACCACCTCGGCATAAGGGAAATCTGTCTAGGTCAGCTCCATGATTAACGGCGGCTAGAAACTACTACCGGTGTCCCATGGATAGCCGTATCAATTCTGATACTAATTACAACTTCTATCATTGTCCTTTTGTGGCTTTGCCATCAGACATCTTAGAATCGAGGCGCGACTCAAACAGCAACACTTAAGACCTAGACGCTGAAAGAAGTGCTGATACACAACCGGCACTAAAAAATACCCGAAAGAATTGGCCAGCATCACGTTAGAGAACAAGGATGATGTACGATTCGCAAGCTATTCCCACTACTTAGTTTTAGATTTGTTTGTGCTTGAAGCTTCAGCCATTGAGGTACTCAGGAACCTGAGTTTACACGAGCTTATATAGATGACCAGATGTATTATTCATTCATTCATGCCATTGGATGTAGTTACAATACATTAATTCGACTGAGCTGACAGCCATTGCCGTTCTTGCAAGATACTCGTGAATTTATGTACGTAGTAAGTAAGCAGCACGTTATTCCTTATACATCATGGTTCATTGGATAGATGGGTAAGGGGAGTTCAATCGTATCTTCGAGGCGAGTGACCTCAGATCTTTCGATATGAACGGCGTGCTTATCAGCCCAATCCAAGATTTTCTCGTAGTTCCTGCATTGGTGGCGGTTGTTGAAGTTAGGGTATGGGATATCGTGTCCTTCAACCCAGTCCCATGTTATCATCGTCACGTCGGCATTGCACATGATATTCTGTCTGATCATTTCAATGCAATGATCTGTAATGTATACGATAAGCAGGAGGTGCATCAATAAAAAGCAGATGTACCAAGATGCATGCGGATCACTTCGGGCTCGTCCTGGAACGAAATATCCGTGGGTTCAGTAATACTCGAGCCACGTGGCTTTGCGAAGTAAATTCTACAAAACGTGAGGCAAGAACGACTAGATTTTCGGTGTAGTATTGCTTACCAGACAATGGAGTTGGTGAGGGGCTTCCATAGATACCATGAAATCCCCATCAATTTTAGCTGGATACTTGACCTTGGAAGGTGAGTCTACGTCGCCGGCTTTGAGAATTTCCTCAAGCGACATTCGAGTCGGTAGCACTGAGGTTTTATGGATGCGAACAATTACTAATGAGGATGACAGGAAAAATCGGATGACGCACCATCGCCAGCTATCCTGTTCCAAGCTGCATCAATTTCTGGGGAAGGAGGGCCACGATAGATAGAAGGAAAGTCGAGAGTTCCGTTAAACCTTATAATCATCGGGCTCAACAGCAGCAATTGCTGGAGCTATAATTAATTAATAACTATAGCGTTCGATGTGGTCTGTCCGCTCACAGTATACAGGAATATCGTCACGCAGGCGGGGCGAAGGCGTACCCATCCACAGCGCGAAAAAAAGCATTGATGTGCATATTAACACGCCATAGGCTCAACATAGGCCGCATGCGAAGGATATGCGACTTGTGACGAGGTTCTGCACGGAACCTTTCTGTATCACCAGATGATTTCTCCTCATTATCATTGTCAAAAGTATCGACAGGAGAGTACTGCGGAGAATCTTTGATCATGACTCTGGGGGAGCTCTGTTCGTTGAACTCGGGGGTTGTAAGGATAGTAGTTGGGAACACGCGAGGGTAGATGCGATACATACCTCGAGAATATTTAGGAGTGTATTAATTCCGAATATGTCCCCCAGTCGGCTGTGTCTCAAGTGTGTTAGGTTATCATAGGCAGCTCCGACGGTGAGAGTCACATGCCCCAGCGGAGCGCTGGAAGGGAGGTAGTATTCAATGGGGAAATGCAGGTCCGAGATGATCGGAGAGGTGCGAGGAACTCGGGTAAGCCTGAGATGGAGAAGTCCAGGAACCCGGTGTGGCCATATGAAGATGCAGACGCCAGGTGACACGACGCCAGGGACACGACGCCAGGTGACCCGCGCCACGATGGTAAATTGTATACCTGTTTGTACCTGTTAACTGCCGGAGATCTCGGGTACAGTCCAAATTGGATAGCGGCGCAATTTGAACTTGAAACGGCTGGATTCGTCATTACTCCTCATCAGGCACAGGTTAATGCTCAAATGATTCCATCAGAAAGCAAACTCCAAGCCCTTCTAGTACTTAGGCCTTAGTCCTTAGGCCCTGGCTTCCAACTTGCCCACGAGTACGGCTTGTGTTCCAAGTGCATCCCGATTGTTTTGAAACCTTACTAACTTCGAGTCCTTTTCTTGCGCCAGCTAGTATGCGGAAGGAATATTCTGCATCGTATTCTCTTGTCGACGGAGTCGATGATCGTGATGATACGAACCTTCTTGATAGCAGTACAGTAACAAGACCTCCTACAAAATCCCATCTCCTTAGCTGGTTACCATGGCTAAGCCATGGTGTGCTGATGTTCATGACAATGGTGTTTTTCGTGCTATGGGTGCGTGCGCCGTCGATCGATGATGTAGTTCTGTACTGTAGGTGGACGGATAACATCAACGCACAGGACCTTACTTACTCGTCACAGCTCCAGCAAACGAGGCCATTGAATACGTCGGCATTATAAGATTCAATGGAACTCTGGGCACCCCTTCTATATATCGTGGCCCTCCGTCTCCAGAAATCAACGCCGCTTGGGATAGGATATCTCTTGATGGTTGGACCCTATGCTTCACTTACATCATGGACATTTATTGACAATCTCTCCCAGCGCGTCCAGTTCGTATGACGCTTGAACAACTGCTCAGAACAGGGGAGAAACCTTCTCCCTCTATGGCCAGGTATCCGGACGAACACGGTGGAGGTTACATGGCAAGTGTAGAAGTCATTCACCAGCTCCATTGCCTAGTCAGTTGTAACCCAGGGAGGCTAGTCGGTTTTTACTCACTCCCCTGTAGGACATGATTCGCAGAGCCAGCTGGGGTGAGCAAGATAATTCTACGAGTCATGAATTCAAAGATTCCCCCGAAGTCTTCCGGCGCATTCATCTCGGTAGGTATATTGCTCCCTGCCAAGCTCACATACTGCTCACTAGCATGTTGTACCTCAGATCATTGCATCGAAATGCTCAGGCAGAACCTTATGTGTCGCGGCGATGTGACGATGCTCACTTACGACTGGGTGAAGGGACTCGACAGGCCTCTTCCTGACTTCAATACTCCTCACCGATGCAGAAACTTTGAGAAAATATTGAATTGGGTTGATGAGCATCACCATAAATCTAAGGTGGTCCGCTTGGAGGATAACGTGGACCTGACTTCTCCTCCTTAATTACAGTCTCAATTTTCTCCAAATGATGACTCTCGCGTAAATCACGATATGAAGAGTGTAGCAGAGCTACCTAGGCTACTAGCCTAGGTAGCAAATATTCTCGAACTTGTTGTGAAGTCGATGGAAATCCTATCTCTGCTGAATAAATCTATAATATCATTTGCAAAACACATGACACTGCTCTGATCAGCATCTGGACGGAGTACAGTATGAAAACCAGTCGGCATATCCGTGTATACTATGTGGCCGGACTTTGAAAGTCTTGTGACAATTTCAAATTTTACACACTGATCAGGGAAAACCTCTTTTGGAAACTTTACGAAAACTGTCAAACTCGCATTAAAAACAAGAGAATTACAAGAAATTTCAGGAAATTTGCTGAACAACTGTATTTCGAAGTATTTCAATGAATTTCATTCAGGCTATACTGTCCTACTAGTCCACCACCCATTGTGCCTTCGGCACAGGAAGCAAAAGGAGCGCTTCGCACTCCTCTTTAGCTTCCTGGCCTTGGCTTCATCCTAATACTCACTGTGCCTTTGGCACAGGAAGGCAAAGGAGTGCTTTGCACTCCTTTGGGAGGTGCCTGCAGCACCTTGACTTACTCATTACTAATGATCATAGTGGAATTTTGAAAACTTGAAATCTACATTTTTGAGCAGCTAAAAGTACAATCTACTACACCACATAAAAGTACATAATACATCACATCAGTCAGTTCTCTATATAAAAGTACAATTCTATGTACATCAATCATCGATAGGATCTGTAAGGCCTCTAAGCACTTCTTTATACACTACATTTGTTGTTTTTGAGCCTTCTTCATGCTCTGGAAAGATAGCATACACTCTCTCTGGGTGAGTGCACCGAGACAAAGCCACATATAACTGTCCATGACTGAAGACGGGAGTCCGCAAATTGAGTCCAACCCACTTGACACTTTGATCTTGTGCCTTGTTGATTGTCATGGCAAATGCAAGACAAACAGGGAATTGTCGACACTTGAGAGGAATAGGGTTGTCCTCAGAAGTGGCATCCAGGGTCATGTGAGGGATCAGGACCATGTCTTGATCATTTTGGTGAGCTTCATCGACACCATCCCTAAGAATGCGACACTTGAGGACACATGTGGTCCAAGACAGGAGGATCATACAGGTTCCATTGTAGAGGCCTTCAGAGGGGTTTAAGTTGCACAAGAGCATCAGAGGAACACCTGCTTTGACCTCCAATTTGTGCAAAGGGAAGCCTGATGGGGTGAGGGTGTGGAGGAACTCTATGGGAATGTAGTCATAGTCCCTCTCAGTGACTGAGTCTGCACTGGTAAAGACTGCTTTATCTCCAGGGAATGATTCAAGAATGGTGGTGTTGATTTCATCCACATCAGTATTCTTTGCAGAGAGGATGGTATGTTCCAGGAAGAAGGAGTCATTCACAGGAGGATGGCCAGGGTGCAGAACTGGAGAGTATAGGACATCAATGAGAGATTGGACATCATTGTTGGCACAGCGCATGTGAATAGGGAGGGTCATGGTTCCATCTCCATCTGTGCCCTTGCCAGCTCCAATCTCAAGGAGCCACTTTGCAAATTCATCAGAAGCGGGATCTTGACCAAGCTGCATATTTCTCTTGAGATGGAAGATGTGAAGGTTTGGCCAGATGCGAGATCTGCAAAATGTGGCACCCACTATCTGCTCCCTGGATCCATGAGGCACCACTGGCAGGGTCTGTCTGAAGTCTCCTCCAAAGAGTATTGTTATTCCTCCAAAATTGGCATCAACATTCAGAAGATCATGTAATGTGCGGTCGAGGCATTCCAGAATATGGCAGTGAAGCATAGGAATTTCATCGCAGATGATGAGAGAGGTGGCCTTGAGAAGCTCATGGACAACATCTCCTTTCTTTATGTTGCATGAGCTGTCCTCATGAATGGGGATGGGAACTTTGAATTGTGAATGAGCTGTGTGTCCGCCTGGTAGGAGGAGGGAAGCGATTCCAGAGGAGGCCACACAAAGGACAATCTTGCCTTCAGCACGGAGTTTTGAAGCAATGAGCCTGCAGAGATATGTCTTGCCACATCCGCCTGCACTGTGGACAAAGTATGCATGTCCAGGTCTTTCCTCATTGCGATGCATTGCATCATGTACCACAGCATCAAAGACCACCCTCTGCTCGATATTGAGAAAAGGGACTCCTACATCCACTATTTGCTGAAGTTCCTGTGGATTATACTGAAGCTGCTCAGCAATGAGCTGATTGCCCTCCATGGCCCCCCATCTTGCTGCCATTTGAGAAACAGGCATGTGAGGGATTGCTTCCAAAGACTGTCCATTTTTGCGAAGCACACCATCAATGAGATAGAGACCATAGTCATGGACCTCCTCCTCTGTAGGGTCAGGTATGCTGAATGGAACATGGGTGAGGTGGTGGCATAGATCATCACAGAGATTTTCCTTGAAGCGGTTCCAAAGGTCATCAGGGCTTGTGGGATTGCAATGTATGAGGATGATGGCAAAGAGATTGCGCATGCAATGTCCAGTGCACATATGAGATGCATCCTGCAAGCACTGGATCCATTCATTATCATCATCAAGCAGACCCCTGTGCTGACATGCTTCCTTGAAAGTCTCGTAGACAACCCCATCAAATGTCCGAAGATGCTCATAGGAGGTAGCCCCTTAAAAAATGGTGAGTTAGATCAATAACAATTGTCACAGACATCATACCTTTCACTACAGTCAAAAGCAATCTCAGGTAGAAGCACTCTCCAGAGCTGGGTGCAGCAGCATACATCCTTCCAATGGCCGTTCCATGCTGGTGTATCTTCCATGCATTTTTGGTCCAGACAAATTTTGAGGGAAAGTCCTGATAGAGGTGGTTGTGGGCTCCAGCTGCCACAAAGTTCTCATTGACATTGGCTTTGAACCATCCAGTGAGGCAAGTCTCTTTGGCTGCCGCACGCTCAAGAACATCATGGGCATCATCCTCAGGATCATAGAACACCATATGTTCATCTGGGAGGTGGACTGGCAAGCGGTAGACAGAGGGCCATTCAAGATGCATTGAAAATTCAAAGATGTGCCATGCAGCCTCAGTTGAGCTGATATACCTGGAGTCGAGATATGATTTGACCTCATCCACTGCTCCTCTCATCTCCAAAGTAGCGCAGTCATTTCCTTTGTAGATGTACTTGTGAATATATTTGACAGATTTGATAGAGGCGCAGACTTCCAGATTGATGTGGCAGTTGAATTGCACCAGGAGTTCTGGGGGGTGGGGAACAACATCTTTGTTGGTGAGGATGTTGTCATTCTTTTGGATGGTGCGACCATTGTTGGGTCTTGCATACTCTGGATAACCATCATCCTTCATCAAGGTCTGGGGACAGAATGACTTTGGAAAGTGTTTCTTGCACTGTCCATTCTCCAAGCAATGTTGCAGGTTGCAAGGGCCATGCAACATATATTTTTCCACAGCCTCATAGAGTTGTGGATGGACATTTCTGTCAGGAATTTGAGCAGAGATGAAGGAATTGATTTGTTCTGCAGTGCGTATCTTATCCTCTTGCTCCAGGAAGATGAGAAGGTGCATATGGGGCAGACCGTGTTTTTGATATTTGATGGTGTACACCAAACCTGTGACCTTTCCATAGTAGCCTTTATGAACCTTCTTCAACAGAGCCTGCTGCTTCTGATAGAATATGCGAGCCACCAAGTCTGGACAGTCCACAGCGCTCTGACCTATATAAGAAGTTGTCAGGCTGAAGTCATAAATAGTGCATCAAATATGAATTATTACCTGGAAGGAGATTCTCGGTGATTTCAGGCCAACTCCCATTGGCAGTCATTGTTAGGAAAAGATCAGGCTTCTTGCAGGCATGGCAAATGGCCAAGGAATCTTGAAGCAGCTGGTGCATGTACTGAGGGCTCCCAGTATGAGAGGAGGGAAGAATAATGGAGCGACCTGTCTGAGCCAGATCATTCACACCATCATCAAGGACATTATCTGTTAAGCCTCAGTAGCAGTCTGCCCTCAGCCACTTTTGGTTGTTCCTGATCCAGTTCAAATTGCTCTGCTCTATAGAGGCCCAAGCATCAACCACATACTGCTGGAACAGTCGTCCACCATGAAAGATGTTATTATGGTCCATGTGAACCGGGCGAGGGTGAAGGCGATAGGCATAATAGAGCAACTGGGCGACTTTTTTTGCTCGTTGACGTCCACCCTGATTGTTAAGAGGGATGTCAAGATGCCAGCCCTCTTCACCAGAAGGAAAGAGAAGGACATAATGCAGGGTTGAGTATGTGTGACTGAGTTGGCTGACACGCTGGAGTTGACCACCTTGAAGTCACAAGACAATATCATGTTTGTCAGACACCTCCTCAGATCCATCTCCAGGAATAATCACAGCAATTTCATTGGCAGTAGGGAGATTATATCTTCGACCATCTGTGCCTTGCTGGAAATGGATGCGTGCATGAACATCAGTGTGCTGCTCTGGAGGCTTCTCTCGCATGACTTGATAGGCCTGCTTATACAAAGGAGCATAGGGATGGCTTCAATACAGCATATCATGGAGCTCTCTGAGGATGTGACGATCAAGACCTTCATTTCCAGGACAGGTGGCACAGATGTTTGTGGCTTCCTCAGGGTCATAGATGTAGAGTTGCGCATATGAAGGCTGAAGGCCTTCTGGGGGTATAAGACTGCCCATGAGGTGATGGAGAGATCTATGGATATGAAAAGCATTTGGGCCAGATCCTTGAAGAGCATGATCCTCAATATTAACACCAACTGATATAAATGCAAGAGCACTATTATATTGGTGTATTTTTGAGATGAAAGTTCGGTCTGTATATGCCTGCCGCAGCTCAGGTGGCCATGCTGGAAAGGGTGGAAAGTTGACTTGGCCCTGCAAGCAGCACATTCCAAAGCGTGGGTTTCGTTGAGAGGAGTTGGAGAGCTTTTCACATGCAAAGTGCATTGCATGGCAGTTTGTGCATTCTATATTAAGAGGACCAAGAGTATGATGAGTGATAGGCTCTGTGTATGGTCGACCTCCATCAGGGACAGGAACTGCCTGGTTAATATGCTGTTCCTCTTCCCCATGCTGTAGGCAGTGTTCATGTTCCTGAGTTCTTCTTCTTTCCTCGTCTTGTTCACAATTTTCTTGAGACACTGGATCATTATATTCATGCAGTGCCTCTTCAAGATGCTCCTCCTGCTCATGAACCCTCTGCTCCTGGCGGTTGTGGCGCTGCTCCTCATGTTGACCTACTTGCAAGACACCCTGATGTTGTCTATTCATTTGCTCAGCCTCATGCTGCTCCAGTTCAAGAGCATGCTGGGCCTGTCTATTGACTTGCTGAGCTTCCTGCTGCCAGAACTGTTGCTGCATCTGCTGTTGCATCTGCCATTGCTCAGCTTGCTGTTGCTGTAGGTGAAGAGCTTCCTCAACCTCTCTGTTGATCCTCCTAGCTTCTTGCTGCTGCAATTGCTGTTGGAGCTGCTCTTGGCGAAATGCCTCCTGTGCTTGTCTATGAAGCAAATCATTTCTGATTTGCTCATTTTCCATCTGCTCTTCCTGGAAATGATGCTGAAACTGAATATTAAATTGATAATAATCAGGCTCAGGTGGTGCATGTAAAGGTAGTGCAGGATTAGATGCAAAGTAGTGGAGGGGATTATTGAAGTTGTGAGGATCAATTGCACCCTCATAATGAATAGGGCCATATACAGGAGGCATAGGAGGCACAGGAAGCACAGGAGGTGCAGGAGGTCTGGGTTGAACAGGTTCATTAGGAACAGGAATATGAGGTACATGTGGAGGCCATATTCCAGCTGCCATAAGCTCCTCTTCCACTTGCTGTCTTATTTCCTGTCTCTCCTGCTCCCAACAAAGATTACATTGATGGAGTCTATTATTTCCAGCTGCATTTGTTCACTCATTCAAGACCACATCAAAATCAACATCAACAGGAGGAGGTCGATTAACAGGAGGATGATGAGCATGCAGTACACGTGCAATTGCATTTTGTGGCAAGCCAGGATATTGGTGAACTGGCAATGGCCCATATGGAAATTGAGGAGGAGGTTGCCAAGCAAAAGGTTGTGGAACAGGGCCTGCTTGTGGCTCATTAGCTGGCACAAAATTTGGCTATGGTACAGGAGGTGGAGGCACATCCTGATTATTATTATGGACAGCATGATGGCGATTGTGTCTGGTAGGTGAAGTCATCTGAAGTCGACCAAGTCTATCATGTTCACGTTGGGATTGCCAATCACGTTCTGGCGTAATCTGTGGTTGTCTGAATAGTACATGCAGACATTAGCATAATGCACCCTGCACATAGCAATTATTATATAGTTGACAGCTCACCGAATAGGAATGTTTTGATCCATCTTTGTTATTCAAACAGTTGTTTAGCAAGTGCAAAATTTGAGTTGTCTGAACCCATTAATAAGTAAGTCAATCAATTTCTATCTTTGTTGATAAGAAATGAAACCCACAAAAATGTATTGCACTGTATTACACTTGGCTGCAGGGAAGGCAGTTTAACTTGAGAATTCTAATCAAAAGCAGCAGCCAAGTTGTGTAGTGATTTGTGTAGTCAATTGTGTTACCAAATTGCACAACCAAATTCTAATTATGCTTTTGTTATTCTTGATGCCGTTCCCATATAGTAGGAAAACCACTCTGTTTGTCCATATTATGGCCGCGGCGCAGTAGGCGTGCAGATCACTGTCCACTATATCGTGTTTGGCAGTATATTTGGACTTGGTGAAATTTACCCTCTCCAATTTGCTCGATTTTCTCAATTTGCAAGCCTTTTTCTTATTCTCATTGTTAGCAAGCTCATGCAAGAAAACCACACGAGATACCATTCCAAAAAGAGGTTTAAGCGAGCTAAGTGAAAACACATGGCGTTTAGCAAAAACCACATGGCCCTATGTGAAAGCCACATGAGCTGGTGAGACACTTCCCACACATTGCATCCTACTTTATAGATTCATGTATGATCATCAGTAAAATCATGAAGTCCTTATTTGGCTTTCAGCTGATTAATCAGCTTTGGACTTCGAACCAAAGTTGCAATTAGGGCTGGTCAATTCTAAAATGTTGTTGTCAATGTTGACTTGAGCTTATGGTCACCTCTCGTAAATTACTTAGGTGGACCCTAAACCTTTCCTGATTTGGCCACTACTGTGTTGCCTAAACCTTTGCATTGGAGACATTCTACACAGTATCCTTGTCTTAATTCTTGGGCCTCTGAAAGTTAACTAACTACCTAAACCTTGCCATGTAGTATTCCTAAACCTATGTTCTATTGCTAAATGTCCTCCTAAACCTTTTGTTCATGATACTTGTAGTCGACTAGGGCCCATATATTTTGCTTGGGCAAGTTTTGAGTAGTTTAAGCAATTTTGCATGCAGTCTTGTTATGAGATGAGTGAGAGGGGTGAGGAGTCTATACAACAAGTACAATCTCAGTATCTTGAAAGAACTCTGTAAATGTCTCATCTACCTATACAACAAGTACACTACATTATTGTTAGACTTTGTAGCATGTGGGTGACAATATTTAAGGCTTACATCTCAGTATCTTGAAAGAACTGAGATGTGAGGGTGTTTCTACTGATGCTTTTAAGGTGAGTACTGTTATGACTCAGATATAAGAATGAAACATAGAAAATAATGTAGGGCATGAGCCGACATCAATACATCACTCGCCTCTGTCCATTTCAGCTTGTGCTTGTACCTCTCACTCACTTCCCTTCTCTATCTTGGATCCTTCAGTCTTTGTCCTCTCAGATCTCTCAGAGTCCAACACACAGTACTTCTGGTACTGATGAGACTCATTAAGCTGGATTATTAAAAGACTTTGATTAGGGAAAGGTTTAGGAAGCAACACTACATGGAAAGATTTACTAGGAATAATCCATGAAAAGGTTTAGGAACTAATATTACATGGTAAGGTTTAGGTAGCTGACTTTCAGAGGCTCTATACAATGAGGATCACTCATGGCAAGGTTTAGGTAGTTAGTTAACTTTCAGAGGCCTGAGAATTAGGACAAGGATACTGTGTAGAACATCTCCCATGCAATGGTTTAGGCAACACAGTAGTGGCCAAATCAGGAAAGGTTTAGGGTCTGCCTAAGTAATTTACGAGAGGTGACCATAAGCTCAAGTCAACATTGACAACGACATTTTAGAATTGACCAGCCCTATTTTGCTGAAAAGGTGGGATAAGGTGCACAAAGTCAAAGTTCTTTCAAGGTGCAAAAAGAGCAAAAACATGATACATAGATTTAAGGAGAATAATCAGATTCAAGCTGTTACAACTGCTACCAAGGTAAATTACTAGTTGTATAATGAGAGTTCAAACATGAAAATTAAAAGATTATGATGCAATTTCAAATGCATGATGATCAACATACTTGTTAACATAATAAGCTCAAAAAGCATCATAGGACATGTGCAACGTGATGTTGAGAGGAAGGAATTGGTTGCTGTAGATAGGGATGAGGTGAGTGGCATGGTAGATGGTGTCCGCATGTATGATAGTGTGTGTAGGTGCACAGTTGGCATAGTAGGCTGGGCGAACCACCCACATTCCTGTCTCTGGGTCAGGTGAGCCCCCAATGACATCAAACCAGTGCACAATGGTGCATGGGTACACTGTTCCTGCATAATTGAATGAAAAAAATGCCTGAACCCTTGCAACATTGAGCCCTTGGATTCCTTCAGTGTCTGATCCTGTATTAACAAAAACACAATCATGATGAGAAAACTCATTCTGCCACATAGGGCAGGAACAGATATGTTCTACTCGCATGCCACTGATCCTGGAAAGGTCACTTGGTGCATAGAATCTTGAGCACATGGAGTTGAAGACTGATATCTTTCCTTCATACCTGGGGCAGGCAGCAAGAGGGATGTCATACATGTTGAGTGTGTTGTCTGGGCATGTTTGCTCATAAAGAAAGTGGCAGATTAAGGCAGGGAGAGATGGAAGGTGCAATTCATCAGCAAGAGCCAATACATTGCAGGCATGCTTTGTTTCTGTGCATGATGCTACATTAAACTCATAGTCCATAAATATAGCTACAAATGACACTTATGAACTGTTTGAGCAAGTCAAGTGTGTGCTTGTAGAATGGTCGGGCCATGGTCAATCATTAAGTCATTGCTGTCCTCAAGATTACTTGCTTGGTTTGGTGGGGGGTCATTGGGGTCTTCATCATTAGGGACATCAGGATTGTCTGACATACCTAAGCATGCATTAGTACTGGATAAATTTGAGGGAAAATAGTAACTACACACCGAGAGCCTCGAGTTCAGCTGAAAGGCAGGTACCCTTCAACATTCCATGGCTTTCAAAATCAACACATGCAGTGGTGAGTTTACTAAGATGCTGGTTTGTGACCAGCATCTGACCAAGCACTTTGTATTTACTTGACCACCTCCATGGTTCCTTCACAGCCTTGATGTGTTTGCTCTCAGTGATTGATGAGCAAAGTCCATTGGGGGTGCCAAAAAGCCGGATAACATGTGCGTAGTGCATAAGAGAGTGTTGTCATGGCAGTGAAAATGTTGAAATGACACTGGAAGTCTTGAAAACCTCATGATATTGATGGACATGAGAGACAGCATCTTGAATTTCATCCAGGGTGCACTCTGTGATGGTGTTTCAATGTACAAGGTAGCAGAACTCTAGCAATGCATGGAATGTGCGAACAACATCTGTTGGTACATGCCCCTTGATCACGGGAATGTAAACCTAAGTTTATCAGTAAAAGTCATTGGTAAGAGGAACAAATTCACCTTCATGAGGGCTTTGGAGTCATCCCCTGTCCATTGCTTGAAGCCGCATCCTTGCGGAAAGTGGCACAGACCAGAAAATGAGGCAATGGCCACAATCCTGAGTGAGAATTTAGTCAATAAGTTAGTAAAAGGATGTTAGATTCATACCTGTGATCAATATCATCTAAGATACAGTCCACTTCAGTCCTCCTGTGAGTAAGCACAAGGTATTTCTCCACCCAATCCACGAGATGGTCCTTAAACATGCCTTTGATAACTTGATGTAGGATGTCTGGGGCCATTGTTTCATGAATGTCAGCGCATGGGAAGTCATTTGTGAAAGGCTGAATGACAGAAATGTCAACCTGACTCTAGGTCTCAGGGCGAACATGTAGACTTACAATTAAATCAGTGACTATTCCAAACTCTGTCCACAGTTATCCATAAGTACCCACTTCAAACAAGGCTTCATGATATTCGCAGCACTGAAGGACTGAGGTAGTGTCAAGATTATCATGATGAGAGCTGCATCTAAAAGAGAATTAGTCTTAATGCTAATGAGATAATACAAATATTTTGTCACCTTGGACACTAGAAGTGGACTATGCATGCAAGGAGAACTTGCTCCTCATAATCGGCAATGTATGGCCCTAGTCCATAAATTACACACCAAAAATGACCATCTCCAAACTTCGTGATTTCAGGTCTTGACATCCCAGGCCAAAGTGATGCAAGTATCCTAGACAGTGATGAATGGAATAATTGGTGATGGAATTTGCGAAAATTTGGGTCATCTGTGTGTTTCTTTGTAGCTATACAGTTGAAATTAATACTCGAGTGTTGGATTGCTCAAAAGATATGGATGTACTTTTGGGCATTGCAAGGAAGCTGATTACCACAAGCTGTCATATGCCATTCTGGACTCTCAACTCTAAATCCACTTCTCTGGATATCCGGATCTCAAATGATCTGATCTATCTTTATCTCCCTTCCAGAATCCAAACCCTATATCAGCGCCCAACTCCATTTAGACTGCCCCTGTCTCCAGACTCCGGTTAACCATGTTTTCCTTTTGATTATTGATCCGTTACATACATTTCATTTCTGGTGTTCATTATTTGTGATCCGTCCTACTTACTAATAGACTTTGCATATGCTTCATACATAGCCTTTATGTTTGCTGACTGATTCCTATATGATACCTACAGTATATAAACCTCCTGTAACTCTTGGAAATGCTCCAGTTTGAATATCATCTTAGTTCCTGCTCATTCCTGTGTCCTCCAGACTCGAGATAAGTCTCTTGTCATATTCCGAGTCTTAGGATTGCATCCTAGACTACATTTCCGACTCTACCTCAGGGTAGTCCATCCTCTGTTAGTTTCTAGTCTGGACTTCGTCTGGATTAGTCTTATCTGCTTGCTCAGGTAACATCCGGATGTCCGTCGGATTTATCTCACATCTCAGATCTGGATGTCCATTATCCGCCCCAGTCAAATCCTGGAAACTCCGGATGACTGTTCTAGCCCCCAGAAATTAAGGGCACATACTCAGGAAAGGGGCACAGCATACAAGCTGAGGCCAAGCCCTTGTGATCCAATCCCCTCGAGCATGTGATCTTAACAATTGCATCCTAGACTACATTTCTGACTCTACCTTAAGGTAGTCTATCCTCTGTTAGTTTCTAGTCCAGACTTCGTCTGGATTAGTCTTATCCACTTGCCCAGGTAACATCCGGACGTCCATTGGATTTATCTCATGTTTCAGATCCGGATGTCCATTGTCTGCCCTAGTCAAATCCCAGAAAACTCCAGATGACTGTTCTAGCCCCCAGAAATTAAGGGCACATACTTGGGAAAGGGGCACAGCATACGAGCTGAGGCCAAGCCCTTGTGATCCAACCCCCTTGAGCACACAACCTTAACACAAGCGCATCTTGATGTGCATGGCAAACATTGTTATGAACATTTCCAATTGAAAGATAAAGTGTGTAGTACTCATTGTTCCCCATTGCAACAGAAACCGTCATCTTGTCACTTCTGAGGATAATGGGCATGAAGGTGGAGCCAATTGTTTCTGGGTCTCCAGCAATGATATCCTGTAATGAGTATAGTTAGTCATGTTTAAGAATGCTGAATTTAAATAACTTAGAGTGAAGGAGATGAAGAATGGTGAGTCTGGTGCTAAGAAAAGGGAGGGGATGAAAAATGGGGAGTTCTGGTAATCCAGGGCCAAGAGAAGGGAGGGTATGAAATGGGGAGTTTTGGTAATCCAGGACTGAGAAAAGGGAGGGTATGAAATGGGGAGTTTTAGTAATCCAGGGCTGAGAAGGGAGAGTATGAAGAACGGTGAGTCTTGCACTAAGAAAAGGGAGGGTATGAAATGGGGAGTTTTGGTAATCCAGGACTGAGAAAAAGGAGGATATGAAATGGGGAGTTCTGGTAATCCAGGGCTGAGAAAAGGGAGGGTGGTAATGGTGATAAAATTGAACACTTACTGCCTGATTCCAAGCCTAATCAGCCGACATAAAATCTCATAACTGCTGTTCATCTCCATTGGTAGTGTACTTGTGATAAGGCCGGTAATCCATTTCATTAGCATATGCTGGATTTGCCAACATGTTGAGAATGACCTCCTGAAGATCTTGGTACCAGACATCATAAGTCCCATCCATCCAGGATGGGTAGCCATCAGGTTTCTTACCTGTGTATGTGCATGAGAAGCCCTCCCACTTCACATTGCCTAGTGTGATTGAATTGATTGTTGCATAGAGGTCTTTGTGATCTGCAAAGGGTGGGCTGCTGCCAGATTTTAAAAGTGTTGTTGCCCACAGGTCAAGAAGATGGTCAATTTGTCCTGCTGGCATCTGATTTTTTATGTAGAAAAACTGGTGGTTTCGAATTCTGCATGGTTTTGAAACAGTGTCCAATCATTCAGTGATTTGGGCTCAGGAGGTAGAGGTAGTGTACCCTCGGGGAGAAAATGGCCATGTTTATCACAAGGTCGACCTTAAAACTCATAATTAGAGTCTGAACAGAAGGACAAATGCAAAAACAAACCATTCAATGATGTATGGTAGTTGCAATAGAGCAAGTTTCCAGATCCAAAGAATTCTGTGTGTATGTTGGGAGGAGGAGAAGCTTGTAATGCCTCATCACCATCACCATTTGGCTGACCTAGAAGCTTGCTGTCCTGAAAAGGATTGTCGGTGATGTTGTTGGGGTGGCTTATGTGTGGTTCTGGAGAGGCTGGAGGAGATACAATAGGGTGGGCAGAAAGAATATGCTTTGTGTGACCAGCAGTAGTCTTGAAGAAACATTTGCAGCCCACATTGCTGCAAGGGACTTGGAATGTGCTGAAGTCTTGCCAAGCAACCTGAGTGTGAGGGACAATTTCTGGCATGCTGAGGAAGATAAAGGCAAGCAAAAGTGCCAAGGGCCAAAGCAAGGCCCTCTGCATTGTGGATACTAGTAAGCATAGTGCAAGCCTAAATTCAATAGTGTTTGTTTGGCATGTCAGGAGAGGACATACAAATTCATTTCAGATCATTTGAAAAACCTTGCTCTCAACCAACTCAAATTTCCATCCCTCCAAGTCTTGGATTTGCTGGTACTAATGTCTCAAATGATTGAGCCAATCTGCCACACCTGCACCAAAAATGCAACTGCTCACCCTGGTCAAATTGTGCTAGATGCCCAACAGAAGCACCAGACGCCCAAAGCGAAGGCAGCTGATGAGAAGCATCTCAAAGTCGCTCAAGAAGCCAAGGAAGCACTGGCTGTGGTGGGGCTTAACCAGCTTGCAAAACTGCAGGCCAGCATGGAAGAAGCCCAGGTGACAATGACAAAACCCAAGGCTGTCAGGCCACATCCTTTACCTAAGAAGCAGTGAGGTACTGCCAGTGCAAGCAATGATGATGAACCTACCATTGTTGGTGGCATCACTATGAGGGCACAACTGGCAAGGGAGGATGCTGATGAAGATTTCCTGGCAGGTGACAATGATTCAGGTGATGATGGTGTTAAGAACCATGCTCAAAGGAGAGAGAGACTGACTCAGAGGGGCTTGGCCTCAGCTTGTACACTGTGCCCCTTACCTGAGTATGTGCCCTTCATTTCAGAGGAAGTCCGATGATGGTCTGATGAAGTCTGGAGGACTTCTAGAGGCTGGCTACTCTGGTGGAGAGTGCTAGAGGACTTCCAGAGGAGCATGGGAAATGTCTGGAGGAGCGTGGGAGAGTTCTGGAGGAATGCAGGAAGTGCTCAGGAGAGTTCCCACTGCAAGGTAGTACTTCTACAGGAAATGGGATGGAAGGGTAGGATGTCCGGAGGACAGGAGGACAGGAGGACAGGATGTCCGGAGGTATGGAGGACAGGAAGACTAAAGGGTTAGGAGGACGGGACGTCTGAAGGTACAGAGGGTGGAATGTCAGAAGGACAGGATGTCCAGAGGTCCAGAAGGAATAGGGGCTACATTGGACAGAGTCTGATGTAGAAGCAAACAGAGGTAGACTACCCTTAGGTAGAGTTGGAGAGACAGGAAGTGGACCAAAGTCCAGAGAGAGGGTAAGTGCTGGAAAGGCAAGACTCCAGCCTAGGGAAGCAATCCCTAGACTTGGGACAGAGACATAGGGGACAAATCCGAAGGTCCGGAATTCTGGCCTAGGGAATCCTTCCCTAGGCCTTATGGAAAAGGACAAACTCAGACAGACTGAAGTCCAGAAGATGGTTGGGCAGATCTAAGGTGATGAACAGGATCTAAGATGATATTCAGACTGAGGACTCTACAGGAATTGTACAGGGGTTATATACTAGAGGATATCTGAGAGGATCAGTAAGCAACAGAGTAAGGCTATGTATGAGCATGTGGAAACACATTGGTAAGTAAGACAGAACATAAGTAAATGAACTCAGAGATGAAGACTCATACAAGGATCAATCAGCAAGACAGAAACAGAGATAACCGAGAACTGGAAAGGCAGAGATGCCTAAATGGGGATAGGCGCAGGATCTTGGATAGAGGGCGGGAATAGGTCCAGAGATCTGGGGATCCGGAAGGCAGGGCGGAAACAGGACTGAGATATGTGAGGTGGTGGATGTAGTCCAGAATCTGAGAGGAGGTAAAGTTCAGATGTCTTGCTGGATGGAATGTGCATAGGGTGGACAGGATAGGGGATCCAGGAATGAGTTGGATATGGGGTCCGGAAATAGGTCCGGAAAGCGTGGGAATATGATGGGATCTATGTCTGGCATATGGGATATGACAGATGGGACGAAAAAGAAAGGAGGGAAGAACACATGGTCACTAAGCAATGCCATAGTCAAAGCTCACAAGAACTTATCCACTGCGAAGGCTGATAGTCGTGATCAGCCATGTGTGAACAAGAAAGGCAACTCCTTACTGTGAGTTGTGCATTCCTCAACCACCATGTTCATTCTCTCTGAATCTACACTTTTCTTTCACAATCTGACTTTGCAATCAAGGGCCAAATCAACTTTGGGTGGCCACATTCAGAACTGGAGAAAGGATGTCTACTACGAGCCAAAGACCACAAGCAATTCACTCACTAGCGCAAGTCAAGTTCCTCCATCTACCATATTTTCAAAGTCTCAGATATCGCATGACTCAACTGGTCCTTCTCTAAGCTCACATCCTTGTGAGCCTCAACTGCCTAGCTCCAAAGGTTTGCCCAAGATGCCTGAAGTTACACACTTGGATGAGCTTGTTGGAGGATTTGGAGATGAGGATCTTGATGATTCATTTGAGTGTGCTGTTGCATTGCATAATTGTGGCAAAGTAGTAAGCACTGGCAGAACAGTGACCATCAGTTGATTTTATTCATTTGTTTGTACTGATTTTTTGCCCAAGTCCACTGTTAAAATTACTTTCCATGACACTGATCCAGACCTCGTCCCACCACCTCTTGCTCAATGACAATCTCAAGTTAATTCTGCAAGGAAGAGAAAACAATTCATGGACATAACTCAAGGCATTTCCAAAGAGGATGATCTCTTGAGTCCACAAGAGGAGATTGATGATATCATTGAAGGTGAGGACTTTGGACTATGGGGGGAACTAAAGCAAGACCTGGATGTGAGACTGAACTCAACCCTAAGGACAGCTACTGAGAGAAGGTCCTTGAAATGACTGAGGGAGATTCTGAAACCAAATGAGCACTATAGGATGCACGAAGCGCAAATACCGGAAGAAGCGCGAAGAAGACACGCATGAAAGTGTGCTGATGTGATAGAAAGTGAGAGCGCATGCGATGGGGGTCTAGAGCATAGGTGCTAGAGCTATCTGGAAATGAAATCCAGTGGAGAGAGAATCGAGCTGACTAGAGGCGATCACACCTATGAAGGTAGCACGCAAGTTCCAATTCTTTAGTGCTTTCAAACTGGCTCAAATGCACAAACTACTGCTACTACACAGAGGTGGGAGGTGCTAGGATAAGGTACTCTAAAAAACTCCCCCTCCCTTCCCTATATTGGGCATTAGGCGACACTTTAGTGTGGAGGCGAAGTGAGTAGGTAGCAATATCTGTATGTAATAGTGTTTTAAACATGTGCCTGCGTGTTTATAGCACTATAATTGGCCTGGAAGGTACATCAGAGTGATAAGAGTATAATAAAAATGCACCAGTGGACTTTAGTGAGGACATGGACAGGTGGACGGACTGTAGCAGAGGACCTAGAGCAGGCACACAGGACATGCAAGCGCGTTTGTGTGCATGCAGTGATTGCACATCAGCTTGTGATAGCATGAGTGACTTATCCAGAGGATCAGAACCAAGTATCAGTGGGAAGGGGTGGTATATCATCCTATAGTGGCAATATAGAGGAGCGAGTCTCTACATCATGTACAAACCAGCTTCTGATGATGAGGAAGCCATGCAGGTTGATGAAATAGAGGATGTGGTGAAGAAGCCTATTGCAGTCAAGATGCAGCAAGTTAACACCGTGAAAGTTTCACATACTACAGCCATGGTATTTTTTCCCTGTTTTGCATCTTTGCTACTAATTTCACTCCAGATATCCGTCAGTACTGTATCTTGCTGTGACAACAAAGTTCCCCCCTCAAAGAAAGCAAAGACAACACATGTGAAGTCTGAACACCCAGTGTCCACCACCAGTGCCAGGCCTAAGGGGGATGGCAATTGGGTGGAACTAGTGTCAAAGGCGCATTCAACATACCTGAACACCGATCTTCCTCCAGGTTGCCACAAAGATGGAAAATGGGCCAGGCAGTTTTTACCAACAGTCTTTCTCTGGCTTGGTGCTCAGAATGAACTTTGGACATGCTTTTGTGCAAGAGCTGCTCACTACTGCACATCTTGCCCAGATTATTGGGCATGCTGATGTTCCCACACTTGATACCGATACTCTAGCAGACAGTGGCATCATCTCAGTGTGTTAATTTATTGGTGTGGTTTGTTGCACTGATTTATCTAATTCTAGCTTGAATGCACCTTCACCCTTGTCGCTGACAACACCATTGTTGTTGATAATCCCGAGGCACCTGTTGCAGGATGAAAGGCTTGTTTAAAGACACCAAAGTCCTTCAACAAGGTAACTGGAAAGGAAATGGCCACTGAGCATGCATTCTCAATTGCCAAGTGGGGCCTGAAAACTGCTTCATTCATTCGAGGGGTGAATAAGAAGGGCATGGAATCAATCTGGCTGACAATGTCCATGGCCTACAAGTACTTGAAGAAACCTGGCTTCAACAATCACAACAGCCTTGACTCAGTGGATGAGATGGATGACCATGCAGACATCTGGTGAGCAGTGCTCCACTTGTGCCAGTTATCCTTCTAATTGCCTTTTTTCAGATTGAATCACCTTGATATCCATTTTTCATGCACTGTTTGCAGCCATTCTTGGCTCTCTTTAGATCTGGTTTTAATCATTTTCTCCTGAGTTTATATAGTCCTTTTCCCGCTTAATGTGTCTTGGTACACCTTGTGATGCTTTAGAGTTACTATTTGGTTGAAAATTGGGATAATTTGAATCCGATGGTATTTGCCTTTTAGTGAGTTTTTTTGTCTTGAGCAATGCAAGTTAAGGTGAAATCAGACGATTTTAAGAATATGCATGGCCTTTTGGCGTCTTGTGCACTCAAGATCTTTTCACAACTTTTATGACCCTGCAAGTCAAAAAAAGATGCCTCAAGTCATCTTGGATTTCCCTAATGATGTAACTAGTATTGTAGTTCTGTAGTCATGCATGTTTGCACTGTAATGAGGATCACAGATAGACCATGCATGCTACTAGTCATGTCATGGTTTGGCTGTGGCTGGCTGGGCTGGGCTCTTGCCAATTTCCCAGCAGTTTGGTGATTCTCATGAACCAAGTCACTTATGTGTAGTGATGTGCAGGCCCAGCTTGGCCTGAAAGCCCTGGCTTAGGCCTGGCCTGGGGAGGCTTGGGCTTTGAAAAAATTCAGGCCGAGCTGTGGGCCAAAGCCAGGCCAAAGCCATGGCCAGCTTGGGCTCATTCACAGCCTTCAAGAAAGAAAAGAGTCTATATTTAATTCAAGTATACTAACATTAGTCATCATCTGCTGAATCAACATCAGACCCTGACATATCATTATTGTCACCTAAAAGCAGTGTATCCCACTCCTCATCATCTGCTGCTTCAACTTCTAACACCTCAGCCTTGTGTTTGGAGTCTTTGGTTTCCTCTTCTACAAGGGAAGATGGGCCTACTATTTATCTCAATAAATCATCAAGATTGTGCTGCAGATAGATGACACTTCAAAGATCTAAGTAGCATTGAGTTCATGAAGCATGACAAAAGGTGACTCACAGTTTTTACTGGCTAGCATATGAGTATGAGCCAGCATCAGACATGCCATGCCCTGATGCTCTGATGCTCCTTTTGGCTAAGCTCTGCAAACACTCATCAAACACTTGACTTCTCTCAGGCCTCTATTCCATCAGACATCTCAGATGTGCTTAAGTGTGTGTTGGATTCACAGAAGTTGCTCACATGCAAATAAGTCCATGGTAAGGAGGAAGTAGCACCAAGGATTTCAGTGGTTTTAATTGAGGCTTGTTTGAAGGACTGTTAGAGGGATCAACTCAGACAAAGGAGAATTTGCAACTTTGGGACTGTCAGAGTGATACATTAACAATTGAGCTTGTCATTGTCTTAGATGACTGGTGTAGCTGTAAGAGTAAAAGCCATGGCTTGAGCTGCCAGCTCTGGCTTCCCAACTGCCCAGACCAGGCCCTAGGCTGTGGTCAGGCCATGACTTTGGCCTGGCCTGGCTCGGCCTAACTAGGGCTGGCTTTGGCCAGCCCATGGCTTGAAGCTGGGCCATGCACATCACTACTTATGTGCAACTTGGTCCAGTCCACAAACCACCTGGACCAGCACAAATCAGCATAAGCCAAGAATGTGGGAACAACAGCTTGAGCCAGCCTCAAGCCACCTCAAGCCAGCCTGGTGGGAGTTACAATGTTATGTAGTGAATTTCATTTTCTTATTCCAACTTCCCTCCATCTCAGGCTGACAGGCTCCCACTATTCAGTCAGATTTGCTGTCTACTTATCAAGTTGATTACCATGAATAAGGTCCTGGTTTGAGTGGATGGGAGATTTAGGTTGGGAGATGTTTTAGGATCTAGCTCGTATGGTATACTATATTGTTCTCATGTTGATTCAGATCCATTTATAATATACCACTTAGCCATTGTATATTCTGCATGGAATATCATCAATGATGATCATGTTGCCCTCAAACTTGAAACTATTGTCAACTGCCCATCTTCTGTAGAGCATGAATATCACATTTTGAAGCAACTTGAAGATGGAATTGGCATCCCCTGCATCCTCTGGTTTGGCAGAGAGTCAGTGTATCATGCTCTTGTTCTTGAACTTCTTGGACCATCCCTCCACCAACTCTTCCTCACAAACAGTTGAAAATTCAGCCTTCTCCATGTCATGAACATAGGGGATCAGTTGGTGAGTCATTTAGTCTGAGGTCTTTACAAATAGGTTGATTTACTTTCCTAGCTCTCACATCTTGAGTACATCCACTTGCATAACTATGTTCATGGCAACATCAAACCGCAGAACATCTTGATGGGTCTTGGAAATTTGAGGCCCACCACCTTTATCATTAATTTTGGTATCACAAAGACATACTGGAACATCACAACTGGTGACCATGTACCATTTCGCCATGGTCAAAGTCTCTCTGGCACTCCTGCATTTGCCTCTATTAACAATCACTTAGGAGTTGAGCCAGGTTGTTGTGACAACTTCGAGTCACTTACTTACAGTGGCTCAAAAAACTGTCTGCATGTTTTGACATTTTTCACTATCTATGATATTGTGTGAGAACAACAAATGGCTCAAGGACATGCTTATACCACATTGTAGTATGGCTTCAGGGCTTTCATTTGAGCCCTACACCGTGGGAATTGGTGGAGATATGGTGGAGATACAAGGCTCACAAAATGGTGACTCATGTGGACAGTTTTTTGACTCAAGTATTTTACAATAATAACCAGGTATTCTAGTATTTTGTATGACCTCCCTTGGCTTTAATTACTGCCTCTATCCTTCTAGGCATACTCTCAATTAATTTCTGGCAATCCTCAGCTGTGATCTTCCCCTATTCCACTGCTACTCTCTCCCAAAGCTCCCATACTCCTTTAGGGAGGTTTTCATAGGCTTGAAGCTTTTTCTTGAGTGTTCCCCAGAGATGTTCAATGACATTGACATCAGGAGACTGTGCTGGCCAGTCAAGAACATTGATGTTATGTTCTTCAAACCATTCCTTAGCTCTTCTGGATGTGTGCTTGGGATCATTATTCTGTTAGAAAATGATATCTTCTTCATCAATCCCTGATTCTGCCAAGCTAGGCAGCAAGTGGTCATTTAAAATGTCCACATACTGCTCAGCATTCATCTTCCCCTCAACCTCAGCAAGCATTCCCACACCATTCCATCCCATACAGCCCCATATCATTAAAGAAACTCCTCCAAACTTGACAGTCCCATTAATCTCTCTGTCTGTTAGGCCATCTCCCTTCTTTTTCCATACATATACCTTCCCATCTGACCCAATCCTATTGATTTTGGTCTCATCTGACCATATAACATGCTTCCAGTCCTCTACAGTCCAGTGTTGATGAGCTAAGGCAAAGGCTAGTCTTCTCTGCCTATGTTTGATGGAGAGAAGAGGCTTTTTCTTCTTTGTTACTGCCTTGAGATGAGCTACCTTGAGAACATTCCTCACAGTTTGTGAAGAGACAGGGGTAGTGATGGTGGAATTGATATAATGGGTGGCTTGGACAGCATTATCAGCCTTTCCTGTAGTGATATGTTGGATAATAGCCCTTTTGTCAGTAGAGGTAAGCTTGGATGGACGTCCTCCACAAGAGTTTTCCTTGTCTGGGCGGCTTTCTTTGATAAACTTGGCCACAGTGGACTTGGATACTCCAGTTCTAGAGGAAATTTGGCAAGCAGAGAGGCCAGCATAAGACAGAGAAAGAATATTATCTCTTTGAGCAGAGGAGATGGCTTTCATGGTGATTATGACTATGATACATGAGATATTCTGGTTTATATAGTTAGATATAGTCATAAAATAACATAATGACACCACTTCATAATTTATATAATAGTGGCATGATTTTTGTGGTGTCATAAACAATGATTTATATAGTTTTAATATACACTCAAAAAACTGTCCACATGAGTCATCATTTTATAAGCCTTATGTCTCCACCATATCTCCACCGATTCCCACGGTGTAGGGCTCAAATGAAAGCCCTGAAGCCATACTACAATGTGGTATAAGCATGTCCTTGAGGCATTTGTTCGTTCTCACACAATATCATAGATAGTGAAAAATGTCAAAACATGTGGACAGTTTTTTGAGCCACTGTATATGTTAATCTATTTCTTGTGTGGCTCCCTTCCATGGTTAACCAGTGACTGTTAAGAACCATGCTCAAAGGAGAGAGAGACTGACTCAGAGGGGCTCAGCCTCAGCTCGTATGCTGTGCCCCTCACCCAAGTATGTGCCCTTCATTTCAGAGGAAGTCCAATGATGGTCTGACAAAGTCCGGAGGACTTCCAGAGGCTGGCTACTCTGGTGGAGTGCTAGAGGACTTCCAGAGGAGCGCAGGAAACATCTGGAGGAGCACAGGAGAGTTCCAGAGGAATGCAGGAAGTGCTCAGGAGAGTTCCTACTATAAGGTAGTACTTCTACAGGAAACAGGAAACAGGATGGAAGGATGGGAGGTCCAAAGGTCCAGAGGACAGGAGGACAGGAGGGCAGGATAACAGAGGACAGAAGGACAGGATGTCCCAAGGTATGAAGGACAGGATGTCTGAAGGTACAGAGGGCAGGACATCCGAAGGACAGGAGGATAGGACATCTGAGGGTTAGGAGAGTGGAATGTCCAAAGGACAGGACATCTGGAGGTCTGGAAGGAATAGGGGCTACATCGGACTTCATCCAATGTAGAAGCAAACAGAGGTAGACTACCCTTAGGTAGAGTCAGAGAGACAGGAAGTGGACCAAAGTCTGGAAAGAGGGTAAGTGCTGGAAAGGCAAGACTCCAGCCTAGGGAAGCAATCCCTAGACTTGGGACAGAGACATAGGGGACAAATCTGAAGGTCCAGAATTCTGGCCTAGGGAATCTATCCCTAGGCCTTATGGAAAAGGACAAACTCAGATGGACTGAAGTCTGGAAGAAGATTGGGCAGATAGAACAGGATCTAAGATAATATTCAAACTGAGGAACTACAGGAGTATCTATAGGGGTTATATACTGGACAATATCTGAGGGGATCAGTAAGCAAAGGAGCAAGGCTATGTATGAGCATGTGGAAACACATTAGTAAGTAAGATGGAACATAACTAAATGAACTTGGAGATGAAGATTCATACAAGGATCAATCAGCAAGACAGAACAGGAGGTAACCAAAAGCTGGAAAGGCAGAGATGCCTAAATGGGGATAGGTACAGGATATTGGACAGAGGGTGGGAATAGGTCTGGAGATCTGGGGATCCAGAAGACAAGGTGGATACAGGACCAGGATATGAGAAGGTGGATATAGTCTGGAATCCGAGACAAGGTGAAGTCTGGATGTCTTGCTGGATGGAGTGCACATAGGGTGAACAGGATAGGGTGGTACAAATCAGGCTAGCAGTGAGGATCTGGAGGTCCAGAGCTCAGGGGTAAATCCAGAGTGGAGTCAATCCTACTGAGGTGTGGAGCACATAGTGGAAGGGGATCTGGCAATGAGTCAGATATGGGGTCTGGATGTAGGCTTGGAAGGCGTGGGAATATTATGGAATGTGGGTCCGGATTGTGGGATATGACAGTGACAATGAGAAGTTGTCTGGTTCTACCATACTTGAATGGAAAGCACATGCCACCATTGTGGATATATGTCAAGACATCCCTGTTGAGTTTGTGACTATCCTAATTTACACATGCTCTCTCACATTCACAGAAGATCCCGACTATGATCACCTTCATTCACTACTTCACAGTCTTCACACCTCATTACCTGCTGTCCTGCATGATTTGGGAATCATGCAGAACATGTATATGACATATCATCCCATGTTTCCATAGTCTGTTAGCTTAGTCCTCAGACTACACAAAATGTACTTTGAGTACAGACTCAAGTGCAATATTTCACTTTGCATGCTCCAATCATGCAAAAATATGGTGTGTTGAAGAAAAGTCAAATATGATGAAGAAATCATATATTGACCTAGTCAAAGTTGATTGTCATACAAAAGTTTAGGTTATTGCCTATCATTTGGCTTATTTACTTTGACTAGAAATAACCAAGGAGAAAAGATAAAACCCTATCAAAACCCTATCTAAAAAACCAGTGTTTTGATTTGTTCTGTCTTATGATTTATTCTACTTTATTTTCTTCATATTTTTCTTTCATTTCTTTACCTACTTGATTCTTTGACCTCCCAGAGACTCTACAAAATGTACCTGCAGGGTATGATGTCATGATGATGTCATATAGCTCCACAGAAATTTCTGGAATATTCTGATGGATACTATGAAGCCATCTATGATGTCATAGTGATGTCATTGGATGCTAGAATGTTCTGCTCCACTTGGCTCCACTTTCACTCCACTTTGCTCCACAATGAGGTCATTTATGATGCAACTCTGATGTCATTTCTCTTTCCAACCTTATTTCTTGGTACTATACAGTTTCTCCCATCTCATGTATTTAAGGAGAGCACTTCTCCACCCATAAAAATAAGAATCTCTTTTATCATTTAAAAGAACCTCCACTTCTTCCACTTTCTCTGACATTGACACTCTTTGTGTTAGCCAGGAAGTGCAGACCAAGTACATTTGGTTTACTTACTCTGAGATCATTTATTGTTTTCTTGACTGTACCTGTGCTGTCTAGTGTGCATCTGACATATAGTTTCAGAGGACTAGAAGTACCAAGTCAAGCCATATTATCTGTGCCTGCAGATTCCTTTGTTGGATCATCTGCTCTTGTATCATATCATCTTCCTTGGATTAAACCCTTTGCATTTAGGCAGGGAAATCCAATCAGCTTCTACCTAGTTCCCTTTTATAAGTCCTTTAGTATATCAAGGCAGGGGAATATCTAGCATTATTTGCCACCTAGTTTTGTGCATAGTATGCACCTATTCTTTATTTTCTGTCTAGTCAAACATAGGACTAGAGAGACTTACCTACAAAATCTATTCTATTTGTCTAGTCAAACACAAGACTAGATAAAGTTCTATCTACATACTCTACATTATCTGTCTTGCCAGATAAAGCTAGGCTTGTATTGTAAAATCCCTATTTACAACCAGGTAGAATAAAACCACTGGGCTGTATAGCAGGTAACCTCCCACGAATGCCACATTATCTACCACAAAAGAAGAAAAGTTGTAGACTGCGAACTTGAGGTTGTTGGCAGCATTCAGTCTTATCAAAAGTGTAATTGTGGTGTCATTGCCTTTTGACCACTTTTATATAAGACACCTCAAGTAAGAAGACACTGCACCAGCCACATCCATGTTGGACTTTAGCCTGCTCAGTGATCCTGCCATACACCCCCCTGACCAGTGCTGTGTGGCCAAAGCAATCCCACCATGCCCACTAAAGGCAACATGCAGATCAACTTGCATGTGAGTAGTCTGTTTCTTATATCAAGTCTTTGAATTGAAGCTTACCTTATTTGCAAGGCTACGCCCTCATAATGGCTCCCCATGGCATGCTGCATCAACTCCACAGTGGAAACAGTAACCAGTTACTGAATGATGCTGTTGAATAACTCGTAGATTAGCATACTTGTAAGTTGTCTGTACATATGTTGTTGATATATATAAACATGGAGTGGGTTGATCCCACTGTAATATATCTACAATAATTTGATTGGCAACACTTACACACAGGATAGCATGCAAAAAGGAATTGCAGATGTGTGCGTGGGGTGCACACGAATTGCTTCTGCAGGTCCTGTGAGTTATGTGTCACATCACACACTGCAATGCACATGCAACTGGAACATTTGAGTCTACCTCATCAATCATCCCACTGGCAGGGTTTTGATGTCTCCTAGACTAGAGGATGTTGCTTGCAAGGCTCTTGAACATAGCCTCTTCTTTGGCACCAATGTTGATAAGGGCATCCAGGATGCAGACCTCATTTTTGTATCTATCAATACTTTGACCAAAAAGAGCGGTGTTGGTGCTGGGCCCTGAGCCCTGGGCAATGGCTTTGCTACAGACTTGAAGTGAGTTTTCAATTTTGTTGTATCAGCCCTTCCACTATATGATTGTGTGCTGATGCAACTGGAGCTCAGCTGTGTCAAGCTCACCACTCACTGTATTACAACTATGCCCACATCATCAAAGATTATTATCAAGAAATCCAGATAAGAGATACAATATTGCGACCTCAATTATCCAAGAAGAGCTCAGCACCTTCAATGCCTCCTTTGTGAAGGGGATGATCTGGATGAACAAAAGCATTGTAGGCTAACAACACCCTCAATCAAGGGACCTTTCATCAGTATATTTATCTGACTATGATCCAGAAGGCTACATGGAGTCAATTCACTTTGGCTATGTCCTAGATTTTGGCCCCTCAGATTATGCTCATTGATGTGCCCTGTTTCACCCTGTGATATGA
Organism: Suillus subaureus; assembly: GCF_016647635.1. Taxonomy (NCBI): domain Eukaryota; kingdom Fungi; phylum Basidiomycota; class Agaricomycetes; order Boletales; family Suillaceae; genus Suillus; species Suillus subaureus. The sequence continues at coordinate 56,211 of NW_024538579.1, read as the reverse complement.
CTCAATCCTTGCACTGCCTTTGGGATTTACCACTGGGTGTGTGCATTGTTTCTGGGGTTTCCCCACAAGAATGTTTATATAGACAGATGATTCAGTTGTTGGATTGTCACTACCACTACTACTACAATGCCAGGCCGTCAATGCAGGGCAAACAAAGCCCAGGCAGCTGCTGTTGCTACTTCCACTGCTGCTCCAATCCCTGCTGCTGCAGCAGCAAATGCTACTACCCTCCTAAACCCCCATCGGCGACAACTTGCTGTTAGATACAGAACCAGCGATGCAGCTCATGCTGGTCCAGATGAGGGAGAAAGCTTTGACCTTGAGAATATCTCAGGGGATGAAGAGGAACTGGGCAATACTCCTGTGTCCACTGCTATCGCATAGGTGGACTCTAATCCAAGCCCACTCCAGACTATCATGAGCACTGCCTAGACTGACCCTCTGGCCACTGGTAATCTCAAGCAGACCAAAGGGACAACTGATATAGCTCATTTCTACCAGATTGATTCTGATACTAAGGTCAAAACTTGCACCCCTTGCATGTAAGTATCATACCTGTAATCTTTTGTCATTTCTTACACCCTCCACCAGAGCACTACATGAGATTGACAGAATGCACAAGGTCCAGGTATATGCAGGTTCAACAGCCAGTTCAGCTCCCCATAATCATGCTTCCATTCACCACACAGAACTCTATCTGGAAGCAGCAGAGCACTTTGGCTGGCGCATAATGATAAAGGATCTAAGTGAATGGCTTGCTGAAGGATGGACACTCACGAAAATTCACAAATGGCTCAACAAATCACCTTGCACAATGCAAATGCTTGGCCCTCTACCTAACCAGGGATCTGATGCCTTGCGGCTGGTGGGAACCAGCTCTCCAGAAGATGTAATTCCAGACTCCACACTTGACAAGATGCATCACCAAATTGTGAAGTTTATTGTTGCTGATGATCAGGTGAGTCACAGTTCACCCTTAAAGCCACCATTAACAGCTGTCACTAGGCAATAAATGTGATCAAGTGTCCTGAATTTCAGCGCCTCATCTGTCTCTTATGCCCAGAAATTGGTGAGACTAGCCTATTCCACCACATGAAGGCCTGTGAAATGATCATTGAGCAGTGGCAGGAATACTTCATTGCCTTGAAGAAAGACCTTTCTGTAAATACATAATTAACAAGAGTCCTACAAAGTATCTTATTCCTTCTAGAACACACAGGGCAAAGTCTGCTTCACATCTGACCTGTGGTCAGATTTTAAGCTCTGGTCATTCATGGCCATCATGGCTCATTGGATTGCCAAGGCCAATGCGGATTCAGCACTCATGTTAAAGGCGGCCCTCATCATGTTCCATCATGTCCCCAGCAGTCACAATGAAGAATCTCTAGGTTCCATGATATTGTACCTGCTTGATTGTGCAGAAACTGCGACCAAGGTTGGTATTTACTTGTATTGTGTTGCTTGCTCTGACATTGTTTAGACTGGGCATTTCACTCTCAACAATGCATCCAACAATCACACTTCAATGCAGGAGCTTTCAACCCTACTCAGGCAATGCGGGATTGATTTTGATCCTATTGAAAACAGGATACCATGTTTCCCACACATGATAAACATATGCATAAAGCACATCATTGACAAATACACTGTTACTGACTTCTCCATTGTAGATGATACATGGACAGTTGAAAATCAGATCATCAAGAAAGTAGATTATGTCCAGACATTGTGAGCTAAGCCTCTCAAGCAAGCCAGGAACATTGTGTGATTGATACATGCATCAAACCAGCGGTGCAACAGATTGTGGGACACCATCCTTAGGGGTAATGAGGAGGGGTGGTTTTGAGATGACAAGTATGAGCTTACACAGCTCCCAGTTGTAGAACTTCTCCTCAATGAACCTACTAGATGGGATTCAGTGTATGTTATGTTAAACTGTTTGTGGACACTCCACCAGGTGAGACACCATACCATCAATCATACAGTAAGCAACAAAACTATTGCAATGTTTGTGTGAGATGGATTACTTTGGCTATATCATCACAGGGATGGCAGCTATGAAAATGTGAATGAGAGCAATATTGTAGCCCTATATCCAGGCTACAATAGTTGTACTACATTGGAGATGTGGAAACATTTCCTTAAAAGGATATAAGCAATTTACTACATAGTATGCATTGCAATGGTTTTGTTGCTGATATTTTTAAATATCAAAATCCTATCAATAGACATCAGTTATGTTATTTAGTAAGTCCTATAATGTCATGTGACATGTAAAAGGGTCACCATGATATAAACAAAGCCAAATGTTGAACTTTCTCAACATTTATCATCATGAAAGCCCTCTCTGCTCACAAAAGCAACCAAATCCTTTTTCACCTTAATTTTAACCAATTTACAAGGGAGATCTCACATGCTACTAGTGTACACCATGGTGCTATTATCAGAATTCACTCTAAACCTCATTCTGACCTTCAAAAGTCCTCTGGTGGTTGTCCTTCTGTCCTTTCCTTCCCCAATGTTCAGCATGCTATATGGTTAATCAGTACAGACAAGGCTGGAAATGCTACTCAAGTGATAAGAGCACTTCAGGACATCAAGAACCAGTCTATGGCTTCTCAGACAACACATTATTACTTGAGGAAATCTGGTATGAAGCCTGTAGTGAACAAAAAACACCCTCTTCTCTCCTGCTAACCTATTATTTAGGCCCTCTCCTGTTCTTTTTCAAGCCTATTTCCTTTCATCTGACCCCAAATGATTAATTTTGGTTTAATATGACCATATGACTCTTTTCAAGTCATCCACTGTCCAGAGCTGGTGACTGATAGCAAAGTCTAGTCTTACTCTCCTATGACACTTGGATAGGAGAGGGTGTTTTTGTTCACTACAGGCTTCATACCAGATTTCCTCAAGTAATAATGTGTTGTCTGAGAAGCCATAGACTGGTTCTTGATGTCCTGAAGTGCTCTTATCACTTGGGTAGCATTTCCAGCCTTGTCTGTACTGATTAACCATATAGCATGCTGAACATTGGGGAAGGAAAGGACAGAAGGACAACCACCAGAGGACTTTTGAAGGTCAGAATGAGGTTTAGAGTGAATTCTGATAATAGCACCATGGTGTACACTAGTAGCATGTGAGATCTCCCTTGTAAATTGGTTAAAATTAAGGTGAAAAAGGATTTGGTTGCTTTTGTGAGCAGAGAGGGCTTTCATGATGATAAATGTTGAGAAAGTTCAACATTTGGCTTTGTTTATATCATGGTGACCCTTTTACATGTCACATGACATTATAGGACTTACTAAATAACATAACTGATGTCTATTGATAGGATTTTGATATTTAAAAATATCAGCAACAAAACCATTGCAATGCATACTATGTAGTAAATTGCTTATATCCTTTTAAGGAAATGTTTCCACATCTCCAATGTAGTACAACTATTGTAGCCTGGATATAGGGCTACAATATTGCTCTCATTCACATTTTCATAGCTGCCATCCCTGTGATGATATAGCCAAAGTAATCAATCTCACACAAACATTGCAACAGTTTTGTTGCTTACTGTATATCCAAATCGCAAAATCCAACCATTCACAGATATTATTCTTAATGGAAGTGGTGCAATAATCAATATTTGGTCTTATTTTAATATTATTTATATATATGAACCCACATAACATCATGAACTTTAACATAATCATCATACAGCCTATCTCCTCTGCTCCAAAGGATAATATCCTTATTCTCTGCTCCTGTCATATCCTGTATGCCAGACATAGATTCCATCATATTCCCACACTTTCCGGACCTATTTCCAGACCCCATATCTGACTCATTCCCAGATCCCCTTCCACTGTGTGCTCCATATCTAAGCAGGATTAGATCTGCTATGGAATTACCCCTGAGCTCCAGACCTCCAGATCCTCACCTACTAGCCTGATCCATACACCCCTATCCTGTCCACCCTATGCACATTCTGTCCAGCAAGACATCCAGACTTTACCTCCTCTCAGATTCCAGACTACATCCACCACCTCACATATCTCAGTCCTGTTTCCACCTTGCCTTCTGGATCCCTAGATCTCCAGATATTAACTGTTACTATCTCTGAACCTATTCCCACCCTCCATCCGAGATCCTGTGCCTATCCCCATTTAGGCATCTCCACCTTTCCAGTTCTCAGTTATCTCTGTTTCCGTCTTGCTGATTAATCCTTGTACTAGTTTCATCTCCAAGTTCATTTAGTTATGTTCCATCTTACTTACCAATGTGTTTCCACATGCTTGTACATAGCCTTACTCTGTTGCTTACTGATCCTCTTGGATATCCTCTAGTATATAACCCCTGTACAACTCCAGTAGAGTCCTTAGTCTGAATATCACATTAGACTTGCCCAATCTTCTTCTGGACTTCAGTTCATCTGAGTTTGTCCTTTTCCATAAGGCCTAGGGATGGATTCCCTAGGCCAGAATTCTGGACCTTCAGATTTGTCCCCTATGTCCCTGTCCCAAGTCTAGGGATTGCTTCCCTAGGCTGGAGTTTTGCCTTTCTGGCACTTACCCTCTCTCTGGACTTTGGTCCACTTCCTGTCTCTCCAACTCTACCTAAGGGTAGTCTACCTCTGTTTGCTTCTACATCAGACTCTGTCCAATGTAGCCCCTATTCCTTCTGGACCTCCAGACATCCTGTCCTCTGGACCTCCTACCCTTCCATCCTGTTTCCTGTAGAAGTATTACCTTGTAGTGGGAACTCTCCTGAGCACTTCCTGCATCCCTCTGGAACTCTCCCATGCTCCTCCAGACATTTCCTGTGCTCCTTCAAAAGTCCTCTAGCACTCTCTACCAGAGTAGCCAGCCTCTGGAAGTCCTTTGGACTTCGTTGGACCATCATTGGACTTCCTCTGAAATGAAGGGCACATACTCAGGTAAGGGGCACAGCATATGAGCTGAGGCCAAGCCCCTCTGAGTCAGTCTCTCTCTCCCTTGAGCATAGTTCTTAACAGCTCCTCTAGTTTGTCTATGAGGCAAATTGCTTACAAAACTGGTCCTAGCAAGTCTACTATTGCTATAGTTATGCTGGCTATGATAGAACATTGATCTCATGAGCTTTGAGCCATTTTGTAGCTAGCTTTGAGGTATGCTTAGAGTCATTATCCAGTTGGAAGATAATGTCTTCTTCATCAATTCCTGACTTTGGCATGCTTCTGAGTAGACACTCCTCTAGAATAGAGATTTACTGCTCTATATTCATGCCTCCTTCCACCTCACAAAGAATCCCCACACCATTCCATCCCCTACAACCCCTACCATCATACTTCATGTTCCAAACTTTAGTATATTCTTGACTTCTCTTTTCCCCAATGGTTCCCCTATCTTTTTTGACACATATTCCAGGCCATCTGACCCCATTCTATTGGTTTTTATCTCATGTGACCAAACTACCTTCTTCCAGTCTTCCACAGTCCAATGTTGGTGCTTTAAGGCAAAGGCCCCTATAGGCTGCAGAAAGAAGAAGCATTTTCTTCTTGGTTACAGCCATAAGATTGGCTACCTTAAGGGTGTTTCTGACTGTTTGAGTGGGGATGAGAGTGGGGATAATGGAATTGATAAACTTGGTGGCATGGTCAACATTTGAAGCCTTGCCAGATAGATTTTAATGAACAATAGCTCTGTTATGCTGTAGAGTAAGCTTGAAAGACCATCCCAATTTATGATTTTCCTTCTCTAGCATGTTCTGGTTTGTGACTATAGCAATAGTGGACCTGCTAGAACCAGTTTTGCAAGCAATTTGCCTCATAGACAAACTAGAGGAGCAGAGAATAAGGATATTATCCTTTGGAGCAGAGGAGATAGGCTGTATGATGATTATGTTAAAGTTCATGATGTTATGTGGGTTCATATATATAAATAATATTAAAATAAGACCAAATATTGATTATTGCACTACTTCCATTAAGAATAATATCTGTGAATGGTTGGATTTTGTGATTTGGATATAAAGTCAAAAAAGTGTCCAAATGAGTCATGTGATTAGAATTACCATATCTTGCCTATATATGGTCTAGTTCCCACGATATATATCTCAGATTATAGCTATGATGCCAAGCCTTTAGACATGTCTATATGCCTTTATATTGTACTCAGGTGCTGGCTTGCTATTATCTAATTACTTGAAAATGCATAAACATTCAGACACTTTTTTGAGCCACTGTAGTGCCTGTAGCTGGGGGCCAATGGGGACAGTGACAAATTATTTGCAAGGGGTCTTGACTTTGCCAGTGGTTCAAGCTAGCACCTCCTGGTCATTCAGGGCAGTGCTGAAGACCACCAAATGGACCTGTGAAACCAACACAGGTGTTGATGCACTCTTCGACTCCACTGAGTTCTGCAACAATTTTTTTGATTTGATGGAGTGAGGAAAATTTGACACTGTCATATCCCACAATCTGGACACATGTTCCATCATATTCCCACGCCTTCCAAGCCTATGTCCTGACCCCACTTCATATCCAACTCATTCCCAGATCCCCTTCCACTGTGTGCTCCACACCTCAGCAGGATCAACTCCACTCTGGATTTACCCCTGAGCTCCGGACCATCGGATCTCCACTGTTAGCCTGATCCATACCCCCCTGTCCCATCCACCCTATGCACACTCCATTCAGCAAGACATCCAGACTTCACCTCATCTTGGATTCTGGACTATATCCACCTTCTTGTATTCCGGTCCTGTATCCACCTTGTCTTCCGGATCCCCAGATCTCCGGACCTCCGGATATTAACACTGGACCTATTCCCACCCTCTGTCTGATATCCTGTGCCTATCCCCATTTAGGCATTCTCTGCCTTCCAGCTTTCGGTTACCTCTTGTTCTGTCTTGCTTATTGATCCTTGTATGAGTCCTCATCTCTGAGTTCATTTACTTATGTTCTGACTTACTTACTAATGTGTTTCCACATGCTCGTACATAGCCTTGCTCCTTTGCTTACTGATCCCCTCAGATATTGTTCAGTATATAACCCCTGTAGATACTCCTGTAGTTCCTCAGTTTGAATATCAACTTAGACTTGCCCAATCCTCTCTTGGACTTTGGTCCACCTAAGTTCTGTCCTACCCATCAGGCCTGGGGATTGATTCCCTAGGCTGGAGCTCCGCCTTTCCAGCACTTACCCTCTTTCCAGACTTAGGTCCAATCCCTGTCTCTCCAACTCTATCTTAGGGTAGTCTACCTCTGTTTGTTTCTACATCAGACTCCGTCCAATGTAGCCCCTATTCCTTCTGGACCTCCAGACCTACTGTCCCTCATACCTCCAGGCATCCTGTCCTTCAGATGTTCTGCCCTCCATACCTTTGGACATTCCATCCTCCTAACCCTCGGACATCCTGCCCTCTGTACCTTCAGACATCCTGTCCTTCGTACCTCCAGACATCCTGTCCTTCTGTCCTCCATCATCCTGCCCTCCTGTCCTCCTGTCCTCCTGTCCTCCTGTCCTCCGGACCTTTGGACCTCCTATCCTTCCACCCTGTTTCCTGTAGAAGTATTACCTTGCAGTGGGAACTCTCCTGAGCACTTCCTGCATTCCTCTGGAACTCTCCTGCGCTCCTCCGGAAGTCCTCTAGCACTCTCCAGCAGAGTAGCCAGCCTCCGGAAGTCCTCTGGACTTCGTTGGACCATCCTTGGACCTCATACGAAATGAAGGGCACATACTCAGGTAAGGGGCACAGCGTATGAGCTGAGGCCAAGCCCCTCTGAGTCAGTCTCTCTCCCCCTTGAGCAACATGGTTCTTAACAGACACCATCATACTCCATGTGAGCAGCATGAGCTTTAATGTAGTCTTCATCAGAATGATTCAATTCAAGATAAAGCCTGATAGCAAGATGGAGGGCCCTGTTGTCGTCAAGTGAGAGTCGCTGTTGTGGGGGATTATGAAGTTGTTTGATCACATCTTGGCTGAGCCCAGTGCCAGCATCATTGATGGAAGTGTTCTGAAGGGCAATGATGAAGGAGAGTGATGTCCAAAGATCTTGCTTGACATTCAAATACACATCTTCTAAAAGAGCTTTCTTATCTGTATCCAAAGGCCTTGGTATAACATTATCAGGTTTGTCCTCTTTGACATCTTCAATAGACAAACACAATGTAGTCTATATTGTAAACATACCTCAGTATAGTACTTGTCCACTGTTGGAATAAACAGGTTTGGGCTTGGGATGTGTTCTGGGCTGTGAGAATGCTCAGAAGCCTGATAAGGCTCATAATCCCAATCCTGGACCAGAGGGGATAAGCTCTGGATGTGTTCTCAGCTGTGAGAGCATGGGAGAGACTCATCATGAGGTATGTGGTGATGTGCCAGTGTGCCCATATTGGCAGAAGGCCCTGTAGGGATTGAACAGCATGAATGCACAGCAGGTGGCTGATGTGCTTGATGAAAATTCCTCACTATGGATTGTAGATAGTGCATTGATCCAGTTCCAGCTCTTGCTGCCATTTCAATATGATAATCTTCATGTGTTCTGTAGATGCTTTGGGTGACCTTGGTAGGTACTCCACCACACTTCCTACTGCAGTTGCAGATATACTGTCGAGTAGTAGGAGCCATAGGGAATTGGGATATGGATGTAAGAGACACAAAGATAGATTAGGTTAATGGGACTACAAAGTACAGACACTAAGCTGCTTCACATGTTGTCCATACTTTGTAGTGATGAGTGTAACACAGGTATAGTAGAACTAGGTTGTGCAATGTGGCTATAGATGAGTTGTGGAAAATTTAGCCAAAATCTGTTTGTGCCTGGATCTGCCTGGCTCCCCTCTGAATATCCATGGCTCTACATGACTCAGGCTGTTGTGGGTTCTGACTGGGCCTGAGCTCCTTCATTGTCATCAAAAAGTTCTGCCTTATCATCATTGAGAAGCAGGTACTGGATTGCAAGATTGTCTATCAAGGACTGGACTAAATCTAAAGACTGAGTGTACAGGGGATTATTTTTGCATAGATTAAATTGATGATGTTATTGCAAATGTATTTCAGGCTCCAAAATAATCTATTCTGGATTATTTTGCCTATGGGAAGTCATCCAATACTATCCCTTCCACTGCAATCAGCACCCCACAGAAGTTGGCAGTCACACAAATGTCACTGTGAGTCATGACATGTCACATAGGCCAATTTCAAAGTCAGTTCAGCAGTCAAGCAAGAGCACAAGGTCAATTAGTATTCAGCATGAATGTTTGAATGAGCAAGTACAGTATTGACTAGTAGATATACTTAAGTACAAGGGTGACTGTTATTAGTGCCATAGTTGTAAAATTGAGGTGGATGTATAGGGAGACCATGTACATTGTATGGATGGCCAGGCTGAGCCTGAGGTTGTCTATGTAAGTTCAATTGTTATGAACTAGGATAGTTCTAACAACAGACAACTCAATAAGAGTCAGGACCTCTGTCGAGATTCTACACAAGACAATAAGCCAAGCATTCAATGTAAGCTAAGTCAGAAGGAGTGCTTCTAACTTAAAGTATGATTCAGATGACAAGAGATTGAAGGTCTCAAGCGAAGGATATTCCAGGTACAACCTAGTAAGATTAAAGTAAGGAACTAAAGCATACAGGAGGACTATTTATAGTGAACTACTGTGCTTTAGGGCAGGTGTGAGAATGGAATGAGTCAGAGATAAGGGATGCATAAGCAATAGTAAGAATAGATCATCTAACAATGGCAATGGCAATTGTGATGTAATACAAGGTATGAGTCAGAGGTAAGTCTAGTGGTGGCATCATGCAGCTTGTGATGTAATACACAGTAAGGAAGGGAAAATGAAATAGGGGTGTACATGGTTGTAACATTGTTGTAACATCAATGATGATGCAATGGGACCACTGGATGGATTATTATTCTGCATTGTAGGGTAATATGGTGCCTGAAGAGCTGGATTAGGGTAGAATTGATGAAAATATGGCTGGTTGGTAAGGTGCGAAGGATAATTTGAGTTGAAAGCATGTGTGGGAGAAGTGAAAAAATGATTGCCACTGAAAGCCACAGCATTTGACAAGGTGGCACCGTTGTCCTGCAAGGTGCTGCTAGTACTGGCCTGTCCTGTTGATGATGCAGTGGCCAAATTCTTCAAGCATGTTTTTCCTGTCTGGAAGAGTGCAGAAAAACATGGATTATCAGCAAAGTGCCAATTTTTGGCATCAGCAATAAACTCTTTGATTCTCACTTGGAGTTTGTTGACCATCCCATCTCTTGAAATTTTAAGAGCACCAGCAAGTGTGATGAAGTCATCCTTGCACTGGAGTGTCAAGAGTGCATCAAATGTCTTTAACCCAATATCATGTTCAATCTGAGCATGACACACTTCATCTTCAGACTTCTTTTTGGCCTGTTTCTCCACATCAAGCTTGTCTTTTTCATGCCACTCTTCCTCCACTTTATTGAAGTCCTCCTTGAGCTCTGGGTGTGTCATGAAATGGGCCCATAATTTGACAGATTTCCTCAGCTGTTTCTTTTTCTTTACATTCTCCAACTTCAGTCAAGATTAAGCCAATGCCTGCTGCACCATTGTACAGTGTGCATTTGTAGCATCAAGCTGGGCAGTCAGGATCTGAGTCGTCTGAACTAATGCCCCATTCTGCTCATACATGCACTAGAGCTCACACCAAAGTTCCTCCTTCATCAATGTCATTGCCTGAACATATGAGGAGATAACTGGATGTTAGATGGGGCCTGATAGTTGCAATGTTGAGTGGGTGATGTGAGTGTCATTAGAGGGGGGCTGTGTGTCTTGCTGGGGCATCTCTCCTTTGTCTTTGTCTTCATCTGACTCTGAGTCATCACTTTGAGGTTCTTCCAAGTTGTCTGAGTCAGAGCTCCAAGAGTCCAAGTCTGAGTCATGTTCATCAACAGCCATGGGAAAAAAATCACTGTCATCCTCCAAATCCTCTTCTTTATGGTTGCCATTCAGTTTCATCAACTCATCAAATTCTTCAATGTCAGAAGGAACTGTCATTGGAGATGAAGGGACTTCAGAAGGATATGATGGGGGAAGATGTGCAGTAGTTGAATAAACTGGGCTTGGTGTAAAATCCTTGTCTGTGAAGACTGATGGATCAAGAGGATAGATACCAGTTTTTTTAAATGCTTTCTGGATGAGTTCTGGTGTAATGATGGGGTGAATGGCCATATATTCATGAATAAAATTATAGCAATCAATTTCAACCCCATTGGCAAGGTGTTTGTCACAATGTTTGGTCCAAGCACACTGAACAGAGGAAAAAATGCTCACATCCAGTGGTTGAATTTTGTGCATGGTTTTCAATGGAAAGGCATGGATTATGACACCATTATCATAAGCTGCCCTTTTGATAGCTCTTTGTTTGTGTGAACTATGACCATCAACCATCAGAACAATTGGTTTCTCAGGATCAACATGGTATTTCTCCACTGTAGGAACAAAGTGGTTCCTGAACCAATAATCCACAATCTCATGATCTGTCCATCCTGTCAGAGAGAAAGAAACACTGTCCAAGGATATCACAGTGTTAGTAGAGCACAATGATATGCTTATGTAGCTTACTTACCTACCCACTTTATCTTTTAGATCTCAGATATCTGGGGCTGGTCCTTCTGAAAGGACAAACCATGGTGGCATCTTAGCACCTGCAGCTGAGATGCACTCAATAATGGTTATGAGCTCTAGATTATTGCTATGGACCCAATAATGATCTGAATCTTCTGCAGAGAAAATGAATTTCATGCTAGCATTTTTCCTTCCCCTGCCCATTTGATTGCCTTTCTTGTCCATATTCTAATGATGCTCTGGCAGAATTTTATTATGGTCATCATCAAGCTTCTTTCACATCTCAAAAAATTCCCCAATGGTATCCTTGTTAAAATTTTGAGCACACTTTGGATCCAGTCCACTTGCTCAAGATATACAAAGGGATGGATGATGATGAATGAAGCCATAATGCCACTTTCATGACAGGAGTTGGCCAGTTATTTCCTTAATGGATGCACACAACTTCACAGGGTGAATAGGAGTCACAGATGTGGATGCCAGGTTACACCAGTCAGCAACAGTTTCCTCATGTGCAGCAGATAATAGTTGCTGGCTCTTGTGGGCATGCTGATGAGACTTATGCACTCCCAAGCATCAATCACTCAGTGTCTGACGTAATACCTAGACCAGTTTAGTGAATAATCACATGATGAAACATGACTCACATTCTGTTCCTTAGCTGCAGCTGCAATGGATTTATATAACCCATTTGCAATTCCCTGAATTGCAGCCTGAATATGTGACTCATAAGTTGGGTCTGATGAAGCTCACAGCTTTCCTTGTCTGCTGCTGCTAGACTTGCAAATGCAGACCAGCCCCATAGCCAGCAGCACTGCACCAGTTGGCACTTCCAAAGTGGGTGTGTGCAATTCAAGGCTCCATCATGGCACATATCAGCAGGTGACATTTCTGCATGACTTCAGCACTTTCAACTATCTCACTCAATTCTGCTTTAATCATGGTCATTCAACCTCATAATGAGTTGTATTAGACAGAGAATGATACCTATATTAAGAATTTTGTGTTTGAGTAGCTAGAAATACAAGTTTTGTGAAAGTGCCGACTTCTGTGGGGTGCTGATTGCAGTTCAACATTCAACTCTGACTCCACAAGGGGTTTGGAAGAAAAATGTTACCAAAAATAGTAACCAGCTGTGTCTTGTACACTTTGGTTACCCCATTTTAGGTACCTCTTAGGTTGTATTATGTCTATAGCAGTAAAGGCCTAAGAGGTGCTTTTGGGGAGGTCTGGCCCATGTTCAAGGGTATTTCCCTGAATATATAGGGACCAAAATGTGATGTATCAGGAATGGTCCAAGGATCATTATAAAAATCAGGCAGGAAATACCAGAGTAGCTTTGGACCACAGATACATTGGGATTCTCTGTAGTGAAGGGGTGTCAGGGGTCCTACCATGGCCAAATTTTCATGATAAATTTTCGAAATTGATAGCAGGATTAGGTGCAGGTAGAGCTCATGGTACCCATGGTTTTACTGTGCTAATGCATAAGCTGAGATGAGAAGATGATGGAATCACTACCCCTGGTGAATAGCCAGGATCTCCAGTTTCATAAGACACTGGAATCACTGTATCTGTCATATCCTGTATGCCAGGCATAGATCCCATCATATTCCCACGCTTTCTGGACCTGTTTCTGGACCCCATATCCAACTCATTCCTGGATCCCCTATCTGTCCACCCTATGCACATTCCATCCAGCAAGACATCCAGACTTTACCTCCTCTCGGATTCTGGACTACATCCACCACCTCACATATCTCAGTCCTGTTTCCGCCCTGCCTTCTGGATCCCCAGATCTCCGGACCTCCGGATATTAACTGTGCTATCTCTGGACCTATTCCTGCCCTCTATCCGAGATCCTGCGCCTATCCCCATTTAGGCATCTCTGCCTTTCTGGTTCTTGGTTATCTCTGTTTCCGTCTTGCTGATTGATCCTTGTACTAGTTTCATCTCCAAGTTCATTTACTTATGTTCCGTCTTACTTACCAATGTGTTTCCGCATGCTCGTACATAGCCTTACTCCTTTGCTTACTGATCCTCTCAGATAGCCTTTAGTATATGACCCCTGTACAACTACAATAGAGTCCTCAGTCTGAATATCATCTTAGATCCTGTTCTACTCGCCAATCATCTTCCAGACTTCAGTCCGTCTGAGTCTTGTCCTTTTCCATAAGGCCTAGGGAAGGATTCCCTAGGCCAGAATTCTGGACCTTCAGATTTGTCCCCTATGTCTCTGTCCCAAGTCTAGGGATTGCTTCCCTAGGCTGGAGTCTTGCCTTTCCGGCACTTACCTTCTTTCTGGACTTAGGTCCACTTCCTGTCCCTCCGACTCTACCCTAGGGTAGTCTACCTCCATTTGCTTCTACATCGGACTTCGTCCAATGTAGCCCCTATTCCTTCTGGACCTCTGGACCTCCTGTCCCTCATACCTCCAGATATCCTGTCCTTTGGACGCTCCGCCCTCCATACTCCGGACCTCTGGACATCCTATCCTTCCATCCTGTTTTCCTGTAGAAGTATTACCTTGCAGCGGGAACTCTCCTGAGCATTTCCTGCATTCCTCCAGAACTCTCCCATGCTCCTCCAGACATTTCCTGCGCTCCTCCAGAAGTCCTCCTGCACTCTCCACCAGAGTAGCCAGCCTCCGGAAGTCCTCTGGACTTTGTCGGACCATCATCAGACTTCCTCTGAAATGAAGGGCACATACTTGGGTAAGGGGCACAGCATACGAGCTGAGGCCAAGCCCCTCTGAGTCAGTCTCTCTCTCCTTTGAGCATGGTTCTTAACAGTATCCCTTGAGAATATGCATACCCTGAGGGGGGTCAGCTGCCTCGCAAGATGCTGGAATTACTGTATCCCTTGAGAATATGTGCACCCTGAGGGGGGTCAGCTGCCTCACAGATGCTGGGATTACTGTATCCCTTGAGAACATGCATACCCCAAGGGGGGTCATCTGTCTCGCAAGACACTGGAATCACTGTATCCCTTGAGTAATATGAGTATGGGTATACTGTGGGTACAGATGTGGGTAGACCTCAGTCCCTGGGAAAGACCAGATTATGAGGGGAAAGACCATTGGTGCTTTTTAAATTAATTGGGGAAGACCAGCTCACAAGGGGAAAGACCATTGGTACTTTTCACCATCATCGGGAAGGACCAGATCACGAGGGGAAAGACCATTGGTATAATTTATACTGTTTGGGAAGGACCAGAATGTGAGGGGAAAGACCAGCTTGCAAGGGGAAAGACCAGCTCACAAGGGGAAAGACCATTGGTACTTTTCACCATCATTGGGAAGGACCAGATCGCAAGGGGAAAGACCATTGATACTTTTCACCGTCATCGGGAAGGACCACATAGCAATGGGAAAGACCAGATTGTGAGGGGAAAGACCATATCAGGAGGGAAAAGACCACTGGTATTTTTTCCCGTCAGAGGGAAAGACCAGGTCATGATGGGAAAGATCATTAGTATGTTTTAATCTAACTGGGAAAGACCAGATCAGAGGGAAGGACCAGATCAGGGGGGGGGAAGGGCCATAGTTACTTTTTAATTTGCACTTATCAAGAAAGACCAAGGTGTTGTGCACATATTAAATTTATTATGTAATATCTATATGCAATACTATCTCATAGGACATCTTGCAGGGGATGATGGCATAAAATCATCTTCAATGTCATCTGGGTCATCATCAGGGTCTATATCATACCTATACTCATCCACCAATGCAATGTCTTCAATTGCATCCATCAGTTCATCATCTCCAATCTCACCACAATCCGAATCACCCTCATTATCCTCTTCCACAGGCCCTACACTCTGGTCATCCTTGTCCCGAAAAGATGGCTGCGCCTGTTCATGTGTGGCCCGAAGCAAGACTTCATCTGAAGGTCCCCAGCTATCCACAACTGACCAGGCACATGGAATACACTGAACTTTTCTTCTCCAAACAACACAGATGTTAGCAAGCTCATCTGTGCGTGATGTGAGGTGGAAAGTCAACACAACATCCTCCACTACAACATGAATTGAGAACAGACATGACATAGGGTCACAATCATGCACCTGCATTTGACAAGGCATCCTGTATACCCTCCCACTCCATCAACATCCACTCCTGCATAACAGACCACTTGCGCATCAGTCGAGCCTCCTCCTCAAAGCAACAATCTACTTCAAGTTGCAACTGGATACTGTTTCTGATGGCCTCATCTGATAACCACGCTGGAGGGTTGACAGTGGCATCGTCAAGTCCAATGTCTTGCCAGATATTGTCATCGATGTCAAGTTGGAAGATGCCATCACATGGAATGGAGTGAGGGGGGATAGCAAAAGGTGGCGCTCTCTGTTGTCATATAAGTGAGCGTATGTGAGAACACAAGCCATTGTAAGTCGAGACTAACTTGAGAATGCCAGGTTTGCGACGTTTGATGGAGTGTTGTGTATTCATGTGAAGTTTTTTGGCTGTAAAGACCTGAGATTTGTCATCCAAGTGGTAAAGTATAAATGAATGCACCATTGATAGATGCTCTGTATGACCTCTTGAGTCTCTCCAATTCGAACTTCCATTGACAAAGACAGTCCTGAATGTGAGTTTTCACAGCTCCAAGTGCAGATCTACAATGTCAGATAGTGTTAGTAACTTTGGTATGTCACAAATGAGCATCAATCAGCTGCAGATTGAGCTCGACCATGTCGTCAACATGACCACCATGTAACTGCGCCTCCAGTTCACAGACAGAAGCATTGTGTGCATCTAAAGTCTTCTCCAATGCAAGAAGAGTGGTAATGACCTCAGCTGCCTTGTTCCTGGATTGACCTAGACACTTCAGTAAGACAACAACAACAGGTAGGTATCCTCTCATGTGGAGTGGGTCTTGTCTGGTGCGCAATCTGAGCCTTCCACTCTGCACGAAGTATATCCTTGTCGAGGTCCAAGTCTTGTAAATTGTCCAGAGCTGCATTCTTCTTGGTCTGGCAGTGAATCCAACACCGATGAAGCCAATGGCCAAATCCTTGCAGCAATCTTGTATCACAGTGGCGAATTTGAGTATCAAGCATGAAAAGATGCTGATTGAACTAGAGTAGAGTTAGACTTGTAGAATGATACATGGGTGGTACTTACTCCAGAAACGCATAGGGGGGGGATGAGTTGCTTTAGAGAACTCCATAGTCATTCACACCCCTCGCTGTCAGACAGTCCAAAACCTTCGCATTTCCTGGGATGGTAGATAACTTGACAAGGCCACTGGTGACTGTAAGTGTGGAATACGGCAACTGCAAAGGTGATTCGTGATAAAATAGATTCATCCAGAAGACTCCATTTGCGACAGCTCCATTCAAGTTGGCATCTGATGTCATACAGAAGCCCGACGGTCATTTGAGGGGGTAGATGCTTGAACAGATGGTCCAATAGAGCGAGTGAGTAATGTTGTTTCTCCCCTGCCAATGTGAGGTTCACAATCCAGAGAACACGATCATGTCTACAAAGCAGTGCCATAAGGCCTGTATCAGTAAAAAAACAAGTGCTTGCCTTCTCCTGTTTCTCGTCTGCAGCCATGAAAGATTCTCTGCATCCATCCAGGACTGATACTGGCACACTCGTCCCCATTTCATAGCGATCCTCTTCTGGCTCCATCCTTGAGACCCTCTCCCAACGTCTTTCTCCTTGACAGCACTGCACAAACTCATCCATTGCTTGCATGTCATCCTTTGGTAGAAAAAAGGATGGTGTCAGGTTGGGAGGGTCATGACCATCAGCACCACAAGGGTTGGTGGAGTGCTTTTGAGTAAAGCATGCATCTATGCAAATGATAATATCTGGCCTGAGTGTGATCAACTGAGTATGCAGCACCATAGCTACATAAATGAACTTACATGAAACAAGAATCTTTCACCTTTTGCCAATCATTTGTCCCAAAGCAAAGTGGGCAGTGTGAACGAAGGTATTCAGTAGGTTGTTTCAACTGCCATTGGTTGCAAACAGATCTTGTCCTTCCGGGTGTTGGCAATAAGATTGGAGATGTGATCATAAGCTAAAATGGTCAACACCCGGTACCAGTAAAATGCATTGGAGAAGCGATGGCACAGGCTATGCTAATACAAGGTTAAACATGCTATGTATGTGGAGGATCAAATGCTAACCATCAATGTCAACTTGTATCCCATTCCATCTAGAAACATCTCCACTGCATTGCACCATGCAGTATGGTTGGGGGACTGATGAATGAAAAGAAGGTGGACAAACTCTAGAACACATAAGTCCACTGTGAGTGAGGGAGCAACAGGAGCACATGGGAACAGCCCATGACAAAGGAGCTGGAGAGGGGCAGGAAAACAGGGGCATGCAATGATATTAATTTCTGACAGGCCTGTAATGTACATTAGATTAGCCATCGGGGGGAGAAAAGAAGGTAGACAACATACTGTCAAAGAACACGCAATGCAACCTTGATACTGTGTGTCCCACTGTAGTAGTGCCACAGTTCGGCTATGGCCTGCTCGGACTCGGCATCTACCAACAAACTTGTAGTTTGGCAATTGTAGTGAACTAAGCCACTGATTTGCCATGTACAGTGGCTCAAAAAACTGTCCACATGTTTTGACATTTTTCACTATCTATGATATTGTGTGAGAACTCACAAATGCCTCAAGGACATGCTTATAGCACATTGTAGTATGGCTTCAGGGCTTTCATTTGAGCCCTACACCGTGGGAATCGGTGGAGATATGGTGGAGATACAAGGCTTACAAAATCATGACTCATGTGGACAGTTTTTTGAGCACATATTAAAACTATATAAATCATCATTTATGACACCATAACAATCATGCCACCATTAAATAAATTATAAAGTGGTGTCATTATGTCATTTTAAAACCATATCTAACTATACAAACCAAAAATTTCCATATGTCATGGTTATATTCACCATGAAAGCCACCCCCCCTGCTCAAAGGGATAATATCCTCTCTCTTTCCTATTCTGGCCTCTCTGCTTGTCAAATTTCCTCTAGAACTGGAGTATCCAAGTCAACTGTGGCCAAGTTTATCAAAGAAAGTCACACAGACAAGGAAAACTTCTGTGAAGGGCATCCATCCAAGCTCACCTCTACTGATAGGAGGGCTATTATCCAACATATCACTACAGGAAAGGCTGATAATGCTGTCCAGGTCACCTATTACATCAATTCCACCATCACATTCCCTGTCTCTTCACACACTGTGAGAAACATTCTCAAGACAGCTCATCTCAGGTCAGTAACAAGGAAGAAAAGGCTCTCCTCTCTATCTCACATATGCAGAGAGGACTAGCACCCTTCTTTTTTCACATATATACCTTGCCATCTGACCCAATCCTATTTATTGTGGTCTTATATGATCATATAACATGCTTCCAGTCCATGTAATCCAATTCTGATGGGCTAAGGCAAAGGTTAGTCATCTCTGTTTATGTGTGATGGAGAGGAGAGCCTTTTCTTCCTTGTTACTGACCTGAGATGAGCTGTCTTGAGAATGTTTCTCACAGTGTGTGAAGAGACAGGGAATGTGATGGTGGAATTGATGTAATAGGTGACCTGGACAGCATTATCAGCCTTTCCTGTAGTGATATGTTGGATAATAGCCCTCCTATCAGTAGAGGTGAGCTTGGATGGATGCCCTTCACAGAAGTTTTCCTTGTCTGTGTGACTTTCTTTGATAAACTTGGCCACAGTTGACTTGGATACTCCAGTTCTAGAGGAAATTTGACAAGCAGAGAGGCCAGAATAGGAAAGAGAGAGGATATTATCCCTTTGAGCAGGGGGGGTGGCTTTCATGGTGAATATAACCATGACATATGGAAATTTTTGGTTTGTATAGTTAGATATGGTTTTAAAATGACATAATGACACCACTTTATAATTTATTTAATGGTGGCATGATTGTTATGGTGTCATAAATGATGATTTATATAGTTTTAATATGTGCTCAAAAAACTGTCCACATGAGTCATGATTTTGTAAGCCTTGTATCTCCACCATATCTCCACCGATTCCCACGGTGTAGGGCTCAAATGAAAGCCCTGAAGCCATACTACAATGTGCTATAAGCATGTCCTTGAGGCATTTGTGAGTTCTCACACAATATCATAGATAGTGAAAAATGTCAAAACATGTGGACAGTTTTTTGAGCCACTGTAGACTGGTTCATTGTGTTAGTCAGCTGCAAGAACCAGCTAAAGCCAAACTGCGGCTTGAACTGGCCTTCAGCTGGTTCAAGCTGGTTGAACTGCTGGCAAAATGCGGAATTAATACATTCCTCTGACTTCCTCCTCGCCACTTGCATTGATTGGATCTACTCTATGTTATTTTGTACCATGAATAAGGTCCCTACTCGAGTCGATGGCAGATTTAGGCTGGGAAATGTTCTGGGGTCTGGCTCATATGGTATGTGACTATGTCATTCACATACTGACTATATTCACCATCTGGACTTCACTTAGCTGTTGTGTACCATGCACAAAACTTCATCAAGGATGATTCAGTAGCTGTCAAACTTGAACCCATCATCAACCACTTGTCCTCTGTGTGGAATGAATACAAGATTCTGAAACAACTTGCAGGCGGAGTTGGGATCCCCCGTGTCTTTTGGTTTGGCAGAGAATCAACATACCATGCTTTGGTTCTTGACTTCCTTGAGCCGTTGTTGCATGATATCTTCATTGCGCATGATCGAAGATTCAGCCTTCACAATGTTGTGAATCTAGGAAACCAGTTGGTCAGCTGCTTTGTGAAAGGTCATTGCAGCGAGCTAACTCCACTTTTCCAGCTCTCATGTCTCGAATACATCCACTCACACAATTTTGTTCATGGTGACATCAAACCCCAGAATATCTTAGTGGGTCTTAATGATTTGAAGCACACCACCTTCATCATTGACTTTGGTATTGCAAAGGAGTACTGCAATACTTCAACCAGAACCCATATACCATTTTGCCAAGGTCGTTGTCTCACCAGTACACCTGCATTCGCCTCAATCAACAGTCACTTAGGAGTCGAGCTGGGTCATCGGGATGATCTTGAGTCCCTCACATATACGCTGATATATTTCTTGTGTGGCTCCCTCCCATGGTTAACCAGCGATCATGAGAAGCTCTCCAACTCTTCCATGATTGAGTGCAAAGTAAATACTACTGTTGAAGTTTTATGTCATGGAATTCCCATCGAGTTCGCAAGTCTTCTGATTTACACATGCTCACTTGCATTCTCGGAGGATCCTGACTATGACTATCTTCATTCATTACTTCATGGTATTTCTGACCCATTGCCAATGTCAGCTACATGCCTTTTGGATTTCAGCCAGCCCAATCCTATCATTCATACCCCTGCACTCTCCAATGAACAGGTGGTTGCTGAGGCGGTGCAACCACATCCAATGAAGGTAAACCCTCCTCACAGATCAACTCATGTGTGAGTAAATTTTTTTCATCTTCCAATTTGTAAACTGATGATCCTGTTTTTCCTGAAGCCTCTGCCCACATAATAGCCCTGGGCCACTACCTGCAACCGCTTCCACTCCACACTGCACCAAGGAACGTGTTGTTGGATGAATCATGACTCTATTGAATGTTCGCTACCTGTACATACATGTGTGTGATATATTATTGGTCTACAACTAGCTGTATGAATAGCTATTATACAAAATTTGTCATTGTTGAATCAGACTGCGCAGTGCACACCCTCAAGTCTCGACTTCCACGGCATGCCCTCTTATGTCTTATCTCAACACTCCCTTCAACATATTGCGCTGCCGCAGATCCTTTCAATCCTTGCACCAGAAATTCAGTCCCATGGGCCATGGCGAACAAGGTAATATGAATGTTAATTAGTCATCAAGTGTTTATTGAAACTTATTGAAAGGTCTCCAGTCTTCAGATACGAGATTGCCCGGATCAGTACTTGCCATCACATCTAAAGCTATTGGGGACTCTCCAGAGTCACTAAATGTGTCACTGCTCTTTTGTTGGACAACCCCATCACATGCTGCATGGGGGGATATTCCACAAAACATGTTGCTGCTCTTTCCCTAGGTGAACCTTATTGGATCATTCACCGATTAGCCCATCAACTTCATGGATGAACACATTTTTTCAAGGTTAGCTTTAATCTATTGGCATTTTGCAGGGTCTCCCTTGATGCAGGTCTATATAAACAGGCAATTATGTTGTTATATCTGCATTGCTGCTCTTACCAACATGGCACCTTGTCAACATGCACCCAAGACGGCCACCATACCTGCTCCCACTGTTCCCATCCCCACCAGTGTTATTCACATCCCCACTGCTGTTATTCCTGTCCCTGTTGATGCTATTCCCGTCCCTGCTGGTGTTATTCCCATCCCTGTGGGTGTTATTCCCATCCCCACTGGTGTTATTCCCACCCCTGTTACCATTGTCCCCATCCCGGTTACTGTCACCATCCACACTGTCGTCACAGCAAATGCACTTACAAACCCTAATTGAAAATGCCAGCTCCCTCGTAGATATCAAGACTTCAGCCATTCTCAACCTATGGTGGATGAAGGGGAATGTTTTGACCTTGACAATGTCTCTGGTGATGATGATGATGAAGAGTATGGCCCGCCTGCACCTACCATTAGGGCTCCTGCAGCCCCTAGTCCACTTCAGACAGCCGCGCATAATGACCATCCCACCCAAACTACTCTCTTGGACACTGGTAGTCTAATGAAAAAGGCCAAAGGCACTGATGATTTCCATTTCTTTTTCAGGCTGGATGAAGTTACTGGGTGTAATACCTGCATACCTTGCGAGTGAGCATTATCTCTGTGATTCTTGTGTTCATTCTTATATCATTCACTAGGTGTTTGCATGAACTTGACCCAACATACAAAGTTACAATGTACAAAACCACCACCAGCAATACAGGCCCTCATCACCATGTATACCATCATCATACCCTCATTTACTTGGAGGAGGCAGGGCACCAGGGCTGGCCCATACAGATCAAGCCTTTAAACACTCTTCTTGATGAAGGATGGACAGTCACAGCAATATGCGAAAGGCTTAGAGATCCAACTCACACAATTGATTCGCTTGGAGATGTCCCTATTCATAATGATGTGCTGATCAGAACTGGACCACAAGGAACTCTGGAGGATGAAATTCCTAACTTCACCCTTGATGAGATGCATCAACAACTGGTGAGGTTTGTTGTGGCAGATGATCAAGTGAGTCACTGTTCACTTCCTATGTGCTATTGTTGATAACACCTTCAGGCCATCAACATCATTGAATGTCCAGAGTTTCACCGCTTAATTCACCTCCTATGGCCAGAATTGAACGAGAGTGATATCTACCATCACACAAAATTTCGCAAGTTGATCCTTGAGGCCTTTGATGAGTACTTTGAGGCCTTGAAAAAGGACCTTGTGGTAAGTACAGTTGTCTTAAGTCATGAAAAGTATCTTATATCTTTCAGATGGCACAGGGAAAGATTTCATTTACATCTGACCTGTGGTCAGACTCCATCCTCTGCCCTTTCATGGCGATAACAGCTCACTGGATTGCTAAAGATGCGAAAACTTCTGTGCTTGTCTTGAGGGCAGGGCTGATCGCTTTCAACCACACACCAGGGAGTCATGCAGGAGATTGTCTAGGCCAATTGATATTGGGCCTCCTTGATTGTGCCAAGGTAACAGAGAAGGTCTGTGTTTAGTTTTACCGGTGACATGATCTGAATCCATTTAGACTGGACATTTTACCCTAGACAACGCTGGTAACAATCACACTTCCATGCAAGAGTACTCACATCTACTGAAGGAACGCAGGATAGAATTTGATCCTATCGAGCACTGGATCCCATGCTTCCCCCATATTATCAACATATGTGTGAAACACATTGTTGACAAGTACTCAATTGCTGACTTTTCAGATGTGTTGGAGACATGGGTAGTCGGTGGTGAGACCATCGACAAGGCAGCATATGTCCAAGCCCTAGCAGGCAAAGCCCTTGATTGAGCTAGAGTGCTTGTACGCACAGTCCATGCATCGATCCAGTGCCATGACAGTTTCACACTCACCATTACCACAGGTAATGAGAATAAATGGTTCCTAGATCACACAGGTTCTCCCACATGGCTGCCTGTCATGCAACTCCTCCATGATGAGCCAACACATTGGGACTCAGTCTATGTCATGTTGAACTGCTTACGAACCCTTTGCCAGGTAAGCCTCCACCCCACTAGCGTCTGTCGCAGGCTAACGGTAGCCTAGGCTGTGGATATGTTCTTTCAGAACCCAAATCAACACCTGATTGCTGACAAGAGATTGACTCCAATGGAATGGCACTTTCTGCAGGATCTCGAAGTAATTTTGGAGGTCAGTGCTAATGTATTTTAAATCTACGATCTGTCTCACTGTCTGATATTAGGTACCGCATGCTGCTCAACAAGCAATGTCAAGTGAAAGCACTCCGACACTGAGTGGCGCAGTTCCAACCTTTGAAAGATTGATCAAGGGATGGAATCACATAGGGAACCACTTCCCGCACTTTGCGCCTCTGATTAGCATAGGCTTGTTGTGGGCAGATAAATATGATGATCGAATGGGCACCACCAATGCTTATGTGGTCTCTATGTGTCAGTTCTGCATTTTTTAATGGAAGTCTGATTCTCATTGTTACTTTTAGTCATCAATCCTGCTTCATGGATGACGTGGATGGAACACCATTGGGGTCAACCATGAACTAATGATGCCAAGAAATTTATCATTAAACTTGTACATATGTCTTTTGCCAATAATGGTGCAATATTGAATGTATTGTCTAGATGCATGCCAAGAGAGGGACCCTGGCCTCTGGTCCTGCACCCACTGTACGGGCAGTACAAAAGCCAAGCACGCTAGGTTCACGCCTCTATGGCCTTCCTGACATAGACATGCCATCAGATCACAACAGAGGTGCCCAAATGGTCCAACAGAAGTTCAATGCATACAGCACAGCTACTTGCAGCCCCAAAGGCACAAATATTCTCTCGTTTTGGATGGTAAGAGCCTCATATCTTCTCGAGCTACATTGTATTGACCATGGAATGTTGACCAGGCCTCTCAGGGCATGTTTCCGACAATCTATGCAATTGCCTTGGACTATCTCCCAATACAGGCATCCACTGTCCCCTGCGAGCGCATGTTCTCATTGAGTAGTGAGACTGACACGCAAAAACGGAACCGCCTTAGCCCCATGCTGATGGAGGCACTACAGATCATGAAGTTCATACTGAAAAAGATAGGCTCAACTTCACCAAAGGGTGGGCAGCATCACAGCGAGACATGGAATACAAGGTGCTACATGATGTAGAGCCTGGTGAGGTTTTCACATCTAACATTAGCAAAACTTCATCTGGCAGTTCCACACATGAAGTGCTCCTCAAAATTATCACAGACCAAGAGTGCAATGATGTTGAGGATGCTGCCATCATCTATGCATCACTATAACTACTTTTCTTGCTCATTGTTTACCTACTGGCACCTTACATCCTTCGCTCATCTATTGGTCTTAGTCTTTCCTCCTTTGCCTCATCAGTCACTCGTCTCTACTAGCCTTGCTGCCCTGCTTTCATGTTTACAACCTCATCATCTTCTTAACAGCCATGTGCCATGCATGCCCAAATATCTCAGATAAAGACCAGCATGTTCATATAATTACCATTCATTCACTGTCAGATATACTATAGAGTCAAATGTTGTTGTTGTTTGTTCTCAGGCTTCCTGCTTCCAATAAACGTCACATGCACCCTGTTGGACTTTTTGCGTGAATTTTGACAGATCCTCTAGAAAGGTCGTGAATTTGGTTTGTGCATGGGTATGGCCAGGGCATTCGAAGTTGCTTTGAACCATGGTCAGTAACCATTGCATTAAGCAAACCTTTGCCAGGGTGCCTGAAGTTGCTTTGAGCCCTGTGCTGCCCAGTAATTCACTCAAATGGCACCTTACTAGTACTCTTTGACACTCCACTCATACTATTTTGCTGGTACTGGATACCTATTCTATCTTCTACCACTACTCCTACCTCTCAGCACACAGCATCTGTGGACGAACTTGGCATCTCCACACCAACCTCAACACATATCTGCACTGAGTGCGTGCATGCAATGGGTCACTGGTTTACACACTACCCCACCCATTTCCTCAACACGTCCTACCTACGCTATGTCAGGTGGGTGCTTTCCGACAGCACGACACCCATCTGCCTTGAAGCTGTATGCGCTTTATCAGCCATTTCATCATCACAAGCAATCCCATCCACATCCACTGCATCCACAACTACCCCATCAAATGGGCCATCCACTCAAGCTTCCAATCCTGCACCCAAGCCTGAAGCTACTCAGGCTATGGTAGACTTCTTTGCTTCTGTCAAGGAAGATCAACCTACCATGTTCAATCCTACGAGTAGCAGGTAAGCAACGAATCACTGCCGATATCTCAGGGATGTTGCTAATTTTCGCACAGCCCAACATCCAACCACTTCCGTCAACAGCTAGTGCCTAATCCTTTTGTTCAGTGACAAATGACCAGTGCTTTTCAAGGCCAACCTTTTGGTTTCCCTGGTCAGATTCAACCGCAGGCTACTGCCTTCCCTCCCCAGTCCTTCCAGTCAGTTCAGCCTAACTCCTTTGGTCAGCAATCACCATCCTCTCAACACCAACATCAACCTTTCTCTACCTTCTTGCAACCACAAGGTGCAGGTTTCTTGCAGTCTCAAGCTACTGGTGCAAACCCATTTAGACAAAGCATGATGCTGCTGCAGGGGACAGGCATGCCCACTTTTAACTTTGGGGCAACAAATGCATTCTCGCCCCAATTGCAGCCTGCTGGACAAACCAACATACCATTCCAGCTTCCTTCCCAGCCTCAGCCATCACAGGCATTATTCACACAGTCCTTGAACGGATTTGCTATGCAGCCGCCTTCCACAACTACCCAGTTTGGACAGATTAATGGGGTGCATGCGTCATTCGACATCCCTACTCAACCTGCATCGACTCCCCTCACAACTTTTGGTGCAATGCAGGCGTCTTCAACCTCGCCGCCAGTAGCACAACCTGTCAAATCTCACCAGACTGGCTCATGCAATCCGTTTGGAGTGCCAACCATGCCAGCCCCACCAGTGCCAAAGCCACCAACACTGATGGAGCTGGCCATGGGTATCGGAAGCTTGAACAATATTCCACCTGCTAATTTTGCACAACCTCAGACCCAACAGCCACAACAGACAGGATTTTTTGGACTGCCAGGCACATTATGTGGTGAGTCATCGATATCGAGTGTTACCTTGTCCTTTGCATTCAGCTGAAAATCAGAGGACAGCAAATTTGGGCCTAATGGTTTTGGAATACTCAATCCCCAGAGCACATCCTCCACCACAACTGCATTGACTGCATCAGATTCTTTGTTTTCTTCCTCCTCACCACTGTCTATGCAACCTACTGGTGCCACCATCACCTCTTCCACTCCTTCTATGTCGCCTTTAGGTGGCCAGCTAAAGCCCCAAATTACCGGCTTCAGTGGTATCAAGCCATTTAAACCGATGTCATCCTTTGGGGCATCTTTGTTGGAATCGCTACCTCCAATACCACAGTCCAGTCCCACTATTCCTAGCATCACTGGTATGCCCAGCAACCTCTCTTCCACATCAGCCCTGAATGGGGCAACTTCTGCTTTTGGCACTGGTGTTTCAAGCATTGGGCAGCCTTCATCGAAGTGTGAACCTCTTGAAGGCCCAGAGCCTCAACCTGAAAAGCTCAACCATGATTTGCTCTCAAATTGCTCTATGTAGCCTGATGCCAAAATCTTTGAACACCTTGGACGACTGAACCTTGAAGATCCAGTGAACTCTGATGAAGAACTTGGAATGTGAGCTGAGGGCAACCACAATGATGAATTCCGCCCCAACAATGATGAGCAACTGAATGACATCGATGCGGCCCTTTTCATTTCACAGGGTGCTAATTTTGATTTATTTTTGTAAGATGCGAAAAGCTGGCTTGAGCTGGCTTACAGCACTTATTTCAGTTATATTAGCCAGACTGTGCCATGATTATGTAAGCAGAACTGTCTTTGCAGTTCCGGTCAAGCTGGTGAATTAGAACCGGCTACTGCCGGCATTAGCCAGAACCATGGCAACACTATGTCCCACACCCAGCATGACAAGCTACAGTATCTCTGTGTGGCTGTCATACCATGTTGGTGTAGCATAGCATTGAAGTCTCCTGCATGTACACTAGATAGGGCACTATAAGTGATGGAAAAACTTCTTCTGACCATCTGCACCACTGATTGGTCTTTTTCTGCGAGCTGGTGAGATGACAGACACTGGGACCATTGAAGAAATAGAGGGAGTCACTAAAAGGATCTGTGGGTCCATCACAATCTTGGGGGGTAACTGTCCTAGGTGCAGATGGAAGAGATAAATGCTGAGTGAGACGCTGATGTCCAGGCATAATCAAGACAGGGGGTGGGCCAGGAAGATAGAGGTCTAACTTGTGAGTCTGGTGGGGACATCACCATGCCTTGTTCATCCAAGGTTGACAGACTATAGTACTTGGGGGCAGTTCTTCCTGCATGGCAGATGCCGCTTCCAGAGTGGATACTTTGCGATGTCTAGGCTTAGGATGATGGACCGCCATAGCGCAGCACTGTAAGAGTCAATATAATGGGCGCCACACACCAACAACACAAAGTCAATTGGAGTAAGTGAGACACCAATGACTCAAAGTCACTTGGATGAACTTGTGAACAGAAGTCACCAACAATGTGAAGTCAGTTGGAGTAGCTGTGGGGCTTGATTATCAGCGACAGACAGGAGAGATCAATAAAGGTCAAGCATGCAGGCTGACCTGCACATTGAATGAAAAGAGAGGGAAAAAAAAATGAAGTATAACAAGCAGAAGCGAATGATCAACAGGATAATAATTCAGTATCAGAATGGGAAAATATGGAGGGAAAAGGTTTGCATCGTCCCTTCAGGTTAGCCCAATCAGGCATCGACCACATGTCATGGATGTTTTTGTCATCTCACTCAGGGAGGCACAAATGTGGGCAGAGTAAGATAATGGAAGGAAGTGGAGGATGGAGAAGGTAAATATAATAAAAATAAGAATAAGTCGGGACAAACTGCTCGAGTTGGTGGCCCCAGAGAATATGAACACATTATGTCCTATGCCTGTGCAGAAAAGTCAAGCAGAAGGCTGGAGAAACAAATACGCGCACCACACCACTAAAATGGGATTAGAGTAAACCACAGAAGCATCCATTATGGCTGAGGGAACATAATATTTATACACAAACATGGAAGAAAATGTAATATGCGATGTAGCATTATGAAATCATGATTACAGAAGGAGCAAGTGAGGAACAATGGGAGGCCTACTGAAGTGATCAAAAAACGTCTGAACATAAAATGCAGTCGCAGTGCGAGTGACTTCCCACAATTTTGTGTCCATAAAAGTCTCTTGCATGAGCAGCGATGTAAGAAGGGGCAGCACATCATCCCAAGAGCACAGCAGCTGTTGGAAACTGTCAAGGTATGGAAGAACACCAATTAAGGTGTTATTCCACATCCCGTAATTGTCCATCAGAAATGGCTCCGACCACATGACAAGGCCAGCCTCACCAGGGAAGATGGCATGCAGCAACTGTTTGTGACCAACCAGATCTTCTGCCCAGCATCCCTTGGCCAAGTGATGATCGAGATCCCTCAATTCATAGCAGAATCCAAGCTCAAACAACTCCCAGGTAATCTTTTGGGCAAGGAGCTGGGGAGGGTGGGTGAGACTGGCGACAGGGACCTGTTCACCACAAAATTCTACCATTCCTTCTGGTGCAAATAAATCTCCATGAGAGTCCACCATATCATCTCTGAACAAATCCTTCATCATTCCCTTGCACTTCTCCACCACAGTAAGAACTTTTTTTCAGGAGCTTTTGCTTTGGGTGCTGTGGCTTGTGATTGGGCAGAAATCCTGCTACCGAGGAAGTCACGCCATAGTTGAGGGGATGGGTAATTGTGAGGAGGGTTGTGATCAACCCACCTGATCTATATTGGACAACAGGTGAGCCAAGTGGCTATGTATCCCTGAAGGCGCTCCGGCAGCTTGGGACTGAATAGGAGACCTGGTTCGGGGAACCTGTATCCTCAGTCAATGATGTAGGGAGTGTGGACATGAGATGAATCCTTGATGCATCTTTTGAGGGCATCATCCCAATGAAGCATTGACGGCAGGAAGTAGGGGCTCTCAGGATCTTTCCATTTGTCCCTAATGGATTCACCTGACTGGTTGTGGTGCACAGGCCAAGCATCTTTGACGTCTAATATTTAGTAGTTAGTTGTGATACATAAGAAACAGGGGCGAGTAGTACTTACAGGGCTGGTGCCTGTGCTTCTTGTTATGATGTTTTGGAAGGGCCTTGCCTGCAATGGATGGTTGAGAGGATGGCCCAGCAGTAGAAGAACTGGGTGCAGATAAGCTGCTCGACAAAGGACCTGACAAAGGACCTGGCTTGGGGTCTCTGAATGTTGTGCCCCCATAGAGGCGGCAAACATGAAGCTGACGATTGTGGCTGCCTGGGCCACGATAGATGATTTCATACGGTCGAATTTTGTTGCCCTCTGCATACATTGCAAGGATGATTTGATCAGGACGGGTGAGTAAAATGGGCTGTTTTACTGTCATATTCAAAGGTATGTATGCCATGGTGCAGACATACCAAACAGGGATACCAGCAATGTACAGCTTGTTGCACGTGTCACTGTTGTGCATGAAGGTGCCCATCCACTCCAAGTCGACGATGGCAGTCCTGTCACCGGCAGTGATACAAGGCTGAGCAAGGAGGATCCAGTCCATGAATGAATAAATCTTGAGAAACAGCCGTTGGGCATCAGTCATGAACATGAGAAGGTCGCAGAATGTAAGGGGATGCGTCTTCAACCATGAGATGCCATGTCGAAGGGACAAGATGCGACTGACAACAGTATCATTCTTGCCTTGCCAATTAGCTCTCCAATCCTGCACCTGCTTCTCTGCCAGTTTGCAAAGAGAATCCAAGCCTTTGACCTTATCCATTGTGAGTGTGCCTACAGGGAATGAGTTGCCTGGGATTGGCTTGAAGTCTTCTTGGGTGGGAGTGAACCAAGCCCAATGTAGTGGATGTGGGGAAGGGAATGCCTCCTTTCAAGGAATGCAAGTTGAATTGCAAAAAACGTGATCATAAGCTTGAGGCCACTGAAAGCAATCTATTGGACTGAAATGACCATCCACACAAGCCTGTATGTTTTCCTCTTCAAAATGGTGGAATGCAGGAACGAAGTCCATGTTTGGTGTTGTGATAACCAAATTTCCTTGGACAGCAATGGTGCAGGTGTCATAAGCTTGCAGCCATCCTGTAGTATGTATGGACATTAGTAGGATACAGATGTCAGAAATAACCCCTCCTACCATCCCAAAGAGTTGTGTTGCTCTTGAACATCGATAGAGTGGTGGGCATGATGAAAACTGCCAAGTTGATGTAGCACACACTTGATGAAAAGTCACAATGCACCTGAATATGATATCGTGAGAGTGTAAGCACTGGTTATCATACAATACGTGATAAAGAGTACCTACCACAAAGGAAGACAAATGTAAGGAATCTAATCTGCGAAACATGAGATCAGTAGACAGTGGAGCAGGTGAATGTATGAAAGTCTCACTGATTAGATGCAGGAGTGAAAACAGTGAGATTGCACAAGGCAACACTGATGAACTTGAGGTGGGAGTGATGGCAGTGACACACCAAAAGAGGGTCTTTAACCCTACTGGTGCAGCAATGAATGAGCGACCAGGGCGACCCTCAAGATGCGAAGTCTAGGAGTGGATGATCAGCAATGCGAAGTCAACTGAACAAAGATCGAATGGCACAAAGCCAGTTCAAGCCAAGAGAGGACTGGGCACAGAAAAGGACGATGACAATGGCAAGGGTGAGGGCAATGACAAGGACAAGGACAGGGACAAGGACAAGGACAAGGACAAGGACAGGGACAAGGACAAGGACAAGGACAAGGACAAGGACAAGGACAAGGACAAGGACAAGGACAAGGGAAGGAGATGTTGAGGGAAATAGTGGTAGTGGAGATGTCGAGGGAAATGATGAGTAGGAAGGAATAAAGAATTACAAGGAATATTGAGTCAAAATCAATCATTCTGGGACTTTCCCAGAGTTGGCTAAGTTTGGTTGCCAAACTTGCCAAACTGTGGGAAAGTCCCAGAATGATTGATTTTGACTCAATATTCCTTGTAATTCTTTATTCCTTCCTACTCATCATTTCCCTCGACATCTCCACTACCACTATTTCCCTCAACATCTCCTTCCCTTGTCCTTGTCCTTGTCCTTGTCCTTGTCCTCATCATCGCCCTTGCCCTTGCCATTGTCATCGTCCTTTTCTGCGCCTGGTCCTCTCTTGGCTTGAACTGGCTCCATGCCATTTGATTTTTGGTCAGTTGACTTTGTGTTGCTGATCATCCACTCCTAGACTTCGTGTCTTGAGGGTCACCCTGGTTGCTCATTCGTTGCTGCACCAGTAGGGTTCAAGACCCTCTTTTGGTGTGTTGCTGCCATCACTCCCACCTCAAGTTCATCAGTGTTGCCTTGTGCAATCTCACTGTTTTCACTCCTCTATCTAATTGGTGAGACTTCCATACATTCACATCAGACTGATATCTCCACTGTTTTCAGGAGATTCTCATTCTTCTGTCCTCATTCATAATCTAATTATTTTCAAAGCTAGCTTTTTATGCATACAGCACTGTACGTGGTTAACACCTCTGAATTATAAGAAACTGAATTAATTCTTTCATTTTTGGTGCTAGCGGAGTTTGGCTTTCAGGGTGATCACAGTAGTGCCCATTCATGTTATAAAGGCAATCCTCCAAATTCTGAGCATCTCATCCCCATAATATCATTGCAAGCATTCTTAGCATTTCCCTACTGATTATTGCCTTGCCCAACTTCATGTTGCAAAACATTGTTGAGAAAACTTTGAGTTCTCAACTTAAATTCTACGTATCTTCGTGATTGTTGGAATATTATTTCAACCTCACATCTGCCTGATGGAACCCTGGCATGCAATGTGACGAAGACCAGAACAGTAATAGCTCTTGATATTTTGTCTTCACTAACTAACTGTGCCCTATATCAAGACCTGCAGGGCAAAACATCCTATGGAGTCCGATGCTGATGACATGGAGGCAAGTTGATCTTTTTCAAATTTTTAGAATGATTTTTGATGTTATTGATGTTCTAGCCCCCGAACATCCCAAACCCCACCGCCATGCAGGCCCCAAGTCTGTCGTCAGCAACAAAAACTGAGAAGAGGTAAGCCATGTGGTCATATCATTGTTGGTATCACCATTAACTTCTTAGCTGTCTGTGCATTGACCCCGACCAAAGTCCTGTCCCCTTCCACAGTCCTCCACACAGTCAGGTCCCATGACCTCATCAGCTGAGGAGGGGATTTTTCTCTCAAATTTTTCGAGGCGCCAATCCATCCAAAAGATGTCTGCCTACAACAATTCCAAAGCTGATACTGACAGGGTAGCTATGGATGGTGATGAGGAATCAGGCAAGCACCTTTTATTTGGTGAACATCTACCTTAACTCAATGTTTGCTAGCTCCTGCCCCTGTCTGCAATTCAGTAGTTGTCACAGTAGGCGACAAGAGCATTCCAGGTCTGTCGCTCCAAATGTTGCATTTTGAGGTCAACTAACTGTAGTTTTAGTTTCCACTGCTCAAAGCCAATTGGACAAGCCAAAGGATGCCACCGATGTTTGCAAGGATACATCAGGTATGTAATTTTGAGCCATTCTTATTTTCTATCCCACTTACAGTTTTTAGTGTCTACTGCCCAAAGCAAATCAAATGTTGCAGTTGCTCTCCCCTTGCGTAGGTCGGATGCCACCAAGATGACACCTACCACAGTCAATGAAGCTCTGAATCAACACCACTCAGGAGATGTCACAGCAGGCGACAAGGACACTTTGGGTCTGTCACTCCCAGCATTAGATTACTAGGTCACATCTAACTATCCTTTTAGTCTCCACTGCTCATCAATCAGACAAGCCAAAGGAAGCCACTTACATTTGTAATGATACCTCAGGTATGTCATTCTGAGCTGTTCTTATCTTCTAGTTCACTTACAGTTATTTTAGCGTCTACTGCCCAGAGCAAATCAAACATTGCAGTTGTTCCTCACCCATGTAGGTCGGCTGCTGCAAAGTCCTACACACACAACCACAGCGATGGTGCAGAGAGTTCACCCTCTGACAGTGACTGGGCTGCTGACGAAGAAAAGTGCAAAAAAGCTGCGCATCCTTCTGCCATTGATGGTGATGACAATGGTGACAATCCCCCTCCGTCTCCACTCCAATTGACCTGTGAAGGAAAAGGAAAAGGCAAAGCCAAGGCGTTTGATGAGGGTGACAATGACGAGCAGGACTATAATGAGGAACAGGAGGTCAATGAGGATAAGAGTGACGAAGGCCCCACCAAGAAGGGAAGGCTGCCATTGGAAGCAGTCTCCAAGGTGCAGGAACTTGGGCGAACCACCATCGAAGCAGCAAAAGCATTAGGGATAGAATATAGCAAAAGTGCGAGGGTGATCCTCATTGAGGCAGGGCTGGCCATGAAGGCAATGCGCAAGGAGTCTCCTTGGAATCAGCACCAAACATGGTTCAAGACTTTTAGCCCCCCCTCTCAAGAACATATGTATATTCCTTTGCGGGTGTGTGTGGTATGCTTACATTCTTCGCAGAGGATATCAAAGCTTGGAAGGAGGAGCAAGCAGCACACTACAAGGCCCATCCATACAAAGACCCCAAACATGCAGCATTGTGGCAGAAGATTCAGGAGTATTGGGATGGTTCACTTGCTGGTGCAACTGAGGACTTGATGTCACGATCTGCTAGTTCTCTGATGCTGCGCATTCATGATGATTTTTCAAAAGCGGTGAGTCTCACATTAATAGGACATTGATGGAGAGACTAAGTATTACACAGGCTGGTTACTGGTACCACACCCATGGTATTCATATTTCTGGTGTTGCAATATTTCCTGGTCATGAGGATGCTGGCTGCCAAGCATCAGGGTTTTTCTCTGGGTCTGATATCATGAAGGACATCATCAATGCATGACAACTTGACATCAGTCGTATCTTGGATGAGCTCACAACCATACTCAAGTGCTTTTTCTGACAATACTGCCAGATATTGCTCACTTCATTATAGGTACAAAGACTTAGAGGCTGCGCAAGCAGAAGGGATATCTTTTATTTTTCTCCCTTGCTCTACCGCTGTCCCAAATGGCACGCTTTTGTGCAACGGCAAGTCTGCTAGGGACAGGAACAGAAAAGTCGCACCAATGATCATCAGCAAGAAGTTTGGTATGTTTTATTTTATTTTATTGTGTCACTAATTTACTGATGGCATGTCTGATTGGTAGCTGAAGCTGGCCATCTGCTCAAAACCTCAAACAACAGGTGGTTGGACATGCTCAATACTCTTTATGTTGAGCAGCTGTTCATCCTTAACTGGCCTGCCAGTGTACCGCCCCCCAGCCCCAATTTTGATCTCAAAGCATTGTCAGCAAGCCAGTTGTGTGCACTGGTAGTTCCTTACCTGAGGATGCATCTTGGGGCAATGTATAAGGTTGACTTAGGTCAAGATGATGAGGATGATGATAGTGAGGCAGAAACTGCAAAGACAAAGAAGCATAAGGGTAAATCCAAGAAGTCGAACAACAACAGAAGGACGAAGGGTACAATAGTAGAGGAGCTGGACATTGTGTTGTCCATTAGAGAGTGGTCTGAGTGTATGTTTTTAGTTGTCTCTTTCATGCACGCACTAATGATACTACAGTTGATGTTGAACATTTAGAGTCTCAGTCTCCCTCAATGTATTCGATCCCCTTGGTCATTGACATGAATGGCGAGGTCCTCCGTGAGCTTCAGGACTCAGTCAAGTTTTTCAAGGACTTCCCCCTCCCAGATCAAGCTAGTACCAAGCAGGTAACTGAAGAGCTCCCTTTGTCTGACCAAGAAGCTGTGCACTTGACTCCAGTAGCTTTGTGCCCAACTCAGGTGGCTTTGCACCCAACCAAAGTAGCTCTGCGCCCAACCCAGGTGGCTTCACGCCCAACCCAGGTAGCTCCATGCTCCAACCACAGAGCTCCATGCTCCAACCATAATGCTAGGCAATCTCACCAGGAAGCTTCATGCTTGCCTCAGCCCACCACTGGGAAATTTGTCAGGGTCTTCCACCCTCATCTCCTCCACTAACACCATCAACAATTGTCTTGTCTTCAAGTCCTGGGTCTACCATTCTAGTTTCCTTATATGCCCATGATTCTGTGCACCCCCCTACTTCTTGGTATGAGCATTCTCAGTATGAGCGTCCTCATTATGAAGGTCAACATCAACGTGGTGGCCTATGTGACAACAGTCATACTTTGCCCTATGATTCAGATACTCACAAGCAGATGTGGGACAACTATGAAACTGCACGCGAGGCTGGTGACTTGGAGAACAAGACAATAGTGGAAAGGTACCATGCCAGGTTGCAAGGTAATAAGTATGTTATTCTTCTAATGTTAATGTATCTCAACTAACTGTCATATATTTTCCTTAGTTGCCATATCCTGTCTGGTCATCCTCAGTCACACCCACCTCCACCAATTGCCAGCACCTCCCGTTCTCAGTTGCCAGCGCGTTCCTCACATGCACCTGTCTCTCACCATTCTCAGTTGCCAGTGCATTCCTCACATGCACCTGTCTCTTGCCGTTCTGGTTCCTCTCTGTGCCGTCATCATCCATGTGCCTGATCTCCTCATTTCTGCCCTGCATCTCCCAATCACCGTCCAATCATTGATGTCAATGAGGTGGACGAAGATGAGTATAACTAACTTTTACAGCCTCAGCTTTCTCCATAGTGTCTACAACTCGAGTCCTTGGCTTATAATTCAGTGATCTTCATTTTGTTTATTCTACTTCCTCATCATCCTATGCATCCCATGTCTCTCAATCCTATGTATTCTCCTCTCATGTATATCCACCCTCATATGACACATGTCTCCACCTATGATATCACTTATGTGCATTACATATGCCCACCCCGTTATGCTCTATCCTCCATTTAATTCTAGTGATTGACTGCCCTGTTTCAGATGTTGGCACCTTAGTGAACATTGAGCTGCAACATTGTCTTTTTGTATTGATTGAGCTGTTGTGCCATTTTCTCCTTCACCTTTCCAGTAAATAAGACTTTAACTGGCAAAATGAAGGAGGGGTCCAGCATTGCAACAATATTGCGGTGAGGTGTGGGGAGAAAAGGGTGGGGGCTTTCTGTCAAGTCTGTGACTCAGTCTGCCCTTATTTACATCTTTCAATTGAATTGTAGCAGGATTCTTACCCTCAGAACCAGAAACCATTTGAGATAGTGAGTCTAATTCTGAGCACCATGACAACTAGAGGGAAGGGCTGGACTTCATGTCCTACAAGATAGTATTGCATATAGATATTACATAATAAATTTAATATGTGCACAACACCTTGGTCTTTCTTGATAAGGGCAAATTAAAAAGTAACTATGGTCCTTCCCCCCCTGATCTGGTCCTTCCCAATTATTTTAAAAAGCACATATGGTCCTTCCCTATGACAGTATAAAATACCAGTAGTCTTTCCCAGTTAGTTTAAAACATACTAATGGCCTTTCCCATTGTGATCTGGTCTTTCCTGGTTAGATTAAAACATACTAATGATCTTTCCCATCATGATCTGGTCTTTCCCTCTGACAGTAAAAAATACCAGTGGTCTTTTCCCTCCTGATATGGTCTTTCCCCTCATGATCTGGTCTTTCCCATTGCTACGTGGTCCTTCCCAATGACAGTGAAAAGTATCAATGGTCTTTCCCCTCATGATCTGGTCCTTCCCAATGACAGTGAAAAGTACCAATGGTCTTTCCCCTCATGAGCTAGTGTTTCCTGATTAATTTAAAAAGCACCAATGGTCTTTCCCCTTGCAAGCTGGTCTTTCCTGATTAATTTAAAAGCACCAATGGTCTTTCCCCTCACATTCTGGTCCTTCCTAAACAGTATAAATTATACCAATGGTCTTTCCCCTCACAATCTGGTCTTTCCCCTCATGATCTGGTCCTTCCCAATGATGGTGAAAAGTACCAATGGTCTTTCCCCTTGTGAGCTGGTCTTTCCCCTTGCAAGCTGGTCTTTCCCCTCACATTCTGGTCCTTCCCAAACAGTATAAATTATACCAATGGTCTTTCCCCTCACAATCT
Organism: Suillus subaureus; assembly: GCF_016647635.1. Lineage (NCBI taxonomy): Eukaryota > Fungi > Basidiomycota > Agaricomycetes > Boletales > Suillaceae > Suillus > Suillus subaureus. The sequence goes on along the minus strand of NW_024538579.1, from coordinate 18,250 downwards.
GGTTCTTCCTGATGATGGTGAAAAGTATCAATGGTCTTTCCCAGGGACTGAGGTCTACCTGCATCTGTACCCACAGTATACCTGTTAAGAACCATGTTGCTCAAGGGGGAGAGAGACTGACTCAGAGGGGCTTGGCCTCAGCTCGTATGCTGTGCCCCTTACCTGAGTATGTGCCCTTCATTTCGTATGAGGTCCAATGATGGTCCGATGAAGTCCAGAGGACTTCCAGAGGAGCGCGGGAGAGTTCTGGAGGAACACAGGAAGTGCTCAGGAAAGTTCCCACTGCAAGGTAATACTTCTACAGGAAACAGGATGGAAGGATAGGAGGACAGGAGGACAGGAGGACAGGAGGACAGGAGGACAGAGGACAGAAGGACAGAAGGACAGAAGGACAGAAGGACAGAAGGATAGGAGGACAGGAGGACAGGAGGACAGGAGGACAGGAGGGCAGGAGGACAGGAGGACAGAGGACAGAAGGACAGAAGGACAGAAGGACAGGATGTCCGAAGGTATGGAGGGCGGAACATCTGAAGGTACGGAGGGCAGAATGTCCAAAGGACAGGAGGTCTGGAGGTCCAGAAGGAATAGGGGCTACATCAGACGAAGTCCAATGTAGAAACAAACAGAGGTAGACTACCCTAAGGTAGAGTTGGAGAGACAGGGATTGGACCTAAGTCCAGAAAGAGGGTAAGTGCCGGAAAGGCGGAACTCTGGCCTAGGGAATCAATCCCTAGGCCTGATGGGTAGGACAGACTTAGGTGGACCAAAGTCCAAGAGATGATTGGGCAAGTCTAAGTTGATATTCAAACTAAGGAACTACAGGAGTATCTACAGGGGTTATATACTGAACAATATCTGAGGGGATCAGTAAGCAAAGGAGCAAGGCTATGTACGAGCATGTGGAAACACATTAGTAAGTAAGACAGAACATAAGTAAATGGACTTGGAGATGAAGACTTGTACAAGGATCAATAAGCAAGACGGCAGAAGAGGTAACCGAAAGCCGGAAAGCAGAGAATGCCTAAATGGGGATAGGCGCAGGATATTGGACAGAGGGTGGGAATAGGTCCAGAGCTAATATCCGGAGGTCCGGAGATCTGGGGATCCGGAAGACAAGGTGGATACAGGACCAGGATATGAGAAGGTGGATAGAGTCCAGAATCTGAGATGAGGTGAAGTCCGGATGTCTTGCTAGATGGAGTGTACATAGGGTGGATGGGACAGGGGGTTATGGTTCAGGCTAGCAGTGGAGATCTGATGGTCCGGAGCTCAGGGGTAAATCTGGAGCGTAGTCGATCCTGCTGAGGTGTGGAGCACACAGCAGAAGGGGATCTGGGAATGAGTTGGATATGAAGTGTGGTCCAGACGTAGGCTCGGAAGGCGTAGGAATATGATGGAATGTGGGTCCAGATTGTGGGATATGACAATACCCATACTCATATTACTCAAGGGATACAGTGATTCCAGCATCTTGCAAAACAGATGACCCCCCTCAGGGTATGCATGTTCTCAAGGGATACAGTAATTCCAGTGTCTTGCGAGGCAGCTGACCCCCCCCCCCCCCAGGGTGCACATATTCTCAAGGGATACAGTAATTCCAACATCTTGCAAGGCAGCTGACCCCCCTCAGGGTATGCATATTCTCAAGGGATACAGTGATTCCAGTGTCTTATGAGACCAGAGATCCTGCCTATTCACCAGGGATAGTGATTCCATCATCTTCTCATCTCAGCTTACGCATTAGCACAGTAAAACCATGGGTACCATGAGCTCTACCTGCACCTAATCCTGCTATCAATTTCGAAAATTTATCGTGAAAATTTGGCCACAGTAGGACCCCTGACACCCCTTCGCTACAGGGAATCCCAATGTATCTGTGGTCCAAAGCTACTCTGTGGTATTTCCTGCCTGATTTTTATAATGATCCTTGGACCATTCCCGCTACATCACATTTTGGTCCCTGTATATTCAGGGAAATACCCTTGAACATGGGCCGGACCTCCCCAAAAGCACCTCTTAGGCCTTTACTGCTATAGACATAATACAACCTAAGAGGTACCTAAAATGGGGTGACCAAAGTGTCTTGTATATTTACTGCATTGTAAGGATTCCATATTCTCTACACCCCGACCAAGCTCTAAAATGAACACCAATGAACCACGCGGTCGCAATCATCCACGTGACTCATTGATGTGAAGAGTGCAACTCTTTGCATCCAAGTTATGTGGATACATTCCTTCATCTCCCTTGTCCATTTTCTTTCATTACCTTACCTTGTGCTCAGACCTCACCATCTCCTTGTCTCACCGAAGTATTTTCACCTCGCCTTACACTTCATGTTCTCGTTCCAGCCTAGTCAAGTATTCGAAAACGTATATATACTGCTCATGTACTCTCCTACCTACAGCGAATCTTAGAGTCAGATTCCCACTCCAAGAACAACTGAAAAGTCCTTCAGAAAGTCTCTGTCGCGGCCAATTCCCAACTCGTCTCGAAAATATCCAACTCGTCTCTCTTCAGAATCGTTTTAATTGCAATTCCCTACCAAACTCGCACTTAGCCTTACAGCATCCATCTATAACTTGCGTGGTCGTCCATTAATATAGACCCTTACACTCCACAAACATGTCCAGGAGGTCACAAGAAGAAGCTTGGTTTGTCTGCAAAAGAGTACAGCAAGGTATGAGTCTCCTTACTTGCCATGCATGCTTATGATGACAATGCAGACGATCAACCATTCAGATCACAAGCACTTTGGCTTCTGTTCGCAGAAACAGACAACTGAGTGATGGTATCCATGAAGATCCAAATGTTCGTGTGTATTCATCACAAGAAAGCTGTGGCAAGAGTACATGGCCCTCGATGACCTGCATGTTACAGCATTGATGGCATGCAAGCCACGAGCTGTCATTTATTGCTGAGACTTCATTTGTGCACGCACCATTGAACTTGCGAGTTGGCGCGTCTGCTTTGATACCTAAGATGAAGAAGGGGAAGGCAAAGGAAGATGTGTTAGAAAATCTTCCCGTGGATATGCAAGAAGCTTTGATTTTGAAAGATCTCTATGTTTTGATGGTATGTCGAGTGGTTGTTATGTGTGTGAGGTGTATGGCTGTTTTGTTTTGTATCAGCCAGAACAACCTACAATCTTGTTTGTGTCAGGTGTTTGATCACCACTTCCACTTTGCCATTCATCTCAAATTTTGACCCTCTCCCTTTCCTTCGTTTCAGTTCATATTCGACACACAATTACAACAATGACTGGACCTTTGGTGTTCCCACTTGACTTTGTAATTGTTCTTGAGAAATTCGGTTTTCTTCCTGGTTCTCATGCTTCTGCCCCGTATTTCACCTTGTCCTCACCTGAGTCTCTATGGGGCATTGAGGGAATATATGTTTCTCATCATTCTGAATAGTAGGCAGAAGATGACGACCGACTAAAGGGAATATGTTTTGCTGTATCCTCCCCCCCTAGGTTTGTCTGACAGCTCAGAGGAAACCATCCTCGCTCATACTTTTTATGGATTCATCCCTTCGCTAATGGAATGGATAGTGCCTCTCAGTACTTACTACACTGCTATCTCCTCTTTTGCAGAGACTCGCAGCAACCTCTATTTTGGGCCTGTCAATCATGCACTCTGCGCTGCCATCCGGGACGTGCTCAAGGTCAATTTCCCCCATTGCTCAGGTGTTGTCTTACTTACCCCTTGAAAGTGTTGGAAATCAATCCATCAACATAGTAGTATAGATATTTCTTTTTGTTTGGTGTCGCGTTCACTACCTTCAACGTACTTACTAAATACGGTAACTCCGCTCCAGGTACATTCGCTCGTCTCGTTTTCCCCTTCTTCCCCAGTCTGTTCATACTCGACTGGGGTAAGTCTCACTATATGATACTCACATTCCTTACTGACGTAGTACAGGACTTACGAAGTCCTTGTCTCTTTAGGTACATACTATATTAGTCTGTTCATACTCAACTGGGGACTTATGAAGTCCTTGTCTCTTTAGACATGTGACGTCTCTTAGGTTATGAGCCCTGCTTGACGCAGGTACTGATATTGCTATCAAGACCCATCAGACACTCTCGCACATTGTGAACTCCTGAAATATACCATACCCATTGCATATCACCAAGATCAATATAACACGTGTTTTGAACCATGACCAAAGACCCTCGAGGGTGTGTCGGAATGCTCGGACCCGCTATGTTTGACCAACCAACACATTCACCCACAAACATTGGAATCCCAACTATGAACAACTCACGTTCGCCCTCACATTCGCGATCTGCCACACCTCACTGTCCAAACATCATTGATGAAAACACATCTGATGAAGATGAGACTCACTTCACACTGAAGAAGTCCATTGACCCATCAAAATTCACCCATCTCCTTCGTCTACATCCCAAGCTCACATCTACCAACTACTCAACCTGGACAAGCACTGTATACCATGCACTTGAGACCATTGGGCTACATGTTTATGTAGACCCAGACTTCATGCAGCCACTACACAGCTTACTCAATGAAAGACACCACCCTGTCCATTGGAGCAAAGCAAACATGTTTGTCTGCTCAGTCCTCACCTCATGCATGACGGAGGAAGTTATAGCCCAATTAGCGCACCTTCAGCATGCCTCCAAAATCTGGACAGATGTGAAATGGCTATACTTGGGTACCACAGTGACAGATTGGACACTTGTCATGGCTTCTCTCGTCACCACCAAATATAATGACAGGGAAGACATCAATGCCCATATAGCAAAGATGAAGGGCTATTGCCATGATCTCATCCTAATGCGACGGGACATCAATGATGAGTTATTTGTGTGTTTCCTACATATATCCATGCTGGCAGCTTGGAACTATGTGTTTGCAGCTCTCCCTGACCATTACAAATCTGTCAAAGTCGAACAGCGAATCAGGGACGAGTTCAGCGTCCGTACAAGCCAATCAGGCACATCCAGTACCATGTACCAAGCCTCACATGGAAACAAAGGCCGAAGCAAACTCAGCCATACACCCATACCAGGCCAACCTTTCTGCGAGAACTGCAATATCTCTGGTCATTGGACCAAAGAATGCTACTCAAAAGGTGGTGCAAAGCAAGGTCAGGGACCCCATCGTGACAAGCAGAAGCCAAAGAGAGATAGTAATAAGGGGGACAAGAAGGATGACAAATCCCACAAGGGGAAATACAGGTTGAAGTCAGGCAAGAAAGCCAACCAAGCTGTTGTGGACAAAGATTCCTCAGACACTGAACACTCATCCTATATCACCAGTCCTCCCTCTCACTCCCGTTTTGGCTGGATCCTTGATGGGGGATCAACCACTCACATATGCACTGAACGAACAGCCTTCGCTACCTTCACCCCATCAGAGGAGCATATCCAAGGGATCATGAAAGACGGACCTGTACTCCAAGTCCTTGGACATGGATCGGTACTAGTTAATGTCTCCATGAAGGGACGTCCTGACTGTATTGTCAAATTGACAAATGTTCGATACTGTCCCAATGCCCATGACAACCTGATGTCAGAAGGGCTGTATGACCGAAAAGGGATGAGATCACGAAGTGAAATGGGCGACTCACCATTAAGAAACCCAATGGTGAGATTATGATGGAGGGAAGACTAACCAACAACCTATACGAGATCCATAGTGTCATTGCACCACCCACTGCGAGACACGATATTGCCCTCTCTACCCATTCAGCAACCAACTCGAATTATGGCATGCTCGCTTTGCCATATCAGCCTCGATAACCTCCGCTACCTCACCCGACATAACCTCGTGACAGGTATGGACCTCCGAGGCAATGGTGACCTCCCACCATGCAACGATGTGCGAAAGGGAAACACCCCAGGCCCCCTTCCCATCTACCGCAACTCAAGCAAAGAAAACTCTTGATCGCATCCATATGGATCTCCAAGGTCCATTCGACAAATCCATTCAAGGCTATCTCTACACCCTTGCCATTGTCGATGACCATAGTCGAAAAGGGTGGAAGGAATACTTGAAGTCGAAGGACCAAGCCCCAGCCTTCATCAAGCACTCATCAAACGACTCGAGACATACACTGAACATCATGTCAAGATAGTACGCTCTGACTGCAGGGGTGAATTCATCAACTCGACACTGGGAAGTTATTTTGAGCAGAAGGGCATCACACACGAATTTTCAGCCCCTCGTACACCTCAGCAAAATGGAGTTGCAGAGCAGCTTCAAGCCGAACCACACATGAACATGCTCTTGCAATGCTCGAAGATGCCAGCATGTCAAAATGCTTCTGGCCTAAAGCACATGAGTATGCAAGCTATGTCTAGAACTGAAGCCCAACCAAAGCACTCTCAAAAATTACCCCCAATGAAGTTTTCCATGGTTGTAAACCAGATGTATCTACCCTCCGCATTTTCGGCTCTTGCTGTCATGTCTGAGTCTCTCCCGAGTTTCGGAAGAAGCTCGAGGCTCATTCCATTGACGGTATCCTCTGTGGTTTTGAACGAGGCTCTAAAGCTTACAAGGTCTGGATTCCCTCTAAACACAAATTCATCTCGTCTCGTGATGTCATAGTCTATGAGAAAATCTTCAGCCAACTTGACGATGAACCTGTCCCTACTCCTAATATCTCCACTCCGAGTGAGGGGGTGCCAAAATCGACTACCATTGTTGACTCCCCTACTTGGACCGAGGGGGTGATGGATGGAGATGCCAATCCAACCACGAATGAGACACCAACACTCGTCAAAGAACCCCCAACACTCACCAAAGAACCCCCAATGCTCGTCAAAGAACCCCCAATGCCTACACCAGCTACTCCACCAGCTCAACCTCGACGTTCAGAGCGTGTCACACGACCATCGTGGAAGAAACAAGCAGCGGACACCCAGAAAGCCAAGTCTGAGAGGGAAAAGAATGATCAGAAGGCAAGACGAGAAACTTGAGCCCAAAGGCAACGTAAAAACGACACTGACACACCACTGGTTGAAAATACCACTGTCAGCGAGGTTGCCCAGCTTGCTTATCTCGCAGCCTATGGCCAACGAACCCCAGAACACTTTCGGGCAGCTTCTACCTGCACTGAGGCAGACCAATGGTGGAAGGCAATGCATGAGGAGATCGAGATGTTGCAGAGAAGAGGTACATGGGAGCTAGTCAAGAAGCCAAAGGATCGAAAAGTCATAGGGTGCCAATGGACATATACCCTCAAGCTTGGCCCAGATGGTGAAATCACACAGTACAAGGCATGGCTTGTCGCACAAGGATATTCACAGATCCCAGGTGTTGACTATAGTGACACATTCTCGCCAACTGTCCGACTCGACTCGCTTCGCGTGATACTGCACTTTGCAGCTTCACATGGCTGGTACCGAGGACAAGACAACGTCACCGGGGCATTCCTCCACAGTAAGATTGACCACGAAATCTATATGCGACAACCCGAAGGTTTCAGCGATGGCACTGACAGAGTCGCGAAACTCTTACTTAGCCTCTATGGGATCAAACAAGGCTCGCACCTGTGGAACAAACATATGCACCAGGCACTAATCTCCCGCAACTTCATCCGCTGTGCCTCTGACCATGCAGTGTATACCCGCCATATGAAGACAGGCATGTCAATCATAGCATGGCACGTGGACAATGCCATTACTGTCTCTAGCAGTATCAAGACACTCACGGAGACTCATGCCGAGCTACACAAACTGTTTGAGATGAAGGAAGAAGACCCAGATTGGCTCATGGGATTCACGCTCACTGACGATTGCAAGAATCACTCCGTCGCTATCTCACAAGCCCAGTACATCAACACGATCCTCAAACATTTTAGAATGGACAGATGCAACCCTGTACAGACGCCAGTTGATCCAAATACCGTCCTATCGAGGGCAGATGGCCCTAAAACAGATGAAGAAGCTGCAGAGATGAAGAAGCTACCATACCGTGAACTCATCGGAGCAATCACTTGGATTGCAATGGTCTCGCGCCCGGATCTCGCATTCGCCAGCAGCCACCTCAGACAATTCAGTGCGAATCCAGGGCAGGCACATTGGAGAGCTGCACTGCATGTTTTACGTTACCTTGCAGGCACACACAGCTTCTGCCTCATGCTTGGGGAGAACAGCGAGAATGCAGATGTCCTCACTGGATACAGTGACTCAGACTGGGCATGAGATATTGACGACCGCCGGTCAATTTCAGGATACATCTTCACCCTTGGCGATTGCATCATATCATGGAATAGCAAGAAACAAACCACTGTTGCAGCCTCGTCAACCGAGGGAGAGTACATGGCCCTCTCACATGCACCCAAACAGGCAATATGGCTGGGATATCTGTTGCGTGATATCAGAATGTATGACAAAGATCCTGGCACAGAGATATTCGTCGATAACACTGGATGCATTAGCCTTGCAAAGGAAGCGCATTTCCACGCACGCACGAAACACATTGACGTTCATTACCATTTCGTCCGCGAACGTGTCGAAGATGGTACTCTCGAGCTCATACATATCCCATCAGCCGAAATGCTCGCCGACGGCCTCATGAAACCACTCGCACGTCTTGCATTTCAGAAAATGATTGACGAGATAGGTCTGTTGCCAGATTGAGGGGGTGTGTTGAAAATCAATCCGTCAACATAGTAGTATAGATATTTCTTTTTGTTTGGTGTCACGTTCACTACCTTCAACGTACTTACTAAATACGGTAACTCCGCTCCAGGTACATTCGCTCGTCTCATTTTCCCCTTCTTCCTCAGTCTGTTCATACTCGACTGGGGACTTACGAAGTCCTTGTCTCTTTAGACGTGTGACGTCTCTTAGAGAAAGCCTCTGACCCACTTCTCATGAGGCTTAGTTTTGCCATGACACAATACAGCTGCCTTGCTTTGAATTGTGTGCTTGCTGAGTGGATGCCCCATGGAGCTGAGTAATTTGATCCAGTCAACAAGCACATTTTCTGATTCCAGTAATAGGAGCTGTTGCTCAATATGAGCCTTGTGGTATGACTGACTCTTGCCAAGATACCACCACTGAAGGGTGTCATATGGGACTTTGTGCTCTGTTGCAACAGCGCAAATGTTAGGAGAAGGAGAAGCATGTAGAATAGTGCAGGCATGTTGAATCTTATCTTCAAGCTCTTGAGAAAACTTGGAGGGTTGGTTTCTCTTTGGCATGTGACCAGCACTGCAAGACTGTTCACAGATATGAGTGAGTGCAAGCACATGTGTTAGCTGAGTTGCCAAGTGGTGCTTTACAACTCCAAACACAAGCTCACCCCTCCTGTCACATTTTGCATCTCAATAGTACAACATTTATGGCTCTCAACACAACACAGTTTTCATGTCAGAAAAAATTAGAGCAGTGCTAGAAGGCAATGTAGAATCACTAGTAAAATTTCTGAATTTTTTGGTGCATGTAATGGCTCTCCTCTGACAGATTGGTGCAGAAAGTGCATGTTCCACACTGTATTTCACTGCCACAAGCACTTCCAGTTTGTTTTTCATGAAATAAAAAATGAATACAGCAAGCTATATACTAATCATCCTCTAGAATCATTGTGTAAAGGAAATGAGTGGAAGATGAGCATGCTACATTGTGATTTGCAACTCTGGGCCAAAGATAGTAGGGCTTGTGCACAAACCACCAATGTGTGACACATTGTGACTGACAGTGACCTTATGTGATCTCTAAGTGCTGGTTGTTACAGTCATACATGCCCCTATTCATTTTCCCTCACTATCCTTGTATTATGTCACGAGCTGCATGATGCCACCGCTAGACCTGTTTCCTATATTTGTATTACATCATGATTGCCGCAGCCATCGCTAGATGACTCACTTCTTATCTCTGACTCATTGTTGACTTATGCCTGCCCTAAATTGTCTATGTCCTATATATAGTCAACAATGTACTTAGTAGTTCTTTACTTTAATCTTACTAGGTTTTCACCTGGATATTCTCTTGCTTAAGATCTCCAATCTTAAGTTGTCTGAACCAATATTCAAGACAGAGACACTCTCTTTGTTTTGTCTTATGACCCTTGCATTTGCAAGGTCTATAACTTCAGCCGTTGCTCTTATTGAGCTGCTGTTGTTATGACCATCCTAGTTTGTAACAAAAGATTAAAGTGCTACCCCGACCCTCTCCAACCAGGAGGTCCCAGAAACCAGAAACAAGAACCAGACAGGGAGAGATGTAACATCCCCTGTAACCAGACGCATCACTAGACCAGAAGATCAGGATGTCAGCACAGACCACCACCCCAGAACTAAAAGCTGGAGCTCCAACATCTTATGATGGGAGCCCTCAGCAGGCTTTACGATGGTTGTTCTCAATTAAGGCATACTTTGCCCTTAATGCTACAATCTATAACACCAAAAGAAGGTCATTACCGCTCTTGCATATATGACCGAAGATAGCGCTATGGGTTGGGCGCTCACCTTTTACACCAAAGTTGACAACTCCACCTCCAAGTCTTACGGAACCTTTGCAAACTTTGAAACAAAGTTCAAAGAAGCTTTTGTACCAGCTGATGCCATCAGAACAGCTATGAATAAATTCCACACTTTGAAGCAGACGGGCGATCTTACTTCCTATATCGCCAGCTTCAAGACCCTTGCCACACAAGCCTCCATAAAGCAAGATGCTGTCTTGATCATGTTCTTCAACGATGGGCTCAAGAAGGGAATTGGTAACACCATTTACCAAATGGAAACTGTTCCCATAGACTTTGATAAATACATTGCCACAGCCATTAGGCTCGATAGTAACTGGAAAAGAGGTGCTATGTTCTGTCAGAACAACTGCACCACTACCAAGCCAACTGGACAATGATATGTCCCCAGACCCTCTATTGATCAGCATGATCCAAATGCCATGGAGGTAGATTGACTTACTGAAGCAGAAAGAAGTGATCATATGAAGAAAGGACTATGTTTCACGTGTTACCAGAAAGGACACATGACCAGAGCCTGTCCACAAAAGAAGAACGGAAAAACCCCAGTTTGCCACAAAGAAATAGAAGATAGCGACAAAGAAGATGAAGATACAATGATCTGTCACCTAGCTGAGGATTTTTGATGTGGAAGACTGGATTGACGTCAGTATCTTCTGATGTACCCATCAGACTAGTACAAAGTATTGGAATCAGAAAGGAACTTCATGTTCCCATTTCCCTTATCTCTAAAAACCCATCTGAAAACTGTTGAAACAATGGCTGTTGTTGACTCTGGTGCTGCTGGAACATTTATCTCCAAAGACTTTGTCAAACTCCATGATATCAGAATGCACAAGCTTACAAAACCATTCCAGGTTACCACTGTGGATGGAAGCTATGCAAAAGGGGGCGCTATCACTCATTATTGCATCCTTATTGTGAAAATAGATGAATGATCCATGATTGGAAAATTCAATATCATGTGACTTGGCCATTGTGACCAAATTTTACTCAGGATTCCTTGGCTGCATGCCATGGACCCAGTAATTAGGTGGAAAGTGGAAACGTTAGAACTTCCTCGAACCAAGAAAAGCAATCAGATCGAAGAAGACATCGATACTGAATGAAAGAAGAATAGTCTCCCACCTCTTTTCCAGAAAATCACTAATAAAGAGAAGGAACCGACCCCAGTTGTAGTGCTGCCAAAGGCACCTCCTGTGAAGTCTGTCCCAATTACATTACAGTGGCTCAAAAAACTGTCCACATGTTTTTGCATTTTTTACTATTTACAATATTGTGTGAGAATACATAAAGACCTTAGTGACATGCTAATACCATATTGTAGTGCTGCTTCAGGGCTTTGGATTGAGCACCACATCATGAGAATCAGAGGAGATATGGTGGAGATACAAGGCTTACAAAATCATGACTCATGCAGACAGTTTTTTGAGCACATATTAAAACTATATAAACCATCATTTATGACACCATAACAATCATGCCACCATTAAATAAATTATAAAGTGGTGTCATTATGTCATTTTAAAACCATATCTAACTATACAAACCAAAAATTTCCATATGTCATGGTTATATTCACCATGAAAGCCACCCCCCCTGCTCAAAGGGATAATATCCTCTCTCTTTCCTATTCTGGCCTCTCTGCTTGTCAAATTTCCTCTAGAACTGGAGTATCCAAGTCCACTGTGGCCAAGTTCATCAAAGAAAGTCACACAGACAAGGAAAACTTCTGTGAGGGGCATCCATCCAAGCTCACCTCTACTGATAGGAGGGCTATTATTCAACATATCACTACAGGAAAGACTGATAATGCTGTCCAGGTCACCTATTACATCAATTCCACCATCACATTCCCTATCTCTTCACACACTGTGAGAAACATTCTCAAGACAGCTCATCTCAGGTCAGTAACAAGGAAGAAAAGGCTCTCCTCTCTATCACACATATGCAGAGAGGACTAGCACCCTTCTTTTTTCACATATATACCTTGCCATCTGACCCAATCCTATTTATTGTGGTCTTATATGATCATATAACATGCTTCCAGTCCATGTAATCCAATTCTGATGGGCTAAGGCAAAGGTTAGTCATCTCTGTTTATGTGTGATGTAGAGGAGAGCCTTTTCTTCCTTGTTACTGACCTGAGATGAGCTGTCTTGAGAATGTTTCTCACAGTGTGTGAAGAGATAGGGAATGTGATGGTGGAATTGATGTAATAGGTGACCTGGACAGCATTATCAGTCTTTCCTGTAGTGATATGTTGAATAATAGCCCTCCTATCAGTAGAGGTGAGCTTGGATGGATGCCCCTCACAGAAGTTTTCCTTGTCTGTGTGACTTTCTTTGATGAACTTGGCCACAGTGGACTTGGATACTCCAGTTCTAGAGGAAATTTGACAAGCAGAGAGGCCAGAATAGGAAAGAGAGAGGATATTATCCCTTTGAGCAGGGGGGGTGGCTTTCATGGTGAATATAACCATGACATATGGAAATTTTTGGTTTGTATAGTTAGATATGGTTTTAAAATGACATAATGACACCACTTTATAATTTATTTAATGGTGGCATGATTGTTATGGTGTCATAAATGATGGTTTATATAGTTTTAATATGTACTCAAAAAACTGTCTGCATGAGTCATGATTTTGTAAGCCTTGTATCTCCACCATATCTCCACCGATTCCCACGGTATAGGGCTCAAATGAAAGCCCTGAAGCCATACTACAATGTGGTATAAGCATGTCCTTGAGGCATTTGTTCATTCTCACACAATATCATAGATAGTGAAAAATGTCAAAACATGTGGACAGTTTTTTGAGCCACTGTAGGTCTACAGGCTAAGAACAATATTAGAAGCAATGAAACATATCTGAGTCACCTGGCCAAGACTTGCCTGCACATTCAAGTTTTCCTTCTCTTCTTTTTGTGCTTTTCTGACCTTGGTCCTCTTAGTGTTTATTTCAGCATATCTACCAAGATTACTCAGGTGGCCTGCCTTGCATTTATGCATTTTTCCACCCAGAAGAGTTGTGGAATGAATGGTATACCATTTTCATAATGTTCCCCTGTGTGTCATGCACACAACCTCCATTCCATAGCTCATAACATTCCATTTTCTTAATGCCACTCACAAATTCAACTTTTCAAAAAATCCAGCCATGCAGGGTTGTTCAAAATTCAAACCCACAGAACACTGCAGAATTATATTTTCCAAAAAGTAAGATTTATGAGTGGCATTAACTTTATACAACAAAATCATGCCCAAGTCACTCTTTATCATGTGATGTTGGTGGTTTGTGCAAGAGCCCTATCTTATGTGTGCATCACATGTGATTGGCACATTATAAAGCCTCCCAACACTGACATCACAGTAAATGCAGCTCAACCATGGTGAAGGTGAGGACTTTGGACTATGGGAGAAACAGACTACTACTAGGGGAACTCTACAGCAAGACCTGGATGTGAGACAGAACTCAACCCAAAGGACAGCTACTGAGAGAGAGTCCTTAAAATAACTGAGGGAGACCCTGAAACTGAATGGGTGCTAGAGGATACGTGAAGCATGAATGCTGGGAGAAGCACAGTTGAGATGTGTGTGAAAGCACACTGGGGCGATAGGAAGTAAAAGTGCACATGTGGAAACACAGTGTGCACAATGGGGGTCTAAAGCATAGAGGCAAGAGCTATCTGGAAACTAAATCCAGGGAAGAAGGAATCAAACTGGCACAAAGTGATTGCATCTAAGCAGGTAGCACACAAATCTGGACTTTTGGGAGCTTTCAACTTTCTCTAATGTGCAAACTACTACTCATACACAGAGGTGGGGAGTGCTAGGATAATATCTCTCAAAAACTATAAGTCCCTTCTCTATATTGAGCACTAGGCGTCACTTGTAGCGCAGAAGTGAAGCAAGTAGGTAGTGATATCTGTATGTAATGGTGCTTAAGCGCACACATGCACGTTTACAGCACCGTAATCAGTCCAGAAGATACATCAGAGTGATAAGAATACAATAAAAATGCACTGGTGGACTTTAGTGAGGACACGGACAGGTGGATGGACTGGAGCAGAGGACCTAGAGTGGGCACATGGGACATGCAAGTGCGTTTGCATGTGTGTGGCAGTTGCATGTTAGTGCGCAACAGTGCAAGTGACTTATCCTGAGGATCAGAACTGGAGTATCAGTGAGAAGAGGTGGTATATCATCCTATAGCAGTGATATAGAGGTGTGAGTCTCTACAATGGTCATGGCGAGATTATATTGCAGAAGTAAGGTGGTAGTGATGTTATATGGTAGTTATAAGCTGGCAACAATGTTATATATTGACATTATAGTTTTGTACCAATGGTATACTGGTAATTAACAACAAACAAACATTAATAACACATCTAATGCTATCTTATCTTGTTACATGGATTTTTCCCTCCCACCACTATGGCACATCATAATCATGCCAATTCTGCCTCATCATCTCCCTCTTCCAGTGATTCAGAGGTGAGCACTCCACCAAGCACACCACCACCTCAGATATCTGGGAAACATGGGAGAGATGTGTCCAACACATCTGATAAGGAAGGATGCAAGTCCAAAAAGGCCAGGTGAGTCATTCAACAATGCCAGTTGTTCCAAACAGAGCTTACCTGAAGCATATAAGATGCATAGCCCAGTTAGAGCTGAAAAGAAGGCTGAAAAAACATCAAGGTGATGTATTTCATTTTTACACAATCAGATAAATCTCACCTTGATGAGATTCTAGAAGATTATGTAACAAAGAGCTCACCTCTCAGGACCAGTGCATACACATTGCATGATGGATCCTACATGGCCTGGATATGTTCTGCAATCTTAAGCAGGTAATCCAGGTGTGTTTACTGTTAGAACAAGAAGAAGTGGCCAAGGATGGGGACAAACAAGAAGAAGAAGAAATCAAGGCTGCCCACAGGAAGATTTTGGACGAGTTGTAAGTCCACTTGACTGCATATACAGTGGCTCAAAAAAATGTCTGAATGTTTATGCATTTTCAAGTAATTGGATAATAGCAAGCCAGCACCTGAGTACAATATAAAGGCATAGGGACAAGTCTAAAGGCTTGACATCATAGCTATAATCTGAGATATATATCGTGGGAACTAGACCACATATGGGCAAGATATGGTAATTCTAATCACATGACTCATTTGGACACTTTTTTGACTTTATATCCAAATCACAAAATCCAACCATTCACAGATATTATTCTTAATAGAAGTGGTGCAATAATCAATATTTGGTCTTGTTTTAATATTATTTATATATATGAACCCACATAACATCATGAACTTTAACATAATCATCATACAGCCCATCTCCTCTGCTTCAAAGGATAATATCCTTATTCTCTGCTCCTCTAGTTTGTCTATGAGGCAAATTGCTTCAAAAACTGGTCCTAGCAAGTCTACTATTGCTATAGTTATGCTGGCAATGATAGAACATTGATCTCATGAGCTTTGAGGTATGCTTGGAGTCATTATCCAGTTGGAAGATAATGTCTTCTTCATCAATTGCTGACTTCTGCATGCTTCTGAGTAGACACTTCTCTAGAATGGAGATTCACTGCTCTACATTCATGCCTCCTTCCACCTCACAAAGAATCCCCACACCATTCCATCTCCTACAACCCCTACTATCATACTTCATCTTCCAAACTTTAGTATGTTCTTGACTTCTCTTTCCCCTGATGGTTCCCCTACCTTTTTTGACACATATTCCAGGCCATCTGACCCCATTCTATTGATTTTTATCTCATATGAATAAACTACCTTCTTCCAGTCTTCCATAGTCCAATGTTGGTGCTTTAAAGCAAAGGCCCCTATAGGCTGCTGAAACCAGAGGCATTTTCTTTTTGGTTACAGCCATAAGATTGGCTGCCTTAAGGGTGTTTTTGACTGTTTGAGTGGGAATGGGAGTGGGGATGATGGAATTGATGAACTTGGTGGCATGGACAACATTTGAAGCCTTGCCAGATGGACTTTAATAAACAATAGCTCTTTAATGCTGTAGAGTAAGCTTGAAAGACCATCCCATTTTATGATTTTCCTTCTCTAGCATGTTCTGGTTTATGACTATAGCAAAATAGTAGACTTGCTAGGACCAGTTTTTGAAGCAATTTGCCTCATAGACAAACTAGAGGAGCAGAGAATAAGGATATTATCCTTTGAAGCAGAGGAGATGGGCTGTATGATGATTATGTTAAAGTTCATGATGTTATGTGGGTTCATATATATAAATAATATTAAAACAAGACCAAATATTGATTATTGCACCACTTCTATTAAGAATAATATCTGTGAATGGTTGGATTTTGTGATTTGGATATAAAGTCAAAAAAGTGTCCAAATGAGTCATGTGATTAGAATTACCATATCTTGCCCATATGTGGTCTAGTTCCCACGATATATATCTCAGATTATAGCTATGATGTCAAGCCTTTAGACTTGTCCCTATGCCTTTATATTGTACTCAGGTGCTGGCTTGCTATTATCCAATTACTTGAAAATGCATAAACATTCAGACACTTTTTTGAGCTACTGTATGCATGCTTTGATTGCATACATATATGTATACTAACATCATTTTCAAGGATGATATCACTTGTGCATGATACAAGCGAACATTCAAATATGTCATGGAACATGCCCCTTATCTTGGGGATTTGATCAGTAAGAAGAAGAAAAAACACAAGGAGCTCAAGCAACTCATCACCAAGGTATGTAAGTCACCATATACATAATTGCAGTGTGCTACTAGTATCTACAGATGCAAAACATGATCAACCATACATGCTCCAAAGATGCAAGTCATCTCAAGTCCCACATGGGCTTGTATGCAGCTCCTTTTCCTGATAAACAGGTTGTCCAACCTGTAATCACTGAGGACAGCAAGTCTTGTTCCAGAATGGGATTCAACCACCCAGAGCTGGTAAAAATGCTTTGTCCTGTGAAATATCTGGTTGACTACCTCGAGGATCCAGCCAAGTAAGTTAATGTTTCTTGAATTACTTGTACTAACGCCACTACAGAACAAATAAGAAAATCCAAAGTGGATCACTGAAGGTGACTGCCACCTTATGGCCCACCTACCTGTATCCCGGGGATAAACCAGGGCAAGACTTCGACCCTGATGACATCATTGAAGGACTTTTCTGGGGGTATCTTTTGGAGTGAGTGAGTAATTCATTCTTAGATTATGCTTGTGTATTAGCCCCACTCAATTCTTATTTTATTCTGCCATTTTATTTCTCCAATTTACGAGCCATCACCAAACTGTCACTTGTACAGAGTCCGAGAAATAAACTGGAATAAACTGTGCTCAAGTATCCAAAAATAACACCACATTGGAGGTTCAACTTACCAACACTGCGGGCGTATCTGGCACTGGACGTCATCATCACGTACTGCGGATGCATCTGGGATGTGTTGTGCGCTGCCAGATTTCCAAACTGCAGTTGTGGCATACCATACTCAAATGGCAGAGATGGCGCAGGCAAGATTTTTGAGGTGTTTGACTAGCTTACCATTCTTCTGCATCATTAGGAGTGACACAGTGGTTGTAGGTGTCGTGGTCAGGAAAGATCCAGTTTGGTGTGTCCATTGTGCACACTCATTCACGCTGCCAGTGAGATCAACTGACTTACACAAATGTTTTGGTACTTCAAGCCACTCGGCATATTACAAGCTCAGCGATGCCTGCATCAAATAAACTGGAAGAATAAACTGAGGCACTCAATTCTACATTATTTTATTTCCCAT